>NC_042617.1:384140998-384753498 GCF_901001135.1 Rhinatrema bivittatum
GGAAGAGGACAGCGATGCCGTCTTACAAAACGCCTGTTGCATTACAGTAATCAAAACAATCAATCAATAAAAATACAAAAAACAAAAACAAACCAGAAGCCTCAGTTGTGAAGGAGGCTTATAAAACTACTAACATCAGAGGTAACACAGTTACAAGGGGTCGGGGGTAGGGGAAGGGGAGATTTAACCTGGTACAATGGAAATGATTTGTGTAAATAATAAACTAATTGTGGCTTGTAAATGATTTGTATGGGATTGTGTCCACTAAACTCCGTTAACATTTTTTACACTAAGCTTCTGCATTAAAGCCTGCTGCCTGCTGTTTGCCAGAATAACCTCTCTCGACATCTTATGAAACCTACTAGTCTGTTGCTCGTTAGAGACATAATCTGGTTCTGGGTACTCGTCCTTTTGTGTGTGTAATCCCTTTGCGGGTGTCTCTGCAATTGCAGTGATAACCCCCACAATGTTTATGTAACTATTTTTCTTCTGTCTTGCTTGAGTCAGTGGTGCATGTCCACCACGAGCTGTGTCCCAGGAACAGCTTCAGAATATGGCATGTAGAATTTCACTAGTGGTGCTAGCGAGTCATACAACAATACCTCCCCTCCCATCCACTCCCTTCTGAAATGTATTTTTTTTTTTTTTAGTTACTAGACTTAGTTGGTTCCATATCTGTTTGCCCTCATTATTAACATTCCATCATTTGCTGAGCAATGGCTTGATATAGTATTTCCAGCAGAAAATGTTTTTACATTTCTTTTCCACCAGCTTTTTTGTCATTTCATAGAGAGCAATATTAATGCATGGAGTCTTACATTTAACTTCTGTGATCTGTAATTAAGTTTTGGGTGATATGAGTATACAAATTTATTAATTTTCATTGTGCATGATTCAAAGATATAAGGTAACTATAATGTTCAATCGGACAACTATTTTCAACCAGAGCCATATGAGCCTGAAAGTGGACCTTATCAGCCTGAAAGTGACCCCTACATACCTGTAGTACCAATGGAGGCAGGAAGGCCAGAGGAAGAATTTGAGGATTATGGAATGGACGTTTTCTCACCAGAATATGCCGAACACATGCGATGGAAAAGATCATTATCGAGAAACTCAAAAGTGAAACCGTGAAAGCTAACCTTTGTTATGTGTGGCTGTAATTGCATATGAAGGTACATGGAAAGCAGAGCAGAAAGTACACTTATGGTAGGTAGGAGTTAACTTTGTATAGGTGACAATGACAGCCAGCATTGTCATAACATGCAGAGGCCTCAGACGCTTTCATTCTCCCTTGACATTGCTTGTAAAATGCTTTTGCTTACAGAGGCTGCTAAGAACTCTTTAAAGTGTGCATTTTTTGACAGAGGCGCAGCATTGTGTGTTGAGAAGAAAAATTGAAAAAAAAACCCCCCAAAAAAACCAAAGCTGCTGCAGATTTTCTAGGGGCTCTTTGCTTCAGCAATAGTACTTGTTGTTCCATTCCTTTCTTAGCGCTGTTTGACAGTTCATTTGACTCTGACGTCACATATTGCTTTATTAAACCACAAATTTGTTCTAGTTCATTGCTATTATTTATCTTACTTTCCTATGCTCAGTTATACTTTATAGGGAATATACTGCTCTTATACATCTCTTTTAACAACCACAAGCCTTAAATAATATAACTGAAAGCACTGTATCATTTAGATACAGTTTTATATTAACTTAAATCTCCATTTGTAGACACAGCATCATTTATGCCAAATTGCAGACAATCCTGCAGAGATGGAATTGCATGTTTGTGTTGTATATTTAGTATGGATTTTTATTTGCAGAATATAGTGTTTCTCAGTTCTCAAAAGCAGTTGGAAATCGTTTGCAAGACTATGGATATAGAATTGCTGCTTTTATATTTTTAACTGCAAATTGTGAATTTCACTGCCTTATATTTTTATTTATTTCTGAAACAAAAGAGGTGTTTTTTTTTTTCAATAAAACTACTGAAAACTTTCACAGTGCTGTTCCGGTGTGGAGTGATTGTGGCATCTCCTGATTCATATCGGGGTGGATCACTATTGGTTAAAAAAAAAAAAAAAGAACTTACAAAAAAAAACCAAACATTGGTAACACAGTACAAACATCGAAAGACAAAATGTAGCAGATAATGTGTAATCTTCAGCATTCCATTTAATGTAAATGTGGGGCCCATTGCAGAACTCCAGGGGCACACATTGGAATTTCAGATTGAAAAGTGCAAAAGATGATAGCAATGCTATTAACGTTACGACCCGCTCACTTCTGACTGCTACATTACTAGTGCATATTTTCTTTAGAACATCACAAGCAACTGATCATTAACTTTTCCAAGTTCTCTACTTTATAACCCATCTCTAAAACTAAGCAAGTTCAATATCTGCAGCATCACTGGGAAGGGTGCATTTTCTGGGCCCTATTTAAGGACCAGACAAAAACAGGGGGGGAAACGTAGGACAAAGTGTCTGCAAGTCCATGTTGAAATATTGAATATCTTGCCTGGTCTTGCCAGTTTATTTTAATTCTTACTGGTACAATTAATGACTCTGCCCCCAACCCCACAAAAAAATGTTCCATCGCCATCAATACAAAAACCTTCTCAGTAGCTAAATACAGAGGGGTAGATTTTACAAAGTTGCGCATGCACGTCCATGTGCGCACACTACCTGGCACGCGCACATGGACACGTGATTTTATAACGTGTGCGTGCAGGTGCGCGCATGTTATAAGACCAGGGGTCAGCACACGCAAGAGGGTGCACAATTGTGCAACTTGCACGCGCCGATGCCCGCAGCCTTCCCCCGTTCCCAACCCCCTAACCTAACCTCCCTTCCCCTTCCCCTAACCCTCCCTTCCCCCTAGCCCTCACCCATACTCCTCCCTGACCTTTATCTTATCTGTTGCGCCTGCCGGCACGCAATCCCCCAGCACAGTAACAAATGGCCGCTGTGCCTGGAGTCTCTGACCCCGCCCCACCCCACCCTCCACCCCCCAGACTGCCTTGCCCTGCCTCTGCCCCGCCCCTTTTTCGAAGCCTCTGGACCTACGCTCATCCCGGGGCTTTATTCGTGTCGCCGGGCCTTTCTAAAATAGGCCCAGCGTCCATAACCCGACCTACGCACGTAAATCCAATGATTAAATCAAATAGATTTACGCCCATAGGCTTTTTAAAATCCGGCTCAGAATGTATTTATTTTTGTTGTATTTATTCATTATTTAATTAATTTTAGATATTTGTTACCTTATTACTTAGGTATCCAGAATACAGGACATAATTACTATAAAAATGAAAATAAAAATTAAATACCTGAAGATTGGAAGATGGCCAATGTAGCCCCTATATTTAAAAAGGGATCCAGGGGTGATCTGGGAAACTATAGACCAGTGCGCCTGACTTCAGTGCTGGGGAAAATCGTGGAAACTGTTATAAAGAATAAAATCACAAAAAATGTAGATAGATTATGGTTTGATGGGACACAGACAACATGGATTTACCCAAAAGAAGTTTTGCCTCACAAATCTCCAATATTTTTTGAAGGGGTGAATAAACATGTGGACAAAGGTGAACTGGTAGATGTGGTGTATTTGGATTTTCAGAAGGTGTTTGACAAAGTCCCACATGAGAGGCTTCTAAGAAAACTAAAAAGTCATGGGGTAGGAGGTGATGTCCTTTTGTGGATTGCAAGTTGGTTAAAAGATAGGAAACAGAGAGTGGATAAAGGTAAACAGTGGAGTGCCTCTGGGATCTGTGCTTGGACTGGTGCTTTTTAATATATTTATAAATAATCTGGAAAGGGGTACAATGAGTGAGGTGATCAAATTTGTGGGTGACACAAAATTCTGCAAAGAAGTTAAATCTCAAGCAGATTGTGAGGAAGACTGGGCTTCCAAATGGCAGATGAAATTTAATGTGGATAAGTGCAAAGTGATGCATATAGGGAAAAATAACCCTTGCTGTAGTTACACAATGTTAGGTTCTATTTTAGGAGCTACCACCCAGGAAGGAGATGTAGGTGTCATATATCGTCGGGCCAGTGTGCTGTGGCAATCAAAAAAGCAAACAATGTTCAGAATTATTAAGAAGGGAATGGAATATAAAATGGAGGATGTCATAATGCCTCTGTATCGCTCCATGATGAGACCGCACCTTGAATACTGTGTGCAGTTCTGGTCACCCCATCTCAAAAAGGATATCGCTGCACTGGAGAAATTGCAGAGAAGGGCGTTCAAAACGATTAGGGGCATGGAACAGCTGTCCTATGTGGAAAGGCTAAAGAAGTTAGGGCTGTTCAGTCTGGAGAAGAGACAACTGAGTGGGGATATGATAGAAGTGTACAAAATCACGAGAGGACTTGAACAAGTAAATGTAAATCAGTTATTTACTCTCTCAGATAATAGAAGGACCAGTGAGCACTCCATGAAGTTAGCAAGTAGCTCATTTAAAACAAATCAAAGAAAATTCTCTTTCACTCAACCCACAATTAAGTTCTGGAATTCATTGCCAGAGAATGTGGTTACAGCAGTTAGTGTAATTGGGTTTAAAAAGGTTTAGATAAGTTCCTAGAGGATAAATCCATAAACTGCTATGACGGTAATTAATAAGCAATAGTAGCTTGTGATCTATCTAATGTTTGGGTACTTGCCAGGTACTTGTGACTTGGATTGGCCCCTGTTGGAAACAGGATACTGGGCTTGATGGACCCTTGGTCTGACCCAGTATGGCATATCTTATGTTCTTATGTTCAACTTAAAAAGCTGTGACTTTTGGCAAATTAGTTTAACCCTCCAATGACTCTGGTACAAACTTAGGGGTCTGTTTACTAAAGGTTTTCTTCCATTTTGTGCCTATGGGAAAAATGCTAAGTAAATATAGGGCCCTTAGATCAGGGTTTCCCAAACTATGGGTCGGGACCCCACATGGGGTCCCAAAGCCTTCAACTGGGGTCACAAGTAGCTCAGCTGGCGACAGCATTAGTAGTATAAGCATGGGACCTGTGAGCTAGAATGTGTTCACAGGCCTACCCTTGCATGAGTTTGTGGTAACTGGAAGCCCTGCATCAGGAGGGTTTAGGGCCATTGCAGGGTCTGAGCTTGCACTGACTCACAAGCCCTGCGTTGACTTTCATTACTAATGTTCTGATGATGCTGCTGTTTGCAGATCACCATCATGCTTGGAACCAGTCATGTGGGGAGGAGAGGGCTGTGTGCACATGGGCCAGTGGAGATTGCCACTGTTCCTCTTTTCTCACCCATCACTGAACTTACCCAAGAGAAAAACGGTTCCCTTGGCCTCAGCCTTCCCTCTCGTCCCACCAGTTGTCATCCACCTTTGGCCTAGGATCCAAATGAAAATGCAGTCGCTGACTCTGGTCAGAGGGATCTTTACAGGAGGGACTGCTAGAAGGAAGAGATCAGAAGCAGGATGGATAATGTATGAGGGTTGCATGAGTGAGAGGGATTGACTGTGGAGGGGGGAAAAGTGGAATGACAGATCATCAACTGGGGGATGTGAAAGAGGAGCTGGGGGAAGAAGCAATCAGCTGGAGGATGTGAAAGAAGGGTTGGAAGGGAGGAGATGAGGTTGGGGTAATGAGAGGATAGAGATGAGAGGGAGGATCAGTTGGTTGTTATAAAAAAGGCTTGTGGTAAGGGGAATGCAGAAAGGGATGGAGGAAGTTAGGGGATGGTGAGATAGGTGAGATGATCTGGAAGATGCAAGAAGGGATAAGCTGGAGGGGCAGAGGTTGAGACGGGGTCTGCTGGGGGCAGGCTATTAATAGAGGAGGTCCTTTGGAGGGGGATGAGGTTGAGTGAAAAGACTGACTAGAGAGAGTGGAGTTTGAGAGACAGGATCAACTGGAGTGTGGTAAACGTGGGAGTAGTGTGATTGTTGAAAGGGAACCGCATCTCTACTAATTTGTTTTGGCTATCTGGGGTCATGGGAATTTTCAAATGCTAAAATAGGGTCACATTGGCCAAAGGTTTGGGAAGCCATGCCTTAGGGCGTGATTCACTAAGGCATTTCTTCCATTCTGTGTCTATGGGAAAAAAGGCAAAGCTTTGAAGAATCAGGCCCTTAGAATGTAAGCCCTCTCAGGCAGGGAATTACCTACTCTATCTGATCCAAATTCGGATTTGGAATCGAGAAAAATTAAATCTAATTGTGAACGTCCCCTACAAACTTGAGCGGAGAGGATCTACCATCAGTTGTTCTACTTCATACCCCATTCTATGCTCCTGAAGCAAAGGGAAGGATCAGCTGTAAAGGGCTATAGATTTTTACACAGAAATTACATGTTTGCAGAATATCTTACCTTGGTATAGAGAGTCTAGATACAGAATATGAGACCACAAACTAGAAGTAAAAATGTGTTCTGGGCACCTGGAGAAGCATCAGGAATTGATACTGGAGTTGCAGGCTCCAATTGGCAGTGCTATGCAGACTACAGATATTAGTGTCTGTTTACTATTATAACTGGACATTGTACAAAATGAAGCCAAACCCAACTGTCCAGTCCAAAACCAGGCAGCCCTAGCAACAAAACAAAACTAGAAAAGACACTGGCCCCTTCCCCACCCCAAGTCAACCTGAAAAGGCTGATTCAGTCCTAGTTTTGTCCTATTTAATGCTCGGGATTCTAGTTTTAGGGAAATCTAAGAAAAAAAGGGACTAATCCATGCATTCAATGAGGCAAAACCAGGACCAGATCAGACTATTTGGATTGGCCTGAGTTAGTATTTCCCCTGACTCAGTCCCTGCTGCCCCTCCAATCCCAAGTCTGGGGAGCTGGGGTAGAGAAGAGGCAGTTTTGACTGGATGCTGTGTGGCCTGTGGTAGCACTGAAATATTCATGGACCGGCAGCCTCTTAACCCCCCCTCCCCCCCACACACTCACAATATTGGCCCAGAAGCAGAATAGCAGGATGTTTTGGCCCTATAGTATATGGAGTGTCTTATGGCTGCAGCACATACACCCGCGCCCCCCCCCCCCCCCCCCCCACACACACACACCGATTGCTGTCTCTTCCTCTCGCACCCATGAAATCAGTTTGGAGAAGGAATTAGCAGTTACAAATGTTTTGGGCCCTACACAAAGTATGTCCTTGGCCACAGATGATCTTCCCTTGCCAGGACCAGTAGTAGGAGTTGATTACCTGGGCAGCGGGCTCTACCTAGAGCGTTGACAAGTTTTTGGCCGGCTATAGTGTCTTTGAAGGAAGACAGACAGGCAGCAAAGAACAGTAATGGTAAATTGGGATGGGGGTTGGGGCATGAGGAAGTTGGTTGATACTGCTTCCATCTAATTGTTAGCAGTCCTTTTCATCACTATCTTCCCCTGTGTTCTTGACAAATTTGTTTTCATGAATATACAAAGATGGACTTTGCATGTTGTTTTTCAGGAGCATCAAGTAAATAATTTTTAGCAAGATTTACTATGACATGTTCCATCACCTTTAATACATTGAAATCTCATATGATTTGTTTATCATGCATAAATATCATTATTGTGAGTGTTTTTATGTGTGCATTTCTGCTTTTAACTGTGAATAAGGCAAATTACAAACCGTTTAAATAAATGTAGAGAGCCTAAATGATTTCTATTGAAGAGGATGTTCCATTCTTCATAGCGGAAACAGGAGTAATGATATTGCAGGATGTAGCTCCTACATGTGGGAGACTTTATGGTTAAACCCCCTGAGTATATTAACTCATGCCACCATTTTAGGGTATGGACTTTTTAGTTATCCCTTATAGGGGGAGCATACCACCATGCTTGCTCCTGTTTTGTTGTTTTTTTTAGGAAAGGACTCTTGGACCTCTAAGGATGAGGTCTGGGTATGAAAAAGTAGAAAGGGTGCCTTTGCCTAACCTTAACATTTCATTTTGGGAACCTTTCATTTTTCACAGAGAACTTTTTTCACCCTTCCTTTATCTAGTTTGGGTTTCCTGTTTACCTTAGGTTTATTTTTACTACCTGCCTGAGTACCCTAGGTCCACGGGGCTCAGTGTGGTTCAGCTAAGAGGACCTGTGTCTCTCAACCAGAAAGCATAGGTGGACTATCATAAGTCCTGGTGGAGGAATGGATCTGGGTTCAGTACTGAGGAGAGAGGAGAGTGTGAAGAAGATCTGTGACACTCAGCAGATGTTAATTACATCTACATCCTAAGGTGCTGAAGAAAGAAGTAGGGAGGTACCCTCCCAGTACCAACAGTGGAAGTAAGGAAAATGACTGAATAACTGGACTGAGTTATGAAAAAATTGACTTTACTTAAGTATTTTTAAATTTGGAAAAGATTATTTATTATTTTTTATGATCATTTGATATTCTGGTTTTTTTTTCGAAGTTGGTTTCAAGGTGGATTACAATAAATTTAAATGAACAGAGGCATTGGAACAGCTTACAATCAAATCAGAATTTGTGATTAATGATGTATTGGGATCAGTAGAAATCTTATTTATGAATACCCAGTTGTGTCCCTATTGTGTATTACACAGTCCTTCATACTGGATTCAGAAGTTGGATCAAAGATGTGGATCTTATGGAAAGGCCTGGTTGAAAAGCCATGCCTTAGCTTTTTATCTGAACTTAAGGTAGCATGGTTCCAGATGCAGGGTTAGTGGCACTTTGTTCCAAATCTTTGTTGCTTAACAGCTGAAAGCATGGAGTTTCATGCAGGATAATCTGTTAGTAGTCGGGGAAGAAGAAGAAGAAAGAAGAGCCATTTTGGTAGACTGGAATTCCCTTGAGGACATGTAAGGGGAGAGAAGTTGAGAGAGGTATACAGGGGCTTGTTTATTCAAGTATTTGAAGTCAAAGCAGAGAGTTGAAATTTTATCCTGTTTTCTACCAGGAGCTGATATGATCAATTGCTTTTGCATCTACCACAATTCTCATAGCAGTACTTTGTAGGGGCTGGAGGTGTTTCAAGCTGTATTGTGAGATTCCATTTTATAAGCAAATGCAATAATCAATTTGGGCAGTGATTAGTGCATGGCTTACAGTAGCAAGATTGCATTTATCAAGGAAATTATATAGTTGGCAAATCTGATGCAGAATAATGAAGAGGACCTTACCACTTTCAAAATGTTTGGTTCCACTGTGAGATTTTGGTTGAATTGAACCCCTAGGCTTCATACCAACTCCTTTGAATGTAGATGCTGTCTGCTAGTAAGGGATGCGATTGTAGGGTATGACCTTGGCAGCTGAGCCAGAGAAGTTCTGATTTTGATGGCGTGAGGCAGTGCCTCTATGTTCTCTCTTATACTGGTATAGGACCAGGCTAGTTGCCTGGTCCTCTTTAATTCCTCTTGTGGGAAAGATCTCTGTGGGTGGCACCCAGTAGGGGAGGAATAAGAGCTGGGGCTCAGGTGGGGATAGTCAGACCAGGTCCGGGTCTCCAGGAGGAAGGCAACTCCTATAAGTATCACTGTCCTAACACTGAGCTGTGCCAAAGTTGAACTGTGAGTACTGAGGGAAGCAGTACTAAATTTGAGTAATTGAATACACTCTTCTAAAGGGAAGACAGTCTACAGTTGTATGATTGTTTTCGGGTCTAGTTTTTCCCTTTGTTAAATTGTAAACCGATCTGATATGGTAAATTTACTATGAAGGTCGGTATAAAAAACTGTTAAATAAAATAAAATAAATTGTGAAGCTGTAATAAAGATAAGTGTTTTAAGAAGGGCTGGAGTTATTGCAAGCCAGGAGATCACCGATCTGTCCCACAGATGGGTTTAGTCTAATTTTGTGTTTACTAAGCCATTAGGCTACCTCTGTAAGACATTTACTGAATTTGGTAATGGATGGCGACGTCTCATTTTGATACAGTGTTGAATGTCATCCACAAATAAGTGGCATTCGATATTAGCGGACTGGATGAGCTCATAGATAGTACGTATGTAGATATTGAAAATTATTGGGGAGAGTACCGAGCCCTGAGGTACTCTACAGGTAAGTTCTCTAGGGCAGGATGTTGTTGGCCTACATAATTTATTACATTCTGTTGGCAAGGAATGATTCAAAACATTTTAGGGCAGTGCCATCAATGCTGATGTCCTTGAGATGCTGGATTAAGAGATGGTGATCAGCCATATTGAAGGCAGCCAAGAGATCAAGTAGGACAATGCAGGGTCACCATCTTGATCTTCATGGAGGCAGATACTGTTTGCAATGACCAACAGAACTGATTCTGTTTTATGACCTTTCCTGAACTCAGATTGGTATCAATGTAGATGTAGGATTTTGTACTCCTCTAGAATATCTGAGAGTTGAAGGTAAAATACTTTTTTCCACCATCTTGGATATGAAAGGGAGGCTGGAGACTGGGTAATAGTTGTTGATTATTTTAGAATCAGCACAGGTTTTTTAAAGATAGGTTTGATAGCAGTTTTGAGGAAGCTGGGTAGGGAGTCTTGGGTTAGAATGGCATTTATTATATTGGTTAGCCAGGGGGCTAGGTCAACTTTCAGGTTACAGATGAATCTTGGGGGAATTAGATCTAATGGGCTAGCAGACTGTTTGATCCACTGGAGGATCTTCACCACTTCTCATGGAGTGATTGTTCTGAAGACAAACAGCAAGATCAAGTTTGGAGGGAGTTGAATAGAATTTACCTGTATGATTGTTGCATTATTGGATTGATTGGTGCTAGGGGTATGTGAGATGGAGGAGGTGTTAGGATGAAAGGAGGAATTAATATTTTTTTCAGTGAAGAATTTGTCAAAGTCTTAAGTTGTATGACCCTCTGTGTTGGTAGAAGAAGTTTGGGTTTCTGATTTGGAGAATTATCCTATCCAACAAATTCTTGGAGGAAGTTCCAAAACTATCTCATCAACTGGAACAGATCAGAAATAAGAAACAACCATTGGCATCAGTAAAAGAATAAATTAAATTGGAAGATTAAAGTCACAGATTTATTAGAAGAACTAAAGCTGTAAAACTGGCTGTAAATAACAAGAACTTGTAATTGGATATTTTCACCAACTTTCCATATTTAATCAGTAAACATTAAGTTGGAAACCAAATCATTTTTCAGCACGATTATTGTTGTTTACAAGAAATTGTAATCTTGGATGGACTGTTGAACAACGCTCAGGGCCTAGGAAGTAATCTTCTTCCCTGACAGGGAATCTGGGACATCAGATTATAGTAACATCAGGAGAGGACTTTTACAGCTCAATCTCTTATTTGAGGTGTGGTCTTTGGGGTCATGAGAAGGGACGCTAGTTCAGGGGTAACATAAATAAATATGGCCAACTGCAAATGTACATATCAGTCCATGCTGGCTGCAGAAAACCAAGGGAAGCGTGGCAGAAATGGGTAGGCTCTCTGCAATAGGGGAAACTGCCCCACTTGCCTTGGAAAGAGAGGTAGAGATTGTGCTGCTTTACAGACCCCTCCTCAGTTGTTACAGGTGTTGAATACTGGCAATAAATCTTCCTGGTATTGCGCACTTGTCTCTACTGTCATACTTGCACCACTGTTCCTTCCTTCCCTCCTCCCCTCCCTCTTTGCCCTGGGATCTCAGAAAGCTGCAGGCTGTATTTGTGCAGCAACTCCCCTTCTCGCCCCACTCTACCCCCATCCCAAGGGATGCCTTCTTCAGCCCTTCCCTTGTTTCTTCCCACGATCAGATTCAGGAAACTTGCTGCATGTTGACATGAGGACTGTGGGGACAGAATGGGAAGGGATGAGGTTGAAGACAGCAAAGCAGAGAAGAGAATAAGTGCTTTGCTCCTTCTCTAGCACCTCCCCACCCTATTTCCTGCATGCTGCCTGAAGGGGAGGCAGGGCCGGATTAGGGTCAGCTGAAGCCCTAAGCACAGCACAACAACAGTGCCCCTCGGCCCCTTGCATTGCTTAAATGATGAGATGTTAAAACTCAATAAGTGCTGAAGGTGAAATAAGAGATTAAAAATTCAATTTTCTTCAAGGCGATCATCCCCAAGCCAGTCCCCACAACTATAATAAATATAAACTTTTAAAAAAATGTAGTTAACACTAAATAGCAGTAAGCAATATAAGCAAATTATGTACTTATAAGTAGGGGACAACAGAAAAAAAAATGCAAATTTTCAATACTCTGAGGTGCCCCCTTTCCCTTGGTACCCTATGCACGTGCTTATTTTGCTTAATGGTTAATCCAGAGCTGAGGCGAGGGACTGAAGCAGTAAACAAAATAGCTGTTTTCTGCTGCATCCGATTCTGAGCACTGATCATCAGAGTTGGGGCATTAGCCCCATGGGTGGTGATACTCCTGCTTCTCTCAGTTGCTGTGGGTGCTGGTCTGGCTCTGTGCCTTTCCAGTAAAGCGTACTGCTAAAAAAAAAAAAAAAAAAAAAGGTTTTAGAGGTATTATGTATCTGAAAGTACAAATTTGCTCACAGCACTGATTTTGCTCAAAGTTCTAATTTCCTACATCTACTGTACATGAAAATAATTCCACATAGAAAACTGTGCAATCAAAAACTTGTAGGGCATTTGTGCAAAAGGGCTAAATTTAAGGATTGGAAAAGAGTCCTATGTTACATTTTTTGCATCTTTTGCTTTGGACCACAGATGAACTATTTTAAAATTACAAAAACAAACTGCTTTGCTGACTGTTTTTACTTTTTTCTCCTACTTTTGCTGGATCTGTAAATCCTGATCTATTGTATCTAATTTGGATTCTGATTTTGTAAACCGCTGTGATCTTCTTTTGAAACGAAGGTTTACAAAACCCGAAATAAATAAATAAATAAGTAATTTGCTATATGCAAAATTATAGTGTTACTGGTCGACAACCTTCAAACCTGGCAACCAATTATATCTCAGTCATCCTAACATCTGCAGTATGGTTGCATTAAGATGGGGCGCCATTTTGAATATTGGCAATACGGCCCGCGTGCAGGAGGTCGCTCCCGGACCCCCGCTGGACTTTTGGCAAGTCTTGTGGGGGTCAGGAGGCCCCCCCCCAAGCTGGCCAAAAGTCCCTGGGGGTCCAGCGGGGGTCCGGGAGCGATCTCCTGCACGCGTGACGTCGGGAGCCAGGAACCAAAATGGCGCCTGCGCTACCTTTGCCCTGTCACATGATAAGGGCAAAGGGCCACTGGCGCTATTTCTCTTAACGCAGCCGTGGCCAGAGAGCGGGAGATCGCGCCGGGACCACCCCACTGGACCCCAGGTAATTTAAAACATTTTGGGGGGTTCGGGAGGGTGGGGGATTTGTTTTAAAGGTTCGGGGTGGGTTTTAGGGTTGTTTTGGCGTGCCGGTTTTCCCGCCCTCCCCCGATTTACGATTTTTAATGATTTAAAAACAAAACAAAACACGACGATCAGATTTCCCTCCCCCCCCCCAGCCAAAATCGATCGTTAAGACGATCAATCACACGATTCACACCCCTAGTTATTTTCAATTCACTAGCAGTTGAATTTCCAAAGGAGTTGCAAGGGTAAATGTAACATACTATTGTAGCAATTTTCAAAAGCCATTTACTCAAAGTGCACTTACACAAGTAAATCTTATGGACAATTCAATCACATTTATTGTAGCAATTTTCAAAAGCTCACTTACTCCAGTAAAGTGCATTTATATGTGTAAAACCCAATTTTAAGCATCAAATGCTTTTTTAAATCAGGCCCTTAGAAAAGAAGCTAAAATACCAAAAAGAGGGTGCATGCATGGAACAATTTCCCATTGGAGGAAGTGGAGATTCACCCTTTCTTCTCTTTGCCACACTCAATTCCCTCCTCAAAGGGTCTTTACCTCCCACCTAATTTTCATTCTCTGCCCAGACTATGGTTGGCTACTTGCATGATGAGGTTCATAAAATTAAAGTTTCAGCCAGGTTTCCCCTACCTCCCTCTTCCCCACTTCATTCCTTCACTATTCCCCTGGCCCCTGCCAAACTCTCCTCCTTTTCTGAAACACAGTGGAGGAAATGGCACATCTTCTCTTCTCCATCTCCAAACTCACTACTTCTTCTTCTTCTGACCCCATTCCAACCCAGTACTTTCACTCTAGTTTCCCTGCAGCCATCCCTTCCTCAGTCTATCACTTTCCACTGCAACTGTTCCTGTTGCCTTCAAACAGGCTGTGATCACACCATTCCTCAAAAACTCCTCACTGGACTGTATGTGCCCTGCTAACTAGAGTCTCATCTCCCCCTCCCTTTTGCTTCCAAACTACTTGCATGTTCTCTTCACCTCTACTGTCATGACTTTCTTTTATCTCAAGCCATTCTTGATATTCTCCAGTCTGGTTTTTGCCTTCTACACTTCACAGAAACAGCCTCTAGTAACCTGTTTATGGCTAAAACCAAAGGCCTTTATTTAATCCTTATTCTCCTTGACCTGTTGATCACTATCCACTCCTTGGATAGTGATCAACTTGGATTTCAGGACTCCATTCTCTTTTGGCTCTCTTCTTACTTCTCCTATCACACTTCTAGTATGTCCTCTGGTGGATCCTTCTCTATCACCATCTCACTATCAATTGTTGTGCCTCAAGGATCTGTCCTGGGCCTCTTCTCTCTGTATACTAATTCCTTTGGTACTCTGATCTCCTCTCATGGCTTTGAAATACCTTCTTTATGCTGATGATTCCAAGATTTTGTTCTCTACACCAGAAATTTCATCAGGAATGCATTCCCAAATTATAGCCTACTTGTCTGACATTGCTACTTGAATATCCCACCACCACCTTAAAATGAACATGACCGAGGCAGAACTCCTTATCTATCCCCTTAAGCCCAATTTCCCTCATCCCTCTTTTTCTATCTATGTGGATAACACTGCCATCCTCCTAGTCCCCCCAGCCTGTAACCTTTGGGTCATCTTCAACTCATTTCTCTACACATATCCAAAACACTGCTAAAATGTATCATTTCTTTCTCTATAACATAATCAAAATTAATCCCTTCCTTTCTGAACACACTACCAGAACCCTTATCCACTCTCTCATCATCTTCGGCTTAGACTACAGCAATCTGCTCCTTACTGGTCTCCCAGTGATCCATCTCTCTCCACCAGAAACTATCCATAATGCATCTGCACAATTTATCTTTCACCAAAGTTACAAACCTATATAAACCCTCTTCTCAAGCAAGGCTGGTGCAAGGGTATTAGGCACCCTATGCAAACCTTAGTCTGGCGCCCCCTCCCCACACACAGTTTTAAATTATGCATTTATAACATATTTTACATGAAAAATGACATTCTGACTTAAAATTAATATACAAGTTATTGTGATAATTTCATGCACTGTTGTGATGCCAACAAGAAAACTTTGAATCTTGGAATTCATATGGCATCATACCTATTATAATATATTTCAGCATGGTCCTCCCGTATCAACACAGTACTATTTTCCAACACTCAAAGAATAACAACCCCACCTATGAAAAAGAATACCACAAATATTACACCAGAATCTAAAATATCAATACACCTCCTATCAGGAAAACAGAGCAGGCCAAGCTACTACAGATCCCTACAGAGAAACCACATGCTAAAAGAATGCTTCATCTCAGTCTTTGCATGCAGAACACAAACCCTCACCAAATACAGAATAAAGCCACATAAAGTATAAATAGAAATGTGCAGACAAAAACTGAACTGGAAAACGCATCACGCCAGACTCTATTCAGTGTGACAATGGAAAAACAAAAATTTCACCATTCCTCGTGAAACAAATCAATAAAATCAAGATATATAAATCATTAATAATAATTATAAAATCATACAAATAAAATAATTTCAAAACAGCTAATGACTAGAATATCCAATAATTAAAGACTCATGCAAATTTTTAAAACTTTACCAAATACCAATAAAATATTTCAAAAAGCAGACAAATCACATACTACCCAATAATTAAAATGGTAGTCAATCAAGAAAAATGAACTTAAAAAGCCACCTTTACTTACCCTCTCCAGCAGTTCTCCTACTCCTTTCTCTTGCAGGCCATACCAGAAGCAGCAGTAGCTGCTGAAGCTGTCCTCACAGTCCTCTTCCTTAGGGACCACAACCAGTCTCTTCTTTCTCCTACACACTCACACCAGTCACACCCTCAGGACCAGTTTCTGTCTCTCACACACCAATCATCTCCCCAACCAGTCTCTCTCTCTCTCTCTCTCTCTCTCACACAAGCACACACATACTAGTCATCTCCCTGATCAGTCTTTCTCATACATACACACATCACCTCTCTGGCCAGTCTCTCTCAATCACACAATGCTCTCGCTCTCTCTTACTTACACACAGGCTTTCAATCACACATATGCTCTCTCTACTTCACTTACACGCAAGCTCTCAATCACACACATGTTCTATCTCACTTACAAACAGGCTCAATCACACACATGCCCTCTCTCACAGCCACAAGCCAGCCAAAAACATGCTCCATCTCTTTCGCACACACACAAGCACCCTCCCTGTCTCACATATACACCACATACATACAGAAGCACCCTCCCTGTCTCACATACACATTACACTCTAACAGAAGCACCTTGCTTTCAGACTTGCATGATTTTTCACTTTTATTAAAAGTGAAAGTGAAGCTCCCAACCCTTAAATAAGAAAACCACATTCCTATCAGAAGGTGAAATGACACCCTTCCTTCAGGTTCTGTCCTCCCAAGGAACAGCCACCCACACCATACAGCTTCTCTTGTTTTACGTTTTCAGGCAATAAAGCAAGTGTCTTTCTTCAAACTATCAGTTGTATGATTATTCATGTGGGAGATATGGAACAGAAAGACATCCTTAGTCATCTTCCCTTTTAAATGGGAAGATTCCAGTCTTAGGGCCTCATTTTCTAAAGTATCGCAGGCCTGCGATACTTTAGGTAATGGGCGGGGAGTTAGTGGCAGCTGAGGCCCCGGGAGCGGCAGATAGCTCCCGGGCCCTCCGCTGGACCACCAGGGGGGCGTCGGGAGGGTGGCACTGGGAGGGAGGCAGGGCGAGTTGGGGGCTGGCAGAATTTTGAAAGGGCACTTTTTGCCCTTTCAAAATTCTGCCACCTGCCGCGGCGCCCCCTAAGTCTCGGTGCCCTAGGCACAGGCCTAACTCACCTAGTGGTTCCTCCAGCCCTGTTCTCAAGTCACTACATTGGCTCCCTATCTTAATGTTCAAGCTCCTCTTTCTCACAAGTGTTTTCACTCTGCAACTCCTCACTATCACTCCTCTCTTATCTCTCCCTACACCTCCTTAGTGAACTCTGCTGATTAGCCAATTCTATGCCCTTCCCCTCTACCCTCTACCCTCAGTTCCCAACTCTGCACTATATGCTTGGAAAAGATTTCTTGAGTTGGTGAGTCATGCTCTCTCTCTTGCCTTATTTAAATCCAGTCTAAAAACTCACCTTTTTGAGGCTGCTTTTAAATTTTAACCTCTTATAGCCTTATTGATAGATAGAAACATAGAAACATAGAATTGACGGCAGAAGAAGACCAAACGGCCCATCCAGTCTGCCCAGCAAGCTTCACATTTTTTTCTCATACTTATCTGTTTCTCTTAGCTCTTTGGTTCTATTTCCCTTCCACCCCCACCATTAATGTAGAGAGCAGTGATGGAGCTGCAACCGAGTGAAATATCAAGCTTGATTAGTTATGGGTAGTAGGGGAAGTAACCGCCGCAATAAGCAAGCTACACCCATGCTTATTTGTTTTACCCAGACTGTGTTATTCAGCCCTTATTGGTTGTTTTTCTTCTCCCCTGCCGTTGAAGCAGGGAGCTATGCTGGATATGCGTGTAGTATCAGTTTTTCTTCTCCCCTGCCGTTGAAGCAGAGAGCTATGCTGGATATGCGTGAAGTATCAGTTTTTCTTCTCCCCTGCCGTTGAAGCAGAGAGCTATGCAGGATATGCGTGTAGTATCAGTTTTTCTTCTCCCCTGTCGTTGAAGCAGGATATGCATTGAAAGTGAAGTATCAGGCTTATTTGGTTTGGGGTAGTAACCGCCGTAACAAGCCAGCTACTCCCCGCTTTGTGAGTGCGAATCCTTTTTTCTTCTCCCCTGCTGTTGAAGCAGAGAGCTATGCTGGATATGCGTGATTTTAACCATCTTAATAAATTGAATTCACAAAGTCTCTTTTGACCTGTAAGTTTGTCTTGATTAGCTTCTAAGCCTTACTATGTAAGGACTGTCTATGTTTTTGTACAGTTCCATATAGTAGAAATAGCAGGGACAGCGTTGAATTCAAGAAAGCTTGGAACAAGCTCTACAGAAGTGGTGGGATTGTAGAATTAAGCATTTGATGTAAGTAGGCGGGCTAGCTAGGGCTTGGTGTTTTTTTGCCATCATATTTCTATGTTTTGAATGACTCACAAAAGGATTTGATAAGTGAGCCTAGGCCTTATGTGCAATTTGTCCATGATATTATGTAGGCTAAACTGCTGACTTTAAAATGTAAGTGAACTCCCTCTTAAGTTAAAAAGTCAGGAACATTGCCAAGGGGATTTTCAATGTGAGTCAATGTGATAGCTTTACTTTTCCCAGCACAAGCTAATGAGATGTACGCCTATGAGCTTACATTAGGGAATACAAAACTATTTTCCTGATAGATTTTAAAAAATTATTTGATTCATAACCTTTCACTGTTGCAGACATTCATTTCTGCCCACATTAATTTAAAAAAACACAACTGAAAATTGTATAAGAAATACCAGTGGGATAATAATCAAACATTTTTACATGGATAAACATGTGAAGGCAAAGGTGAAGTGAAAGATTTAATACAAGATTCTTTTAGAATAAATGATAAAGGAGAAGTAGGGCAGGCAATTTTATGGAATGATGCTAAGACAGTCCTTAGAGATAAGGCAATTGAGAATGCCTTGAATAAAAGAAAGATACAATTATTAAAGATGTCAAGAAGAAGACAGGCATTCAGGTGTACCTAGCTATATAAGGACTTGAGGTCAAAGAAGTTCTTAAAATCCTAAACTAGTGTCAGGGCCCTCACTTTCCTGCTTTGGATTTAAAAATTGTGTGGCAGATTTTTAAAAAATCTGCTGTAATTTTATGTGACAAATTTGCATAATTTTGCATAAAGATTCACACCTCTGACTATGCAAGTAAGTCAATTTTCTATTGGAAACTAGGGATGTGCATTTGGGCCTCATTTTCTAAAGTATCGCAGGCCTGCGATACTTTAGAAAATCGCACTAACGGGGGGGCGGGGGCCGAAGTGGGGGGGCGGTCCAGCAGCGATCGCACCGCCGCGGTGCGATCGCTGCCGACAGCGCGCCCAATAACTACACCATAGAAGGTGTAGTTATTGGGCGCGAAATAGAGAGCGAAAAGGGCCTTACCTTTTCGCTTGGCGCGCTGTCCTTGCGAAGTCGACCCCGGTGACGCCCCCGACTCCTCCTCTTCTGGGGCCGACTCCACCCCGATTTCAGTAGCGCAGACCTGCGCTACTTTCACTAGCTATTGCAGGCTTGCGCTAACAGCGCAAGCCTGCAATAGCTAGCTTTGGAAAATGAGGCCCTTTGTTTGAAATGACATAGAAAATGTCAATGACATTGTCTATGCTGTTTCTTGTTTTCAAACTAAAATGTTGTGGTTTTCTTCTAGCATTTTTAGTATGCACTGTTTCTGTATAGTGTCCTTTATTTCTATTCACATAATAGTGAGCACTATTTTCAAAATATAAAGAAAACAAAAAAAAAAAGGGAAAACTAATAAAAATGAAAATTGGTCTCTAAATAAAACAATACAGCACAAAACATTTTTTGGCCTGCACACCCCTATTGAAAACCATTTCTGTTATTTGTTTTTAAAGAATATTGAAATAATATACAAATAAAAAATGTACCAACTAGTATAAATCTTCCTAGATTCCTGAAGATGGCCAAACATGCATATTTAAGGATTCAATTCTATGCATATATTCCCCTGCATTCCCTGTTATTTTTATTTTCATATTTTGTTTATTGTGGTTATATTATTAAATGTGTAAAAATACCAATAAAAAAGACTGAACACAAAAAATGTACCAAGTACAAAAATCAACAGTTTATCAAGTTAAGACACTGAAACAAACTTTTAACTGTGAAATGTCACTTTTGTTTTGAATTAAAATAGTGCAAGCATCCTTTTTTATATTTCTTGAGAAAATCCTTGTCACCTTTCCAAGTACTGTAAATGAACTTCTGTATGCTAAAAAATCCCTCAACATTAGCAGTTTGTCATGCTGTTAATTACACTGAAAGATATGTGCACATATGCTGGACACATGGTAATAGATACAAAAAGGGGTTGAATCAGCACAAATTTGAAACTTGTGAGCAGTGCCAACCTTCAAGGCTTCCATGAATTGAAATGAATGCCTTTTTTGCCAGCTATGAGACACCAGCAATTGCAGACTTCCAAAACACATCCAGGCCTTTGTAAACGGTGTATGATTAACCATATATGTAAGGTGAAGAACCTTTGTAAAAAGATGAAATTTTTCTATAGGGACATCATAGAACACCATCCATAAAACATTAAAAAGGAAAATTAAAACATAAAAACCACTTTAATTTTATAATGTTACAGCAGCACCAACATTTTTTAAAGATTGCTTAGAAGATATAATAAACAAAATACAATTATGAATTTGAATTTGTGACCTGCTTAGAATGGAAAATTATGCAGGATAAATACAGTAAATAAAGTTATAAGAAAATAATTAAATGTCTATTCTGTGAATAAGAAACTCAACTATCATAAAGAACAATGGAACATGAAAGATGTCTGAAAGAAGCTCTTCAATATCAACCTACCTACAGAGAGACCTAGGAAAAGATAGGCCAGTGGTGAACTGGAACAGACACTGTTGCCTAGCCTGTGATAGGTGAAGACTTGGATAAGAATGATATCATATTAGTGGTCAAGTTTCTATGGCTAAGAGCTTGAATATATCCAAACTGTGAGCTAGGAATAATTTGGCAGACTGCATGGGCCATTTGATATTTTTCTGTCGTCATCTAATTTGGTATTAAGTTATATGTTCTATAGTTGCTGTGAAGACATATCATTTACTGATTCATTTCAGTTGACATGCACTGTGATACCATTTAATACCCAACCCTCTTCCTTCTCTAGATCAATAGAGTGTGTTCCTGGTGATCTTTGATGGTCACTATTTCCTTATAAAGTCAAAGACTTTTCTCTGTGTCCTCACAAAAATGTCTGGGAAATATAACATCTGGGAAAGGTAGCACAGTACAGGAAAGAAATTAATTTTAACACTGATTTTTCTAGCAAACCAAGCCCCATCATTCATCAAAATGAGTTATGGCATTAACACACGCGATAACGCGTTAATGCATGTGTTAACGCATGTGAAATGTATTGTCGATAGCTCAAATGCAAATTTTTGGGGAGGTAGGATCAGGAAGTTTGGGCAGGATTTAGTTAAATTAGGAGTATTATCGCAGCATGTAATAACACATGCTATTGCACGATTTTAATGCCAGAAATAACTACACCTTTTTTCCTGGTGTTAGGCTGTGCAATATGCCCAAAATGGCCATCACACAATTTGCAATACATTTTTGGAATTGCATTTTGGCCTTTTCTAGACCACGGCACAGGGGGGAAAGAATGATTTTTCAAGGGCCTTAGGGTTTTGTCTCTCTTTGGCGCTCTTCTGCACACCAGTCCAGTCACACAAAAAAATCACTCTTAACTCCAAGGTTGTTGTACAAAATAAAAATCTTTATTGAGCTGATGGTAAGAATAACAAAATCCAGAACAGAGTACACTAGATAATGGTGCCCTCCAGCAAACTCAGTCTAAAGTACAAGAAAATAGATCTCAGGTAATGGAGGGTGGAATAGTAGTAGAATCAAATGACACACCTTCTTCTCCCCTCTTCATTCCCCCAAGAGCAATCCACACGCACATACAGACATTTCCCCCTGTAGTGAATGACATTACTCTCACTCCTAAACAACTTATATACATGCACACACACACACCCCTGACACATCTCTCCCCCCCCCCCTCCAAACAGCACCCAGAACACTGAGATCAGACCTCTTATTACCCTGGGACCTCCCAATAATTTTATTCTTCTCACAGTCTCTCTCTTTCTCTCTCAATAGAGGTCTCTGGCTGCCTGATTTAGTCAGTCAGCACTCCTGGACATTCTCTCCGGGACTTCCAAGATAATTCTCTCCATTGCATTCTGACTCTGGGGAAATCCTTCTTTTCTGGGGCTCCTCAAATGCAGGGGATTTTCACACTTCTGAACCAGAATTTCACCCCTCCTGGTCTCTGCAACTTCTCTGCCCTTTCAGGCAACCCATGCCCAAAAGGAATATCCCTTTTTTCAAGCCCTATCCTTGTGGAGGGACAGATCACACACAAATATTCTCCATAAGGAGGGACACGTGCTCCCTTAGGGCCCGATTTTAAAAAGCATTTACTTGCTTAAAATTGGGTTTTACATGTGTAAATATACTTTACCCGTTTAAGTGGGCTTTTGAAAATTATTACAATATATGCCATTGAATTGGCCATAGGATATTCACGTGTAAGTGTACTTTAGGCACGTAAATGGCTTTTTAAAATTGTACAATGCTAGTTACATTTACACGTGTAAATCATTTTGAAAATTACCCCCTTAGCCCTTTGCTAAGACTGATGCTGAACTCCTTCCTGTGCAGAACTGCCACGTCGCCAAGGTCTGATCCCCAGACTTTGCCCCATCATGTGATAGGGATAAGGTCAGATTGATGAAATTTTGAAAAATGATGTTGATGGGTTTGGAGATAGGGCATTTTGGGCCCTCATTGAACCCAAATGTCTTCTTTTTGAAGTATGGGGGGTCAGGAGATGGGGGTGGAATCTGTCTGCCTCGCTACACCACCAAGCTAATTTTTTGAGTTGGGGTGGAGTGGACGCTGGGAACCACTAGATCCCAAGTGATTTTGCTTTATTTGGATAGGGTGGGGAGAGATGGGGCGAGGGGGGTTGTATGGGTAAGCAGCCATTTTTTCACATTCAGGAAAGGGGCTATGGCAGGGATCAGGCTGTCAATGCACAGTGAGCATTATTTTTTTTGGGAGGGGGGGGGGTCAATGCTGCCTCGGAAGGCAGTAGGGGTTTCCATTAATGCCCAGGGTCATTTGTGGCCTTTGGGGGAGGATGTATTTTTGTGCCTCAAACCCTTTAATTTTTACATATGACTATCGGGGACCCATTGGAAAAATACCTACAGCTCCCTCAAATATGCTTAAAATAAGGGTGCTGACATTTTTCAGAGACAGCTGCGTTATTTTATTAACATAGGATTTCCTATCCACAAGCTGCTTTGCATGCATTAGGAAATTTTATGCATGCAAATAAATTTATTTCCATAGGGAGAGGAAATCTTGTTTTATATGGTGATATGGTGTGATAAACAACATTTAACACATACTACATGTTGGTTAATTCGCAATATCGCCTTATTGCGGCTTAATAAATCCATTTCTAAGAGTTCTATTTTCTAAGATTTTATTTCTTTTTATTTTATTTAAAAGAATTTATAACCTGCCCCTCCAACAAAGTAGTTCAAGATGGGGAACCAACAATACATACATAAATTATTAAAAATACAAACCCAGAATAAGCATAAAAGAAAAGCAAAATAAAACATATAGTACAATCAAATCAATCCATACATATTTCTGCTAATGGAAAAAGCGGTGGACAGGTGAAGTTATTATTCAGTACCAGCAAAAGCAATAGTAAATAAATAGGCTTTCAGAAGTTTCTTAAATTCCTTTATATCTGTAGTAAGGTGGATATTACTGGGAAGGGAGTTCCATAATGGAGAACTATAAATTGAAAATGAATACTGATGAGTAATTGAAAGACAGCCTTTTTTGGAGAGGGAACATCCAAAAAGAACTGGCTAGCAGAGCAAGAAAGATGTGAAAGAGTGTGAATTAGTAAGCTGGACTCTATCCAAGGGGAAGAGATATTGTACAACTTATAGATACAATGGGGATAAAACCTTTAGTAAATAGGTCCCTAAGTTTGTACCTGAGGTAATGGAGGGTGGAATAATAGTAGTAGTAGAAGCAAATTACACACTTTCTTCTCTCCTCTCCCATCCCCCAAGAGCAACTTACCCCCTGTAATGAATGACATTACTCTCACTCCCAAACAACTCACACACACACACACATGCCCCTGACACATTTTATCCCCCCACCCCCTTCAGCAACCCAAACACAGACACCCCTCTGGAGCAACTGATATTCCCCACCTGTGCAACTCAAGCACGCACAAACACACATACAACGTCCATCTACCCCCAGCGCATTTGATACCTCACCCCCTCCATCAGAGAAAGTCTTTCATTGCCCCCTTCATGAGCAACTGGCACACAATCCTCTCTCTCCTCCTCTCCCCCAGGCAATTCACAGGCACATACAGACAGCCTCCCAGCCAAGCAATTCACAACACACACTCTCTCATCTCCAGAGCAACTGTCTCACACTCCACACTGTAGCAATATATCCCTCATCTTCTCCCCCCATTAAAGCAATGCATCTTTCACCCTTTCCCATGGAAGCCACTGTAGATTCAAATTCAGAGAACGTTATGAAATCTCCCCTCCCAAGGGAGAGAGGGGTAAAGAGCTTTAACTGAAATGCAGCAGAGAAAAAAAAGAGGATAATGCAGCTATGTAACATGAGCCACCAGCCCAGGAAACAGAGAATGAGATTGAAAAGGTTGCCAGACCTCTTACTGTGAAGGTGCTTAAATGACCATTAAATAGATGGATCAGAGACTCAGGTAGGGAATTTGCATGTCACAGTTCCCTGGACTACTGTTGGTAACTTGCAATGAAATATCTCTTTAAATCAAACAGAACTATGATTGGAAAATTCCTACATTGGAGAATTCTGAATGAGAGAGTGATTTGTGAGAAAAATATACTGAAAAACAGTTCTAGGAAGCAAACAGATTATCACCCTGACTAACAAGGGGAGTCAGACCCTTGGGTACCAAGTTCTCAAGCAATAGAAGAAAAAAAAACAGGCAGGATGAAACGGTGTGCACACATTATCTTCACATGATTCTGCCTGGGTCATGGCTATTTAGCTAAGAGAAAATGACCCATCCAGGTTGGGTAACAGCTAATAACTGGTTATGAGCTTAACGGAGCTAAAATCACTAAAAGCTAAGACTGCAAAGGGCCTGAATCACTGAATGCTAAACAAACCATGTGCCTAATGGAGCTGTAAACCCAAGCCAGGAAAAGCCTTCCTTGCAAGGGGGAGAAACCAAAGGACAGTGGGAGATCTGAAATTGGAGTGGACCCCAGGAGGGTGTGGATCCCAGTGGCAGATTGGGAAGTAATCCTGGGTCCCCCTTGAGCAAGGGGACCCAAGGTGAGCGTGGACTCCAGCATCAGATTCAGTGGTCCCCCAGGTGGTTGTGGATCCCAGTGGCAGATCAAGTGATCCCCCAGGAGGAAGGGGCCACAGCAACAGATCAGGAGGTGAGCCTAGGTCCCCCTTAAGCAAGGAAAACCCAGCAGCAGATCAAGCCATCCCCCAGGAGGGTGTGGACCCCAGTGGCAGATCGAGTGGTCCCTGGCAGATCTGGAGGTGACCCTGGGTTTCACTTGAATAAGGGGACCCCAGCAGCAGATTGAATGGTCCTGTAGGAGGGTATGGACCCCAGCAGCAGATCGAGTGCTACCCAGAGAAGAAGCGGCCCCAGTAGCAGGTCCAGATGTGTAGTGGGATCCCCCAGGAGGGCATGGATCTTAGCAGCATTCCAGGAAGCAGAGTTGGGTCCCCCAGGAGGGTGTGGACCCCAGTGACAGACAGGGAGATGGAGTTGGGTCCCAAGGAGGGTGAGGACTCCAGCATTGGCATAGACCTTTCAGCAGAGCAGAAGCGGCAGCTAGGAAATGGCAGTGGTTTAGATACAATGGACCCTCCAGGCCAACACTGCCCACCAGCCCAATTTCATCTTTTCACATGGGTAAGACTTGGGAAAAAAGGGGGAGGATAATAATATTTGATTATGCATGAACTCAAGACATCCTTTCTATTCTATATGGTGGTATACTGTGGGGGCCAACAACCCCAAATTGCCAAATATTAAATGTTCCTGCTACCTGTATAGTTGTGTGGCATGAGACTACTAACCATGAGTAGATAAGTTGCTGTTTGACATCCTATTAGCAATGTACATAGTCATGTAGAAAAGTAAATACCTATGTAGTCTAATAAACCTGAATATATTTATACATACTGTCAGCCATGTTCACAGTCCCATTTGATTTCCTGGGGTGAAGGGAGGGAAATCCTACCCACTAACAACTTCTTCCCCAGGTAGAGGCACCAGGCGCCAAAAATGTGAGGACCGACGGAGTCTTCCCTGGGAGGGCTCCCGGCTAGGTTGGTCCCGGACCCGGGAACACCCTGCGAGGTAAGCGGCCAAGGGGGCATTACATTTATTAGTATGACAATTTCACATGTGCCGCCAAAGTAATAAAAAAGAATGATTACAACAAAAGAGTAGGAAAAGATTACAAAATGATAATTGTAACTAGTTGGTTAAAAATGGAAAGGAGTTAGATGTATTCACTGGCAGTGGCTAGTGCAAATGTGCTGTCCCTTTACGAGGAATAGAATACATTTTAAACAGCTTGCCCTCCCCTCACCACATAGCAACTCATGTCTGCCTTTCACCTCTCCCTTCACCTGATCTAGGAGACAGAAAAATAACAACCATGGTTTAGATTTGGCTGAGTCTGCAGCTGCAAAGTGCTTCCCCTCCAAACCCCCCCCCCCCACCATCCACCCCCTTTCCCCTTCCCCAGATCCACTTACATATCACTGCCTGAACTGTCTGTAGTGTTTTCTCTGAGACTGAAGCCTTTCTCTGACAGCATGGCCTGGTAAAGCTGCAGGCAGCAGTGATTAAGGCAGCTGCCCCAGGAGACGCAGATGAAAAGAGCAGACGATCTGGCTGCACAGGCATGCACAAGGGAGGAGCAACAGGAAATGTGGGCACACTGTGGGCTGTGTAAGTGGGTGGAAATTTGAACTGCCCCAGCGGGAGTGCGGGAGATCACCTGAGAACGTGGAATACTCCCACAAAATGCCGGGGACTTGGCAGGTCTGCCTGCGTCACATGAGCTTTAACTCTCATACCCTCTGCCAATGGGGAATGACACATGTCACTAACACACCTACCGTACACTGACCTCACACAAAAGGGCAGGGTGTGGATGGAGACCTCTGTCTCACATTATGAGCAAGCTGACCTCACTGATGCCATACCATTAATGGGGCAACCACTGCTAGTAAGGGGCAGAATTGGGTACCCTGACACAAGAATTATTCTCTAACTTTGTTTCTGATGCAGGGCCTTGTAAGGATTTTTTGAAATTCATAAAGGCAGATTGCCAGTGCTAGGAGCAAGCCACCTGATCTCTGCTCCCCCTCGTGCGCTGCTGCCATGGTAACGGCTCTCTGTCTGCAGTCATAAGTGTGGAGTTTTAGTTTCTTTTGGAGAAGGCGGGACAGAGTTCCCATTTCTGTCTCCTTTTCCTTATTTCTAGTGGGGAAGATTTGTATCCACCCTTCCCCTATCTCATGGGTTTTCTGTAGTGATCCTATTTTTGGGGTTTGCCCCTCTGGATTCTTTCCGGTGGGGAATTCAGGCCCACAGCCACAGAGCTGCTGAGGAGCCCGGAACACTTGCTGCAGGTTCCTGTAGAAGGAGACAGGAGTAAAAGAGAACAGTGGCAGCCATCTGTTGTTAACCACTTTATTCATCACTGAGATATTTTGGGAAGAGGAGTTGCAAGGTGCCATCCAGGTACCAAAGGGTTGGAGAAGGAGAAGCAGAGTGGCATCCCATCCAGTGTTAATCCACTTTATGCATCACTGAGATATTTTGAAGCGAGGAGCTGGTGCCATCCAGGTACAAAAAAGTATTGGAGAGGTTTGGAGAAGTTGCAGATGTCTTTTCAAGACAACTAGGAATTGAATTGGGATAGCTACTAAAAACAAGCAGACCACCCTAATACTGGAGGGAATCTTGAAAAATTACCATTTGTGACTGGGAAGGATCTGGGTGGGAAACTACCTGAAAAGAATCAGTCAGAGATTTATACAGAAAACCTTTATTTGATGTAATGAGCTGTTTGTGAATTGGACTTGTCAATGATGTTTGCTTTATGCTTGAATCTACCTCTGTAAAGTTATGCTTGAACCACAGCCTGGCCTCCAGTATGATTTTAACTAATGTAAGGGCTGATGCAATAACTTGTGGGTTAAAAGTGAACACTGAAATTCAACGCAGAGTTTTGTTTACTGCACAGATTACAGTTTAAACTTCTGATGCGGTAGGCTAATGGTATGCTAATGCAGCAGAAGTTAAAAAAGAGCGCTGACAGGAATATGTGTACACAAACCCCAAGATAAAATGTGCACTTAACACAGGCTGAATGCACATTTTAAATTTAGGGGAGTGAGAGAGTCTCTCAGACATGATTTATACATTAAAAAGATTTTTGCACATAAAATATGATTTATGCACAGATAAATGTTTCAGCAGAGAAAACATTTTTTGTGCACATAAATTATATGTATGCACTGAAAACATGCTTTTTGTGTGTAATGCATGTTTTCTGGATATAAATCCCAATTACAGATCCTGGTATCAGAACTTTCGCTTTTGCCCATAGATTGACACAAGTGCTAGAAACCTTATTCCACCTCTGACTATGAACAAAATTTTCAGTGCTAGGAAAACCCAAGTTAAGCCAATGCACCTCTCTGCACTGGAGTTTATAGTTAATGCCTTCATTTGCAGTGGCTTTCTATATGAGGGTGCTAAGCAGGACACATAGTTCTGCATGTACATTTTTTTTGTGCATAAAACTCCTTGCTCCATTTGGAGTAACATTTGTGCACAAAAAATGTGTGCACAACTGCTGATAAAACTGTGCAATCTACTGAGTGCACCTTATTGTATCGGCCTTGCAGTAAGCACCCAGGGTCTTGGAGAGTAAGGGGTAGATTTTCAAAAATTATGCACGCGTGTCCATGTGCACGAACTACCCGACGCATGCACATGGACGCGCAATTTTATAACATGCACGAGCTGTCACGTGCATATTATAAATTTCCGGGTCGGCACGCACAAGGGGGGGTATAATTTAGCAAATTCACATGGCAACGCATCGGGGCCTCCCCCAGTTCCCTTCCAGTCTGTTCCAATTAACTGGAAGGGAACTGGGAGGGAACTGGACTCAGAGGGAACTTCCAAACCCCTTTCCTAACCTCCCTTTCCCTATCCTATACCCCCACCCCCATTTTTTAAAATCACATTTTGCTTCTGCAAAGGAGCAGGAGCAAGTTTCGCGTGGCGGCAGGGTGCCAGCGCATGAGCCCCCAGCACAGCGGCCCCATCCCGACCCCTGGACTCTCTACCTGGGTTACATCAAGCTAGGTTGAGAGAACATTGTACAAATCTCATCTTTGTGTGAGTTTCCTCACTCCGAAGGACATCAAATCTTCACAAGAGTGCACTGTTCTGTTCGTGCATCTCACTCTGCATGTCAAAGTGGCCCCTAACCCCTACACTACTACTTAAACCTCACCTCGAGTGACTAGGTGGTGTTGCGTCCGTCGGTCTCAGACGGCTTCGACCTCCATGCCTCACCTTTCTCTCTGCTCTCCCTGCTAGCCTTGGGAAGATGGCTACCGCCGCATCTGCAAGCTGCTCTCTCCGGCTTCCCCGGAATGCCAATGGCAAGGCAATCCGCCATGTTTCTCCTGAGGGCCTCCTAGGGTGCGCGCGTGCATGCACCCACGATTTTATCCACATCATGCTGGGAACCTTGGGGGCGGCCCCCTCGAGTGACATCTCGCCATCCAGGTATTTAGCCTGCCCTTTTTTGCTAACAAATCGAGTTAGCAAGGATTGGATACGCTTCTGGTCTGAGCTACTCTGCCGCTTCCTTGCTGCTGCTGGAAGCTCTCTCTGCCCTTCGGGGTATTTCTCTAACCTGGGTACCCGCTCCTCGGGGGCCCTTTGCTTTCTTTCAGGTGCCTATCAGGGATCAGGTACTCGCTTCTCGAGGGCCTGCTCTCCCTGCCTCGGTGCCTGTATTCAACTACTTCTGTTTGCTGGGATCTCCAACAATACAGCTACCAACTTAGTGAGTAATCTAACATTGTCAGTCTGTCTCATCTACAGATCAGCACTGGGAACCTGCATCCTGCACTCCCTTTACTATCATTGCGAGACAGGTCTCCTCTGCCGAGGGCCCCTGGACTGCTACCTCTGGATCACCTCACTACTGCCACCTCTGGTGGTATCATTCTGCTGTATAATAAAAGACAAATCTCTGTGTTTGCGTGTCTAGAGTCTGGCCTAGTTCTGTGGTTCCTCATGGGGCTCCTCCTCGTGGGAGTGGTCATCACCACAGTACCCAAGAATCCATGCCAACACCTCAAAGCCATAACAGGTGGGCCTCCTTTAGAGGTATAAATACCTAACTACTAGAAGGCCCTTATAGCTAGGTGCTCTCTCTCTCTCTCCCTCTCTCCCTCTCTCTCTCTCCACAGTGGTTGTAGGTAGGAAATGCAATAATTGTGGTATTACCGCAAAGTGTGAAAACGTTATTGCACTCTGTGCTAAGATAGTGCACATTGTGATAAATAGGCTATTACCATAAAAAACACCCCTTTTCCTATCACATGCGATAGTTTGATGAATCTTGCCCAATGTTAGAGAAATATTAAACAAATCCTTCAGGTCAGTGTTCACTGGAGAAGGACCACTGCTGGTTGACAAGACCATATAAGGGGTAGGGTAGAAGTAACTCCGTGTATGGATGCCAAAGGAGCTCAGAGATGTGCTGGTGGGTCCCCTGAAAGACCTGTTTAATTGATCCCTGAAACTGGAAGAGTAGTGCTGCAAGATTGGAGAAGAATGGTTATGGTTCTGCTTCACAAGAGTGGTAGCAGAGAGGAGGTTAGAACTACAGGCCAGTTAGTCTCACCTCAGTTTGGGGAAATTAATGGATACTGTGCTGAAGGAAAAGATAGTGAACTACAATCCAGTGGGTTGCTGGACCTGAGGAAGCATGAATTCACCAGGGAAAGGACCTATCAAAGAAATCTGATTCTTTTTTTTTGATTGGGTGACTTGAGAATTTGGATCAAGGAAGAGTGCTTGATGTGATTTACTTGGATTTCAGCAAAGTTTTGGATATGGTCCTACTGTTGCATCCATCGGTCTTCAACGGCTTCCCTCCGCCTACCTCTCTCTACTTGTGGCTCCTCCCGCTCACCTTGGACTGATGGCCGCCATGGAGTCTGCTTGCCGACCTCTCCGGTGTCCCCAGACCGGCTTTGGTGCTGCCTCCTGCCATTCTCCTTCAAGGTACCTCTAGGGCGCGCGCGCGCATGCCGCCCTCATCTTTATTTCTACGTTGGCGTGAACCTCAGAGGCGTCCCCCTGTTCTGATGTCATGACTCCAGGGTATATCTACCTACTATATTTGCTAGCTCGTTGAGTTAGCAACAGAATTCATACGGATGGGATTCACTCTCCATTCCTAAGCTACTCTGCCACTCTAGCTCTAACTGGAACTCTTACTACCCTTCGGGGTCACTAACGGGGTACCCGCTCCTTGGGGGCCTCTCTGCTTCTTTCAGGTGCTATCAGGAAACTGGTACTCGCTCCTCGAGGGCCCATGTTCCCTCTGTCGCTGCCTGCAACTTCTACTTTCTACTTGGAAGAATTAACTACAGTCACCATCAGTGAGTACAGAAAACATCCCTCTCTACAGTACTGCTTCACTGGAATCAGGTACTTGCTCCTCGAGGGCCTGCTCTCTGCTCCGGTGCCAGACCTCTCGTCTAGTGGAATCTCTGCTACTGCTAGTGAGCACAAGGCTGCCGAGTCTCTCTGCTCTAAGGATCAGGAACTCGCTCCTCGAGGGCCTGTTCTCCCTGGCTCGGAGCTCTCCTATTCTACTTGGGACTCTGAATGCTAATTCTATTATGTGCTCATAACTTTCAGACTGTTTCCACTACAGCATTGCCTACAGAGGATCCGCTGTTCCAGCGTTCTGTGAGAGACACGCCCAGCTGGGCCCCTCAACCACTATTCGCTACTGCCATCTCTGGTGGTTCCATATTCTGTTTAATAAAAGATTCAAATCTGTGTTTGTCTGTCCGGAGATTAGCCTGACACTGTGGTCCCTCACAGGACTGCCCCCCATGGGCATGGTCAGCTGCCACAGTGTCCAAGGATCCAACCAAACACCAATAACCATAACACCTACATAGGAGTCTTATGAATAAAATTAGAAGCTTGGGAGTGGGCACCAAATTGGTGGCTTGACATGGAGAGAATGGCGTTAAGTGTAGTGCCACAGGGATTGGTTTTGGGACTAATTCTGTTCAATATCTTTGTGAGTGACATTATGGAAAGAATAGAAGGTAAAGTTTGTCTATTTGTGGATGATACTAAGATCTGCAACAGAGTAGACATGCCTGAAGGAGTAGAAAGAATGAAAAGTCATTTAAGAAAGCTTGAAGAGTGGTCAAATATTTGGCAGCTGGGATTCAATGCCAAGAAGTGCAGATTCATTCATCAGTGGTTTGGTACTTCAAGAGATCTGTATGTGATTGGGGTGAAAGACTAATGTGCACAGACTAGGGAGAGGACCTTGAGGTAATAGTGTCTGGCGATCCGAAGGTAGTGAAGCAATGTGACAAGGCGATAGCTAAAGTCAGAAGAATGCTGGACTGAACAGAGCGAGGAATAACCAGTAAGAAAAAGGAGGTGATAATGCACTTGTACAGGTCCTTTGTGAGGTCTCACTTGGAGTACTGTGTTCAGTTCTGGAGACCGTATCTCAAAAAGGATATAGACAGGACGGAAGAGGTCCAGAAAAGTTTGACTAAAATGGTGTGTGGTCTGTATTAGAAAACTTATGAGGAGAGACTGAAGGATCTGAATTCTTATACCCTGGAAGAGAGGAGGTGCAGGGGATAAATGATACAGATCTTCTGATATCTGAAAGGTTTTAATCATGCACGAACTTTGAATTTTTTCCATTGAAAATTAAACTGTAGAACTAGTGGTCATGAAATGAAACTAGAAGGGGTACAATTCAGAACCAATATCAGAAAATATTTCTTCACAGAGAGGGTAGTGGATACCTGGAATGCACTTCTGGAAGAGGTGGTGAGGACGAAAACAGTAAATGAATTAAAAAAGGTATGGAATAAACATTCAGGATCCCTAAAGACTAGAGGTTGACTGGACCCCAACCTTTACAGACCAGGGTACTGAAATCAGAGATTAGGGAAAAAGCACAGGACCTTCGGGCAAGTCAAAAAGTAAAGGACGATCAAGCAGCATTGTCTGAATTATGAAGAAGGCTGCTCACCCAGTAAAAATGTTGCTAGCAGTATTTTTGTTATCAGTTTGACAGTTGTTTGGTTTTTGATTGTAAATATTACTACTCTTAACATAAGGCTTGGGGTAACCTGCTCGGAGCGGCAGTTACTACCATAAGAATCTTGCTGGGCAGACTGGATGGACCACTGGGTTTTTCTGGTGTCATTACTATGTAATTGAATGGTGGGCCCTTGAACTCTGATGTAGGACATCAACCCATACACAGGTATGCTGAGATTTATGAGAATTTTACCTATTGCTGTTTTTTTCCTTCTCCATTGCCAAATGACTCCATGCTCTGCACCTCACTCACCTCACTGCACCTCACCTCATTTCTTTCACTTCTTACCATTTTCAAATCATTCCTAAAAACTCATATCTTTGAGACTGCTTTTGAAACAAACCCTGGTTTCTTCAGACCATAGCTTTTTTATGTTACTCATTTCCTAGTCAAAAAACCTCCCAGAATCTCTTATTTCTCTTGTCTGTGTGTCTAAACTAGATTGAAAGCTCCAGTGGAGCAGGGTCTCTCTGTTATGTATGTATGTCTGTTAAGTGCTGTGTACATCTTGTAGTAGTAGTGATTAGAAAATAATTTTGTTTTACTCAGTAGATTCTGAGAACCGAATTACTGTAGCCGTTAACTATAGATGATATAGTCAGACCTTACAGAATCTCCTTTAAGTTGTTATTCCTTTTCTGCTGATGGAGGAAAAGCTAGTTTAATGTATTATTTTCACAGAATCTCATAAGGATCAAACTCTTTACCTTATCCAAATGAATTCTGTTTTTAATGTTTTGTACCAAAGTTGAATACACATTGAGCAAAGTTTAATTTTAAACTCTGGTTTCCTTTTATTTATTTCCTTCAAGGCATTTATGCTGTCAGCCATGAATTCATTCACAGTAGATGAAAGGAATTCTACACTTCATTAAAGTGATCATGATTGCCCAACATGTTAATGTCTGCGCTGAACTTGGGAAAAGCAGTTTCTAAAAGCTGTGAACATGTTATTGTCAGCAAAAATGAAAACCCTGGCTCATTCTTTAACATGAAACATGCACATGGGTTCTTGATAAGAACATAAGAACATAAGAAATTGCCATGCTGGGTCAGACCAAGGGTCCATCAAGCCCAGCATCCTGTTTCCAACAGAGGCCAAACCAGGCCAAAAGAGCCTGGCAATTACCCAAACACTAAGAAGATCCCATGTTACTGATGCAATTAATAGCAGTGGCTAATTCCTAAGTAAACTTGATTAATAGCAGTTAATGGACTTCAAGAACTTATCCAAACCTTTTTTGAACCCAGCTTCACTAACTGCACTAACCACATCTTCTGGCAACAAATTTCAGAGCTTTATTGTGTATTGAGTGAAAAATAATTTTCTCCGATTAGTCTTAAATGTGCTACTTGCTAACTTCATGGAATGCCCCCTAGTCCTTCTATTATTCAAAAGTGTAAATAACCGATTCACATCTACTCGTTCAAGACCTCTCATGATCTTAAAGACCTCTATCATATACCCCCTCAGCCATCTCTTCTCCAGGCTGAACAGCCAAAACCTCTTCAGCCTTTACTCATAGGAGAACTGTTCCATCCCCTTTATCATTTTGGTTACCCTTCTTTGTACCTTCTCCATTGCAACTATATCTTTTTTGAGATGTGGCGACCAGAATTGTACACAAAATTCAAGGTGCGGTCTCACCATGGAGCGATACAGAGGCGTTATGTCATTTTCCATTTTATTAACCATTCTCTTCCTAATAATTCCTAACATTCTATTTGCTTTTTTGACTGCTACAGCACACTGAGCCGACATTTTTAAAGTATTATCCATTATGATGCCTAGATCTTTTTCCTGAGTGGTAGCTCCTAATATGGAACTAACATCATGTAACTACAGTAAGGGTTATTTTTCCCTATATGCAACACCTTGCACTTGTCCACATTAAATTTCATCTGCCATTTGGATACCCAATCTTCCAGTCTTGCAAGGTCCTCCTGTAATGTATCACAATCCACTTGTGATTTAACTACTTTCAATAATTTTGTTTCATCTGCAAATTTGATAACCTCACTCATCGTATTCCTTTCCAGATCATTTAGATATATATATTGAAAAGCACCGGTCTTAGTACAGATCCCTGAGGCACTCCACTGTTTACCCTTTTCCACTGAGAAACTTGTAATCCATGAAAGGACATCGCCTCCTATCCCATGACTTTTTAGTTTTATTAGAAGCCTCTCATGAGGTACTTTGTCAAATGCCTTCTGAAAATCCAAATACACTACATCTACCAGTTCATCTTTATCCACATGTTTATTAACCCCTTCAAAAAAATGAAGATTTGTTAGGCAAGACTTTCCTTGGGTAAATCCATGTTGACTGTGTTCCATTAAACCATGTCTTTCTATATGCTCTATGAAATGGAAGTGCAAACAACCACATACCTGGGTCTGTCTGATAGGCTGCAAGTTGATATTGGGGAGAGGGGGAAAATGATCATCAAGGCCCATGTGTGGGGAGACAAGTCCTGGTCTCTCTCAAATTAAACATACACTTGCTTGTTGTTCCCCCCAAAAAATCCCTTTACTTAAAGGTACAATAGTTGCAAACATTTACTGCAGGATAAATAGCCTATTAACATAAAAAATAACATTTCCTAATTTAGCAGGAACACTGTTCTTCTTCCCTGCTTCTCAGCACAGAAAAGCAGCTTCTTCACACAGATTCATTTTGGGTTAGGTACTTCTGATTCTCAAGCCATTAGGAAATATTTTCCTAAATGGATTTGACTTGCTGATCCCAAGTCTTGTTGATCTAGGAGCTGGATGACATTTTTCCACTGCAAATCTGGCAGAGCATCCAAGGCTAACCTGGAAAATAGGTGGTTGAGGCCCCCAAACCCTTTTGGGCAATCTTACCCAGCAGAGAGCTTTCAGCTCTTTCCCTCTCCTCTCTTGGGAAACAGTTCTCTCTCTCTCTCTCTCTCTCGCTCTGGAAACTTCCCACAGGGATCTCTGCATGCCCTTTACTAGCAGAAACCAAACAGTTACGACTACACTCTTTGGGTTTAGCAAGGCTTCTCTTTGATCCTGTGTATACAGGGGTAACAGCATAGCAGATCAGGCCCTTTATGTTAATAATGAACTTACCCTTTTAGAAAGCAAAGGGCCTTATATATAGAAAAACAATATCCTTCAGTTTTGGTAAATAGGAACTTCTGCACAGAAAGAAAAATAAAGAATATATTAGCTTGAGAACACTTAGAGATACAGGGAAGTTGAGATACCTGAAATGTATTAATAATGTTCACGAAGTAAACATTTTTCAATGGAAAGGTCATGAAGTGAGGCTTTGAGGGCATAAACCCTGGAGCGATGCCACTGAATATTTTTTTCACAGAGCGGGTGGTGGATGCATGGCATGCCCTCATGGAGTGGGTGACCGAGGCTACACCAGTAACAGACAACAAAATGTGAAAAGATAGCCGAAGCACAATCAAGTGGCATGTCTGCCAGAAACAATGGCAAAGTGAATAATATAGAATGGTGGAAGTGCAAGCAATCACGTACCTGGGTCTGTCTGCTAGGCTGCAAGTATAGTTAGAAGTCCCAGCAAACATATAGGCACTTACACAGCTGGGTCTGTCTGGCCGGCTGTGCAGGAGGTCAAGGAGGCTGAATGGTTGGACGACAGAGCTGTTAGTATTGGTAGCTATTTAGAGTATTACAAAGCTCTCTGGTTTGACATGGGAAAGGAGGTATGCTGTACATGATGTAAGTGAAGGTTCTCGCATGCTCATCTGCTCAAGATGGTAAAGTACAAACAAAGAAGATGACAAAAAAAAATCTGCTGGATAAAGAGAAACATTTCAGTCACACTCTGTGGCAGACAGCCGGGAATATATTCTTGTGGTGTGGACAAGATAACTGGGCAGACTGGATGGACCATTTGTTCTTCTTCAGCCATCATCTGTGTTACTGTGAGACTATGTTACATCAAATAGAAAATAAAATACAGAAATGCTGGATTATTTACCTCCTTCAGCTATATTTAAAATAACAATGATTCAGTTGTCCAGGAAATATCTGTGGAGAAGAAATGAAAAACAAAATATATTTTCCATATAAAAGGGCTAAGAGCCAGTGCATTCCCTGGCATGTATTAGGTAACTGCTGAAAAAAAAAAAAAAAAAAAATATATATATATATATATATGTTTGGTGAGAGGAAGAAGGGTCCTCAAACACTATTTGGACATTCTGGTAAATATAGCCACATGATTGAAAAGCTTCCAAAATTTTTCCACTGATTACATGAAACAAGAAAAGGCTTCCGGCTCTGAATAAACAGACACTATAACTGATAAACAACCGTAGTGTCAATGGTGTTATTACTATTGAGGCAAAATAAATGTGGCTTTTTACATTCTACAGTTTTTGTTCATTAGCAAATACCACCAAAAACTAGACAATAAATTAGAGTCCTTTATGAAAGATTTGTGCCAATATTGCTCCAGTGTGAAAAATTGGGCCAGATTTATCAAAGAAAACATTAATGTATTTTCAATAAGAAAAACATTGATGCAAATCCTACTTTTCCCAATGATATTCACTGTGACCTTCAACAAGCTGTTTTGTCTTCCGTTCCTCATGTTACCACATATTAGACTGTAAACTCTCTGGGGCAAACTCTCATTGTTCTTATATGTAGTTTGTTGTAAAGTTCCCTGGTATTAGCACTATATAAATAAATGCTTAAGAAATTAAAAACAAAACATGATAATGTACGTGCAAGGGAATACATCGCTGCCCAGGTCTTGGCCCAGAGTTCAACTTTCCCCCAGCTGAAGACAGCAGTCCCTGGAGCCAGAGTCATGAGAGGAGCTAACACAGCAGAACTATTTTAAAGTAATTCCTGTATATGGTAGGCCATACAACCTACCATATACAGGAATTACTTTAAAGTAGAAGCATCAGAAGTGAGTGGAAGGCCAGGGAAGAGTCACTCTGCCCTGGTTCCCTCACTCTCCCAGTAGCCCAGAGCTGGTTCAACCTGGAGCTTGATGTGGCCCTTCAGAGTATATTAGAGGCCCTCACCTTGAAGAAAGAAGAGCTGTGGATGGATGCTAGATCTAAGTACTTACAATCAGAGACAGTGCCATATGGGATCCTTCTCGCAGACTGGAGGGATGCTAAGAAGAACAATGGCCTTGAAGTCTGAAGACACCTTAAATAATTCAATGCAATTAATTCACCACTTACATGTTTTGTCTTTCTATTCTATCCCTGATTAATTATTTCAGTCCAGAACCTTTCGTCTTTTTTTGTAACAAGTCCCCCTGTAATTATTTTATTGTTGCCCCATCCGTAAGTTAGTTGGCTAAACTTTGATTAGATTATGCCCTGGAGACCAGCTTGATGTCTAACTTCTAAGCTGCTTATTTCATATAAGACAAATTCACAGATAATGCTTATTTTCTATAACAGTCTTCCAAATTATCTCCAAAATGATTTTACCAGTAGTCTCTAAAATGTACAAAAAACAGGCAAATTAAGGTCCACCATACTTTTGTTTTCTAAACTATCCTCAGCAATCAATGAGACTGCTATAGGACACTCTCTTCTTCTGAGATCTACATGGGAGTCTTGGTCCAGAGAAAACACAGCTGCAATCAGAAGTGACAATGAGTCACACTTGCTCATAGCCTCAGATTCAAGTATTCCAGAGATAGGAGACAGTTCAATGCATTGAATCTTTGAGGAAGGAGATATTCTGAATATTTTAGGGATTCTCAGACTTCTGAGCACAGTCATGTACCGACTGTTGAAATCTCTGCACTTGAACGCCATCCTGCTACCTTGATTAATGCATCCTTCAGGCCTTCTGGAATGCATAGGACACTGATCCAGCATTTATGTTTTGTCATCAATGTTTAATGCAAAGAAGATCAAAAGTAGATTGGTGTGAAGGACAGCAGGTGTGCCAGTCCTTTGTGCTGTGGTGTAAATGACGCAGCCTCACGGGTGAAACTACGAGTCTTATGCCGGTAGTTGGAGAATACGCCTTTGAGAGGGACAGTCTGGGCCTTTACCAGCTGCCTCCCCTGCAGGTTGAGCCCTTTGATTCTGGTGGCTGACAGGAATTAGGCAGGTCCCTAGGGCAGTGAACATAACTAAAGTCAAGAGTCGCTGGAGCCAGGGCAGGCAGAAGACTGGAGTCAGAGAGAGGTCAAGGTCAAGGCAGGCAGCTAGCAAGAGTGTCAGGTCCAGGCAAGGGGTCAGGTCCAGGTGGCAGGCAATTGTGGTCAGGTCCAGGCAAGGGGTCAAGATCCAGAGAGTCAGGCCAAGGGCCATTGTCCAGACACAATGAAGACACTGGACAAAATGGATAAGGCGAGGCTGGACAAGGTGGGCTGGATGAGAAAAGCTGGAGAAGATAAGGCTAGACAAGGCAAGGCTGGAGGAGACAAGGCTGGATGAGGCAAGGATGGAAGGAAAGGTTGGAGGAGGCAAGGATGGAAGGCAAGGCAAGACAAGAGAAGGCTGGACAAGGCACAGAAACACAGGAATCAGGAATGCTAGGCAGAGTGGCTAAGCCTTAAATAAGGTACCAAGTAAGGTTATCACTAGGGGCCGTGAATCGGCTTTCCAGCCACAGGGCCTTTAAGATGTGCGTGTGCCTAAGGCTGGCACAGAGAGGAGGGGGAGCAGAGTCTTGGCAGCATCCTTGCCAAGCGGAACCCATTGGCGGCGTCTGGTGCCTTGGCGTACACAGGGTAAGTGCGACTGGTCACGGGCCTGCCTGTGACTAGCCAAATGTAACAATGGAGAGAGAAATGCCAACAAACATATTCCCAGAACAGCTTTAAGTAACTCAAGGGGGATCAGCATCAATGCAAATGCATCTCATCCACCAAATATCTTCTTGGCCATCATTTTATGTTGTTGTTTATTTAAATGAATTTAGCATTATTTTTTTCAAAGGACAGGTCTAGGGTTGCCAACTCAGTCCATATTTTCATGACAGGCTGATCTAATCTTGACTTTAACCCATTGCATACATGAACTTTCAGCACTGATTTTCTTAGTGTAATCAACAGGGAAATCATAAGCAGGATCATGAAAAAAATGGAGCTAGTTGGCTACTGTACATACGGCCTAAATAAAATTATTTATTCCGATGTATACTATTTCACACATTGTCAATCAGCTGGCAAAAGACTAATAAAATAAAATGGTTGATTGCTCCAATGTTTTTAAATACTAGACAGAGATTATCTGGGGAAATTTGAGTTTGCCAAATAATGCCTGTTATAACAGGGACTATTCTAGAGAAATGTGGGATATTTAAAAAACTTTATTTCGCATGGCCCACAAAGAGAATTTAGGGCATTGTGAGAATTTGTTTTTGCTGGGAATTTGTTAAAATTTGTTCTTGAACCAAAAATAACTTGGGAAAGAAGACAAGTGTTCTAACTACTATTGGGCCGATTCAGTAAAGTTCGCGAGAGAGCGGACGAATGCCCGCTCTCCCGGCGCACGCACAGGCCACTCGCCTGTGCGCGCGATACAGTATTTAAATTAGGTGGTGCGGTAGAAACGGGCAAAAGGAGGCGCTAGGGACACTAGCGTGTCCCTAGCGCCTCCTTTTGACCCGGAGCGGCGGCTGTCAGCGGGTTTGACGGCCGACGCTCAATTTTGCCGGCATCGGTTCTCGAGCCCGCTGACAGCCAAGGACTCGGAAACCAGACGCCGGCAAAATTGAGCGTCCGGTTTTCGGCCCGACAGCCGCCGGCCCATTTAAAAATTTTTTTCTTTTTTTTTAACTTTTTTTACCTTTCGGGACCTCCGACTTAATATCGCCATGATATTAAGTCGGAGGGTGCACAGAAAAGCAGTTTTACTGCTTTTCTGTGCACTTTCCCGGTGCCGGCAGAAACTAGCGCCTACCTTTGGGTAGGCACTAATTTCTTAAAGTAAAATGTACGGCTTGGCTGCACATTTTACTTTCTGTATCGCGCAGGCATACCTAATAGCGCCCTCAACATGCATTTGCATGTTGAGGGCGCTATTAGGTGCCGCGGGTTGAATGCACGTTTTCCTCTTCTTACTGAATAAGGGGTAAGGGAAAATGCGCGTCCAAGGGCAGGTTAACAGTGCACTCCATCAGAGCGCACTGTACTGTATTGGCCTGTATGTTAGCTTGACAATGACAATGGGGGAAGCTCAAGGTCCAGAAAGAATGGCCCTGAAACTACATCTTTGAGGAACTGAGTTGCTTACAGTTCATTGCAAAGGGATTTCTGGAAACAAGGAAACATTCTTTGAAACTAGAAGGCTGCCACAGAACTGAACTACTTGCTACCGTATTTAGAAACTTTGCATCCTTTGGTCGGCCCCTGTCACATGATAGGAGCACAAGATGGTGCCGACAGTCCATTGCTCCTACCATGTGACAGGGGCCAACCAATGGCACCGGTAGCCCCTGTCACAAGATAAGGGCAAAGGGCCACCGGCACCATTTTGATTACTGGCAGCCAGCGGCCCGAGAGGAGGAGATCACTCCTGGGACCCCCGCTGGACCACCAGGGTCTTTTGGCAAGTCTTGGGGGGTTGGGACGGTGGGAGTTGATAATTAATTAAATTTGAAGGGTTGGGGTGGGTTTGGGTTTTTTTTTAAATGTGCCCTTTCTCCCTCCCCCCCCCCCAAAAAAAAAAACAATAGTAAAACCACACGAAATTTCGTGGGTTTTCCTTTTGTTTTGTCAGCCCCTCCAAAATGCAACGAAATAGGAAATATCATCTTTATTTCCTATTTCATTGGAAACAAATGCACATCCCTATTAATTGTACATTGAGTAAAAAATAAATTTCTCTGTTTAGTTTTAAATGTGCTACTTGCTAACTTCATGGAGTGCCCCTAGTCCTTCTATTATCCGAAAGAGTATATAACCAATTCACATTTACCCATTCTAGACTTCTCATGATTTTAAAGACCTCTGTCATTTCCCTCAGCTGTCTCTTCTGTAAGTTGAACAGCCCTAGAGTCTTCAGCTTTTCCTCATAGGGGACCTTTATCATTTTGGTCACCCTTCTCTGTACCTTCTCCACTGCAACTATATCTTTTTTGAGATGCTGTGACCAGCATTGTACACAGTACTCAAGGTGCGGTTTCACCATGGAGCAAATCAGAGGCATTATGACATTTTCCATTTTATTGACCATTCCCTTCCTAATAATTCCTAACATTCTGTTTCTTTTTTTGGCTGCCGCAGATTACTGAGCCAATGATTACAATGTATTATACACTCTGACGCCTAGATCTTTTTCCTGGGTGGTAGCTCCTAATATGGAACCTAACATTGTGTAACTACAGCATGGATTATTTTTCCTCATATGCATCACCTTGCACTTGTCCACATTAAATTTCATCTGCCATTTAGATGTCCAATCTTCCAGTCTTGTAAGGTCTTCCTGCAATCTATCCCTCCCGGACATAAAGTGCCATACTTCCATCAAGTTGATTCTCCCTATCATTGCGATATAATTTGTACCCTGATATAGTCCCATTGTTATCCTCCTTCTACCAGGTCTCTGAAATGCTAATTATGTCTATCTCATCATTCACTGCTATACACTGTAACTCTCCCATCTTACTTCTTAGACGTCTGGCATTAGCATACAGACATTTCAAAGAGCATTTTTTTGTTTGCATTAACACCCTGTTTTTCAGTTGATAGGGATAATTTGGAATTCTTTAACTCTTGTGATTCATTACTTATAGGCACATGGACTACTTTTACTTTTATTGGAACCACTGTGTTGGGATGCCCTAACACTCCTGTTTCATTAGAATCTTTAAAGATACATACCTCTGAACCATGCACTGCTGAGTGACTGTCGGTTTTCCCCCTTGTTCTAGTTTAAAAGCTGCTCTATCTCCTTTTTAAAAGTTAGCACCAGCAGCCTGGCTTTACTCTGGTTAAGGTAGAGTCCATCCTTTTAGAAAAGTCTCCCCCTTCCCCTAAAGGTTGTCCAGTTCCTTACAAAACTAAATCCATCTTCCATGCACCATCATCTCAACTAAGCATTGAGACTCTGGAGCTCTGACTGTCTCTGGGGACCTGCACGTGGAACAGGTACGCTTTTCAGAGAATGCTACCCTGGAGGTTCTGGATTTCAGTTTTCTACCTACAATTCTAAATTTGGCTTCCAGAACTTCCCTCCCACATTTTCATATGCCATTGGTACCCACATGTACCATGATAGCTGGCTCCTCCCCAGTACTGTCTATTATCCTAACTAGGTGACGCGTGAGGTTCATCACCTTTGCACCAGGCAGGCAAGTTATCAGGTGGACTTCAAGTCCACCAGCCACCCAGTTATCTACATTTCTAATACGCGAATCACCACCTATGATGGCCAGCCTAAACCTTCTCTCCTGGGGAGTAGCTCTGGGAGACTTGTCCTTAGTGTGAGAGGACATTGCATCACCTGGAGAGCAGGTCCTTGCTACAGGACCTATTATACTTCCTGCTACATCAGGGTGGTACTCTCCAACTGGGAGACCTTTCTGATCCAAGGCAGCACAGGGCCTGCCAGACTGGATTTGGAACTTAGCTACTATGTCCCTGAAGGTCTCATCAATGTACCTCTCTGTCTGCCTCAGCTCCTCCAGGTCTGCCACTCTAGCCTCTAGAGATCAGTCTCAATCTCTGAGAGCTAGGAGCGCTTTGCACCAGGTGCACACATATGATCTCTCACCGGTGGGAAAAAAATCATGCATGTGACACTCGATGCAAAACCCTGGAAAGCTCCCCTCTGGCTGCTGGACTGCTGCCTTCATCTTAATTTTGTTGCGTTCTTGGTTAAATTTAGGTTGCTATGGGAGTTGGAATTAGACTACGTTAAATTTATAGGTGTATTCACTAATTAATCTGCTAGTGACCTACAAGGGGATGACTAAACTCTCAATAAGTGTTATGCTCAGGCTTGTGAACCCTTGGGCCGATGGGAGGGTGGTATACCTTAGGAGGAAGATCCGTAGGTTCTCCCGTCGGGTGGCGAGGCAGGAACAGAAGACGTGACCAGCTGACCCTCGGCACTGGAGACAGAGGTGACTGTGGAGGCAGATGAGTTGTGACGTTGAGGAAAGGAACTGTGTCTTCGCCACTGGAAGCACGCGGTTCCCCCAGGAGGACCGCTGGGACATAGGTGGTGGACCTTTGAGAGGTCAAGAAGTCGAGCGTTCCGTACAAGGACTGACTGGAGCTTCACCCCTGGAAGCCCGCGGTCCCCCCTGGAGGAGCCCATAGAGACCCAGGCCACTGGGACTTAGGTGGGCCCATGGAGGCGATGGTCAAGAAGAAGTCCAAGGTCAAGTGCCAGGAGGTCGTCGCTTACCAGTCCGAGGTCACACACCGAGGGATCACCACTTGCCAGTCCGAAGTCACACACCAGGAATCACCGCTAGCCGATCCGAAGTCACACACCAGGAATCACCGCTAGCCGATCCGAAGTCAGGAACCAGGAACACCAAGACAAGACAGGAACAAGGATCCAACGTAAAAGAACTCACTGAAGCAAGCAGACCTGACTAACCCAAAAGTTGCCAAGTCAAGGAATGAGCAGAGGAAGCCTCCTTTTATACTTCCTCTGCTCTGGCACATTGAAGACAGCTGGATGTAGTTAAAGGGATCAGGTCCCTTTAAATCTAGTGAGGAGGCACGGCCTCATGCCTAAGATGGTGGCGGCCATCTTGGATTCCGGCCGCGGGGGAGAAGCTGTAGATGTCGCGCAGGAGGAGCAGGGACGGCTCCCAGCCCTGTGGTCACCCCGGGGGCCCGCGCTGATGCGCGGGAGCAACAGCACCAGACCATGGCTCCTCACCTGGTGCTTGCCGCGGCGGGTCACTGTCGCGGTCAGGTAGGGGGGCGTGCCCACAGCCATCCGCGGGCGCGGAACACAACAATAAGGGCTGGTGCAATAGTATGATTTAGATAAGAGCCTGATTGATTTTTAATGAGAAAGTGTCTCTTGCCTAAAAATCAAGGGTTGAGCTAAGGGTGGATGAGAGGGAAAGACAGATACTAGAATTAACTCCCTCTGACTTGCTTATTATCTCAGACACAAACAAACCCTAAAGAATATATCCCACTATTTCACCTCTCTCCAAACATTTTTTTGTCCTAAGATTTCCCAAAGCTATACTTATCAATTCTCTTCAACCACCATTAAGTTGATCTTCACTAAAGGAATTAAGTTGAAGAAAAACAATAAAAGGCACAAAAAACTACAAGTCTCAACCTTTATACTCAGTAGGTGTCACAGCTGACATCATCATGGATTTTGTATATTCTGTTTTTTGGCACTTCAAAGTGTACATCAAAGCAGATTACATTCAGGTATTTCCCTAACCCGCAGGGTTATAATCTAATTTTGTACCAGAGGCAACAGAAGTAAAGTGACTTGCCCAAGGTCACAAAAAGCAACAGGAGGATTTGAACCCTGGATCATAGCCAGCTGCTCTAACCAGTAGGAGGCTACTCCACTCTATACCTTGAAGCTTAAAGGCACTATTCCTCTTTTCAAACCCTGACTGCTTAAACAAAAAGACATCACTAATCAGAATGGGCAGAGGTTAAGTTAAGGTTAAAAGATAAAAGTTAAGGTTAATTGTCCTTACAGACCTAAAGGTCACATTTTTAGAACCAGGGTCACATCTTGTTTACAGCTGGGAAGTTTGAGTTTCTCTTGAAGAGAAATTAAGTGAATTTTGGATTCACTCTTGAAGAATCCAGATGTTTTCAAGTTTTTAAAAGTTAGCACTTTTGTTTAGACTTACTTGTCTGTGCAAATTCTTAAGCAAGAATTCAAGCGAGGAGATTCAATAGAAATAGATAATGTTGCAAGTAAACTCAGCCCCTGTATGAAATACATTATATGCAATCCATTAAAAGTCCCCCTAAAATTAAGCTAATCAAAGATCTTTCTATCTAGAAAGTATATACAGGATTGAAGAGCAACAACTGGATGTTTATATCTTAAATTTAAGGGCCTGACTCTAGAAAGGTTTACAAGCCATTGATGTCTTTCACAATATCCAGCCAAAGCAATTTTTCATTGATCCCTACATTCCCCAAGAAATCAGGCAGCCAACAGACTAAGGAGTTCCAAAAATACTTTGGTCTCTCACTGTGAGCCATCTGCACTGGATGCATAAATAGAAAGGCAGTTAGAGGGGGATGCTTCTTTGAACCTCAGGAAGCCAAATTCATCCAACATAAAGATGCATTCACTTTGAAGGATAGGTATAGCAAATGTTTTCTCCAGATTTATCATTAAAATATTCCAATATTTTGATGAGAAAATTCAGAGGCCAACCTGGTTCAAGTTTACATGCATGAAAAACTAGGAAACAACTTGATACATGTGCATCATAGGGGCCAATCCCATTAAGTTTAGGAGGCACATAAGTCAGTGAATATTAAAAACTATTCATGGTTTGAGATTTTTTCTTGTGCACACCCAAAGATATATGCAGCGCTGTACAGATAGACATTTTTTAAAAAAGGTATATTCTACCATTTGTGACACTTCAAAGCAGCTTATATGCAAATATTTCCATATTTCCAGAGGGTTTACAATTTATATTTGTACCTGACACAATGAAAAAAGAAGTGAATTGCCCAAGGTCACAAGGAGCATCAGCAAGATTTGAATCCTGGCTTCTTTGGTTTCTAGCCTGCTGCTCTTACCACTAAAATAGTCCTCCACATAAAAGACAGTTCCTGCTCCATGAAGCTTACAATCTAGTCAAGACAACCATACATGACAAGACTATGGGAAGTGCATTTATTGTAGAAAATTGATATGTATTTGCCATTATATAAAATATTGGATTGCCTTATGTTGGGACCTCCATGGACATTCCATATACATCTCCCAACTTTGCCTCCTCACTATGGATTTTAGAATTATTTAGCAAAATACTTGGAAGCTTCCTGTGTACCAGGTGAGTTTAAAAATATATTTATTGCTACCTGAGGCAAGAATCAGTTTATGACATTTATTATAGAAGCATTATAAATCAGGGCATTTTACAACTAATTACATGCAGATGGTGTGAGTCTGTGCCTGAGGCAATGAGAGATAAAATGACTTGCCCAAGGTAACAATCAGTGTTCATGAGAGAAGCAATATCTGAACCCAAGATACCTGGTTTCCAATACATTAGTTTAAGCACTAGGTAATCTGTTTTTCAAATTGACTGCTGCAGCAACTGTCTTCTCCATTCAGGCCTATGAAAGCTGTTTTTGCAACACTCACGTCTTCCCTTTGCTTCCTTACTAACTTAGGAGTACATTTTTAAAGGCATGCGCGTACATGGCCGCCCAATTTTATATTGGTGAGTGCATGTTCGTGCGGGTTCTGACCTGTGCGTGCAAGGGGGTGTATTTTATAAAACATGCATGGCGACACGATCGGGCTATCCCCAGGTCCCTCCCAGTCTGGACTGGGAGGGCACTTCTTTATCCCCCTACCTCTCCTTCCTCCCTTTTCCCTTCTCCTCTCCTCCTCTCCTCTCCTCCTCGAGCCCTAAACCTACCCTAACTAAGCACATTTTTTTTTTTGTTTCTGAACTTAGCTGCTCCACAGAGCTGGAGTAAGTTCCGTGCGCTGGCCAGCTTGCCAACGCGCGCTTCACTAGGACAGCACAAAATGACTCTGTCCCGGCTAGCCCCTGCCCCGCCCCTACCCTGCCCCCACCCCCAGCCCACCCCCTTTTTAAAGGCCCGGCACTTCCGCGAGTACCGTGAGATATACGCATGGCCAGGCCATTTTGAAAATGCGTTTGGAGCATGCTCGGCCCGGCCACGCATGTATCCCCCTCGTTTCGGTACGCACCGGGCTTTAACAATTAGCCCATGAATCCCTATTTCTTTTTCTTCCCTTCTATTATGGTTCTCCTCTGCATTTTGCCCTCTGTGTTTCCCTTTACTCTCGTGTCTAAATTTATAATCAAATAAGTGCCTAGACTCTCATCCCCTAAAGCATCCCCCTTTACTCTCCTTCAATATTTTATGTTTCTTTTGTTCTACCTAATTAGATTGCGTTGGTACTAATTATAAACAATTGATTCAATTTATTTCTTATTCTTTGTAATATGGATGTTATTGTACTCTGTGAAAATGTTCTTTGGAATTTATGATTGTGCACAATTATTCTTTTTTATTGTTTTATTGCTTGGTGGGTTTTGTGTTTGTGTAACCAATTGACATTGTTTATTGACTACTAAAACCTGGCTTTTTAAACAAGCATTTTATAAAGATAAAGAAAAGGAGAAAAATAGTTGAGCGATAAGGATGCACCAAGCTAGAAGTTTTTAGTAACCTACATAAGCATATTAATGTTAAAATCAAACTGCTGAATTTGTTCCTAACAATCAGGTTTAATTTACACACCTAGTTTATTATTTTACATTGTTACCGTACTATGATGGCACAAGAGTAATTTGTAATCTATACCACCCATATTTCTCTTTATCGTGCCCTTCTGTAAACCGTTGTGATGGTATTTAACTTAACGACGGTATAGCAAAATTTTTAAATAAGTAAATAAATAAATATCCATTTCTCTATCTCCATTCATTTATTCACTCCTTTTCTATTCCCTTCTTTCTCTCTCATTTTCTTTCACTGCTGAACTCCCTCCACCTCCGTGTTCTTCCCACGCTCTCTTCACACCTGTTTTAATACTTTAGCTCTTTTTTTCCCATCTAGTCCCTCATATTCTCAACTAAAATGAATGACTTACTCCAGATTTATCATCTCATTGCCCATTGTTTTGAATTTGTCCGCCTAACCCTTATTCTCTCACCCACCTTTTCCTCTGCTTTACACTGTTTCCTTCCATACCCCCTTTTTCCATAGCTTTTCACCAGACTCCTATCTCCCTAGCCACAATTCACTACCTCAGGATCATCCCTCATGCTTTGTAATACACAGTCTCCTTTTCAATGCTCCTATCATAGAACCCAGGGGTGTCAGAAGGGACAGGCGATGATGCATGACTGGTTGGAGTGCCAGCGGTCACCAACATGTCTTCTGCGTGGGTGGGGGGAGGGGACAGGACGTCATGCTGCCACAGCTGCTAAGATGGCAAGGAATGAATTCATAGGTTTAAGCTCCTGTGCATGAGTCCATGTTGTCTGAGGGGGTTCCCGACTGGCTGCATCAACAGAGAGGGACTGTTTTTTGCCTGCAGCTGGCCCCACTTCCCCACAGATAGTGCCATCTTCCATGGCCAGTCACACTCCTTGGACTGTCCCAGGTGCTGGTTAGCTTTTTTCAAAATTCCATCTAATATTCAAACACATTATTGGAATCCACAGACATGCCATTTATATTCTAATTATGTCAACAACAGCATGAATGAACACACAGACACCAATAAAGGAAAAATATAACTATTAATATGAGTGGTAATAATAAAAGTACTACTATGACTAGTGCCACAATTCTTCAGATTTTCTGGGGGGTTTGGCATTCACTACTGCTGTTTTGGATGGGGATGGATGATTCGCCATTGCTCCTTCTGGTATTCTGGAGGGTCCTCTATGCTTCTCTCCTCTTACTACTGGAGGATAAGTACATTACATAGGGGCTGTAAAGGAAAGAATAAAAACAATATCAGAACCTTACCACTCCCTCCTCCTACACATGTATCTCCATGAGTCCTTTTCCTCCCCCACATGATGTTATATTCCTATGATAATGGCATATATCTGGGCCATACGGATTAATATGTTTAGATTTCTGACAGTGGCACAAGCAGGGGCATCATCTACCCAACACATGTGCATGCAGAGGTGTGACAGCAAGTGGTGAAGGCAGTCTTTCAGAAACCAGACCATATGCATGCTCACACATTATCGGCGAAAAATCAATTGTCACTGATATGGACAAATAAATAATCTTCAAATCTAGCTTATGCCTTGACCCTACACTTGAACAAAGCCATAGGTGTTAAAAAAATGGACAATCAGAATGGTAATTTTATAACTGTATAGCTAGGGGTCAAGTCTGCATATACCTTTCATAAGCAGACTTACCCTGACTTTTCAAAACAAACTTATAGCTCCTAAGTTCTCTTTGAAAATTCTGTTACACACATAAACTCAACCCTCATAAATTTTCATGTGCTGTATCATGGGAATAACTTGTGTGGCTGAACTTATGAAGAAGACTTTTCAAAATAGTTTCATGCACAAGTGTCAACTCTGCTCCTGCTCTGTTTCTCAGGAATGCCTCTGTTCAATGTGTATAATAGTACAGGCAGAGTTTTGTTACGTCCATACCAGGGCCGGTATAAGGGTATTAGGCGCCCTAGGCCCTTCTGCCTTGAGCCCCCCTCCCCCGTCATGCCACCCCGCACCCCCCATCGCACCCCCCTGCCCCGCCCTGCCCAGGCTTGCGCACTCTCTCCCACTCTTCCGCACGGAGGAAGCCGGAGTAAGATGGCGAGAGGTGGCACAAGCTAGGGTCCAGCCTAAGGGAGCCACCGCATGGCTGAGAGAAGCACTGGGTTGGGTTAGGACTGACGGGTTGCTGGATCTTGCTGTCACGGTTGCTGCCCCAGGGACCCTGTCACTCTAGGCCCCTGACTAGTTCGCCTAGTGGTTCCGCCAGCCCTGGTGCATACGTTTACATGCACTGAATCCTGGGAAATTTTATATTAGCCATTTAAGTGAAAAAATTAAGTTATATGGGTGTAAATAGTTTTGAAAGTTCAGCCCTCAGTGCCTAGATAATATTTGCATAAACACTTACAAACATGAAACACTTAGAACATCATCTCTATCTAGGAGATTTTTGCAAAGATCTGCCTGAGGACTGTTCCATTTGCTTGTTCGCGGGACAGCCACACAAGCTGGTGCACTTACCATGAATGCCGCCAGGGCCTGCCCCATGTGGCAGAATGCTGCTGATGCTGACCCTCTCATCAATGGCTCAGATGCCTCCATCCTTCGACTGGCCCTGCTCCCTCTAGGCATGGGCACGCGCCCAACGTCAGCAGTTAAAGGGCCTGCAGCAGGAAACAGGCCACGGTGCCTCGAATGACATCATCTCCCTCAGCCCTTATAAGAGCCTTGCAGTCTCCCAGATCTTGCTTCAGCAATTGGCCATCTACAGCCTTGTAGAGTGAGTTGCTGCTTGTTCCACTGTTCCTGTTTCTGCATCTCACCTCATTCCTGCCTCATCTCTCCAGCCCAGCCTGCTTCATCTTTCTAGCCTTATGTCATTCAGTTACCCTGCTCTGTCCTGTCCTGCTGTCTCAGTTCTTCTCCTTGTCTCCCAGCTTGGGGGTGGTTTCTAAGTGTAGTGGATCCTACAGTCATGCTATCAGTAAGTCTTGGGTTCTCCTGTGTCAGCTTGTGGAAGGTCAGGTTGGTGCAGAGGGGAAGTTATCATTCAAATGCAGCTCCTCCCTTTGAGGGGTCTGGAATGCCCCCCCCCCCCCCCCCCCCACAGAGTCTATATAGCAGCTCCATACAGAAAGTTGAGGGGGCATTCCCTTTAGGTTTGCTAAGAGATAGGAGTTAGAGAGGAGTTTTTACTTAAGTTGTTTTTCAGGCCCAGTCAGAGGAGCCAGGCAAACCCTGCATGGTGGTCCTGACCAGGATCGGGAAGGGTTTCCTTAGGATTTTCCCTCTGGGTAATTTTTTTTTGGTTTAAATTTTTAAGTGGTAGGAGCCTTGTGAGAGCCTGTACACTGCCTAGGCTCAGGGCATGGGGAATCCTGTGTCTGGGAAAGTACAGGTTAGGGATGACCTGCCCTCCATACCTTCCATGAGGAAGGAGGTATCAGTGACCTGCAGCAAGGAGGAGATCCGATGTTTACTTCAGTTGAAGGGAAAGACTTTGATTTTAAGATCCAGGAGGAAGTTTTGGCTGCCCTTCCTTCCTGGAGGCAAGAGAGCTACTTCCTGGAGGCAAGAGAGCTACTTGCTTCAAGTGGGTCCTCCCCATCAGGGATCCATAAAGAACAAATAAAGAGACTGTGTCATAAAAGAGATCCAGAAGACCAATAATTGTGAGCAAAGAGAACTTTAAGATCATGGGGACTCCCATCCAGTGTTTCCACTACTGTGGGGAAGAGAGAAACATGTTTTTTTAAGCCAGTTTGGAAAGGGTTTCCTGCCCATCTAAGGGTTACCTGCCCACCTGGGGACTTTTTTCCCAAGTCCTGGAGGGAAGAAGTTTCCCTGGTTTTGGTGCCAGAGATTCATGCACAGATCGAGGGAAGAGGTAAAAGTAAAAGACTCTGTAGTAGTGTCAATTACGTTAATTGTGCCATATCCCATCAGTGATTTCAACAGTAAAGACTAATTTGGACACTAACACAATAGCTCTAGTGGCATTATTTGGCACCCTCAGCACACATTGGGACATAGTTATCCCTCTCCCAGGGACAAGAACTAAGAGAAAAAAATGGACACTCTTAGCAGTTGGGGCCTTGCAAGTAATCTTCCTCCCCTCTTGACCTAGAATTCAGCCTCGAAGTCAATACAAATAAGTTTATGGCCCCACCCATGTGGGATAGGCACACCCAGGTGAGGTTACCTAAGGTAGTAGCCTGGATTAGAAACTGGTTGAGTGATAGATGGCAGAGGGTAATGGTCAATGGAATTTGCTCTGAAGAGAGGAAAGTGATACATCGATTACCTCAGGGACTAGTGCTAGATTTGGTTCTATTGACTAGTATCTTAGCAATATTACAGAGAAATTACTGGGAAGTTTACCTTTTTGCAGATAGCAATAAGATCTGCAACATATCCTAGAAGAGAAGCAAGATGGGGGATATGATACAGACATTTAAATACCTGAAATGTATTAATGCATAGAAATCCAAGCTTTTTCAAAGAAAGGAAGCTGTAGAACTAGGAGTCATAATATGATGCTCCAAGGGGTAGATTCAGGAGCAATGTCAGGAGGTATTTTTTCACAGAGGGAGTGGTGAATGCCTGGAATGCCCTCCCGGAGGAGGTGGTAATGACAAAGGCATTGACAGACTTCAAAAAACCATGGGATAAGACAGAGGATCCCTATTAGAAGAGAGTGGTAATAAAACACCTATGGTATCTAAACGTAATCTGCTTTGAAGTGCCGAAAAAGTGGAATATAAAATAAATAAGCATGAAAAGCACAGGGCAACCTTCACTGAGCAATAGTAGCAGCCCAAGGAAGGAGTGATATAGCTGCCTTTTGCTTCCTAGAAGGCATTCACATTGCACTTGCAACCCTAAAGGGGACACAATGGGATTGGGAGGGAGTTGGGTTCCACGTGGGAGTTTCATCTACTTTGGATAGATGCAAATCAAATTGTTGCTGGGCAGAATACCTGGGCCTTTTTGGACTTTATCTGCTGCCATTTACCATGTTCCTATGTTACCATGAGTTATGAATTATGATTACCTACCAGGGGTGGATTCCCGATGACAACCGGCCCTCGAATTCACCGCCCAGGCCGGCCCAGGAGATACCACATGGTCTGATGAGTGTGGCTCTGTCACAGCCACGCTCAGCAGACCACGTGACTAGAGCAACCGGCCCACCGAGGGATATCCGATCCCCTGATCGGCCAATCCGCCCCGTTACCTACCTGTTCCCTGTGAGAATTGGTGAATGATTCTTAATGAAAAAAATTTATGGTCTGAGTTTCTAGAGTGATGATGTTATTCTCCTTTTCCTGCAGAGTAACACTGATTAATTTCAGGCAATATTAGGTAAACACATGTTTACAGGGTGGCATGGTTCGGATTGTGTGAAAGTCTATGATATTGGATCTGGACTTGAAAGGGGCCATAAACCACCTAAAGTGGTGGCATCGAATGGCAAGTAATAAGAGTTATACCAACAATCCTGGCAGGGCAGCTCCTCCCCACCCCCTAAACCTAGTCTCCCGTACCTTTTTTTTTTTGGTTCTGTAAGTTGCTGCTCCTCTTGAGCAGAAGCAACTTGCGCGCGCTGGCAGTGGGCCGGCGTGCACGCCCCCAGGACAGTGGCAAATGGCTGCTGTTCTGGTGCCTCCAGCCCCGCCCCTCCCTTTCCCCCATGCTGCCCCTCTCCTCCCCCGGACCACCCCCCCTTTCAGGCCCCGGAACTTATTCGCATCCCGTGGTTTACGTGCGTAGCCGGGCCTGTTTGAAAATTGGCCCGGCGCGCGTCATACCTTGCATTACCTGTGGAAAAGAAATATAAGCAGGTGAGTAGGATACAGTAGTAGGAGTGCAATATAGAGAAAATACTTTTTAGTTTGTCCCTGACAGGCATGATGTGGTGACTGCATCATATCTTCATGGCAAGATAATTTAGGCATGTGCATGACTGCAGTGAGTGTTATCAAGGTTTTTTAAAACATTGTTGATAACTTACTCCAGAACCATCTTTGGCCATATCTTACTTGTAAACTTTACAAGTGAGTATAACAGTCACAAGCAAAACGAATCCCTTCTGTTTTGACCTATACTGTAATTTAATTATTCTAACTTGACCCAGCAGTCTGTTATGTAATCCATTTTGAAGTGGCTAAGGAGTCATAAAGATGGAAGAGAAATACTAAATTAAATTAAATACATGCCCTCCTTGACCTGGAAGAATAGAGCAGATTCATTGTTGCAGGATGTAAGAGTACAACATTCAGAATATAGATGTGTGCAATGCATCACACTCTACTTGAAAACTCATGGAAAAAATATGGTGCTGTAGAATGTCATGAAAGGATATTAGTGTTTCATGTGTGCAATATATTTCACATATATAATTATTTGGCTAAAAACAATACCACCACATATCAAAATCTACATACATACACAAAATAGCAACAGCAAATAATAAAACAAAATGTATCAAATATTAAAGAAATTAGACAATTTAAATATTTAGTATTGAATTTTCAGATTTATGTATATAAAAATTAGCATATACATGAGTAAGTAGCATCTACTTGCATACATATATGCGTATAAAAAGGGGTTGATCTAGAGATGTTTCTGGACAGGGCTAACATTTGCACGCTAAGTTGCTATTTTAAAAAACATGCATGTAGATTTGCTAACTTGCATAATATTACATCTGATAATTATCTTGCTTAAGTGATATTAAACATGTTTTTTGAGTAATATCGGTTAGGTGGGAGATTTGGGTGGACTTTGGTGAGTTAAGGCTGAAGCACCAAGAGGGTCATGATGATTTGGAGAAGGCCTGGGAGAACTGGTGGAATAACTGGTAAAACGTCATTTAAATTATGTGCACTTGTTTTAAGATATACTAATTTAAGTGCATAAATTCTGATTTATGTAAGTCCTACTTTATTTTTTCTCATAAAATATAAGCACATATACTATATTTTTAAAATAGGTAGGAAAAGAATGCACGTTCAATACATTCAAATACTTTTAATACATTGTGTGTAAGCATACATACACATGTATGTTACAGGGAAAAGAAGCATATAATTTATAATATGTGCAGGTTATTCAATACTACTGTAAATTTGCAAGCAGCCATATACAGACGTATCTGTTGCTGTGCGCAAAATTTGTATTTATGCAATTTTAGTTTACATTCATCAAGTGCAGCTTTTAAACTAGAACAAGGGGGAAAGCTGACAGTTGATCAGCAGTGCATGGTTTGGAGGGAGGCATCTTCAAAGGATACTAATGAAACAGAAGAGCTAATGCATCCCAACAGAGAGGTTCCAATAAAAGCAAAAGTAGTCCATGTGTCTATAAGTAAAGGTTTACTGGAGCTAAAAGATTCCAAATTATCCCTGTCAACTGAAAAGCAGGTTGTTAATACCAACAAAAAACACACTTAAATATCTGTATGCCAATGCTAGAACTCTAAGGGGTAGATTTTAAAAGGAACACACGTGGCGTAGATGTGTGCGTGCTACTCGGGCGCACACATGCATGCCAGATTTTATAACTTGCGTGGCAGGTGCGAGCAAGTTATAAAATCAGGGGTCGGCATGCGCAAGGGGATGGACAATTGTGCACCTTGCATGCGCCGAGCCGCGCTGCCTTCCCCCGTTCCCTACCCCCCCCACCCCACCCCACCCCACCTTCCCTTCCCTTCCCCTACCTCCACGTCCTTTCCCCCCTACCTTTTTTTTTGCTTTTTTTTATTTCACAATTTACTTCAGCTCTGGGGATGAAGTAAGTTGCGCACGCTGGCTGACTGCTGGTGCGCGATCCCTGGCACAGCAGCAAATATGGCCGCTGAGCCGGGAGCCTGACCCTGCCCCCGCCCCCGGGCTGCCCGTCTCCTCTCCACCTCCTCCCTGCCTCTTTTTGCAAGCCCCGGGACTTACACATGTCCCAGGGCTTTACGCGTGTCGCCGGGCCTTTTTAAAATAGGCCTGGCTCGTGTAACCCTTTTAAAATCCGGCCCTAAGTATATAGCAGTGACTGATGAGATAGAGATAATTGGCATCTCAGAGACCTGGTAGAAGGAGGATAACAAATGGGACAGTGATATACCAGTCTACAAATTATATCACAATGATAGGAAGGACCAACTTAGTGGAGGGGGGTGGGGTGGGGTATTTAAGTCCAGGAGGGCATAAAGTCCAATAGGATAAAGAGACTGACTAAATGCATAGTAGAATCTTTATGGGTAGAAATCCTGTGTGTTTTGGGTAAGATTATAGTGCTAGGAGTATACTACTATCTACCTGGCCAAAAGGATTAGACAGGTAATGAAATGCTAAGAGAAATCAGGGATGCTAACCAATTTATCAGTGTAGTAATAATGGTAGGTTTCAATTAGCCAATATTGACTGGGTAAATGTAACATCGGGAAGTGACAGAGTGGTAAAGTTCCTGCTCCATGGAGCAATTAGATCAGGAACCGATGACAGAGGTTGCTATTTTAGATCTAATTCTTAGTGGAATGCAGGATCTGGTGAGAGAGGTAACGGGCCGCTTGGCAATAGTGATCATAACATGATCAAATTTGAACTAATGACTGGAAGAGGGACACTATATAAATCTACAGCTCTGTCATTAAATGTTGAAAAGGGAAACTTTGATATAAAGAGGAAAATAGACTACAACTGAAAGGTGCAACTCCAAAGGCTAAGAGTACACAACAGGCGTGGGCATTATTTAACAATTTCATCTTAGAAGCTCAGTCTAGAAGTATTCCATGCATTAGGGAAGGTGGAAGGAAGGACAAACAATTACTGGCATGGTTAAAAGGTGAGGTGAAAGAGTCTATTTTAGCCAAAAAATCTTCCTTCAAAAATTGGGAAAATGATCCATCTGAACAAAATAGGAAAAAGCATAAGCACTGCCAAGTTAAATTTAAAATCTTGATGAGAGGTTAAGAAAGAATTTGAAAACTCCATAATAAAATCTTTAAAAAATATATCCAAAACAGGAAACCTGTGAGGAAGTCGGTTGAACTGCTAGATGAGTGAGGAGTTAAAAGGTGTCTTAGGGAAGGTAATCCCATCGCAGAAAGACTGAATCCTTTGCTTTGGTGTTTACTAATGAGGAGCCAGTATTCAAAATGGTGATCGGCACCAATTTGAATACTGGCAGCCGATCGCCTTTGCTCACACTATGTCACAGGGGCCGACATAGTGAGGGCAAAGGCGATCGGTGCCATTTTGAGTACTGGCATCCGACAGCCAGACTGCAGGAGGTCACTCCCGGACCCCCGCTGGACTTTTGTCAAGTCTTGTGGGGGTCAGGAGGGTCTCCCAAGACTTGCCAAAAGTCCCTGGTGGTCCAGCAGGGATCCGGGAGAGACCTCCTGCACTCAGACCATTGACTGCCAGTAATCAAAATGGCGCCGATAGCCTTTGACCTACTATGTCACAGGGGCTACCAGTGCCATTGGTCAGCCCCTGTCACATGGCCATTGGCGCCATCTTGTGCTCCTACCATGTGATAAGGGCTGACCAATGGCACCGGTAGCCCCTGTGACATAGTATGGGCAAAGGCTATCAGCACCATTTTGAAACCGGGACTGAGGGTGTGAGTGTAGCGGATGGCTCCCGGACCCCCCGCTGGACCACCAGGGAGTTTTGGTAAGTCTTAGGGGGTCAGGAGGGTGGGGGGTTTGTTTAAATTGGTTTCTTTAGGCTGCCGAATAATTCGGCGAAGATTTGTGTATTCGTGGGGAATCACAATATGTTTCGCTTCCCCACGAATACAACGAATATGGCCACATCCGTTGTGGATTGCCAATACGTAGGGACCGAATGCACACCCCTAATACCCATCACAGCATGGCTTTCGCAAAAACTACAGCACAGATACTCTACTGCTCGCCCTAATAGACAACATCATGAGAGGCTTTGACAGTGGTAAACAGTACATCTTAATGATGCTAGACCTATCAGCAGCATTCGATACTGTAAATCATAACACCCTACTAAATAGATTAGAAGAAATAGGATTAAGTAACAAAACAATCAAATGGTTCAAATCATATCTAAATAATAGATACTACCAAGTACAGATCAAAGACATAATGTAAAAAAAAATAAACCTTCAAACAGGAGTCCCACAGGGATCAGCTTTATCGGCCACCCTATTCAACATATACCTGCTGCCACTATGTCACCTGCTAGCTGGTCTAGGCATCTCACACTACATATACGCTGATGATATTCAACTAATTATACCCATTGATGACACAATTGAAAAGACATTGAACATAGCCAACATGTATCTGGATATCATCATTTACTAAACCAGATGGAATTAGTTATTAACATAGAAAAAACAGAATTCCTACATTTAGAACGTAAAAACATTAAAATCATTCAAAACCCAATCATACTCAAAAACAACCAAAAAATAGAATTAGCAGAGAAAGTAAGAAACCTTGGAGTGATAATTGACACAGAGCTTAACCTGAAACAACACATATCTTTAAAAGTAAGGGAAGGATACGCCAAACTCATGACTCTTAGAAGACTAAAACCCCTACTAACAACTAATAACTTCCGTTCAGTGTTACAAGCTCTAATTTTCGCTAGCACTGATTACTAGAATGTCGTCCTACTTGGTTTATCATATACCATGATAAGACCATGCCAAATACTGCAGAACATGGCCTCAAGAATTCTGACTGGTAAAAGTAAAAGAGACCATATCACTGAAACCCTAGCTGAACTATACTGGTTACTCATTGAGCAAAGAATGCAATACAAAACCCTATGTACCATACATAAATTAATACATAATGAAAAAGCTGAATGGCTGAACACAGCCCTTCGCATACACATCCCTCACAGAAACCTGAGATCAGCAAATAAAGCTTTACTAACCATTCCCTCAATTAAAACAGTAAGACTAACCCAAGTAAGGGAAAGCGCTTTCCTTAGCAGGACCTATACTATGGAACACCATACCTGTCGAGATCCGCTTACAAAGAGACATCAAAACCTTCAGAAAAAATTTAAAAACATGGTTATTTAAACAAGTGTACAACAAAGAGAAATGAGAGTAGAACACAAGGAAAATGGGAGGCGATCTGCAGAACACCCAAGCACACTACCCTAATCTATACGGGTATGTATTTTATTTTTATATATTTTTGCTCACCACCAAAGAGTAAGATACTATAAGTTATCTATTTTAAATCTGTCACTGATAAGAATGGACATGATGTATCACACCCACCAATGAGTAATTATAACAAACTATGTTAATGTAAATTGTTGGCACCTGTTTAGTGGATAGAAATCAAGATATTTTTCCAACATTAATATTTGTGCCTTATTGTAAACCGTTGTGATGGTACCTAACTTAACGACGGTATAGAAAAGTTTTTAAATAAATAAAATAAAAAATGAAATTTCAGATCTACTAGTAAAAATTTGTAATCTATCATTAAAATAGTCCATTGTACCTGAAGACTGGAGGGTGGCTAATGTAACCCCGGTATTTAAAAATAGCTCCAGGATGATCCAAGTTACTATAGCCTGGCGAGCTTGACTTCAGTACTGGGAAAAATAGTGGAAACTATTCTAAAGAAAAAAATCACAGAACATATAGAAAGACATGGCTTAATGTTACACAGCCAGCATGGATTTACCTAAGGGAAGGCTTGCCTCACAGAACTGCTGTAATAGGGTTAATGCAGGATTTGGTGAGAGAGGTAACGGTGGTGGGGCCACTTGGCAACAGTGATCATAACATGATCAAATTTAAACTAATAACTGGAAGGGGGACAATAAGTAAATCTGCAGCTGTAACACTAAACTTTCAAAAGGGAAACTTTGATAAAATGAGGAAAATAGTTAGAAAAAATTGAAAGGTGCAGCTGCAAAGGTTAAAAGTGTTCAACAGGCATGCACATTGTTTAAAAATACAGTCCTAGAGGCGCACAATAAAGTTCTGGAATTTGTTGCCAGAGGATGTGGTTAGAGCATTTAGTGTAGCTGGATTCAAAAAAGGTTTGGATAAGTTCTTGGAGGAGAAGTCCATTAACGGCTATTAATCAAGTTTACTTAGGCAATAGTCACTGCTATTAATTGCATCAGTGGCAAGGGATCTTCTTAGTGTTTGGGTACTTGCCAGGTTCTTGTGGTCTGGTTTGGCCTCTGTTGGAAACAGGATGCTGGGCTTGATGGATCCTTGGTCTGACCCAGCATGGCAATTTCTTATGTTCTTAATAAACATGTGGATAAAGGTGAATCAGTAGATGCAGTGAATTTGGATTTTCAGATGCTGTTTGATAAAGTCCCTCATGGGAGGCTTCTAAGAAAACTAAAAAGTCATGGAAAGGAGGCAATATCTTTTCGTGGATTGCAAACTCTTGAAAAGACAGGAAACAGAAAGTAGGATTAAATGGTTAGTTCACTCAGTTGAGAATGGTAAACAGTGGAGTGCCTCAGGGATATGTATTTGGACTGGTGCCTTTCAATGTATTGTAAATGATCTGGAAAGAGATACGATGAATGAGGTGATCAACTTTGCAGATGACACAAAATTATTCAGAGTAGTTAAATCGCAGGCTGAATGCGATAAATTGAAGGAGGACCTTGTGAGACTAGAAGATTACGTGTCCAAATAGCAGATGAAATATAATATGGACAAGTACAAGGTGATGCATATAGGGTAAAATAACCCATGTTATAGTTACATGATGTTAGATTTCATATTAGGAGTTACCACCCAGGAAAAGGATCTAGGCGCCGTAATGGGTAATACATTGAAATCGTCAGCTCAGTGTGCTGTGGCGGTCAAAAAAAGAAACAGAATGTTAGGAATTATTAGGAAGTGAATGGTGAATAAAACAGAGAATGTCATAATGCCTCTGTATCGCTCCATTCTAATACCACACCTTGAGTACTGTGTGCAATTCTTGTTGCTACATCTCAAAAATGATATAGTTGCACTTGAGAAGGTACAGAGAAAGGCAACCAAAATAATAAAAGGGATGAAATAGCTTCCCTATGAAGAAAGGCTTGGAGAAGAGATGGCTGAAGGGGGATATGATTGAGGTCTACAAAATCATGAGAGGAGTAGAATAGGTAAATGTGAATTGGTCCATAAGCTGCTATTAATCAAGTTAACTTAAAGGTGAATTTTAAAATCCCATCACAAGCCAAAACTGGGAGATATGTGCACAATTCGGGCCGGCACATGCAGAGCAACTTTGTAAAGCTGCTCATGTGCACGCATGTCTCCCCTTCATGCACAAATGAAAAGTTCCAAAAAGGGGCGGGGCATGGGCATTCCTGGATTTCACCTTGAAATTTACATGCAAATTCTTATGCCTCTATGTGTGGTGCCAAAGTCCTCTGCTGCGTAACTTTACTTCTGTTGTGGATGGCGTGTACGTGTATGTCATAAAACAAAAAAAAACCCTAACACGTCAGTGGGGTTTTCAGGGTTGGGGCTAACAGGGGAGAAGGGAGACTATTAAACTAGGGGTGTTTGGATATCTTATTCTTTATCTGGGTGAACTGGGAATGAGCTGGTAAAACTGTTAATGGCATCAGTGCTTGTGTTTTTTTTAAATCCCCCCTCTGACACGGTAGAAGCGGTATTTGCGCACATAGGGGCAGATATTAAAAAAGTACGCACAACCGGCGCAAACAAAAGTACGCTGGATTTGAAAAGATATGTGTGTAGCCGCGTGTATCTTTTAAAATCCAGGGTCAGTGCGCGCAAGGCTGCGCAAAATCGGGGCTTGCACGCACCGCCGAGCCTATGCAACATAGGCTCGGCACGTGCAGGGGGTGGAAGGGGCAGCTTTTCGGGGGTTACGTGCGTATCTTACGCAAGTACCCCTTTGAAAACCTGCCCCATAGATGCGTGTCCACTTAAAATTGCATGCAAATGTGTGCGCATTCAGGCTATTTTATAACATGTGCACATATATGTCTGTATGTTATAAAATGGACACTTCCCTGGGCGCAGGCCGATGAACATGCACTCACTTGCCTATTTAAAAGTTACTGTCTTAGGGAATAGCCACGCTTATTACCAGCATCAGTAGCACAGGATCTATTTAATGTTTGGGTACTTGCCAGGTACTTGTAACCTGGATTAGCCACTATTGGAAACAGGATGTTGGGCTTGATGGACTCTCAGTCTTATAAACTTTAGAAAGAAAATCACAAGCTGATATAGGAAATAAAAGACAAAAAAAGACATAAAAATCACAAGCTGATATAGGAAATAAAAGACAATAAAAGACAAAAAAAGACAAAAAAAGACATAAAATAAAAAAAGCTTTTTTTATTTTATGTCTTTTTTTGTCTTTTATTTCCTATATCAGCTTGTGATTTTCTTTCTAAAGTTTATAAGACTGAGAGTCCATCAAGCCCAACATCCTGTTTCCAATAGTGGCTAATCCAGGTTACAAGTACCTGGCAAGTACCAGCTTTTGCAAATGTTCAATGGTAAATGTTCATTGGAATTCTTTTGGAGGTTTCGTACGGACTCTGTTTAATGTATTCTCCTGGCTTCAAAAATTCAATAAACACAGATAAAAAAAAAGCAAAAACATACTTAATAATCAGCAATAGATCAGGTCCATAATTAGAGGACTCGAAGATAATAACATAAAAAAAGAAAAAACGAACAGTACAGCTATCTCCTGGGCAAATCAAATAAAAAAGAATGCCTACACTGGAACCTTAGGTCCAGAATGAGAAGGATCTGAAGATACACTTTTGTTAGCAAGAAAAAAGATAATTGGCTAAGTAAAAAAATATCATACATAGTACTATTATATTTAACACAACATTTGCAAGGGAAATTAAGAAAAATCTATGCCCACAATTGCAGACCCTAGGTCTCATCAAAAGGAATTGCTTTCTTTTATATTGAGTTAATCTTGCAACATCCAGTACATTTGTAAAATGGTAACACCAACCATGATGTCTAAAATACATGCTACGGAGCCAGTCTCTATCAGAGTCTAGTATCAAAGAAACCAACAATGTAGAGGGCTTAGCAAACACAGTATCATATGTTTCCAATAGGCAGTAACATCCAGGGAGTTGTCCGTTATAGGAGAGAGTTCCTGAGATCTGTTTTCAACTTCTTTTTTAGAAAGTGGCAAATAATAAATCCTAGCAATAGATGGAAGTGCAGTTTCAGGGATCTTAAAAACTTCCAGTGTATACATATCTTCTAAACATATCCCTGGGTGAACCATAGGCACACAAGAAAAATTCACAAAATGTGGTTATTTGAAAGTTATCCTCTCTCTATATATAGGGCCGGATTTTAAGAGGTACGCGCGGGCATAAATTTGTGCATGCAACCCGGCACGCACAAATCTACACCTGATTTTATAACATGTGTGTGAGCCGCACACATTTTATAAAATCCGGGGTCGGCGTGCGCAAGGGGGTGCACACTTGTGCACCTTGCGCGTGCTGAGCCCTAAGGGAGCCCTGATGGCTTTCCCTGTTCCCTCCGAGGCACTTTCTTTCGGCCTCCCCCACCTTCCCCTCCCTTCCCCTACCTAACCCACCCCCTGACCCTATCTCCACCCCCCTACCTTTGTTGAACAAGTTACGCTCTGGGCCGGCTGCCGTGCGCCATGTTCCGGTCCGGGAGCTGGTCCAGAGGTCACAGCCAAGCCCCCAGAATGCTCCCGGATGATGCGCCATCCGCGTCACGCCCCTGACACGCCCCCGATGATGTGCCGGTCACGACACACACCCTGACACGCCCCCCAGGAAAGCCCCGGGACTTACGCGCGTCCCGGGGCTTTGTGCGCGCCGGAAGCCTATGCAAGATAGGCTAGGCATGCGCAGGGGGGGTTTGGGGTAGGTTTTCGGGGGTTACACGAGTAACCCTCTGAAAATCTACCCCATTGTGCACAGCTGATTTAGGGACCTTCATTTTCAGTTTTTATTTTATTTTTTCTTGGGAATTTATCAGTTTTTATTACCTCAAGAATAAAAATGGGTAGAAACCAATGACTTATCTATTTTATAGATAAATATAACTTTGCTGTTATAATGAACACTGATAATTTCCTAGGAAAAATAAACAAAGATCCCTGAATAAATTGCAGCCATTATGTCTGGTAGCCCAACAATGCCATAGAAATCAGTTTTGAGACTCTGCCATTGCTGTCTCTGGACAGAGAAAATTGATATAATTCCTTATTATCTTTGCATGTTGTATAATGCCAGGCTGCTCCATTCTACTAACAACATCCACATTAGTTTGAAACGTGCCCTAGGCCAGAAAATTCAACAAGAGCAACTATAGCATGAGAGCTTCTTTTCAGAGTTCTGTTGTCATCTTTAAGGTTCTCATATAAAGTCATAATGGCAATTGATCTTTTACCACGTCCTCCTCTAGAAGGCCCAACAGTGTGGTGAGTGTACATAAATGTTTGGTTTTGAGTGTTTAACCAGGGGTGCATTCATTAACGTTTGTAACCTGTTGGTATGTGTATGATTTTTGTAATGATTTCTTAAGTATTTATGTGATATGTATTGCTATTGTATATTGTACTGTAACTGTTAATTTACAATAAATGGTATTAAATTGTGATTTCTTCAATAATATTTTGCTGTGTTCAAGTAGTGCCAATAGCCATGTTAATGAGTTCATGAGATGCAACTATATGTTGCTTGATATGGAGTGATGATGTGGATTTTATGGATTACATGTGTGATAGCATATGAGTGGTGTAATATATTTGCATACATATATGGGGTGAAGTGTTTATGTGCTGTTTTTCTTAGCAGAAGTGTATTCACTAAAGTTTGTAACCTATTGGTATATGTTTGATTTTGTAATGATAGATGAAGTATTTATGTGATATGTATATTGGTACTGTAACTGTTCATTTACAATAAATGGTATTAAATTGTGATTCCTTTGATAATATTTTGCACATACAATACTTGGAATCTGTATCAACCTTCATAAGAATATAAGAAATTGCCATGCTGGGTCAGATCAAGGGTCCATCAAGTCCAGCATCCTGTTTTCAACAGAGGCCAAACCAGGCCACAAGAACCTGGCAATAATCCAAACACTAAGAAGATCCCATGCTACTGCTGCAATAAATAGCAGTGTCTATTCAATAAGTAAATTTGATTAATAGCCGTTAATGGACTTCTCCTCCAAGAACTTATCCAAACCTTTTTTGAACCCAGCTACACTAACTGCACTAACCACATCTTCTGGCAACAAATTCCAGAGCTTTATTGTGCATTGAGTGAAAAAGAATTTTCTCCGATTAGTCTTAAATGTGCTACTTGCTAACTTCATGGAATGCCCCCTAGTCCTTCTATTATTCAAAAGTGTAAATAACCGATTCACATCTACTCATTCAAGATCTCTCATGATCTTAAAGACCTCTATCATATACCCCCTCAGCCGTCTCTTCTCCAAGCTGAACAGCCCTAACCTCTTCAGCCTTTCTTCATAGGGGAGCTGTTCCATTCCCCTTTATCATTTTGGTTGCCCTTCTCTGTACCTTCTCCATCGCAACTATATCTTTTTTGAGATGTGGCGACCAGAATTGTACACAGTGTTCAAGGTGTGGTCTCACCATGGAGCAATATAGACATTTTCCATTTTATTAACCATTCCTTTCCTAATAATTCCTAACATTCTGTTTGCTTTTTTGACTGCTGCAGCACACTGAGCCGATGATTTTAAAGTATTATCCACTATGATGCCTAGATCTTTTTCCTGGGTCGCAGCTCCTAATATGGAACCTAACATTGTGTAATTACAACAAGGGTTATTTTTCCCTATATGCAACACCTTGCACTTGTCCACATTAAATTTTATCTGCCATTTGGATGCCCAATCTTCCAGTCTTGCAAGGTCCTCCTGTAATGTATCACAATCCGCTTGTGATTTAACTACTCTGAATAATTTTGTGTCATTCGAAGTGCAATGTAGTACCTTATGATAAACTACGTTAACCCAGGCCATTGTTAGGGTTAAAATAACTGTGTTAAAAAAGATACAATACCCTCAGAACTTATGTTTCCTAATGTAGTTATTAACGTGAGTGAAATCCCTACATTAGTGTTAACACGCTTTAGTACATAGACACCAAGTCTTTGCAACTTTGATTCAAAAAAGGGAATCAGTAGACTGAAAGGAAATGATTCTGCTGTAGAGCATCAGTATAATTTCCCATTATTATATATACTTGTTCAGATAAGACATGAACTTATAAAACACACTTATCTGATCTTGATATGTGTCCAATAAAATAGCCTCCGCAGATCCCACCATAAACTTGGAACACATCTGGAAAGAATGACCAGTGATTGCTGTTAGTACATGCTGAATGGTTTCCTTATTACTAATATATTTTAACTACACTTAGGACCAGATTTACTATACTCTTTCCCATGGACACAGACTGGGAGAAAGTCTTTATTAATTTAGGCTCTTAGAAATGTATTTTGGTATTAATCAAGGAATCTGACTGGTTAATAAATATTTCCATTGGTCTAAATAAAGGAATGTGGATGAAAATCATAATATGACACAGTAACACTGTCAGGGTTGGTATAATGAGAAACAGGCAGTTCTCAACAGTAGGACATTTGTATCCCTCAGAACATCTTAAAGGACTGGGTACAGCAATCTGCACCGGTCCTCCTTAAGCCTTAACCCATCAAGGGATTCTGGGATAGATGATCTCCGCAAGTGGGGATAAGAGACCAGGGCCAGGGAGATGAGGGAGGCCTAGGGAGATGGACAGAAGCCTTGGGAAATACAAACTGAAAGTTATAATTCTTTTGTTGAAATGTTGAAATCATCTAACTTGTTTGGTTTATTATTGCTTAACAATAAAGAAGCTTATAAAGATTGTTTGCCAGAAACCAGCCTGGAGTCTGTTCTGTGGCTAGTCCTGATCACTTGGCATCACATGTAATGGTAGCAGTGGGATAGCTTGCCTGAGCAGGAAGTACAGGCAAAGCCCACAACTGTAGCAGAAGGAAAAAAAAACCCTACAAAGTTTTTTTTTTCCTCTTTCTCCTGGGACCTCCCAGTTTCACTCTCCCAACTGAAGCTACAACAGGCTAAGGGGGGTAGCACTGCCTGTACAGTCAGGGGTTTTGCAGTGAGTCAGGGTCGAACAGGCTAGCAGGTGTTTTCTTTTCTTTTCTCACTTTCCTATGGAAAGATACCCAGTGGGGAGGTGGCACAGGAAGCAGGGAAGATGGAGCAAGTGATCTAGATCCTTGCTACAGGACAGCAACAATTGCAAACAACATTGAACCTCAAATTGGCCAGCAGCAGGCGCTGCAAGAACAACTTGGGGCCAAAAAATTTAAAATATTGAAGAAGTGAAGGCAGAGAATTTGATATGTTTTGAACATTGTCAATGATGTCTAGTATGATGGTCACTATAAATATTTATGCAAGCTATAGAGCTGGGGAGTAATACATGTTAGAGGAAGGTGTATATGTAGCCAAGTCCAGGAGGGAACAGGAGGAACCTAGGAAAGGCCCAGACTGAGAGTTGGTAAGTTGTGATACCACTTCTTTTGTTTATATGCTGCAAAGATGTGCAGAGTTCATTTACCTGCTGTGAATTAATAAACGTCCATGAATATCCAGCCAGAGCCTGGCCTGCATCTATTCTCTGGCATTCTGACTGCACACAGTGCCACATATGGTGTCAGTTTGGGGATCTATGAGCTAAAATTGCACAGCCAGAAACTCAAGAATTTTTTTTCTTTTTTCCTCTTTCCTAAGGCCTAGAGACAGGGGCTGCCTGGGACAGGAATTAAACAGGCTAAGGAGAATAGCTCCACTTTCTGAGAGGGAAATAACAGTAAGTCAGTACCAAATAGGTAGGCTTGAGTTTTCTAGAAAAAAAAAATTAAAAAAGGGGAAGTCGGAGGTCCCCAAAGTTTAAAAAAGTAAAAAAAAAAAAATAAATTTGAAATAGGCTCGTGGCTTGAAAACCGGATGCTCAATTTTGCCGGCGTCTGGTTTCTGAACCCATGGCCGTCAGCGGGCTCGAGAACCGACGCCGGCAAAATTGAGCGTCGGCTGTCAAACCCGCTGACAGCCGCCGTTCCTGTCCGAAAAGAGGTGCTAGAGACGCGCTAGTGTCCCTAGCACCTCTTTTTACCGCCGGGCCTAATTTAAATACATTTTTTTACTGTATTGTGCGCACAGGAGAGCGGGCACTATTCTTAAGAACAAAATTACAGGCAATTAAGTTAGATATGACTTAATGGGAAAGAGTCAACATGCTTTTAGCAAAAGGAAGTCTTGCCTTACCAATCTATTAGAATTTTTGAAGGTATAAATAAACATATAGATAAAGGAGAGCCAGTTGATACAGTGTATTTGAATTTTCAGAATGGTAATTTGAGATATATATATATCACAGGGAATCACAGGACTTTTTGTATTAAAGACCAGGAACTTGGGTATATTTTTTTCCCTACCACATAAAGCTCTGCCAAGCTGGCAATTAGTTCAGCAGAGCTTTGAGCAAGAAGACTCTTCCCTTTTTAGAGTCTGTTATCCTGGAAAGCATGTCACAAGCTCTCATACATTTTCAGAGAAGAGAGGTCTATAATATGCCTTATCTCTTTAAAATACAACTAGTCTTAGTCAAGAAACAGGGAATGTAATAGTAGATAAGAGCCGTAAGGCCCAATTTGTTTCATTTTGCAATGCTATAAACCCCAGTTGATCTCTGGTTTTCGCTTCACTTCTTTTCAACTAAGGATCCTTTGTTCTCAACTTATGCCTTCCTGAATTGTTTATTTTTAGGTTTCAGATGACTTTTCATGGTCGATGAACACTGACAGTAAAAAGACAAATAATGAGTATGCCAGTAAACCTGGTCTATATGATATGGACACTAAAATTAAAAATGAGCTCTAGGCTGCCCTGATTTCAAAAGAACTTTGTCTATTTTTTTTTTCACTCTGTCTAAACAGTTTTAAAATATTTATTTATGTTCCACCTTTGAGGCACTTCAAAGAGGATTACATTTAAGTACTGTAGATATTTCCTGTCCCCAGAGGGCGTACAATTTTAGGGCCATATTTGCTAAGAGCTTATAGACACCTAATGGGAGTTTATACCTGAGGCAATGGAGGGCGAAATGACTTCTGCAGGATTACCAATAGGATTCAAACCCTGGCTTTGCTGGTTTATAACTTGCTGCTGTAACCACTAGGCGACTCCTCCAATCGGATGGGCTGTCTTCAGAATGAATGTATAGGGATAAGCATCTTTCCCTGTTTTATCATCAGGATGGTGTGGTATAGTATTAGAATGCAGGCGGGATGAGGGTCCTAGACTTCAGGAAAACTAACATTATTGAAATGGGGGGGTACCTCAAGAGGTTGTTAGCTGGATGGGAAAATCCAGGGGAAGTAGAAGAGCAGTGAATGAAACTTAAAGGAGATATAAGGGAAACTAATCTTTTTGTTAGGAAAGGAAAATGAAGGTAAGAGGAAAAAAAATAAGTAAGTAGCTGAAAAAAATAAGGGAAAAAAGATTAGCATTCATCAACTACAAGAGAGACTGCAGAAAGAGGAAGACAGGCGACTATTTGGAAATGGTAAGAAGGGCTAGGAAAGTAGTCAGAATAGTGAAGGTGCAAATGGAAGAAAATAGCAAATATGGTAAAATGGGGAGGGGTTGATTAATTTTTTTTAGTGATAGAAGGAAGTGCAAAAATGGCACTGCTACCATATTTCTATAAGAAAGCATGCGGAAAACACAGATCTCTGAAGGAGTGAGAGGGAATACAGAGCTGAGCACTTGGTGCACACTAGATATGGTCTTTTTCTGCTGCCATGTTTCTCTGTTTCTGTATATTTTCATCAGCATGGCTACAAGAGCAAATTTCAGATTCTGAACTCAACTCAAGCTCTGACTAAGAAAGAAATGAAGAGAATGTACTTTCCACACAATCTTACATCACAGTTTACACTGACACTAATACCGAAGTATTTTATATGCATCTGGTTTCATCTCTGAAGCTGTATGCGTAATTGCTTTCACTCCCACCAAAAGCACAATAAATTGACATCAGTGAATTCCACAGCAAAGTTTATATTAGCCATTTTCTCTCTGTTAATTCTGTTTCATCTCAGTGAAAATTGAAAATATGAAGCACTTAGGCTGATTTCACATTTCCAAGACCCACAAGAGCCTGATCCTTTATCTACATTAAATTGGAAAGCTCACAAAGGAGTATTACTACATATCTTTTGATGGGGGGAGGGGAGGAATCTGTCGAATACCTTAATGCATGAGAGACTGTCATGCATTTTTCAGATATATATGACATCAGAAAACACCTTAGCTTATACTTCTTTGTGAACTGGTTTCTCACTCCTGGAAAAATTATTTTTAGGAGCTGACTGGGCAGATGGGAACCTCATTACTACCAATACTATTTTTATCTCTGCCTTACATAAGAACATAAGATTTGCTATACTGGGTAAGACCAGAGGTCCATCAAGCCTAGTGTCCTTTTTCCAAAAGTGGCCAATCCAGGTCACAAGTACATGGCAGGATCCCAAGGTGTAGATAGATTCCATGCTACTTATCCTAGGGATAAGCAGTGGACTTTCCCATGCCCACCTTAATAATGGTTAATAGACTTTTCCTTCAGGAGCTTTTCCTTCAGGAGCTTGTCCAAACCATTTTTAAGCCATCTATACTAATAGCTTTCACCACATCCTCTGGCAACAAATTCCAGATCTTAATTATGCATTGAGTAAAAAATATTTTCTTCTATTTGTCTTAAATGTGCTACTTAGTAACTTCAGTACATGTCCCCTAGTCTTTGCATTTTTTGAAAGAGTAAACAACTGATTTGTGTTTATTCATTCTCTTCTGCTCATTATTTTATAGACCTCTATCATATCTCCTCTCAACTATCACTTTTCCAAGCTAAAGAGTCCTAACCTCTTTAGCCTTTCCTCAAAGGGGAATCTTTCTATCCCTTTTATCATTTTGATCTCCCCTCTCTGTACCTTTTCTAATTCCGCTATATCTTTTTTGAGATACGGTGATCAGAAAAGCACACTAATTTCAAGATGTGGTCATACCATGGAGCGATAAAGAGACTGTTGTGCCGGAGGTGGACCCTTGGGCCGAGGTGGGATTGATGCAACCTGTAGGAAGGGTCCTACGGGTCCCCACCGTCGGCAGGCGAAGTGGGCTGATGGATGGAGGCTGGCTGGTGCTTCACCAATACCAGCACTCGTTCCCCATGGGTTGAGCCTTTGGGTACCGGGGCCAGCTGGACTTAGATGGGCCTCCGTATGTCGTCGTTGATGGAAAGATCAAGGTCAGCCCAGAGACAGCAACAGAGAAATGGTACAGTCTGTACTGGATGAGGTAGAGTCCCGCAATAAAGTCAGACAGGGGGTGCCCGAGCAAGAACAGGCCAAGTCCAGGACGAGACTGAAGAAGTGTTGTAGCGCAAGCTTGAGTTAGGGCTGGCGGCAATCAGGAAGTGGTGGCAAGCCAGGCCGAGGTCTGGATGCAGAGATAGTCAAACATAGTCAGGCAATGCAGAGGTCTGGGTCTGGAGAGAGGCAACAGAGTAGTCAGGCGAAGCAGAGGTTGAGGCTTAGAGTCAACGGTGTGGTCAGGTAAAGCAGAGGTCCAGGCTAGGAGAGAGTCAATGGCGTGGTCAGGCTAGTAGAGGTCCAGGCTTGGAGAGCGTCAACGGTGTGGTCAGGTAAAGCAGAGGTCCAGGATAGGAGAGAGTCAATGGCGTGGTCAGGCAAGTAGAGGTCGGGGCTTGAAGAGAGTCAATGGCATGATCAGGCAAAGCAGAGGTCCGGGCTTGGAGAGCATCAACAGTGTGGTCAGGCAAAGCAGAGGTCTGGGCTTAGATAGAGTCAACGGCGTGGTCAGGCAAAGCAGAGGTTGAAATCCAGAAGGCAATCCGAGGGTAGGTTGGAGAACAGGAACACAGGAATGAGGAAACCAGGAACAGGAGTCAGCGAGGATCAGGAACACAGGAACGAGAAGAATCTCTCAGAAGGCAACGAGTACTCGACCAGCGAGGAGACCTGTTGCAAAGGCAATGCTGGACAGTGAAGCTCGGGCTTATTTACCGGAGCTCTGCTGACATCATCATCTGGGGCTGCGGCTCGGTTCCCGCCGTGGGCCCTACTTAAGTCACAGTGATGCACGTGCCTAGGGAAGGGCACTGCGCCAAGTAGCAGGATCTCTCTGCGGGCCACGCGGAGAGGCCTGACGTGGAACACCAGGAGCAGTAGCTGAACCGGAGGTACTAGGGTCCGTAGCTGAGCCGGAGGCACCAAGATTGGCCCGAGGACGGAACCGGCGGCCTACCACCACCAGAGACGAGGGGCCAGGCACTGGATTTACTTGAGAGAGGTGAGGGAGCTGAGCCATGGGTCTGCTGCAGCCAGCACGTGTAACAGAGATATTATGATAGTCTCTGTTTTATTCTCCATTACTTTCCTAATAATCCCTAGCATTCTATTTGCTCTCTTGGCTGCAGCTGCACACTGAGCAGAAGATTTCAACATATTATTCACAATGATGCCTAGATCCTTTACCTGGGTGGTGACATGCACTTGTCCACATTAAATGCATCTACCATTTGCATGCCTAGTCTCCCAGTTTTGCAAGGTCCTCTTGCAGTTTCTCACAATTTTCTACTGTTTGGATTCTGTTCTTTTGTGTGGCAAGATTATTGTTTTCCCAATAGATATTGCTTATTTCTACTGTTATGCTTTCTGCCTTTGTGTGGCTGATACATTTCCCCCCCCTCCCCCCATAAAAAAATGTTTTTTCTAAAATATATAGTGCTGTTTATTTCTGCTGTTTCTTATTCTGTCTTGTGTATTGCTGGGAATCTTACACTTGTTTTCTAGATGGTATTATCTTTGCTAGTTATTATTTTTAAATTCTCTTTGTATTTTTAAGAAAGAAATACAGGGCTCTACCTACTAGATTTTCTGGGTGTGGTGTGTAATAGAGATGTGAATCGTGTGATCGATCGTCTTAACGATCGATTTCGGCTGGGAGGGGGAGGGAATCGGATCATCACAGTTTGGGTTTTTTAAATATCGTGTAAATCGTGTAAATCGTGTAAATCGAAAACCGGCACACTAAAAGATCCCTAAAACCCACCCGACCCTTTAAAATAAATCCCCCACCCTCCCAAACCTCCCCAAAATGCCTTAAATTACCTGGGGTCCAGTGGGGGGGGAGGGGAAGGGGGAGGGCGGGAAAACCGGCACACTAAAACAACCCTAAAACCCACCCCGACCCTTTAAAATAAATCCCCCACCCTCCCGAACCCCCCCAAAATGCCTTAAATTACCTGGGGTCCAGAGGAAGGGACCCGGTGTGATCTTTTACTCTCGGACCTCCGTGCGTTGTAGAAATGGCGCCGGCGCTACCTTTGACCTGTCATATGACAGGTCAAAGGTAGCGCCGGCGCCATTTTGTTTTTTTGTCCCCTGACATCAGGAGCGTAGGAGATCGCTCCCGGACCCCCACTGGACCCCCAGGGACTTTTGGCCAGCTTGGGGGGCCTCCTGACCCCCACAAGACTTGCCAAAAGTCCAGCAGGGGTCCGGAACGATCTCCTACCGCGAATCGTTTTTCCGTACGGAAAATGGCGCCGGCCATCGCCGTATGGCCGGCGCCATTTTCTGTACGGAAAAACGATTCGACTGCAGGAGGTCATTCCGAAACCCCGCTGGACTTTTGGCAAGTCTTGTGGGGGTCAGGAGGCCCCCCCTAGCTGGCCAAAAGTCCCTGGGGGTCCAGCGGGGGTCCGGAACGACCTCCTGCAGTCGAATTGTTTTTCCGTTACTCTTATATAACACATTTTTTGCATTAGAAAATGAAGAAGCCCCAGCAAAAGAATATGAAGAGACATCTGAAAGGGAAGTAGTCACCCAATGTATCAGAAAACCCTTTAACATGATCAAATGTCATAAAGGAAAGCTATTCTGCTGGGCGATTCAATCATCAAGGAGTCAATTGGGAACTAATTTTGATGGGAACATAACAGTTAAATGCCTTCTAGGATTCTCAGCTATTAGAAATGCTAACCAGGTGATCAAAGTATTTATATAAGTGTTACGCTTGCCAGCCACGGCAGACCCGTGGCTTGGACCCCCCACCTCTTTCAAAGTGATCCAGCATCTGGTCCCTCATCTCTGGCAGCTGTAGGCTGCCGGCTCCATCCTCAGGCCGCCACTGGGCCTCCAGCTCTGCTGCAGTTCCTGATGTTTCGTGACGGGCCTTTCCGCATGGCCCGTGGAGAAATGCCGTCCTGACCAGCGCCGTGCCCCTCTCTAGGGGGTAGATTTTCAAATACCGCGAATAGGCGTACTTTTGCTGGCGCATCAGGCGCAAGCAAAAGTACGCGGGATTTTAGTAGATACGTGCGTAGCCACGCGTATCCGCTAAAATCCTGGATCGGCGCGCGCAAGGCTATCGATTTCGTATAGCTGGCGCGCGCCGAGCCGCGCAGCCTACCCCCGTTCCCTCCGAGGCCGCTCCGAAATCGGAGCGGCCTCGGAGGGAATCCTCTAACGCCCTCCCCTCACCTTCCCCTCCCTTCCTCTACCTAACCCACCCGCCCGGCCCTGTCTAAACCCCCCCCTTACCTTTGTCAGGGGATTTACACCTCCCGGAGGGAGGCGTAAATCCCCGCGCGCCAGCGGGCCTCTTGCGTGCCGGGACGCGACCTGGGGGCAGGTACGGAGGGCGCGGCCACGCCCCCGGACCGCCCCGGGCCGTAACCATGCCTCCGGGCCCGCCCCCGGAACGCTCCGGACACGCCCCGAAAACGCCGCGCGGTTCGGGCCCGCCCCCGACACGCCCCCGACACGCCCCCCTCAGAAAACCCCAGGACTTACACGAGTCCCGGGGCTCTGCGCGCGCCGGTAGGCCTATGTAAAATAGGCTCACCGGCGCGCAGGGCCCTGCTCACCTAAATCCGCCCGGATTTGGGCGGATTTAGGCGAGCAGGGCTCTTAAAATCCGCCCCTAGGTGCGCATACAGCTAGTCCTTAAATAGGGCCCGTGGCCCGGGCTCCGTTCTCCAAAATTGCCTTTGCAACAGATCCCCTCATTAGTTGAGTACTCGTTGCCTCTTCAGTTCCTGGTTCCCGATCCTGATTGCCTTTGTTCCTGTTTCCTTGTTCCTGTGTTCCTGTTCCTTCATCTCTCCTTCGGATTGCTAACCTGGTTTGACCTCTGCATTGCCTAACTACTCCGTTGCCTCTTTCCAGCCCCGGACCTCGGCGTTGCCTGATTACTCCATTGCCTCTCTCCAGCCCTGGATCTCTGCATTGCTTGACTACTCCATTACCTCTCTCCAGACCTGGACCTCTGTATGACTACTCCGTTGCCTCTCTCCAGCCCTGGACCTCTGCATCGCTTGACTACGCCATTGCTTCTCTCCAGCCCTGGACTTCTGCTTCATCTGACCATCCTTTTGACTCTCTCCTCGTCTAGACCTCAGCCTTGCTTGCCACTGCTTCCAAACTGCCACCAGCCCTGATCCCAACTTGCTTAAAGATGCCTCTTCAGCTTTTGTCCTGGACGTGGTTCATTCAGACTTCGGCCTGCTCTTGCTCGGGCACCCTCTGTTAGACTGTGTTCCTATTCGTGCCTGGGTCTCCGGGACTCCGCCTTGACCAGTACAGACTGATATCTACACTAGTTGCTGCCTCTGGGCTGACCTCGATCCACCCATTGATGACCACTGACGGAGGCCACCTATGTCCAGCTGGCCCCGGCACCCAAAGGCTCAACCCGTGGGGAACGAGGGCTGGTATTGGTGAAGCACCAGCTGGCCTCCTCCTTCTCTGCCTGCCAATGGTGGGGAACCATAGGGTCCCTCCTACGGGTAGCGTCAACCCCACCTCAGTCCAAGGGTCCACCTCTGGTGCAACAATAAGAAAGTAAGGACTCTGTTATGAATGTTATCATCCATCTGGAAACCAACGATCTTGCTAGAAATGGTGTCCATAAAGTACAGAAAGATTTCCAAAATCTAGGGAAGAAAATTAGACACTTGGCAAAGACTACTGCCTTTTTGGAAGTATTGCCTGTTCATGGAAAGGGAAAGGAAAGGCTATGCCATATAAATAATTTCAATTCCTGGCTCAAAACTTGATGTAAAGAAAGTGGTTTGGATACTTTGGGGGCTGGGGACATGTATGGAGCAATAAAAGGTTATATGGTAAGGATGGCCTATATTTAACTGTGGCAGGAAAGGGGAGGCTAAGTGAAAAATTCAGATCATACATTGTCAGACATTTAACCTAGAGAGAGGGAGTGGCAGTAGGTATCCAGTGAAATTGGCATGTCACCCCCAAGCTATACATGAAGTGGGAAGAGAAACCAATCAGGTCAAAAAAACAGAAAAGATGACTAGGAAGAACAGCTGGAATGCTATGACCACAAATGTTTGAGGTCTGGGCAATAAAATCCCAGACCTGAAGGCCCTAATAGTAGAGGTGGAATTGGACATTGTTGCTGTTATGGAGACATGATTCATGGAGTCTCGTGATTGGGATATGGCTAACCCAGACAAAAGGACAGAAAAGATGGAGGATTAGCTCTTTATGTCAAAAATAATATCCAAACAATTGAACTGCAAGGGACGTGAGAGACAGAAGATTCATTATGGACTGTCCTGAGAAAAGAAAGTGCTTCAATTTTTACTGATATGATCTACAGGCCTCTAGCTCAAACAGAAGAACTAGACAAAGATCTGATCAAAGACAACCAAAAGGTGGGAAAGAAGGAAAAAGTGTTGGACACTGGATATTTTAATCTGTTGGATGTGGATTGGAGCATTCCTTCTGCGGAGTCTACAAGAAGTATAGAGATAGTGGATGCCCTTCAAGGGGCTCTTCTCAATGAATGGTAATAGAACCTACAAGGAAGGGTGTGATATTCGATCTAGTGCTCACAAATGAGGATATTGTCTCTGATATTCAATTAAAGACTCACCTGGACAGCAGTGATCATCAGATGGTATAGTTCAATATTGCAAATAGGATACAGAGAAGTCACATAAAGACCCTAGTTTTGAATTTCACAAATATGAACTTTGTCAAAATGGGAACATATCTGGAGGAATAATTGGAAAACTGGGAGAAAATGGGTGAGGTGGAATAATAGGAGACAGTGTTCAATGGTAAATAGAACTTACTTTGAAGAGAGAACCGAGTTAAGTGGAGTGCCACAAGGATCAGTTTTGGTGCCAGTTCTATTCAATATCTTTGTGAGCGAAATTGCGGAAGGGATAGATGGTAATGTTTTTCTATTAATGGATGATACTAAGATCTTCAACAGTGTATGCACCTGAAGGAGTACAGAAAATGAAAAGTGAATAAAGAAAGCTTGAAGATTTAGCAGCTGGGATTCAATAACAAGAAGTGCAGAGTCAATCATCTAAGATGCAGTATGTGATGGGGGTGAAAGACTGATGTGCACAGATCAAGAGAGGGACCTTGGGGAAATGGTGTCTGGCGATCTGAAGACGGTGACGCAATGTGACAAGGCAATAGCTAAAGCCAGAAGAATGCTGGGCTGAATAAGAGGAGTAACCAATAAGAAAAAGGAGGTGATAATGCCCTTGTACAGGTCCTTGGTGAGGCCTCATCTGGAGTACTGTGTTCAGTTCTGGAGCCTGTATCTCAAAAAGGATAGAGACAGGATGGAGGCGGTCCAGAGAAGGGCAACCAGAATGATTGGGGGCCCAATCGGAAGGCTTATCATTGGAAGAGAGGAGGTTCAGGGGAGATATGATGCCGACCTTCAGATATCTGAAAGGTTTTATTGAAAGGTTTTAATGATGGAAAGGGAACAATAGAACTAGGGGACATGAAATTAAACTCCAGGGGGGATGACTCAGAACCAATATTAGGAAATATTTCTTCACAGAGATGGTGGTAGATGCCTGGAATTCCCTTCCAGAGGAGGTGGTGAAGATGAAAACAGTGAAAGAATTCAAAGGGGCATGGGATATACACTGTAGATCCCTAAAGGCTAGAGGATGGAAATGATGAAAAGGGTGCATGGGGGTTACCTGCTTGGTGCGGCGGTTACTACCCTTTATAGAAGACATGGTGATTACTAGCCTTAACCAATAAGCCTTGATGCTTTTTACACAACTGCAACATAACATTAGATCTGAGGAAGCCACAATGCTCACAGTTTTGTATTTTAAAACCACATATTTTTTTCACAAAAAATAATTCATCTACACATATTGGGCCAGATTTTAAAAGGGTTACGCACATAAGGTACATGCGTAACCCTTTTAAAACCCCCCTGCGCACGCCCCGGGACATGCGTAAGTCCCGGGGCTTGCAAAAAGGGGCGGTCGGGGGCGTGACCAGGAGGCGTGGTTTCAGATCGGGGGCGTGTTCGGGGTGTGTGTGGGCGGTCCAGGGGCATGGCTGAGTGCCCCGAAACAGGGGCCTGTGTCGGGGCCTGCCGCGCCGGCGCGCGTAAGTTACTACTGCCCGGCACTAGTAACTTTTCAAATAAAGGTGTGTGTGTGTGGGGGGTGTCTAGCTAGGGCCAGGAGGGTGGGTTAGGTAGGGGAAGGGAGGGGAAGGTGCGGCTGGATGGAGGGAACGAGCAGCGCGCACAGGGCTCGGCACGCGCAAGTTGCACAAATGTGCACCCCCTTGCGCGCGCTGACCCCGAATTTTATAAGATACGCGCGGCTACGCGCGTATCTTATAAAATTCTTATGGATCTCCCAATTAATTAAAGTGGCAGGCACCCAAAAATAAAATAACAAGTATAGCACATAATCCATAATCAATTGACCAGTAGTGCATACTTAATCACTCTGCCTCATTTAAATATGCTCAAGAATATTTACACAATCCAGCTGCATAGGAAATAATGGCGAAACAATTTATAAATGGAAAAAAGGGGCCTATTATCCAAAATGCAGTAATGCAGTGCACATTAACATGTATTGTTAGTAACTACATCCCATTCATTTCACTGGAGCTTGCGTCATCATGCATTAATACATTAATATATTTTGGTAAATAAGATCTAAAAGTGCAAAAAAAATTTTTTTTTTATAAAGAAATGAATGTTAGAATTTAGGGAAGTGGCTTATGTTAAAATCAGAAAAAAAAGCCCCTAAAACATGTTTCATAATCATTACACACTCTGACAGGATTTGCGTGAATGCAGAAGATGTAAACTGAGTGTGTGTGAGAATGAGGTAATAAATCTGTGGATACAGAAGAAGCAGTGAAGAGTAAAAAGAGGAGGGTTTGGTACAACTAGCTTTATTATTCATCCCCACAGGTAACAATGTTTTAAACGTGTCACGCCCCCTGGTAATAATACATGAGGTGCATTCCTCTGATAGTGCTCTCGCTTCAGCTTATGCCATCTTTCAGCAGGAGTAAATATTTTCAGATCTAGAGGCAAATAGAAAGCATACTTTTACTTGCCTGAATGGATGTTGGCTAGAAGCTCTGTGGGCAGAATGGACGATGTTAAAGAAACACCTAAACTGTTTCTTCCTCCTGCGTGCTTTGAATATCTCTTTCCAGTTCATGACAAATATCTTTTTTTCTTTTTTTTCATTTTTGTCAGATATTTGTAACATGTCCAGTTTTGACAACTGAGATTCTTTTAGTTTTTTTTTCATCCAGAGGCCAAACCGATTGAGCGTGAACTACACCTTTGAAGACATTTCTTGTACGATCCATCTGTGCAAAAAGTTGGCGTCCTACAGGCAACCTGCATTATTCTCTTGGCTTCATCATTGGTCTGGCAGGATCTTACATTTCTGTTTTTGTTAGAACTGTCCTGCACTATGTTCTTGACATGATCTTATTTACTTTAATTTGTCTCTGTAAGTTGTGTTTAGATTTCTGAATCCTTCTCAAAGATGGGCTTTTTTTCATTAGGCTTTTTTACTCGTGACATTTTCTGAGCTCTGCATCATAGTAAGTGAACTTTCTGTCTAAGAGAGTATTTTCACATGTGGCACCCCTATGTCAGAGTGTATAGGAATGGATATTGTTAACAGGTTTATGGTAAAGTGTAGGCCTTTCCCTTATGGGAAATCTGCAAAGTTCAAAACAAAGTATGAATCATCTGCTAGAAGGATGTACTGAGGGCAAAAGGTTATCCTGGAGCTAGACTACATAAGAAAATATCATGCGCCATACTGGGACTAAGAGTCCATCAAGCCCAGCATCCTATGTCCAGCAGTGTCCAATTCAAGTCACAAGTACCTGGCAAGTACCCAAACATTAAACAGATTCCAAGTTACTATTTCTTGGGTAGATTTTAAAAGGTGTGCGTGGATTTTAGAACATGTGTGTGCTGTTATAAAATCTGTGGGCCACGCACGTGAGCGCCGGATTTTAAAATCCGCGTGCGTACGTGCGGGCGGCACACGCAGGGGGGCCGGGCCCTTTTGAAAATGCGCGCAGTGCACGTAGGGCCTGGCCACATACGAAAGTGCCGGTATTTGCGTGCGTGGCCATTTTAAAATTTGGCTGCTTATTGATTAACAGCAGTTTATGGACTTCTCCTCTAGGAACTTATCCAAACTTTTTTTAAAATCCAGTTACTCTAACTGCTGTAACCACATCCTCTGGCAGTGAAATCCAGAGCTTAACTATGCGTTGAGTGAAAACAAATTTTCACTGATTTGTTTTAAATGAGCTACTTGCTAATTTCATGGAGTGCCCCCCCTAGTTCTTCTATTACTTGAAAGAGTAAATAACCTATTTACATTAACTAGTTCAAGTTCTTTTATGATTTTTGTAGACCTCTAACATAGCCTCCCCTCAGCCATCTCTTCTCCAAGCTGAACAGCAAGAATGTTCCAGGGCTGCTAGGTCATCTTTTGATCAGAGGGTATTATATTCCCTTCTTGCCTGACAGTGGAGTACATTCTCTATGGGCTCAGTCTCTGAAAAATGTAATAAAAGCCTGACTACTGAAAAGGACACAGATAGGTTGGAGCTGTTATCCTCCCCCAGGGTTACAGAAGGGAGTAGCAGGAGTGGGGCAGAGATTTTCTCCAAAAATCTCAGGAGGCTTGAAGAGAAGGAAAGAGAGTGCTTTGCAATACAATCTGGGAAGATTTAAAGAAAACCTGTGCTTAACTGCTGCAGGCACCTGTCTGGACCAGGAGGACAAACTCTGCCAGCAGTGACTTGTTGCAGGGCTTGTTGGGTTCCTGTCAGCTGCAGCAGAGGGGATTTACTCCTTCAGCTGAACAGGAGTGAGTGAGTAACTATTTTACTTAATTATGAAACGGAAGAGAGGTCCAGGCTAAGCTTGGGAAGAAACTGAGGAAAGAAATGAAACAACATAGAATGAGACACTGTGTTAATAAAAGTAGTAGCTGTTCCCAAGGGAAGAGGAGTTTAAAGGGAAAGGAATTGGGCAATTTTCTGGAACTGTGGAAGTGTTTATTTTTCTGCATGTACTTGAGTTTGCCAATGGGCCTGATATTCAAAGTACATTCAGTGCTATTTAGCCAGATAAGTGGGACTTATGCGGCTTAAGTGGTGGCCGCTGAATATGCGCCTACGTTCAGCGGCCACCACTTAAGCCATATACGTCCCTTATATGGCTAAAAGTTGCACGCACATAAAGTAGGCGTGTACTGAGCAGATCGGAGGCGGAGAAAGTTAGCTATATAACTTATACAGCTAACTACTGATATTCAGAGTTAGCCGCATAAGTATATGTGTAAGTTTAGACTCCCCATAGAGCAGTTCTAAACGTAACCAGGCTAAAACTATCTGGCTAAGTGCTATATGCATGTATATTCAGTGGCTTCACCGTGCCACTGAATATTCATCGTAACTTAGCTGGATGCATTCTAACCAGTTAACTTAGTTACAAGGCCAGTTTGAATATCTACCCCAATATGTTTTATTCTGAAGATTCTACAGTAAACTATTTTTATTTTGGAGCACAACTTATGACTGGACATTGGTTCTTTTGTGTGGAGTGTTCTCCGCCTAGTACTGGCCCTGCAGATTATCCTGCCCCCATCTCATGGACTGGAGACTTTTCCCCCGCCTCAGGATAGAGATCCCTATGCTCCCTGAGATTGGGCAGGTGACCCAAGATGTACAAGGGGTTATACACATGTTTGCCTAAGAGAGTATTTGCATAGGTTTGCCATCATTAGCTTTATCAGTCCATATAAAATACTATTTTCCTGCTGATTTCCAGTTTTGAAGCCTTATGCTGAGACGAGGCAAGAAAAATTACATTAGCAAAGTCCAAACAATGGCGTGAACCAGCACATATCAATTAAACATCACACAGTCTGAAATATGTGCTTAAATGTTAATATACTGTCCAGAAAACTCACAGAGCAAAGGTTTCATTCATATATAAGCATAAGATTTACTTGTGGCTTCAAAGACCAGCGACTGATTGACTCTCAAGCCCCCTACTTCTTTCTTGATCACGCTGACTTGCTTCGCTCATACACAAAACTTTTTCTGCTTTCAAAATCAATATTACCAACAAGTCAAGAGAACCACCATGGTCCCTGACATTGCTTGTCTTTATGTCTTGGTTTCCCTATGTCTTTATATGGCACATTTTGAGTCCTAGTCTGGAACCAGACAGTCCTAGTCTGGTTCCAGTTCCCAGCCTGATCAACAACCCACCTAATTCCCAGTGGCCAGGCCCCTACGGGCTCCTCCCAGGGGGGCTTCGGCTTCCAAGGGTGAAGCTGCCTAAGTCCTAGCGGTTGGGCTCCTACGGGCTTCTCCCGGGGGAGTACCAGCTTCCAGGGTGAAGAGCACCTCTACGTCCTACCTGAACATCTGCCTCCCGGCCTGCCACATACAAGAGACATTGACCACCTTTCCCAGTCTCCTGCAGGTCGGCCCAAGGGTCCACTAAACTGAGACTCCATAACAAGAACATAAGAAATTGCCATGCTGGGTCAGACCCATCAAGCCCAGCATTCTGTTTCCAACAGAGGCCAAACCAGGCCACAAGAACCTGGCAATTACTCAAACACTAAGGAGATCCCATGCTACTGATGCAATTAATAGCAGTCGCTATTCCCTAAGTATAATTGATTAATAGCCATTAATGGACTTCTCCTCCAAGAACTTATCCAAACCTTTTTTGACCCAGCTACACTAACTTCACTAACCACATCCTCTGGCAACAAATTCCAGAGCTTTATTGTGCGTTGAGTGAAAAATAATTTTCTCCAATTAGTCTTAAATGTGCTACTTGCTAACTTCATAGAATGCCCCCCAGTCCTTCTATTATTCAAAAGTGTAAATAACCGAATGCCCTTCTCTGTACCTTCTCCATTGCAACTATATCTTTTTTGAGATGCGGTGACCAGAATTGTACACAGTATTCAAGGTGCGGTCTCACCATGGAGCGATTTAGAGGCATTATGACATTTTCTGTTTTATTAACCATTCCCTTGCTAATAATTCCTAACATTCTGTTTGCTTTTTTGACTGCTGCAGAACACTGAGCAGATGATTTTAAAATATTATCTACTATGATTTATATTTTATTAATTGTGTCAAATATATAGGAAAACATTAGAAACCACAGTAACCTTAAGAAATAATGAAACATTGTAAAAAAATATGTTAACATAGCCATAAGACAAAATAAGCTCACACACCATGTTGGGAATCAGAGACCAAAGAAGGATCATAAATATTAAAATAATAAGATTAGTTGCTCACATACCATAGAAAAAATAGTAACTATTTTTCAGTAATATCTTCTCTGTGTAATACCTCCATTTAAATATTAATTAGCTTAAAATGTGATTTTAAAAAACAAAAAATTAGAATATAATCATAAACATGTTGTTTCTGTATGTAAACCGGAGTGAAGGCAACTCTGCTATACCTCGGTATATAAAAAAATGCTAAATAAATAAATAAATAAATAAATAAATTCAGAACATTATCCTCAGATAATAAAAATTATAAAATAATAATCTCATTAAAAATATCTTCGGAACATGTAGAGTTCAATATACAAAAAATTTACCTGGCGAAAATGTGGTTTCAGTTGGCTAAATCTACCTAGTTAAAAATGTGTATACACACACATACACACACATACAAACACATACACACATGCACCATCCAGCTACATTTGTGTGGTAAAAAGTGCGAGCTCCAAATAATTAGCTGGGTCAAAAAAGGGGCTGGGTCAGAGTCATTGCTAGGACAGTTTTTCCAAATTTGGCCAGTTAGCACAACATTCAGACAACCCTGGCTGCAAAAATAGGCCGCAATTTAGCAAAATATTCAGCCACACAATTAGTTGGAAGATTCATTGGATCCCTTGAAAAATAACTGGGTACATTTGTTTGTTATTTTATCAGGTCTACAGGTTTTCAAAAATCAACCCCTTAGGATTAGGGGTTCTCAACCAAGGTTGTGGAACACACCCAACTAGTCTTATTTTCATGATTTCCACTATGAATATATGCATGGGATAGATTTGCATGCACTGCTTCCTTTCCGTTGTTTTTTTGAAAACCTGACAGGCTGGGTAGGTCCTAAGGACTGGGTTGAGAACTCTGCCTTAGGTAGTAATTATTCCAATAAGGAGTTATCAGAATTATCTTCAAAAAATATCCCTCTTTCTCTGCAAAATATTTTAGCATTCACATCATAATGTGAAAAGAAGCATTTGACAGGCATAATCCTGCTCATTTTGGCAAGAAATGGACAAAAATCTCATATCCCAAACTAGAACATTCCTGATGCAACCCAATAAATAATTTACAGACTTTAAAAGATGTGCACCCAAAAGTGGTCAAATTTAGTAATTATCATTTTCTTAACTAAAGGTATAAGGTTCTCATTTGATGCAGTGTATAATGAAATTCATAAAATATAACTAATATTAGATCCTATATTCCAAGCTTGGTAGTCAATTATCAGAAGAAGCCTGAGAAATAGTACTGAATACACAAAAGGCCTTACCACCATGAAGTAAATTATCTAAGTCATCAGCTAAAATATTTGCCATGCCAACAAAACCAAAATTTTCTCCCAAAGTTAATCACTACCAGAAAACTCTTCTTTGCCTTTTCTGGTAAAACAACGAGATGAATGTGCTAATTACAGATTTTATTAATTAATGATTCATTCTGACATTGCAACATGTTCTTTTTAATTAAAGACCCAGTTTCAGTCTTGGATGTTTCAATCTGTCCTGTAACTTTAAACATCTCCTGTTGGAGAACTTTAATATATTTTACCTTCCTTTTGATTAAAGAAAAACCATTACAACTTCTGTCAGTTTGCATAATTTTTTTAAATATATGTTGCTTTCTGAGCAATAAATCTTTCTGAGCTGAGCTAAATTTAGGATTAAAAAAAAGCCAAGACATTAGCAATTCAAATTCAATGATGTTCTAAAAGCAACAAACAAGAGAAGTGTCTAGAAACAATAACCCACTCACCTACTCCATGCCCTAAAATAAGAATTGTACTACAAAATACATATTGGGGATTTTGTTCCACTTTAAATAACTCCAGGAACCAAGAATGTTCTAATAATGTTTTCATTTTCTTGATGTGATTCCTATATATTGTTTTCTAATACTTTTTTCTAAATTGTATAATGCCACCAGTAAGTCTGTAGATTTTGCCAGTGCCAGCATAAGTGCATTGGAGTTGTTCCATTTCTTGAGACACTCTTTCTACCAAAAAAGCTGATATAAATTCCTCTAATAGACAATGGGAGATTTCTTGAATAATATTTTGTGTATTAGAGGAAATCTGAATCATGTTGAGAAGGCACTGTCATTGGTGGATTGTAGCAATGTCTTGTCTTCCCCAAAGGTTAAGCTCCAGAAATAGCTTGTTTCTTCCTGTATTTTTTTGATAAATTATTGCCATTCTTTGCTGCTATAATTCCATTATTATACATTGTGGGCCAGATTTTATAACATGCGCATGGGCGTAGATTTGTTCGCGCAACCCGGCACCAACAAATCTACGCCTGATTTTACAACATGCGTGCGCTACCACGTGCATGTTATAAAATCCAGGGTCGGCGAGCGCAGGGGGGTGCACAATTGTGCAACCTGCGCGCGCTGAGCCGAGCAGCCTGCCTCCATTCCCTCCAAGGCCACTCCGAAATCGGAGCAGCTTCGGAGGGAACTTTCCTTCCACCCCCGCACCTTCCCCTCCCTTCCCCTATCTAACCTGCCCCCCAGCCCTAACTAAACCACCCCTTGACCTTTATTGAAGAAGTTACGCCTGCCTCCGGAGACTGTTCCGGAGGCTGTTCCGGAGGCCTCGGTCCCACCCCTGGAACACCCCCAGGCCGACACCCCGCCCCAGCCTCGCCCCTGGAACGCCCATTTTTCCAAGCCCCGGGACTTATGCGCGTCCCGGGGCTTGCGCACGCCGCCAAGCCTATGTAAGATAGGCTCAGCGTGCGCAGGGGGAGGCAGGGGTAGGTTTTCGGGGGTTGCACGCGTATCTTACGCATGCAACCCTTTGAAAATCTACCCCTGTGTATACCTGATTTTCTTCCATGTTATATTGTAACCCAGTGATGATTTTCTGTCAGGTCATGTCAGGTCACCAATTCAGTACCTGTTTGATCTTACTTCATTTCCCCATTGGGAAAAAGTGGAAGGTGGAGGTTGTCAATGGAGTTAACCTGGTACCTTTTTATTTTAATTTTTTTTTTTTAATAATTTAATCTTTATTAATTTTCATTTAAATTTAAACAAAAACAATGAAAGTAAACTCAGATTTCCAATATATAAAAAGAAAATATCTTCACAAAAGTACATATCTCATCTGAATACAGAACCCATAATAAGGGTAAGATAACATCAAATCACTATTGTGAATATATAAACATATATAAGATAAAAGTCAGGAGGAGAGTCATCTCTTTTAATGGTCATCATTGCTAACTCCTATATTATCTTTATCTTGCAAAAAGGTCTCCAGCTGTAAGGGGTCAGAGAAACTGAATTTTTTCCCTGAAAGGTAGTGTAACAAAGACAAGGATATTTCAGGAAAAAAATAGCTCCTATTGCTAGTAATTTTCCTTTCAGGGAAAGAAAGTGTCTCCGCTTTGCTTGCATTGCCCAGGAGACATCCTGGAAAATTTGAACTCTCTGCCCACAAAAGCTTATATCTTTGTATTTGAAATAAATAAACTATCTTTATCAGTTTCTAATTGAAATGACACAAATAGTGTAGATCTTTGTTGAATAATGTCAATGGATTCCTCTAGGAATGTTGAAACTCCAATACTTGATGTTTCAGCTAAATCCATTCCTTGTTCCCCAACTTTAACAGTATCTTTCCTAGGGAAATAAAAGACTTTGCGAGCCCAGCTGGAGAGTCTCCTCGAGAGGTGGGACCCGACCTGAGTGACATCAGCGGTAAGCGACTGCTGCTATAAAACTTAGCGGCAGATGCTGTGACCTAGGGAGTCTGGAGGAAGGAGGAGAGAGGGGCAACCAGCCTTCTACCTACCAATCGGAGTGAAAGGAAGCCCAGGAACAACTTTGTGAGTACCTTTTTATTTTTAATTATTTTTTAGAAAATTACCACTATTTATCTCTATTATATAAATAATGTAAAATACAGTAACAAGTTTTACAAATAAACAAAAGAATAAATACATTCATTTCCTGTTAGTTTCTTTGAGGGTACCATTTGAGGACAGAAGAAGATAGACTCATCTATTTGATTTCTTGAAATCTCAACCCTTTCACATGTCAAGACATTTTTATAATTGCTAAGAATTTACCCAAAGTAGGGATGCACAATGGAAAGTATTCTAAATTCATTTAATAAAACACATTTAAGAATAACCAAATCATCTAATACAATTGGAAAGCTGGCCAGCTAGTGTTTGTTATTTGTTTTACACAGTCTAAAATATGCACCTAAATGTTAATATACTGCCCAGAAAATTCACAGAGCAAAGGTTTCATTCATTTATAAGCAGGAGATTTATTTGAGGCTTCAGAGAAGAATACAGTTAAACAACAGACTAAGGCCTGGATTTATCAGAATGCGAAAAATATCACATGTGATAGGAAAAGGGGTATGTGTTATGGTAATAGGCAGTTTATTGCAAAGTATACTAATACCTATATGAAATGCTAACCTTTTCACACTTTGCAACGCATATCAGACAGAGAGAGAGAGAGAGAGAGAGAGAGAGAGAGAGAGAGAACCTAGCCATAATGTCCTCACACTAGATAGGTATTTATATCTCTATGGGAAGCCCACCTAGTAACTCGAGGTTTAGTTATTAGTATAGGGGTTAGGAACCACTTTGACATTCAAAGTGAGACCTACGAACAGCACAGTGCTCTCTTGTGATGATTTGAGGATCTTCGGAGTGAGGAAACTCAGCCAAAGATGAGATTTGTGCAATGTTCTCTCAAACTAGCTTGATGAACTCTCTACCTGGGTAACATCAAGCTAGGATTGAGTTGGCCATGCCCGCGCCATTTTTAAAGATGGCGTCGGCCATCCAGTGCTCCTACCATATGACAGGGGCTGGCCAATGGCACGGATATCCTGTCACATGGTAAGGGCAAAGGGCCATCGGTGCCATTTTTATTAGCGCAGCCGACGGCCCGAGAGCGGGAGATTGCTCCCCGTGCCCCCACTGGACCACCAAGTAATTTTAAAATGTTTTTGGGGGGGTCAGGAGGGTGGGGGAGGCTAAGGGGTCAGTTTTAAAGGGTCAGGGTGGGTTTTTTGTTTATCGGATCGGGCGCAGCCGATAAACAAAAAACCAATCAGGCCGGACGATAAAAATTATAAGATTTGAATCGGAACCGGAACCGAACTGATTCCGGTTCCGATTCACATCTCTAAAAACAAATAGCAATCAAAAAGCATGCAAAGAAAATGTATACATTTTTCAGGGAATACCATATACAGTAGCTCTATACAAAAGAAAATAAAAGGGCTGTGATTGAGAAGCCAATTTGAACACCTAGGGCTCAATTCATTTCCATGGTTAAGATCTCCATTAGGTGAAGAGTCGCTGAATATTGAGGGTTCCTGAAAGCTGGCATAAAAGGGGTTATTCAGATGCTATGCATATAGCATTGAAACACTCAAAAATGTATTTGGAAAGGTCTGAAATATTTTTTTTAAAGTGCACAAAATGTAGGCTCCATCTATATTGCTCATTAGTATATTTCACTTCACCAAGTCCTTCCCACCAAAGGGATATTTACCAATCTAGATACAAGGCTTTTATTAATCTTTGCAAAGCTACTGACCCCAAATAGATTTAATCCAGCACAGATCAAGCATATGTTTGAGAGGCCTATAGGAGGAAAACTGTATTTTTTATTTTATATTTTTCCCACGGAAAATTATAGAGCTAACCTGTGCCAATTACTTTGGACTGTAATCTGGAAAAAGTTGGACAGAAATCCTCTTTCAGAGCTCATTTTTTGGCATTTTTAAAAAGTGTCTCCTTTAATTTTGGCAGGTTCTACCCTGAGTAGAGCCATCTCCATCCTCATTCCAAAGCGTTGTCTATAAAGAGAAACTCCAAAGTTTACAGAAGGTCTCTCTAAAGACTGCTGCTCCACATTTCTTATACCACAACCAACATTTTCTTTTTCTTTTATTTTTGTTTCAGTAAGAAAGAGTCGGATGCATTTCAAAACTTTCCTAGGCATCTTTTAAACTGCTAGGAAATATAGCCTTTTAAATGCTAGATGTAAGTACAGGGACCACTTTGTCTAACTGAAAGAGGTTCTTTCTGTAACCTATCTCCTTCACTGAGAAGAGACTAGCCAGCAATAACAAAAAAGCGCTGAATTACAGCCAGGAAAAGTCCCACCTCGGTCTCTTAGGTAGAAACAGTAAAGTATAAAATACAATTAAACAATTATAGAGCTGCAAAGTTACTATTTTTTCTGGAAAATATTAGAGTTCTGTTCAATTACAAGAATGCAGAAACAGAAGCTAAAAGATTTATGCAAGATTTGAACCCAGGACCTTTCACACCCTCTGTGAGAATCATAGCCCCTAGCTTGGAGAAGAGATGGTTGAGGGGGGGGGGGGGATATGATAGAGAGGTCTTTATAATCATGGGAGGTCTAGAACGGGTAAATGCGAATTGGTTATTTACTCTTTTGGATAATAGAAGTTAGCATGTAGCACATTTAAAACTAATCGAAGAAAATTATTTTTCACTCAACATACAATTAAACTCTGGAATTTGTTGCCAGGGGATGTAGTTAGTGCAGTTAGTGTAGCTAGGTTTAAAAAAGGTTTGGATAAGTTCTTGGAGAAGAAGTCCATTACCTGATATTAATCAAGTTGACTTAGAAAATAGCCACTACTATTAATAGCATCAGTAGCATGGGATATACTTAGTTTTTGGGTTCCTGCCAAGTACGTGTAGCCTGGATTGGCCACTGTTGGAAACAGGATGCTGGGCTTGATGGACCCTTTGTCTGACCCAGAGTGGCAATTTCTTATGTTCTTAGAACAAAGAGCTAGATATTACTACAAGCACTTATTGTGGCCTTCTGCAATACCCTCCAGCTTTTAGAACTGCTTGCACAGAAGCATGGGGTTTACAAAGTAACTGTGAAAGGAAAGGAGGCTGTGGAGAACCTTAAAACATTTCCTTGTATTTTGCCATGAATTTGGTATTGGCAAGCGGTCTGACAAATTGCAGCCTTATAACTTGTCACCCTATATTTTGACCTTGAGAAATCCTGCTTCCTAGGGGAGGAATGGAGAAGGTACAGAGAAGGGCAACCAAAATGATAAAGGGGATGGAACAGCTCCCCTATAAGGAAAAGCTGAAGAGGTTAGGGCTGTTCTGCTTGCAGAAGAGATGGCTGAGGGGGGATATAATAGAGGTCTTTAAAATCATGAGAGGTCTTGAACATGTAGATGTGAATCAGTTATTTACACTTTCAGATAATAGAAGGACTAGGGAGCACTCCATGATGTTAGCAAGTAGCACATTTAAGACTAATCGGAGAAAATTCTTTTTCACTCATCAACAATTAAGCTCTGGAATTTGTTGCCAGAGGATGTGGTTAGTGCAGTTAACGTAGCTGGATTCAAAAAAAGGTTTGGATAAGTTCTTGGAGGAGAAGTCCATTAACTGCTATTAATCAAGTTGACTTAGGGAATGGCCTCTGTTACTGGCATCAGTAGCATAGGATGTTCTTAGTGTTTGGGTACCTGCCAGGTTCTTGTGGCCTGGTTTGGCCTCTGTTGGAAACAGGATGCTGGGCTTGATGAACCCTTGGTCAGACCCAGAATGGCAATTTCTTTTCTTTTGTTCTTATATTCTTATTGAAACAATTTTAGCAGGATAAGATTACTAATCCCAGATTACAGGTAAGTAAAGAAAGGTGTTTTCTTCTTGTTTATCTGTCTCTGTATATCTGTTTAATTTTATTTTTCTCATTGGTTCTTTCTGTGAATTTTCCAGTCCCTTTAAGTCCTAACTTTCCAGTATTGTGTGCTCTTTTCTTATGTCTTTGATGAAAAGGTAGCTATTCTGGGTACTATAGCTGTTGCGGTCCCGGGCCGGGCCCCGGGCCCTTCACTCACCATGCGGCCTGGTCCGGCCGCGGGAGATCCTCCTCGGCCACCCAGGCCTGAAACGCGGCCTACCGCGGCCTTCTCCTGGTGAGGGAGATGCTGCCGACGATCCGCGGCTGTTTCCGCCCCCTAGGCGCGCGCGCGCGCCGGGGCTTCTGATTTAAAGGGGCCAGCACGGGAAACAGGAGGACAGCCCCCTGCTGACGTCAGACGCTGCCGGGTTATTTAAACCCGGCAGCCACAGCCAGCCAGTGCCTTACAACGAGGTTCACTCTTCGGAGTAGCTAGTTGTGCTTCCTGCTTCCCGGTTCCTGCTTGTTCCTGACGTCTGACTCCTGGCTCCTGACCTTGCTTCGTTCTTCGACTCTGGCTTCAGCTTCCATCCCTGGTTTTTGCATTCGACATCTGATTCCTGGCTCCTGACCTTGCTTCGTTCTTCGACTTCGGCTTCAGCATTCATCCCTGGTTTTGGCATCCAACATCTGACTTCTGGCTCCGACCTTGGCTTGTTCCTGGACTTCGGCTTCGTTTCCCTCTACTGCCGCAGGTTCTTCACCCGCTCTGAGGTTTCTCCTAAGCCCCAGTGGCTCAGGTCCTCACGGTCTCCTCCCGGGGGGACTGCGGGCTTCCAAGGGTGAAGTATCTCCTGACCTCCTGGGTGCCATCTCATCGTTGGATTACCTCGGCAGGCTACTCTTCTGATCCTTGGTCGCATAGGATCCACCTGTGCTCCTGATAAAGCTATCCATGCTCCTGATAAAGCAACCTTAGAGTTGCGAAACACGGCCGCTGTCAAGTCAATTCTTAAATTCATTTCTGGAGATTTATAAATATCAAATATTCAATATATGTCTGATAGGCATAGATAAAGGATTTGAAATATTGTGATCACCGGATGGTGCCAATTATAAGTTTTTGTCGGACCGCAAATGATAGAGAAAACCGGACGGCTTAGCTCATTACTAAGCACGTCGTCTAAGGCTTGCTGATGCGGTTCCGGCTCATACAATAATTTTTGGTTGGTGAAGAGCATTTTTGGATGTGTCTAAGCGATACCTTTTGTTATTTTGGCGATTTGGACATATAGGTTCGCAACAAAGCTCTTTGTTTGTTTTGTTGTTAAAACAGTGCTTGCCAGACCCCAAAAACTCCCTCGGCAGTAAATGAAGGAGTGAAAAGATTAATATTGTGTCGTGCATTTAATATTCATTTATTCACTCCTTCACTGTCACTTGTCAGTGAAAGGGACCAATCCCCTTTCAGGACAGCCTTCTCTTGGAAGGGGCGGGCTGGAGGGCATGTTTTGGGTGGGGCAGGAGGCAGGCTGGGACAGTGCCAGCTGCCAGCATGCACAACTTTCTTCAGCTCAGGAGCTGAAGTAAGTTGATTCATAAAGGTAAAATAAATAAATAAATTTAAATTTAGGGGTGGGGAAGGGAGGGTAGGGTAGGAGATAGGGAAGTTTCCTCCCAGTCTGCTCCTTAATTGGAGCCATAACACATTTTGATGAATGACCCTGTAAATCAGCGGTTCTCAACCTGTGGGTCGCGACCCCGGCGGGGGTCGAACGACCAAAACACAGGGGTCGCCTGTGTTTTGGTCGTTCGACCAAAACACAGGTCGTTCGACCAAAACTGGTCTGCGGACCGACCCCAACGGCCCGGTCCGCAGACCAGTACCGGGCCGTTGGGGTTTTTTGCCGGTCCGCGGCGCCGCGGCTGCTGCGGGGAGGCGGGGCGAAGCTGGAGACCTGCCTCCTCCAACCCCAAAAGAGAGCGCGTCGCGGTGCTCCTCCTACTTCCTTCCTGCCCGCCCTGCCCCGGAAGACAAATGTTGCCGGAGCCGCACGGGCAGGAAGGAGGAGGCGCGTCAGCCGCGTGCAGAAGAGGAACAGCGGGGCCGGGAAGACTAGGACCGCTGCAGAGCCCATCCTGTGGCAACCCGTAAAGAAGAGGCCCAGAGGTGAGAGAGAGCTGTGTGCGAGTATGAGATGAGTTGAGAGATTGTGTGTGAGAGTGAACTGAGAGACTGTGTGTGTTTGCAGAGACAGCATGTGAGAGCCTCTGTGTGTGTGAAAGAGACAGCATGTGACAGTGAGAGCCTGTGCTTGAGCAAGGCAGCATGTGGGGGTGTGAGAGAGCCTGTGTGTGAGACTCAGACAGCCTGTGCCAGTGAGAGACTGTGTGTATGAATGATTGCATGACAGAAAGAGCATGTGACAGTGAGATCCTGTGTGTGTATGTGTGTGTGACAGAGAAATGCATATGAGAATGAGAACCTGACTGTGTGTTTGAGGGAAGAAAACAGGTGGAGAGAAAAGAAACAGAAAAAAAGGCAATATAAAAGGAAATGGCAAAAAAATAAAGGGAAGCAGATGTAAAAAAAAAAAAATTACTTTTTACTGATTGGTACATGTAATCTTTGGGAATGTGCAAGAGTAGCACTTTCTCTATGGCGGATCTTACAATGTACGAGATCAGCATGGAGGAAGTGGAAACCCAGGGGGCCTGCACAGAGGAAGCAGCAGAATGGGCTTCAGTGCCAATAGCAGCAATCAGCGCCTCCCCAATAGCCACGTGGCAGCAGTGGCAGTAATTAGATTAATTGTTTGACTCAGCTGGAGGTGACAAAGTATGAAGTGGGATGTGAAATCAGCTTGATCTGGTGGAGAATTAGGATTGCTGTTACACATGAACTGTATTTGGCAAACATTAAATTAAAGGGAGCCAGGATAATCAATTGAAGCCTGCAGCTGAGGACTGATTCATTATGACTCATGTAGAAATTAGTGCATTTTCCAGATTAGTCTGCATAACACAATTCTCAACATTCAGCATTATTTCTGCTGCATAGAGTTTTATCTGAGAGGCTCTGAGGTTGTGAGGGAGCCAGTAAGAGTGAGAGCATGAGTGTGTGTGAGAAAATCCAGGGGAGTAAGAGTGTGTGTGAGTGGGGGGAGAGAGTGTCTTACACCCTGAGAGTGTATCAGTGTCTGTGAGAGCGAGAGGTTATGGTGGGTATAAGAGCATGAATGTGTATGTATGTGACAGTGTATGTGTGAGAGAGAATGGACATGTGAGAGTATGTGTGAGAGAGAGAGGATAACCTCCTAATCCTCGACAATATCAGGGTGACTGGAAATCAAGAGCTCCCACAGAAGGGGACAGCAGGGGCTTTTTAAAATCCTTATTAGTTTTAATTATTGTGTGTTATTTGATATATGTGCTGTTTTGAAATATTTTATTGGTGTTTGGGAAATTATAAAAATGTATATGATTTTAATTAATAGAAATTCTATTTATCAGTAATTAAAAAATATTCTTTTATTAGTATGGTTTTACTATTATAACTGATGCTTTATGTTTCTTAATTTTATTGTTTTATGAGGAATGGTGGTTCTGTTTATAAATGTCATAATAAATAAGTATGCACTAAAATCCAACCCCATCCATAAACCCGCCTCCATATGACCAAAGCCCCGCCCTCACCCCGCCCTCGCAGGGCGAGGGCGGGGCGAGGGGTCACCGCAACATGAGGAACTGTATTACGGGGTCACGGCATTAGAAAGGTTGAGAACCACTGCTGTAAATAAACATATACTAGCTAATTTGACATTTTCTTCTTTGAATTTTATCTGTATTTAGTTATTTTTTATTGTATTTAGTTTGTTTTGTTTTTTTTATTTGATTTGTAGTTTTTATTACTAATTTTGTTTATTTTATCTGTATATTGCTTTGTTAGCTTTGCCTATTTTTTGTTCATCGCTTTGTTTTACATTTGTAATTAATTGCAAGAAGGACAAGAAGGAGGAGCAGGAGCGAAAGGGGGCAGGACTGGCATTAGGCGTAGGAAGCAGGGCTGTATTCCATGACTCCACAGTTAACAAGGGGCCCCCACCAATCCTTGCCTGAAGCAGTAAGGCATAAGGAGAAAAAAACCCAAACAACCATATTTATGTACATTAATGGCCAATGTTAGCATAATTTAGTACTTAGGCACAAAATGACATACCCAAGTTCACTAGGGTGTCAGGAGAAGCAGGATTTGAGCTTTGGTCTCCTGGTTTCTTACTCATTATTTTAACCAGAACCAGTTGGGTACTTGCCAGGTTCTTATGGCCTGGATTGGCCACTGTTGGAAACAGGATGCTGGGCTTGATGGACCCTTGGTCTGACCCAGTATGGCATATTCTTATGTTCTTATGTTCTTAAGTCACCTCTCTCGCTCTAGAATTCATGCAACAAGATCCATAAAAATCACATGTAAAATAACAAAGTCCTCAGTATGATCAAGAACTTGTTATTTTACTAGTGATTTCTGTGAATATTGTTTTGTTTGTAATTTTGAATCATGACCAGCAAATACCCAGATTTTGGTAAAAGTTTATGATTCTGATCTAAACTTTTATTTATTTATTTTTTTGCTCATTTCCAGCCAAAATTGTGCACTGTTGGTGCAACTTGATATGTCAACTACCAAACTATAATGTTTTAAAATGCTAGAGGCCACCTGAATTAAAAGGTTTCTCCCATTTTGGCTGGGGGAAGATGGCTCAATACCTCTGCCCTAGCTGCTATTTATTATCTAAAAGGAGAAGCAGAATATATCCCTGTCTGATCCTGATAAGAAGTAAGCCAGGTGCTATGTGTTAATGGTTTGCCAATAATGATATCCACTTTCCAGTTTCTCTCTCAACATTGTGCAAACAACTACATGCACCTCAGATGTTAACAGCCATCCACAACCACAGTTCACACAACTTTTCAAAAGCAAGTATAAAATTCACAACAAGAAACATTTCTGAAGACTTCCTTTCCCTTAACTAATGTTAATAATAGCAAAACACTTCTAGGAGTCCTGTCACATACAGTAATAAATTATGCTAAATGTTATAAAAATCCAAACAGCCATATTTCATAGCCCATAAGACGCACAGTTCTAAAACAAAAATTTGAAGTAAAGCCAATTAGCAGATGATTGCTATCATAACTTTTCCTAGCTTGCAGTTACCTGATTTAAAAAAAAAAAACATGGCCCAACAGGTCTTTCAGGGGCCCATCTATCTATCTCCTGAGTGTAGAATCATTTTAGATCTCACTACAACTCTGTTTTGAATTCAGCAGTTTGCCAGAGGAAAGCCAATTCTGGTCCTTGAGCGCAACAAACAGGCCTGATTTTCAGGATATATACAGTGAATATGCATGAGATAGGTTTGTACATACTACCTCCATTGTATGCAAATCTATCTTTGTTTCTATGTATATTATTTGTTTTAATGCATACGAGAGTTGATACTTTGTTTTTTTTATTGTTTTTGTTTTTCAGCTACAGATAAAGACCTGCATATCAGATGTTTCCCTTATATTTGTATTGTTTAATGTCTCCTTTGTATCTTTTTCTCTTGCTTTCTTTACTATGTTCTCTTCTTTCTCCTTTACTCTTTCTATTTTGTCTTACTGTCTCTACTATCTGTAGGCCTATCTTCTCAGTTGTGTGTACACCCAACTTTAATTTTAAGCAGCTTGCGGGCGTGGCCCGCACGTGAGACTGACTAGCACAGACAGGAACTCTTGACTTGGTAGTTCTTCTTCTTCCTCCTACTAACCTTTAAACAAAATCAACAAGAGAGTCTATCTTCCTAATCCCACCATTCTTCTGCCAGCTAGTGTGTGTATTCTCTAATGTAAGAGATCACAGATGGCTTGGGGTTACTGTAAGACTAGCTACAGAAATCAAATGATAGATTGACGCTATTCTAAATAAGGAAAGCGACAGTCAATCACGCTCACTTTCTATTTTGGTTTCCTCTCTCTTGTCTCTTTTTGAACAGTATTAACAGGGCAAGTCTCCATTCTTTAGCTCTTCTTAGCTCTGAGCTAACTCATTTTGATGGGGTACATGAACTAAAGGAAGATATGAATATAGCTTTAATGGTTTTAATCCTCTTCCTGTTGTCCTTATAGTTCAGGAGTTTATCAAGTCTTCCACACTTTGTTGCTGTTTTTTAATATGAAACCCCTGTATCTTTATTTTATTTTAAATATTTAGGGGTAGATTTGAAAAGAAGCGCACGCGGCCTACATGTGCGTGCGCTACTCAGGGCGTGCAAGGGGGTGCCCAGTTATGCACCTTGTGTGCGCCGCGCCGTGTTGCCTTCCCCCGTTCCCTCCCAGGCTGCTCCTTTATTTTACCTTTTGTGCCTGCCTCTGCTGGCGCACGATCCTTGGCACAGTGGCAAATATGGCTGCTGTGCCAGGAGCCTAAACCTGCCCCTGGACTGCCCCGCCTACACCCCGCCCCTTTAGTAAAGCCCCGGGACTTACACGCGTCCTGGGGCTTTACACGTGTCGCCAGGCCTTTTGAAAATAGGCCCGGCACGCTTAAGGCCGGTTACGTGCGTAAATCCTCCGGGTTTACGCACATAACCTTTTTAAAATACGGCCCTTATTGCTTCTACAATAGTTCCAAGAAATAATTCTTGTATAGAAAGAAAGAAAAATAAAAACAGGAATAACTTTCAAGTTACATAGGAAAATTTTCCCTATCAATCTTTAGCCCACAAATAGAGGGAACGTACTGAAAAAGAGAGAAGAACTGAATTTTAACAATAAAGAAAAGGAAAAAAAGAAATGACCTCTCTTAGTGAGACTCAGCATATTTTAGCCCTGTGGTAAATCAACCTCTCAGTTGTTCTTCCTTCATTTCACGCCTCTGCAAATCTTATTTTATTCCCTCCTGTAAATAGCTTTATTCTCATCTATATGCCTTGTTAATTGTTATCGTTTAATTTTTTCCTCCAATTCGCCCTACCCCTCCTCCCTAACCCCCCTTTTTTTCAGTTCCTTGTTCTCTGTAAAGCTTGTTGCTGCATTTTGTTCATTGTCAACCGATGAGATGTTCCCAACGATCATCGGTATATAAAAACCTGTTAAATAAATAAATAAATACATATTAGTCATCATTATGAGGAGCTGATATCATAGGAGAAGAATCCAAAGAAGGGAATGAGGATTGCCTTTAAATTATAAAATTAGATAATTGTTGGGGGTCAAAATAATATATATTTGAACCCCCGCAATTTGATCACACCCTTGCAGGGGAAATTTAACCAAAACAATTTCCCCAGTTGTAACACCCCAGAGCACAACAAAAAAACATCTTTTTCTTCTAACCTGGGTTGCTTTAGCTAAATCAGGAAATGTAGAAAGGAATGATCGATCCTATTGCGGTAAAAATATCTCATCACCAAATCCAGTCTGAGTTCACCACAAATGTAGCTATTAATATTGTAGCAAAGTCTTTGTAGCACCTGAATTTTCCAATAAATTAGTGATATTTAGAACATCAAAGGAAGGTTCAAATCTGAGTTCTAATGAGGATTCTTCTTTGCTGATACTAAATAATAAACTTTTTAGCCAAAGGTGGTAATATATACTCGGGAAGTTTTAAAACATGATGCAGCTTTCTGTCTGGGAAAATGTATTAATCTGATGTTTCAAGATCTAGCCGCATTTTCAAGTAATTCCATTTTATATTGCAGAGCAAAATGACCCTTTAATATAATTCCAATATTGTCCTTAAGAGAAGAGATCTGAGGTTGAAATCCTGAGACCTGAACAGAGAGCTTGTCCAAGTTTTTGTAATTTATTGTTTATTAGCAGTAGGGGGATATACAAAATACATCAACATCAGAGCAGATCAGAACCAGGCCTTCAAAAACACAATGCCAAACACAGGTCAGTAGCTCCAACTACATTTTGACTACCCCTGAGAACCAGTTCCCAACCCATCCCAAGCAACCCTCAGCCCCCAACCTTACCCCTCATCCCCCAGGAATGGATTGCTTACAATTAGACACTCTAGCAATAATGACCTGCAGATTACAAGGCCCTTAGCTTAACCTTGTCATTGTCCTCCGGTGTATAAAGGGACTCCAGGTACTTTCAAACCTTGGAATATCATCATGTACATAGGCTGTTATACATAGTGGAAAGTCTAGACATCCTCATTTCCAAATACAATTTCTGTGGAACCTGATTTTTCCATCACCAGGTGGCCAGTTCACCTCGCCCCCACTATAATGTATCCAACAAGACGTCAAAAGTGCTTGTCAATTTCAAGAAGGCCTTGTGAAAGCAAGAGTAACCCTGGGAATTTTGGTAAGTTAATATCAGTAATCTCATCCACAAATTCTAATACCATATCCCAGTACCCTGAAACTATAGAACAGGACCACCAAACATGAAAGAAATGACCACTAGCCCCACAGGTACACCAACATAGATCAGAAGTCCCTGGATACATTCTTGCTAGTTTCTCTGGGGTGAGGTACCACCTGTATAGTAATTTATAACCATTCTCTAGGATCAGAGAAGATACAGAGCTTTTCCCCAGTGCTTGATAATATCTGTCCCATTCCTTATCTTCAAAGCTTGCAGAAATATCTTTCTCCCAAAGCGGGACATGCTTTGGTTTACAGTCAAGATCCCCAATCATCAAAATATAGATTCTGGAAATCATGTTTTCTAATTTATCTACCCTACCACAAAAAACTTCAAACATAGATTTACTTCTGCTAAGGTCCATAGCAATCTTCTTGAATCAAACAATAGAAGCTAATTGCAGATACTGGAATTGATCCTTCTCCTCTGGGGGGAAGATCAATGTAGAATCTCAAAAGAAATGATGGACCCAACACCCCCATACATGTTCCAACCTCTCAATACCTAAACTCTTCCAGTAGGTGGCTGTATCAGGTGACTGACCTGGTGGAAAATCCTTAGTATACAGGAAAGATGTAGAATGCCAGTAAAGCTTAGCCCCCACCAATTGTGTACAATACCGACTCCAAACCCACAAAGAATGGGCTATAAAAGGGGAACCCCTATGATACTCTAGCTCAAAGGTTACTGCTCGCCATACCACCATGTCTAAAGGTAACCCAAACACATCTTATTCTAAAGTTACCCACACCTTAATCTTACTTCGGTAATGCCATTCCCAAACTGTTTTAAATTGGGTAGCTACATAATAAAATTCCAAATGCAGAACTTCCAACCCCCCTTGGCTTTTAGGTCTAAACAGTACCAGTCTTGCAATTCTGGGCAGCCATCTTTTCCAGATAAAACACATCAAAGCTTTCTGCCAATATTTTAGTACCCATAAGGGGATGGATACTGGTAAGGTCTGAAAAAAGTAACATAGACGTGGAAGATTGTTCATTTTAACAGTGGAAATTCTACCAAACCAAGATAACGAAAATCTGTCCCACCTTGAAGAATTGCCTGAAATAAGGGGGTATAGATTAAGGCAAATAAAGATGACAAATCGGAGCCCAATCGGATCCCCAAATATTTCACACATCTAGAGGCCCATTTAAAGGGGAGAAGCTCCACCATAGCTCCATCTAGGAATAGGTTCAAAATCTCAGATTTATCCTCATTTACCTTAAACCCTGATACAGAGCCAAAACACCTCATATGCCCTAGAAGTACCTGGAAGGACTTTTCAGGATCTGTCATCGGAAAAGAGAGTAATTTTATATGACTTCCCAGCTACATTTACTCCTAAAACTGAGGCTGAACTCTTGACTTTACATGTGAAACGTTCCAAAGATAACACAAACAAAAGAGGGCTCAGTGGACATCCTTGCCAGGTGCCTCTGCCCACACTAAATAATCCCATTCACACAGACCTGGGCTTTAGATTGCTCATAAAGCGCTCTAACTAGGGGTGTGCATTCGTTTTCGCCATATTGGTGATCCGCAACGTATACTGTACTATTTGTAGTATTCGTGGGGAAGCGAAACGTATCGCGATTCCCCACGAATACACGAATATTCGCCAAATTATACGGCCACTTAAATAAAAATTTAAACAAACCCCCACCCTCCTGAACCCTCCCAAGACTTACCAAATCTCCCTGGTGGTCCAGCGGTGGTGGGGGGGGGGGGGGGGTCCGGGAACCATCCCCTACACTTACACCCTCGGTGCCGATTTTATCATGGCGCCGATAGCCTTTGTCACAGGGGCTACCGGTGCCATTGGTCAACCCCTGTCACATGGCCATCGGCGCCATCTTGTGCTCCTACCATGTGACAAGGGCTGACCAATGGCACCAGTAGCCCCTGTAACATAGTATAGGCGAAGGCTATCGGTGCCATTTTGAGTACTGGCATCGGACGGCCGGAGTGCAGGAGGTCGCTCCGGGACCCCCGTTGGACCCCCAGGGACTTTTGGCCAGCTTGGGGGGGCCTCCTGACCCCCACAAGACTTGCCAAAAGTCCAGCGGGGGTCCGGGAGCTACCTCCTGCACGTCGGCCATCCGATGCCAATACTCAAAATGGCGCCGATCGCCTTTGCCCTCACTATGTCACAGGTACCGACGGTCGGCCCCTGTGACTTAGTGAGGGCAAAGGTGATCGGCAGGGGCCGACCGTCGATACCTGTGACATAGTGAGGGCAAAGGCGATTGGCGCCATTTTGAATATTGGCATCGGATGGCCGACGTGCAGGAGGTCGCTCCCGGACCCCCGCTAGACATTTGGTAAGTCTTATGGGGGTCAGGAGGCCCCTCCAAGCTGGCCAAAAGTCCCTGGGGGTCCAACGGGGGTCCCGGAGCGACCTCCTGCATGCCGGCCGTTCGATGCCAGTACTCAAAATGGCGCCAATAGCCTTTGCCCATACTATGTCACAGGGGCTACCGGTGCCATTGGTCAGCCCTTGTCACATGGTAGGAGCACAAGATGGCGCCGATGGACATGTGACAGGGGCTGACCAATGGCACCGGTAGCCCCTGTGACAAAGGCTATTGGTGCCATGATGAAACTGGCACCGAGGGTGTGAGAGTGCAGGGGATGGGTCCCGGACCCCCGCTGGACCACCAGGAAGTTTTGGTAAGCCTTGGGGGGGTCAGGAGGGTGGGGGGTTGTAGTTAATTTTAATTTTAGCTGGGACACAAATAGAAATCGCCGTATTAACACATCAGGGTGCCATACGGCCAAATGCAATGTATCTGCTCCCCGACAAATCCGAATCACGAATGCAACGTATGGCGTCCCTTTGCACATCCCTAGCTCTAACCCACATCAAAAAGAAGGATTCTAGCCCAAATTTCTCAAGAATCTGAAAGATACCTGATAAAAAGCTTTCTCAGCATCTATGGCCAAGAGAATCACCAGAATCTGGTGATGCTGAACCCACTAAAATTAAGTACTCTCCGAACATTATTGACCGCCAATCTACCCAGGACAAAACCAGACTGATCCCCGTAGATGAGCAAGGGAGCAATAAGACCCAAAACAAATAGCTAAGATCTTAGCTAAAATCTTGAGATCTAGATTTATAAGGGAAATAGGGTGATAGGAACCACAGAGTGTGGGATATCATCTCTCTTTTGCCAGGACAGTAATACCTGCCACATTTGTTCCTGTCTCTAAAGAGCCCCCTTCCCTTAGGAAGTTAAACATAAATGCCAGGGGTTTCACAATAGCTGGCCTGCAAACTTTGTAGAACCTGGAAGAGTATCCATTGAGACCATCCATTGAGTATCCATTGAGTATCCATTGAGTATCCATTGAGACCAGGTGCTTTTTCCATCTTCAACTCCGAAATGACAGTAAAGATCTCTTCCTCCCATATAGGGGCATTTAGGCGATCTCTAGCATCTTCCGGCAGACAAGGTAGAGATGCGGACACCAGATAAGTTGCGATTTCTGCATCAAGGATGCCACTATCTGACGCAGGCAGACAAGGTAGAGATGTAGACACCAGATAAATCGTGATTTCTGCATCAAGGATACCACGATCTGATGCATAGAGTTCACCATAAAATTGAGCAAAGCAATCCAAGATCTGCATGGTGCCCCCTTGATCCTTGATTTTAAGAATCTGATTTTGCATAGCTTGAGATTTAAGGCGCCAAATTAAAAAAAATGTTGCTTTACCCTTGGCATTTGAGACATAATCTCTGCCATGTCCAAAGCTCACAGATCTTGTCAGGCCTCGTCTAGGGCCATGTTAACAAGGGGATCCCTACTCTGTTTATGTCTAGTTTCCTATACAACACATTAGCTGCAGCCTCTGCTCTGCCTTCTGTTTTTTAAGAAAGGAAGCCTGAGAAATGTTTCCCCCCTGATTACAACTTTCATTCCCTCCCATAAAGTCGTTGGACTAACATCCTCTGTATTATTAAGTGAGAAATAGTCCTCTATATCCTGAAGAAGAATCACATTAAATTCCTTATCAGAAAGTAAAGAATTATTGAGTCTCCAACAACTGTTGCCCAGCGGCACATGCTCCACATGAATCTCTACTCAGGTTGGTGCGTGATCGGACCACATAATATGTCCAATACCCGTATCATTAACATCTCCCACCAACATTTTATTCACTAAAAAGTAATTAATGCTGTGAGTAGGAATTATGAGGACTGAAGTAGAAAGTGTAGTTCTATGAAGAAGGATTCCTCAATCTCCAAATATCTTGTAACTCCCAAGCATTAATCAAATTTTTTAAAAGGCGTCGCTGAGGGTGAGACACTCCCCCAATACCAGAGGAGTTATCCAAAAAAGGATAGCGGCTAATTTTGAAATTCCCCCTCAGTAAAATATGACCCTCCACCCAATCATGCAAAGTATCCATTAAAGTTTGGAAAAATGCACCTTGGTGGGTATTCGGAACATATATGTTCCCCAAAGTAAGCAACTCCCCGTTAATGGACACCTTTAAAATCAAAAACCTACCATGGACATCTCGAAGGACAGAATTCATATCTACAAGTAAATTATGATCAAATAAGATCCCCACCGCACAGTATTTATTTTCCTTTGATGCTGGAGTGAAAAATTGAAGTGGGAATCGTTTATTGCCGAGAAGATGGGAAAATCTAGCCCAAAGATACGTTTCTTGGCAGAGGATCACATTTACTTCCATTGCTTCCCTTAGTATATAAAGATATAATCTTGAGAGTCTCCATCAGTGAGGGAATAAGAAATGTGTTCCCAAAAAAGCCCCTAAACTTCTCCATACTCCACCAACCCAACCTTATGGGCACCCCCACCCCTCCAGTACCTATCTTTTAAACTATACCTCACCCCCACAGGGTGCATAATCCCTCTGAGAGGAAGACCCCACCAATTGTGGCATTAACCTCCAACCCATCTCAAATCCAAAAGAAAAGATTCAGACTGAAAAACAACGCACCCCAACACTCATCCTAGCTATAAGAATCTGAGACCCAACCCTAGGGCACATCTGGTTCACCCATCACAACTGTGCATGAAATAGAACTCATAGCAGAGGGCATGAGAAAGCAAAAAAAAAAAAAGAGCATAAAATGTCCCTGGATTAAAGTCTTCATTCAACATTCGCCATTCCTGGTGACAAGTGTGAGTACAGCTGCCTCCTGAAATGCTGACTGGCCCCTGGAACCCTCTACCAGAGGCATGGCGAACTCCAGTTCTCGAGGGCCAGAAACAGGCCATGTTTTCAGGATATCCACAATGAATATGCATGAGAAAGATCTGCATGCACTATTGCCTCCACTGGATGCAAATCTTTCTCATGCGTGCTCATTGTGGATATCCTGAAAACCTGGCCTGTTTGTGGCCCTCGAGGACTGGAGTTCGCCATCCCTGCTCTACCACTTAGGCTGATCTCTCTTCTTTTCCACACAAGACCCGGATGATGCTGAAGGCTCTCCCTCTGGAACAGATATACCAGCCTTGCGCAGAGACTCTGCTGCAGCTTCCACAGTTTCTACTTTAATAGACTAATCTTGAATAGTAAACTGAAGACCAAAAGGAAAAGTCCATCTGTAATAGATATCTTCACGCTTTAAGATGGATAATATGTTCCTGAAAGCTCTGCATTTGCAAATAGAAATCAGTGAGAGATCCTGAAAAATGTCCACCTTATGTTCATACCATGTAACCTGGCCCCTTTTCCGGGCCATAGTGGCCACCTTATCCTTCAAAGTAAAATCATGAAAACAAAACTACTATGTCATGAGGGAGGTTACCACCAGGTTGACCAAGGACTTTATGTGCTCTCTCAAGTTTGATATCAGGCAGAGGTGCAGTGACATCATCTGAGTCCAGCAATTGTGTACAAATGCTAGTAGCCACCTGGAAGCAATTTTTAAAGGCAGGCAGTTCAGGAACTCCTCTAAAGCAGAGATGAAACCCTCTGGACCTGTTCTCAAAGTCTTCTAGACACTCCTCCAACTCTTCCTTTGAATGAGAGAGATCTGACAGTTCTTCCAGGCATGACGCTACATCTGTGGCCTGTTCCTCCACTCATGATCCCATCTTTGTCACATGGTTTCTGAGGTCAGCCACGTCACCCTGCAGCTCTGCAACCAGACGGTCGAACTCCTACATTATGTACACCATATCCTGGTGAATTTCGGTGAACCAATGGTGGAAATCCATCTCATCGCCCAGGCAGAGCTCACCTTCTGCCATTTCAGGATTGGGCCTTTCCTCATAGGGGAGCTGTTCCATGCCCTTTATCATTTTGGTCATCCTTCTCTGTACCTTCTCCAGTGCAACTATATCTTTTTTGAGATGCAGCGACCAGAATTTCACAGTATTTAAGGTGCAGTCTCACCACGGAGCAATACAATGGCATTATAACATTCTTTGTTTTATTCACCATTCTCTTCCTAATAATTCCTAACATTCTGTTTGCTTTTTTGACTGCCGTAGCGTACTGAGTTGACAATTTCAATGATTTATCCATTATGTTGCTTTGATATTTTTCCTGGGTGATAACTCCTTATATGGAACCTAACATTGTGTAACTACAGCATAGACTATTTTTCCCTGTATGCATCACCTTGCACTTGTCCACATTAAATTTAATCTGCCGTTTGGATGCCCAATCTTCAACTCTTGCAAGGTCCTCCTGCAATTTATCACAATCTGCTTGTGATTTAACCATTCTGAAAAATTTTGAGTCATCTTCAAATTTGATCACCTCACTCATCATATCTGTTTCCAGATCATTTATAAATATATTGAGAGGCACCAGTCCAAGTACAGATACCTGAGGCACTCCACTGTTTACCTTTTTCCCCTGAGAAAACTAACCATTTAATGCTACTCTCTGTTAACTGTCTTTTAGCCATTTTGCAATCCAAAAAAGGACATCACCTCCTATCCCATGACTTTCTAGTTTTCTTTGAAGCCTCTCATGAGGGACTTTGTCAAATGCCTTCTGAATATCCAAATACACTACATCTACCCATTCACCTTTATCCACAACTTTATTAACCCTGTCAAAAAATGTAGTGGATTTGTGAGACAAGCCTTCCCTTGGGTAAATCCATGCTGGCTGTGTTCCATTAAACCATGTCTTCCTGTTTGCTCTGTGATTTTGTTCTTTAGAATAGTTTACACTATTTTTCTTGGCACTGAAGTCAGGCTCACCGGTCTATAGTTTCTCAGATCATCCCTGAAACTCTTTTTAAATATCGGGGTTACATTGCCCACCCTCCAGTCTTCAGGTACAATGGATGATTTTAATGATAGGTCACAAATTTTAACTAATAGATCTGAAATTTCATTTTTAGTTCCTTCAGAGTGCTGGGATGCATACCATCTGGTCCAGGTGATTTGCTACTCTTTAGTTTGTCAGTCTGGCCTACTACATCTACTAGGTTCACTGTGATTTGGTTCATTTCATCCAGATCATCACCCTTGAAAACTATCTCCAGAAATGGTATCTCTCCAACATCCTCATTAGTAAACACCAAAGCAAAGGATTCATTTAGTCATACTGTGATAGCTTTACCTACCCTAACAGTCCCTTTAACCCCTTGATCATCTAACAGTCAAACCAACTCCCTCCCAGATTTCCTGCTTCGAATATATTTTTAAAAGTTTTTATTAGCCAATGCTTATGCTTTTCCCTATTTTCTTCAGATGGATACTTTTTCCAGTTTTTGAAGGAAGATTTTTTTTGGCTAATATAGCTTGTTTTTCCTCACCTTTAATTCATGGAATACTTCTGGACTGAGCATCTAAGATGAAATTTTTAAAAATGTCCATGCCTGTTGTGCACTCTTAACTTTTGCAGCTGTACTTTTCAGTTTCAGCTAAATTTTAAATCCCCTGCATGTGGGGAAAACGGGGGTTATGTGCGTGGCCAGGCCTTGCGCATGCCACATTTATTTATTTATTTATTTATTTGAGTTTTTTATACCGTCATTCAGTAGAGCCATCATAATGGTTTACAAAAAAGTTTAAATTTTTTTAAACAATTGAGCAATAAGTATAACAATGTGTATATTAAACAGATTTTAAACATTACAAGTCCAGAGGAATCATTGTTTGGGAGGAGGAGGGTTTGAAAGTTCTGGTTGGAGAGAAGTTATTATGATGTTTTTGGATAAAAGTTCGATTGTGAGTTAGGATGCTCAGAAGTATGAAGGTCAGTGTAGAATTTGTGAAACACCAATGTTTTTAGGTCTTTTTTGAATGTTTTTATGTTAGGCTGGGTTCTCAGTTCTTTTGGTAGGGAGTTCCAAAATTTAGGGGAGGCAATGGAGAAGGCTCTTTCTTTTGCTGTTGCAAGATGCGCATCTCTGATGGGGGGTATGTTTAAGCAACCTGAATTATTTGATCGTAGGTTTGTTTGAGGATTTTGTGGGATTAGGTTTAAGGTATTTAGTCCTTGATGATCATTGTGAATTCTGGAGGTGGAGGTGAGCAAATGTGAATACCTTGCCAAGGTTCCCTGCGGGTGAGGACTGTATCCCAGCCCAGAATGGGAGCCTCCGATTTAATTACCTGGAAGTGACGTCAGAAAGGGCGGCTGGACTGGGACCTATAAAATCGGCCGTACAGTGGCGCATCGAGCCACCGGCGCGTCGTCTAAGCCGCGCGCGCCGAAGGGGCGCACGGCTTTGTTTTAAAAAATCTACAATATCTGAGATTTAAAAGAAAAACCTTCATCTCGGGTAAGCAGTTACTTCATTTATTTTTAATTTTTGCTCACTATCCATCTACCCAGCACAAGAGGATCCAAGGAAAATAAAAGCCTAAATATTGGAGTATATATGAGACCTCCTGTTTCTTAAGTGTATTTAGTATTATTACTATGCCTCATAGTGTGAGGAAACACAGGGCAAAAGAGAAGGCTAACCCTGGAGCCTCTCCTATCCCTGATGTATCCAGTCCTATGGATGCCCATATTATTAGAGGAGGAACAGAATCGGGAGTGCAGTCACTGAAGCAAGGAGCCTGGGAAGCAACCCAGGTCTCAATGCCTGACTCAGATATCTCGCTTTCCCCGATTATGAGAGAAGCGCCAGCCAACCCTGCTACACTTAGGAATCCAGGGGAGGAACTGGCCCTATTGCATGCCAAAGCTACTGGCAATGGGGGTCAGGCAGGGAATCCAAACCTGGGTGGAAGAAGTGAAGACTTTGGGAAAATTTACCCAGATGAGTTGGAAGGCAGTCCAGCTAGGGGAGAACAAGGAGGAACTGAAGGACAGAGCTCTTCAACCCCTGTTGATTTAAGTTTAACATATAAATTGCAGAAACCAGCATAAATTACTATGGAATCTGGGCGGCAATAGAAGGACTAAGTAATTTGATAGTAAATACAATTCTTCCCATAAATGAAGTTGTAAAAGATCATGAAGTGAGAATACAAGCAGCAGAGAATACTATTAAAAGTGTTCTCTTACAGAGTGCAGAAATGAAATCTACTGTAAATGCTAACAGAACATCTCAAGAGTCTTTAATGAAAGATAACGTAAAAATGTTGAATAAGTTAGAAATTATGGAAAATATGTTAAAGTCTAGGAATTTGAGGTTTGTTAACTTCCCTAGACTTTCATATATATCACCAAAAGAGATGTTTAGAAAGTATTTGATAGAGATTTTAAAAGTGTCTGAAAAATGTATTCCACCGTTGGTTAGAATTTTTTATTTACCACAAAAGAAAAAAGGTGTAGAAGAATTAAGAGAAACTCTAAATATTGAAAGTAAAAAGTCAGATTTAAATCTAACAGATATGTTGGAGACATCTGATTCTAGCATTGCTGAAAAAAGTACTTTGATTGTTACATTTGCACTAGAGACAGATAGAGAATAGATATTCAAATTGTTTTTTAAATATCGCTTACACACTTTTATGAATTTGCAGGTGAGAATATTTCCTGATGTCTCTAGAATGACACAAAAGAAAAGACAACAATTTTTACTCTTGAGAACACAGGCCCTACAAATAGGGGCTAGTTTTACACTGAAATTCCCTTGCAAATGTCAGATTAAAATACAAAGGGTCAACCTATCTTTTTTTCTTACCATCTCAATTAACTCAGTTTCTTTCTGATAAAGTTATTATACAGGGAGCTGAAGGGGTAAATGTCCAGGTTCATCCAAGTCCCCAATAAACTGTGATTATCTCTCATCAGGAAATATTCCTCTTCTCAATATATAGGCTATATGATTTTGTCTTCTAAGATTTATGTTGAATTGAATTAGTACAATTTTGTGAGATGGATCCTCTTTTTGAAGTATAGAGGATCTTTAGTGAAGTAAGGTAAATGTTAAATGGTTGCAGTAAAAGAGGATGTAATTATTTAGTTTCTTATTTTTTATATCTTTACCTATGCTTCAATGTTCAAATGTCAAGAAATGTTGTCTTGATATGTATTTCAAAAAACATAATAAAAATAAAGTTAAAAAAAAAATTATGAATGATGGTCATTGATTTGAATGCGATATGTGCTTTAATTGGGAGCCAATGAAGTGAGATCAATAAGGGCATTATGTGTTCATTTCTTTTTGTTCCTGTTAGGACTCTGGCTGCTGAGTTCTGCAGTATCTGGAGTGGTTTGAGGTTTGAATAAGATATTCCAATTAGTAAGGAGTGGCATCTTCAAATGGGATCGGCAACGTGTGTAATTCTCATTGGAGTAGATTTTAAAAGGTGAGCGAGCGCATCCATGTGCGTGCGCTACCTGGCATGCATACATGGGCACACAATTTTTATAACATGCGCCCGCAGGCGCACGCATGTTATAAAATTGGGAGTCGGCGCGCGCAAGTGGGTGCACAATTGTGCACCTTGTGTGCACTGAGCCACGCTGCCTTCCCTCATTCCCTTCCCCCTAAACTGATCTTCCCACCCCTTCCCCTAACCTTTCCCCCCTAGCCCTACTCTACCCCCCCCAATTTATTATTTTACCTTTTGCGCCTGCCTGGAGGCAGGCGCAGGTTGCGTGCGCTGGCAGCCTGCCGGCATGCGATCCTCTGACACAGCGGCAAATGGCCACTGTGTCAGAGGCCTCTGGCCCCACCCACACCCCATCCCGCCCCACCCCCAGACCACCCCTTTAGTAAAGCCCCAGGACTTACACACGTTCCAGGGCTTTACGCATGTCGCCGGACCTTTTTAAAATAGACCCGGCGCGTGTAACCTTTTGAAAATCCGGCCCATTAGGCGCAGAAGTGCCGAGCCCAAGAAAAGGGGTGGTCTGGGGGCTGGGAGGGGCGGGGTTGGAGGCGACTGGTACAGTGGCCATTTGCTGCTGTGCTGGGGGATTGCACGCCGGCAGCTGGCATATGTTCTACAACAAGGAAACAAAAATAAGGTAGGGCCTTCTAAGGGGTCGGGGAGGAGAGAGGAAGAGGGAGGGAGGGTAGGTAGGGGGTAGGAAAATTCCCTCCCAATCCACTCCTTAATTGGAGCGGACTGGGAGGGAACTGGGGGAGGCCCAATCTCATCGCTGCATGAAACATGCAAATTTCTACCCCCTTGCATGCGCTGCCCCAGATTTTAGAACATGCGTGCACTGGCACATGCATGTTATAAAATTGCGCATCCATGTGTGCGCACCAGGTAGTGTGTGCACATGGACGCAATCATATTTTTTAAAAACTACCCTTTTATGTCTAGCTATTTTCCTCATTTTTTATCAAAGTTTCTCTTTTGAACGTTTAATGTTAGAGCTGTAGATTTATATATTGTCCAACTTCCAGTCATTAATTCAGATGTGATCATGTTATGAACACTATTGCCAAGTGGTCCCACCACCACTCTCTCATCAAATCCTGCATTCCAGTAAGAATTTATTCTAAAATAGCAACCTCTATTATCGGTTCCTGAAACAATTGCTCCATGAAGCAGTCATTTATTCCATCCAGGAACTTTACCTCTCTAGCATGTCCCGACATTATATTTACCCAGTCAATATTGGGCTTATGGAAACCTCCCATTATTACCGCATTGCCAAATTGTTTAGTGTCCCTGATTTCTGTTAACATTTCATCATCGTCTAATGATTTTGGTCAGATGGATGGTAGTATACTCCTATCACTATACTCTTACCTAACACACATGAGATTTCTACCCATAATGCATTTAGTCTCTTGTATGATTTTTATCCTGTTGGACTCTGTACCCTCCTGGACATAAAATACCCCCCCCCCCCACTCCCACCACCAAGTTGATCCTTTCCATCATTACGATATAATTTGTACTCTGATATATCACTAACCCATTGGTTATCCTCCTTCCACCAGGATTCTGAGAAGCCAATTATGTCTATCTCATCATTCACTGCTATATAGCCTAACTCTCCCATCTTACTTCTTAGATTTTTAGCAGTGGCATACAGACATGTTTTGTTTTGTATTAACAACCTGATTTTCAGTTGACAGGGATAATTTAGAATCTTTTAGCTCAGGTGATTTTTTATTTATAGGCACATGGACTACTCTTGCTTTTATTGGAACCTCTCTGTTGGGTTGCCCTAACACTTCTGTTTTATTAGTATCCTCTGAATGATGTGCTGCTGAGTGACTGTTGACTTTCACCATGTTTTAGTTTAAAAACTGCTCTACCTCATTTGAAAGGTTAGTGCCAGAACACTGGTTCCACCATGGTTAAGGTGGAGCCCATCCTTTTTATAAAAGACTCCACCTTTCCCAAAAATTGTCCAGTTCATTATAAATCTGAATTCCTCTTCCTTGTACCATTGTCTCATCCATGCATTAAGACTCTGGAGTTATGCTTGCCTCTGGGAACCTGTACATGGAACAGGAAACATTTCAGAGAATGCCACCCTGGAGGTTCTGGATTACAGCTTTCTACCTAAAAGCCTAAATTTGGCTTCCAGACCTCCCTCCCACATTTTCCTATGTCATTGGTGCCCACATATACTATGAAAGCTGGCTCCTCCCCAGTACTGTCTAAAATCCTATCTAGCTGATATGTGTGGTCTGCCACCTTCGCACCAGGCAGGCAAGTTATCAGGCAATCCTGACGTTCACCAATCACCTATCTACATTCCTAATTATCGAATCACCAGTTATGATGGCTGACTTAACTCTTCTCTCCTACTCTAGTTAGAGTATTAGGGCTGTAAGAGAATTTACCAATTTGAATATTGGTAGACAGGTTTTCTTTTTTTTATAAGTTTATTAGTAGTGCCACCATCAACATACCCTGCAGCTTGGGCGGTGTTTCCAAATTTTTGCAAGAGTTTCAGTTTCCTTCTAAATTTGTTTGAGAGTTACACTCTGGCAAAATTTACACCCAAGCCACTCTCTAACAAAAATTGACATTAACTCTCACAGTTCAGCAGTATTTTTAATTAAACTTGGCTATCTCCAATCTTTCTTTGATAGAATTCCATAGCTTATGTGCACCTGTCACACTCGCACCACCGTTCACACATATATCTGTGTTGCATTCAGTGGTTTGCGGGCTAACCCCATGAACCGCCACCTGGGTTGGGCCCCAATCACAGCTGGCCTTGTACAGGACACTGCCGACTCCAAGCCAGGCCCCACTCTCCTACATGGTAACTCAGCGCCAGCTTGTCTTGTGGCAGGACACCACCGACTCCATACTACCATGCCTCCCCTAGGTATTTGCACAGCCAATGCTGCCCAATTAAAACTTCCCATGGCGGGAAAGGTCCCATAGCATGCTCTGATGACATCATGCAGCTAGGCATATAAAAGGACCTCCAGACCTCTACTTCTTTGCCTTGAAACAGGTCTTCCTACTTTCAAGTAGTGCATATTGCTCAAGCGTTCCCTGTCTCCAGTTCCAGTGATTCTCTCTTCATTCTCAAGTTCCTATGATCTTTGTCTTCATTTTTCCATTTCAGTGACCCTTGGATTCATTTCTTCAGCTTCAGTTCATCAGTACCTCTGCCTCCTTTGCTGCCTGACTGTTCTTCTCCATGCCTTCCTAACCTGCCTATCTATCCAGCCTTTCCCTTTGGATGGATACCTGGTCTTGACCATAGCTTGACTCCTGGATCCTCTTGATTGCCACCTGCCACTGATCACAGCTTGACTCCTGGATACCCTTGACCACTGCCTCCTATGAACCTCTGCCTGCCATCATACGAGCCTCATATGCCCACTCATACCCAGCTACCTCAATGAACCCCATAACCATTAGCAGAGGCCCCTATCTAAGACTTGCTGGCCTTGGCACCCAAATGCTCAACCCAAAGGGAATGTGGGTTGGTAAAGGTGGAATTCCAGTTGGGCTTCTGCATCATCCAGGTCTGCCTGCCAATGGAGGGAACTTGCAGGGCTTTGCAGGTTGTGTCAACCCTGCTTCAGCCCAATTCTGAACTATTGTTACTTCTAGCATACTGAAATTACTACTCTTGCTGACGTCATCATTCAAAGTAGTTCTTGGGCTATTAAACAACCTAGATGCTCTCTCTCCTTTTGGCACTACTGTTACATAGCTTAAGCAATTTTTGATAACTGTTTTCATTTCCCTTACTGTCTGTTACCCTATGAAGATTTGTGCTTTAGCTTGTATTAGTGGTGTTACATTTTTTTATTTTCATTTATTTTCATTTAATTATTTTTATATACTGTCACTCAGGATCCATCGTAACGGTTCTCAACAGTTTAAAATACAGTGTTCCTAGCAGCTAATGTACATAATAAAAGCCTAAAAACTGCATAATAACATAACCAAAAAATACTTCCTAACAAAGTACATAGGTTCCTGGAATCATAAAACATCAGAAATAACTCAACTCTTATCCTAAAACACTTAATGAATAAAACATGAATAAAATTAATTAAAACAAATATAAATACAGTCAGTATTAGTCCTTTCATATGATAATTCTAATATCAGGTGCGACAACATAGCACACATTTAGGCTTGGCTTGAGTAAACTTTACTAAAAAGCCAAGTCTTAAGCTCTCATTTGAACTTTTTAAAATTGGACTCCAATCTCAAGACTGCTGGTAGTGAATTCCAGATTCCAGGGCCAGCTAGTGACAATGCTCTGTCCCTCACCTGATTCAAATGTGCCGATTGGACAGATGATAAAGTTAGCAGACGTTTATTCGCTGAACGCAAATTTCTCTGTGGAACATGTAGTTTAATCGCAGGGTTCAACCATTTTACCTGATCGGCAAAGATCAATTTGTGTAAAATACACATAGACTTAAATTTAATTCGAGATTCAATCAGTAGCCAGTGTATCTTAAATAGTATTGGCGTAATATGATCACTTTTCTTAATCCCAGTTAAAATTCTGGCTGCCACATTCTGCAGGACCTGAAGTGGTCGGATAGTGGATGTTGGTAGTCCTAACAGAATTGAATTACAGTAGTCTAAACTCCCAAACACGAGTGGCTGCAAGACTGTGTGAAAATCATTTATGTCTAATAACGGTTTCAGCCATCTTAGCATTAATAATTTTGCATAGCCATCTCTTACTTTAGTTGAAATATGTTTTTTTAAAAGTAAATTCAGGATCGATTATGAAACCCAAGTCCCTGATTGCCTCTAAAAATTTTAGGGTGGTATTGTCTTGTAGAAGTATATGATTTGTTTCTCTTGGAGAAATCTTTCTCTCAAGAAGAATGATCTCAGTCTTTTCAATATTTAGCACAAGTCTCATCTGAGTAAGCACCTGTTTGATAGCCTTCATATATATTGACAAGAGATTACATGTGTCCTCAACTGAATCTTCTATTGGTAATACAATTTGAATGTCATCTGCATACAGAAAATATTTCAGTCCAAGACCTGACAACAGACGACATAATGGCAACATGTAAATGTTGAATAGAGCGGCTGTTAGCGAGGAACCTTGCGGAACTCCGGTGCTAAAATCCATTTTACTAGAACACATATTATTCAATTGCACTTGAAAGAAACAGTTTGTTAAAAAGGATTCAAACCATTTTAGCATGATCCCAGATATTCCAATTTCAGCTAGTCTCATTAGTAGAAATTCATGGTTAACGGTATCGAAGGCTGCTGATAAATTCAATAAAATCAACAGATAAGACTTCCCGTGGTCCATCCCTCTCAGTACAGTATCTGAAAGTGATAGAAGCAGTGTTTCTGTGCTAAAATGACTCCTAAAACCAAATTGAGATGGATATAAAATATCATTGGACTCCAAATGACAGGTTAATTGTTTCAAAGCTATCTTTTCTACTAACTTAGCCAAAAAGGAAAGATTAGAAACTGGGCGGTAATTATTCAAGATTGAAGGATCAAGATTTTTTTTTTTGAGTATGGGACGCACTACTGCACCTTTAAGATTACTTTGGAGAACTCCTTCATTTAAACACATATTAATAATTTTGGTAATAACTGGGACTATCACATCCGGAATCAGTTTTAAATCTGATATGCCAATGGAATCCAAAGGATGGTTTGCCGGATTCATGGATTTCAGCAAGGATTCAATTTCAATTTCAGAAATATCATCAGAATTGTCCCATTTGAGCGACTCTTTGATGTCAAAAATTATTGTCTGCTGTTTTATGTTATCAAAATTGGAAAGCAGCTTCTCTATTTTTTCTTTAAAAAACAGGCAATTTCGTTACAGCGGCTTTCATTAAGGTTTACACCTGTCTGCTTTGAATCATCAGTTAATTTGGCCACAATATTAAATAATTCCTTATAGTTGTTGTAGTATTTATGAATCTTTTTACCAAAATAATCCTTTTTAGTTGCCTCAATTAATTTTTTATATTGTGCTAAAAGTATACGATAATTCGTTAATGCTTCTGTCTGATTGTTAGGGAAATCTGTATCTAGGCAACAAGATTATGACTTTGGAACCTTATCTGTGTTACTATGGTAGTCCTAGTTTTCATCAGGGATGGCTTGGACTGGACCAATAAACCTGGGTGAGTGGAAGCTACCATTAGGAATGTGAATCGTTTTTTGACGATTTAAAATATCGTCCGATATATTTTAAATTGTCAAAAATCGTTAGAGGCGCGATACAATAGGAACTCCCCCGATTTATTGTCAAAAATCGTAAATCGGGGGAGGGGGAGGGGAAGGGGGAGGGCGGGAAAACCGGCACACTAAAACAACCCTAAAACCCACCCCGACCCTTTAAAATAAATCCCCCACCCTCCCAAACCCCCCCAAAATGTTTTAAATTACCTGGGGTCCAGTGGGGGGGTCCCGGTGTGATCTTCCACTCTCGGGCCACGGCTGCGTTAATAGAAATGGCGCCGGCACTACCTTTGCCCTGTCATATGACAGGGCAAAGGTAGCGCCGGCGCCATTTTGGTTCCTGTCCCCCGACATCACAAGCGCAGGAGATCGCTCCCGGACCCCCGCTGGACCCCCAGGGACTTTTGGCCAGCTTGGGGGGGGCCTCCTGACCCCCACAAGACTTGCCAAAAGTCCAGTGGGGGTCCGGGAGCGACCTCCTGCACTCGGGCCGTATTGCAAAATGGCGCCGGCGCCGGATGGCCGTATTGCAAAATGGCGCCGGCCGTATGGCCGTATGGCCGGCGCCATTTTGCAATATGGCAATACAGCCCGAGTGCAGGAGGTCGCTCCCGGATCTCCGCTGGACTTTTGGCAAGTCTTGTGGGGGTCAGGAGGCCCCCCCAAGCTGGCCAAAAGTCCCTGGGGGTCCAGCGGGGGTCCGGGAGCGATCTCCTGCGCTCGTGACATCGGGGGACAGGAACCAAAATGGCGCCGGCGCTACCTTTGCCCTCTTATATGACAGGGCAAAGGTAGCGCCGGCGCCATTTCTATTAACGCAGCCGTGGCCCGAGAGTGGAAGATCACACCAAGACCCCCCCCCTCCACTGGACCCCAGGTAATTTAAAACATTTTGGGGGGGGGTTCGGGAGGGTGGGGGATTTATTTTAAAGGGTCGGGGTGGGTTTTAGGGTTGTTTTAGTGTGCCGGTTTTCCCGCCCTCCCCCGATTTACGATTTAAACAATTTAAAAAAAAACAAAACCGCAACGATCAGATTCCCTCCCCCCCTAGCCAAAATCGATCGTTAAGATGATCGATCACACGAGTCACATCTCTAGCTACCATTGCCCAAAAATATTATGTTTTTGCACTTAAACATGCTCAAAAGGTGTTTTTCTAGGCAACAAAAATATTGCCAAAATCTGTTCATTTGCATCTATATCACCACAAACCCCCAAATGATCCCCAAGCTGTTCATTGTATTAACGTTCACCTTTTAAAAACAACCACTTTCATAGTTTAAATAACACTTGGGCCAGAGTATTCATGTTCCCTTCTGTTGACTCCATCCAGAATTCCACAGGTTTAGGGTATTTTAAGAAATTTTTGACACCAATATCATCAAGGCTCCTTCGGGTAACTTTGCACCTTTGAAATATACTCTGGAGGAATAGCAATGGTATCCCCAATGTCTCCTGGGCCATTTGCATATTTTTATTAATTTCAGTTCTTATTTTTTATTAAATTCAATTCTCCTTGGCATGGATCCATGATTGCCGCTGACATCAACATTGACATCAACAGGATCACAACAATCTTGATTGCTGAACCAGGGACTTTCCCAAAGCCTTGACACCTCCTGTAGTAGTGCTGAACCTAAAGAATTTGGCACCCGGAGTGGATACTTCCTTTGGCACTCCCCCCAAATTCACTTCTTCATCCCTCCTCCCCCCATTCACGTCTCCATCCCTTCTCCCCCCCCCCCCCGCCCAGTGATCTCTCTCTCTCTCTTGCACACACTTTCACACACCCCTGCACACAAGATCCCTCCATTTCTCTCAAACATGTACACCCCTTCACACAGCTCCCTCTTTCACACACAAGCATGCACCCTCACTCACACAAACACATACACAGACATAGATGCAAACATACTTTCTCTTACTTCCTACCCCGCTCCCCATCAGAAGCACAGCCGCAGTTTCCTCCTTCAGCCCCCTTGAGGTGGCACGGGAGCTGGTGCGGCTCTACTTCCTGCTTCTGCAGTTGGTAGGGTAGGGGGCATTACTGTTCCTCTTACTCCTGCTTTGGGCAGCAACTGCATGACCTTTCCTTCTTCCTGCCTGCTGTGGACCCACCACTTCCTCTTCCGGGCCGCGGGGGGCAGGAAGAAGAAAAGGTTATGCAGTTGCCGGCTCCAGACCCATTGCGCTCTAGGTGGTCACCCAGTGCTCCCACCGCTCGCGGCCCGGAGGTCTTCCTCTTCTTCTTCTACCACGAGCGGGATGTGATCTGCTCGGGGCCATCGACCTCGCAACAGTCACCCAGAGCAGACCGCACCCCTGCACCCCCCCATAGTATGCCACTGTCCTGTAGCCATCCTCTTCCAACCTGTGACAGAGCTGCTTCACTTTATTCACTGCTGCGGCTTGGCTCGTCGCTGAAGGGCCAGCAGTATCAGCAGCCCAACTTCCAGCTGACCGCTCTAGGCACCTCCTCTCATGGATATCTCCTGCCCTCCTTAGTCTGTCGGCAGTTGCAGGTCAGCTGTTACTCTGGGCCTTCCTTTTTGTGACTGCCCAGGATGTTGGCGATAAAATGGTAGCTGTCACGGTCTGCTGCTGTACTGCCAATCTCTGCCTCTTCTTCCTCATCTATCTGCTTTTCATGGGAGCCTCTCCTTACTCACAGGGTTTAAATAGCATCCTGGCTGACTCATGGGGAGCCTGTCATTGGCTTTTCCAGTCTCTCCCCTTAGGAACAATTTGTAGATCTCTCCCAGGTTGTCCCCAGCCCCTAGCCCATCAGAGGCCTTGGATTCCACCATGGTCTCAGCACAGCAAGCCTGGTCTCTGCTCCTTGAGCCCCTGTCAGAATCTGGTACCTCAGGACTATCACCTCCATCACTGACTCTGACCCCAGCATCATTCATCAGGATGCCTTGGTCAGTTCCTGACTTTTGTTACTTACATTTTGCTCACTGCATTTAAAGTGGTTATCTCAATGAAGGATCCCAAATCACTCCCACAGCCTTCCTATTCCCTCCCTATCTTACCCTAACACGCTTTTGGCACATCTAACTTTTAAATTTTGTTACAGCATAGAAAAACAGATTTCAATAAGGAATGGAGTAGACTACCTGCAGCTGTTCTGTAGAAACACTTGATTTACTTCTGGCATTCTTCAGCAAATGGTCATAACCCTTCAGACAATGACATTTATGACTCCAGTATGATGAAGTTTTAATCATTTGTTCAACATGTGGGATATAAAATTTGTCACGGAAAGACAGTTTGCAAAGTTGTGTGTTTTTCTTTCTCTCGTTTTCTTTTTTTTAAATAAATAAAAGCTCCAGGATGTTTGCAAGGATTAATTAACAAATCATATATTTTTTCCAGCAGTGAAAACCTTCATTGACAGTAGAATACTGAATCAGTTCTTTGAATTATTTATTACCATTGTGCTAGTGTTATTCAAATCCATTTTATTCAAATGGTATAACATAACCATATTTTTAGCATGCAGAAAGAACTTTATTAAATCAAAATGCCTATATTACCAACAAAGTTTAATTGACTGGGATGGTCAGTGATACAACAAAAAAAGATCAAGCACATTAACCTCAAAGCTTGAGAAGTAGTTTGGAAACCATTCAAAGCCAAAATTTAGAAAAAGACACATAAAGGTAAATGATAGTTCTTGAATGAACTAGAAAGCAATGCATAGTTTTTAAACATTTTAAATTCATTTTTATTGAGTTATAAGCAACTACAAAACTGGTTAGTGATCAATAAATTAGTTTTGACTCTGTGTAAAAACCAAAATTATGAAGTTGGGCATTATGGATCTAGGTGTTTAGCAGATTGCTAAGTTGCTACAGCTAAGGAGGGGGCTGTGATTAGAAACATAACTGCAGAAAAAAAGATCATTATGGCCTTCTCAGTCTGCCCATCTACACCAGCTATTCATCTTTACAATCCCTATCACTTCCTCAGAGATCCTCTGTGTTTATCCCATGCATTCTTCAATTTCTCCTATACTGTCCTTATCTCCCCTACTTTCTCAGGGAGATTGTGCCATGCACCCACTAACCTCTCTGTAAAGAAATATTTCCTTACATTACCCCTGAGTCTGCCTCCTTTCACTCTCATCCTATGATTCCTCATTCTTGAGCCTCCTTTCCATGGAAACCTTGGAGGTATTTAAATGTCTCTGTCATATCTCACCTATCCCACTTTCCTTTAGAGCAGGGGTGGGCAATTCCAGTCCTCGAGGGCCACAAACCTGTCGAGGTTTTAGGATATCCTAATGAATATGCATGACATAGATTTGCATACAACCGAGGCAGAGTGCATGCAAATCTCTCTCATGCATTTTCATTAGGGATATCCTGAAAACCAGACTGGTTTGTGGCCCTCGAGGGCCGGAACTGCCCACCCTTGCTTTAGAGTATACATGTTTAGATCTTTAAGTCTGTCCCAATATGCTTTAGAGTGAAAGTCACTGACCATTTTAGAAGCCACTCTCTGAACCAACTCCAACCAGTTTATATCCTTTTGAAGGCACAGTCTCCAGAATTTTACACATTCAGCTTTCCAAATGAAGTCTCACCATGGGCTTATATGGGGCTATATCTTCTCCTTTTTTTTCTGCTGACCAATCCTCTTCCTATGCAGCCATGCATCTTTCTAGCTTTTGCTGTGGCTTTATTTACATGTCTGAATTTATTTAAGCTCAGGGGCTAAAGATCTGTGGATGGGGTTGGATGCCTGAAGACCCACATATTAGAGGTTGTTTGCAAGACTTACTTTAGGATATATGTCATTAGTTGTTTATATCTCCTACTGTACATTAATGTGTTCAAGTTGGTTATATAATATTCATTAGTTACATTTCAAATAGACTACTATAATGCCCTATAATGTGGGTTTCCCTATCAAAATCACTCAAGCAAGCTACAGTTGCTTCAAATCATTACTGCCTGTGTAGTGATAGATAAACTTTGTTGGACAGGTATAGGTCCCTTACTGCGGCAATTAAACCAGTTGTTGAAAATTGCAAAGGGCAAAATTTATCTTCTGGCAGTAATATTTTGGGTGTAGAGAGGATTTTGTCAGGGCCAGATTTAGGCATAGGTAGCAAAGGCACTTGCCTTGCGTACCAAATTCTAAAGGCATCCAAAAACCGGGACACGATCTACTGCTGTCTGATTTCTGGGGGCAAAATCTCCCACCCCTGGTCCTCTGCCTATGGGTAGAATAATCTTAAATCCGGACCTGGGGTTCTGCCCTTCTACTTGGCAAATAAATTGGTGTGGTATGAGCCACATCACCAGTTTGTGATCCAGCAACTGATGGTAACGTTCCCTGCGGGAGATGCATGCTATTGACTGCAGGGGTCAGCCTATCTTGGTAGCCTCCACCTTATAGTATAGATAGTAAAGAGTCACATTACTTCACCTTTAGGAGACAGGTGAAGACTTGGGTGTTCTCTGATGTCTGAAGGATTATCTGTGGAGTGAATGCCTTCTATTGCTCAGTCTGACCTCAGGGGGGCTAATAGTGGTTCATTGAAGGACATTTTCTAGTGGGAGAATAAGAACGAGTCTCTGGGTCTCCAGACCTGGCATTCATTTTCAATGTCATTGCTTTTATTCTGCTAGTTGCTTCATGTGTTGATTTTGTGTTTCAATGATGATATCTTGAAGCAGTGTGTGCTGCAGGTTTGTGTGCCACTTTGGACAGCTCTCTGGTGAAATTCTAAATAAAAGATTTTAAATAAAATCTAAAAAGAAAAAAAATAAGGAGAAATAAAAATTAAGCAATTAATATCAGGGACAGACCCTTTTATATATGGTTTGAAAGGATGAAAACCAAGCACACAGAACCAAAGAGCCCCCAGAAGAGGGCAATTTTCAAAAGCATTCATGTGCGTAAAACATGGTTTATGCAAGTAAAAAGACATTTTTGAAAATTACCCCAGCAGCTGTACACATAAAAGTACATACAGAAGCGATTTTGCATGTACATTTATGTGTACTGCAAAGAGGTATTCCTGGGGTGAAGCTGGGGAGGGGAAATCATTTATGCTTTCTAGCAGATGTAAAAAGGCACTTTTTGTACATGCAGAATTCAGCTGTACGTGGATTGTTTTTAATTGTGTTTGAAGTGTTCACCTGCCCACACAGTGCATGCTTTGATTAGGAATTTGATCTGTTCCAAGACACTAATACACGGCAGCTTAGGCTGGTCTTGGTCTGCCTGAGATAATGTGGACCCCTGGATGGCCATGAGACACAGTGCCCTTACTCCCCCTCCTCCACGTTTTCACGAGGCTAGTCCTCATGGCTGGTGGGTCTTGAATGGGAAGAATGTGGATGGAGGCTGGAGAGCTGAGTAGCCCTCGTGCATTGCTGGAGCAACCAGCCATAACAGGCTGCAGTTGTCCGGTGCCACGAGGACAGGGGGAGAAGGATGCCTACCCAGACAGGGTTTAAAAGGCTCACACAGTATCTTTGGCTGCTTGGGTGTTTGTCCCTACACACCCACCCTCTTTTTCCTTTTGAATATTGCTGTATTGTGGATTTCAGTTCTTATAGTTAGGGTTGATGTCACAGTGCAGAGGGTACCTGAGCCAAGATGTGCAGAGCATTGGAGTTGAAGTATCTGATGAATGAGATGCACTGTGGGGTCTGGGTCCAGCCCCTCAGATGGTGGGATCCTTGCTGGCTGTGGTGGATGCGTGAAGTCAGACGTGGCCTATAGGTTGGGAGACCTGGGAGTAGCTTCCTGAATTGTGGTGGTTAAGCTACTGGGGGTCAGTGTTTGGAACTGGGTATTTGAGTTTACAGATGAAGCTTGTGTTATGTGAGTTTGGTTACTGAGTTGTAATAAAACTGCAGCCTTTGACCTCCAAGTATGTGTTGATTCATTGATTTCTGAGTGTGTGAGGACAGGTATGATAGGTGATGGTCAGTTCAGGGTGTCTTCATATTATTATTGAATTAGTATACAGCACAAGTTCATCATATCTATATAACAAAGTCTATTTTTTTCATCTTGCTTTTTTCTTTGAGCTGAAGAAATTACAACTGTCAACCCCAAAACTGACACAAAGATCTGAGATTCTTCAGTAAATTTTCTTCTCTTTAATGTCTGCAAAAAAAATAAATAAATCAAAATACGTGTTAATGAATATACATTTAGAGATGCATCTATGCAATTAATATGAAATACATTAATAATTAAAATTAAACAATGATTTGTATGATTAATTTAATTACTCATTAAAAAACATGAAACATGAGAATACAAATAAAAACCATTACTTTTAAGATATAAATCACAAATAAGTGGTGGTCATGATGAGCATAGTGGTAAGCAAGGTGACTGATTTGGGAAAACTCACTGAGGAAATAAATATATATATTTCTAAAAACAAGCAATTTCCTATATTTAAATGTCAAAATATTATTTGAAATGATTAAAAAATCAATGCCTGTCATATTTTGGACCATTTTGCAAACTGCTGAAATGTCCAAATGGAAATACATTTGGACATTTTGAAAGAAAAAGAAAAAATCATTTTGGACATTTTGGACATTTTGAAAGAAAAAGAAAAAATCTAATACATATTCCCCTATGCTACAACATCAAATAAAGAACACTGCAATTAAATACATGCTTAGTTGTCTAAAATATAAACTAGAATTATAAAGTGTACTAACATGATTCATATCATCACATAACATAAAGCAGAGAACTCACTGAACACATTAGAAGAAATTAATACTGAAAAATCTATTCACCATAAGAATTACTTATAAATTCACAAGTTAAAATGTTCTTCATAGCCTTCAAACAGTGGTTTAACAAGTAGTTGCCAGGTGATCAACTCTCTGAACATGATTATTTAAAATAATAATAATAATAAAGCCAAGTGAGTTGACATTTTTATATAAAAAAGGAATGGGTACATAGTAACTATTTCAATTCAAATATAAAATCAAAATGAGCTATAAATATTTCATAATTAAAGATACAGAGGAAAGGATCCAAAAAGAGCAACTGTAAGAAATAATTTTTAAAACAATTAGATGACCCATCTTAGAAAGTAAAGCCTGAGATGCAAAAAAAACCCCATAGCAGGAGGTAATCATAACCAGATGTCGCCTATCAAAGAAGTAACCCAGCACACATATGTTTAGTTTCCAAGATCAAACAAGATTGGACACACTCAGGATAGATAGTGTGGCCATAGGCAAAGTATGTTCACATGAACAATCAAATGAATACTGACAAATCCAAATCAGGATTTAAGCCCTCAGGTGACATCAACTTCAGACTGAAGATCCACTCACATTCCCTCTCTTTCAATAATAAATCAAGATCTCCACCTCTTCCTCCAGGACCCATACTTTGAATTCCTTAGGTCTATGTTTCATTTCAACAAAATGCTCTGCTAATGAAGCATTAGGTCCTACATATCTGAAATGCCTCCTTTTTTGTGACACCTGTTGATGGCACATCAAATTAGGATGAGACATGCATCAGAGAACAACAAGAGCATTGTTCACATATGATGTGTCCTATTAAAAAAAAATAGGTTTCTCTTTAATAAAATCATACACAGATAGCACATAACTTCTCTTCGAAATGATTTTTCTAGCTAAAAGAGAATATGTTCCACTGTATATAATATTATTAACAAGAGGCTTATGATGTTTTCTCAGTAATGATTCTCTATTGCTGTTCAATGCCCATTTATGGGCCTTTTGAATAACATGCTGGGAACCCTCTATCTTTAAACTCAGATACCATTTTCCCAGAATGCATAACCTATTCTTTCCTTTATGAACAAATCCTTCATAGCCTAAAATAATGACCCACAGTTAAATTTGATCAAAAGTAAAAACTACAAAAACTCAACCAATCTTGAGTTATGTTTGTCTAATAAAAAGTGTAGTAATATCCCCATCAATAAATGTAACTTTTATATACAAAAATGGAAGTTTTTTTATAAGCAGTTGATCAAGTAAAGCTCAATATGTGATTGTTTTGATTTAGCCAAGACAAAAATTCTTCAGAGCCCTCATTTCCCTTGCAAACAAAAACAATGTTAACAATATAGGAGGTAATTTTCAGAGAGTTAAGTGGTGGTCGTGTGCTTATAATTAGCCTATATGCATGTAAGTGTTATGAACGCTGCCCGCGGGTCCCCCTGCGAGCAGGCTCACTCACCCCATGCTGCTTCTTCTGTTCCCGACGCAGCAGGATGCCACTGTTGGGTCTCCTGTGCGGCCGGAGCCGCGGACTTAACTCCTTTCTGCGGTCCGGAGGCCGCCCATGTCTCTCCTTTTCTCCGCGGCCGGAGCCGTGGACTTTCCTGCTTTCTTCGTGGTCCGGGACCGCCGCCGACGCTGATACCATCTTCGCGGCTGGAGGCCGCAAAAGCCTCGGCCTTTCCTGGTGGCTGGAGCCGCCGTCGAGGCTTCCTGCAGCGGCTGGAGCTGCTGCCTACATCGGACCTGCGTCTCAGGCCAGCCCTGCCTCTTCTGCACGCTGTGCGTCAGTGCAGGCCGCTGTCTGCAGTCCTGCACAGCTCTCCTGCTTCCTCTAGGCGTGCGGCCGCGCCTCTCTGCTACATTTAAAGGGCCAGACACAGGAAGTGTGCTGGCCCCACCTTTAATGGGACTTCCTGTAGCAGCCCTATAAAAGGGCTGCTCTGACAGTCAGTCTTTGCCTTGCATCAGAGTTGCTTCACTCTGGAGGCTCCTGCCTGCCAGATCTCCGTCAGGTCTTCTTTGTCTTCTCCATGGAGTTCTTGTTGTTGTCACATCACATCACGCCACGTCAAGTTAAGTCTTCGTGCCTGAGGTCCCTGTCCAGGTGTCCTGGTGTCTTGTCTTGGTTCTCCGCTTCATGTTGTTCCTGGTTCCTCGATGTCCTGCTCCTGTGTCTTCGTCTTCAGCGCTTCTGAGCCTTTTGGTACCTGTCAGGCCGTGCTCTCTTGGATGACGTCTTTCCCGAGCGTGGAGTAGCCTGCAGGTGGACTGGTGTCCTGTGCTCTTGAGCCGTCATGTTCTGCCAGCCGTTGGTGGAGCTTCGGATGACATCGGCTCCGTCGTTGTAGTTCTGCTTCGACTGGATCCTTCCCTGCGCTTGTCCTGCTCCCAGCATGGTCCGTGACCAGCCTTCTCGGGCTGTGTAGGGTGCACAGTGGGACAGGGTGGTCCGCGACTCAGTCCCACGGGTGGGCTGAGTAGGGCACCCTGAGAGACAGTGCCAATGTCCTTCTGTCCAGCTTCTCGTCTTGCCTGGACTTCGTCAGTTCCTTGTCTCGTCCTGGATGCCGTTGCATCACTCTTAGTATCTTGTCTTGTTCCTGATGTCGTCACATCGACTCTGGTCCGGGATGCCGTCGCATCGACCCTGGTCCGGGATGCCGTTGCATCGATCAATGGTCCGTGATGTCTTCGCATCAGCCTTGGTGTCATGCCTTTGTCCGTGATGCCTATGCATCGAACCTGGTGTCATGTCTTCAGCTACCTTGGTGTCTTGTCTTGTGCCAGCCTTCGTCTCTGATGCCGTCTGCATTAGCCTTGGTGCCTTCATCCGCAATGCCTTTGCATCGATCCTGCTGTCATGTCTTCGTGTCAAGGCCCGTCTGTCCTCGACCTCAGGCCAGGCCTGCTGCCCCATGCCGATCCAAGCGGCAGGTTCGAAAGGGCTCGGAATGGTCGGAGGACCATTCACATTCCAACATCTTCCTGTTGTTGGCCTTGGGAGCTTGCAGACCTGGCAGAGGGTAAGACCATCAGCCATGGTGTAACATGCTGTCAACCCTTGGTTTGGTCCTGGATCCATCTGGGGTCGGGCTGAGGCCCATGGGCACACTAAAACACCCCTCACGTAACAGAATACAAGGCCTTTCGAGGTCATCTCGACAGTAAGTAGCATGTATGCTTATACACTATTTATTATAAACCTCAAGAGTATGCACATACTTGCAGTGTCCCACATATATATGTACAGGGTAAAAAGAGCATTTTGGGGCAGGATTCAGAAGTATGTGCACAAGTTGCTATTTTTTAAGCGGTATACGTGCATACATTACCAAACTTGTACATACACTTTTACATTTGTTAATTGACTTATGCAATTAAAATCAGACTTGCTGTTGTTAGTACAGTAGTTTTTCAGTGGGAGATCAGGATGCAATGATGGAGGTACAGGATGAATTGTTGGATAGTTTAGGTGAACTGGTGATGGTCTGGGTGAACAGGTGGAAATATCAACAAAGTGGTGATTCCAAGTACATGCACAAGTAAGTATTTTGAGAACATATTTTATAAAATATCTGTTTCCAAGTTTTATTCCGGATTATTATGTGTGAATTATTACAGTTATTACACATGTAAAATATACAGACTTATTTTTATAAAATAGGAGAAGAAAATATGTGTGTTCCTGCATTATAAATATGTATGGACTGAAAACATACACATGTACTTTCGAGGCACAAACATGTTGTTTTATAAACTGTATGGTTCCTACCACACAGTTTATAAAATGCTAGCATAAATCTCTTCAGGCCCATTAGATGATGTACCACAGTCAGTCTTGCAAGTTGGGCTCCCTTTGTTTACAGTGTAATAATGAATCACTCAAATGTCAATAACATATAACCTGGTCTTCAGATTTTGGAGCTGATGTACTAATTCATGGGATTTAGAACATAAGATATGCCATACCGGGTCAGATCAAGGCTCCATCAAGCCCAGCATCCTGTTTCCAACAGTGGCCAATCCAGGTCACAAGTACCTGGCAAGTATCCAAACATTAAATGGATCTCAAGCTACTATTCCTTATTGATTAATAGTAGAGATGTAAATCGGGTGCTGGAATTGGTTTTGGTTTGAGGATCGTGGACCCGCAGGAAATTCCGTTTCCCGTGGTCCAGATGGTTTTTGTTTTCGGCTGTCCCGAGCCGAAAAAAACCCCCAAAACACCCCAACCCTTTAAATCTAATTATTTAGAATCCCACACCCTTCTGACCCCCCAAAAACTTTTCTAAAGTACCTAGAGGTCCAGTGGGGGTCACGGGAGCGATCTCCTGCTCTCGGGCCATCGGCTGTCAGTAAACAAAATGGCGCTGGTGGCCCTTTGCCCTTACCATGTGACAGGGTCTATCGGTGCCATTGGCTGGCCCCTGTCACATGGTAGGAGCAATGGATGGCCGGCGCCATATTAAAAAATGGCGTGGGCCATCCATTGCTCCTACCATGTGATAGGGGCCGGCCAATGGTACCGATAGCCCCTGTCACATGGGAAGGGCAAAGGGCCATCAGTGCCATTTTGATTAGTGGCAGCCGACGGCCCGAGAGTGGGAGAGCGCTCCCGGGACCCCCACTGAACCACAAGTACTTTAGGAAAGTTTTGGGGGGATCAGGAGGGTGGGGATTGTAAATAGTTAGATCTAAAGGGTCGGGGTGGGTTTGGGGTTTTTTTCTGTGTGCCCTTTCTTCCCCCCCCAAAAACAATAAGAAAACCACACGGAAATCTCGTGGGGTTTTCCTATCATTTTCAGGGACCCCCGATACTTGACGGATTAGAAAATATCGTACGATATTTTCATCCGTCAAAAAAATGATGCACATTCCTAATTAATAGCAGTTTATGGATTTTTCCTGTAGGAATTTATCCAAACCTTTTCTAAATCCAGTTACACTAATTGCTGTAAATATATCCTCTGACAATGAATTCCAGAGCTTAACTATATGCTGAGTGAAAAACAATTTTCCATGGATTAGTGGCCTCATTCTATACCAGGATCAGGAGGAACCAAATATGGAAACCACAAAGCTGCAGACTCAACAACCATTGCACATAGAAGACAGAGGGTAGTAGTGGTTGATAATTCTCTTCTGAGAGACACAGAAATATCCAGCTGCCAACCAGATATGTTATCCTGGGAAGTGTGCTATCTGCTGGGTGCCAAAATCCAAGACATTACAGAGCAATTGCCTAAAATCCTCAAGCTTATTGACAACTATTCAATAACTGCTCATCCATGTTGGTATGAATGATACTGCCAGGTACCATACAGAACATATCAAAATGAGTTCAATGCTCTGGGAGATAGGATAAAGTAGATAAGTGCACATGCATTATACTCTTCCATCCTCCCAAAGATAAAGGCCCAGACAGGGAAGACAAATTCTGGAGATAAATGAATAGCTGTATAGATGATGTTGATGAGAGCATTTTGGCTTCCTGGACCATAGGATGATATTTCAAGAATTGCTGAGCAGAAATGGGGGTCCTGCTGTTGAAGAAGGAGTGCAGTGTCTTCCAGCATAGGCTGCCAAATCTACTGAGGAGGGCTTTAAATTAGGATTGTTAAGGATGGGTGAACAAAATCCTATTGTAACTAAAACACTAAATACTTACATAGAAACAAGGGAAAAAGGCAATATTTAGAAAGGTATGTACACCAATGCTCATTTTATGGGAAATAAAATCCAAGCTCTGGAAGCAGTCTTGGAAGAAGCTGATTTAGACATAAGGGCTGTCACAGAGATGTATTATATGGAAAACCATGACTGGGATATGGTTATATGGGGCTACAATCTATTCAGGAAGGAAGGGAGTAGGCATGGTACTAAATATAAAAATAATATTAAAGCAAAGAATTGTAGGATTTATGAGGTAAGGAGGAGGCACTGTGGCTTAATTTGGAAAAAGGGAATGGAACATCTATTTATATCAGTGCAATATACAGACCTTCATCATAGACAGAAGAAATGGATAGTGATTTAATGGAGGATAGTCAGAAAATTGCTATGAAAGGGGAAGTGCTATTGCTAGAGGATTTCAATCTGCTGGATGTTGATTGGAACATCCCAGCTGCAGTGTCTTCTAGAAGCAGGGATATTCTGGATTCTCTGCAAGGAGAATTGTTTTGTCAACTAGTAACAGAACCCACATGGGAGGAGGTAATACTGGACCTGGTGCTTACCAACAGAGGCAGTATCTCTGATATTCTGATATTTAATGGGCAATCATCTGGAATCCAGTGAGCACCAGGTGGTGTGGTTTGGTATTAGAGTGCAGAAGATGAAGATTCATTCAAAGGAAAAGGTCCTAAACTTTAGGAAAACTGTTAAAATTGGAGAGTACCTCAAGGAATCATTAGCTGAATGGGAAAATCTAAAGGAAATAGAAAAGCAGTAGGCAAAAGTAAAAGGAGATATAAGGGCAACTAACCTTTTTGTTTGGAAAGTAAATAAAAGAAAGAGGAAACAGAGGCCGCTATAGTTTTCTAAAAAAAAAGTTGGAAAGGTAATGGAGAAAAAGGTTAGCATTCATAAACTACAGAAAAAGGAAGACAGGCGACAATATCTGGAAATGCTAAGAGAAGCTGGGAAAGCAGTCAGGAATGCAGTCAAATGAAATAACAATCATAAATATGGTAAAAAGCGGGACACAACTTTTGTTTTAGATACTTTAGTAATAGGAGATGGTATAAAAGTGACGTTATGAGACTCAGAGATGAAGGGGAGGAATATGAGGAGGCCGATGAGAAAAAAGTGAAATTGCTTAACAAATACATCTGTTCATTATTCACTGTGGAAGGGCCAGGAACAGGATCACATAAAACAAACATCGATTTTCAGAAAACTGTGTTCATGAGGAGCTAACTAAACTTAAAGTAGATAAGGCGATAGGCCAGATGGGATACATTCGAGGGTACTAAGGGAATTTAAAGACGCTCTGGCAGCTCTGCTGGTTGATCTTTTCAGTGCTTCTTTAATGTCAGGAGTAGTTTCGGAGGACTGGAGATGAGTAGATATGGTTCCTATTCATAAAAGTGGAAGTAAGGAGGAGGCTGGGAACTAACGGTCTGCTATTCTAATCTCTGTGGTGAACAAATTAATTGAATTGCTGCTAAAACTGAGGATAATGCAGTTTCTGGAATCCAATGGATTGCAATATCTTAGGCAGCATGGTTTTATCATGGACACGTGCACATATGTTATAAAATCTACCCCATAATTGCAAAGCACAGCAGTAAATTCATACAGGTGAATTTTCAAAGAAGTTATGTGAGTAAATGTAACATACTGCAGTTATAATTTTCAAAAGTCATTTATGTATATAAAATGCACTTAGGCAGGTAAATTATTGAATGGTTGAATATCCAAAACAGACATTTACAATTTACAGCGGATATTAATAATAAGGTCATCCATTTTTTAGACATTGAGATCAGTATACATGGGAAAGAATTTATGTTTTCCATCTTTAGAAAAGAAACGGATAGGAATACAATCCTTCATTTCCAGAGTTGCCACCCTTAAAATTAAGAGAAAATATTCCTACGGGGCAATTTCTACGTTTGAGGAAACTGTGCTCTTCAAATTCGGAATATCTTTTGAAGGCAAATGAAATGTTTGACAGGTTCAGGGAATGGGGATATCCCAAAAAAATATTAAAAAGAGCAATGAAATGGGGGAGATGGGCTAACAGGGAGTTATTGTTGACATCAAGACAGAAAGAAAATTTGCAGAATTAGTTTGTGTTTTACCCTTTATGCCTGACTCATGGAGAGTTAGAAAAAGTATTTTACGCCATTGGGAAGTTTTGGGTTTAAACTCCATATTTAATACCAAACTCCTGTTTGCATTTTCAAGAGCATCTAACTTAAGGGATAATTTGGTCCATGCAGGAATTAAAAGTGAGAGGGGAAGTGGGTCTAAGTATGGTGGACACAGTGCCTGTGGCCAGTGTAATGTTTGTCCCCAGGCGTATCAAGGAAAGGAGATACAGCTATCAGAGGGTAAGACATTTAAATTACGTAGTAAGACCTCTTGTGAATCGGAACAGGTAATATATATGATATGGTGCCCATGTGGGTTGCAATACATCGGCAAGACTATAAGAAAATTGAAATTACGTATCCAGGAACATATGAGTTGTATTCGTTGCAATCGGGTGGAAGCTCCACTGGTTGAGCATTGGTTAGCTGCACAACATAAGCTTGAGGATTTGAAATTTGTAGCCATTGAACAGGTGGTTCGGGGAAGAGGGGGAGACATTAATAAAATACTTTTATTCAAAGAGCAAAGATACATTTTTCAGTGGAAAACGGTGATCCCCCACGGTTTGAACAAAGAAGTTGAGTAGAAAGTGCTTGTGTAATAACAAGGGATACAGAGATGAGACACACCCATCCGTAAAGCGTCCTTGATAACATAACTTCTGGGAGGAGGGGGGAGGGATAGAGACATGATGCGGTACGGCTCACTATCGCTGGGAGTTTTTGTGTGTATCATTGTGGGTATAGAATGGGGGAGGGATATGTTTGATGGGTATTTTTAGATTGAGTATGTGTGTTTTGGGTAGAAGTGAAGGTGAACACTGTTAGGGATTTTGAGTATATTCCCATGGGGGATGATGATGTTTTAGGGGGGAGGAGTTGGGAGATTTAAATTGGAGAGGGAATATGGAGAATGCCACTGACACTGAGACACGATCAGTAGAAAGGTGTGGTTGGACAAGAGCGGGTGAGCGTATTTCCTTAGTGTATTTTGGGGCTGTGATTGGGTCGCAGTTTGTATGTTTAGTGATGAATTTTAGTGTGGGTATGGATGGGTTTATCATAAGAGGAAGAGGTAATAGTTTGAGTGTTTGGGTATCAAGAGTATGTATGAATGTAGAAATGAAGATGAAAATCGTTAGGAACCTAAAGTATACACGTGTGGGAAATGTTGACATATACGGGGGGAGGAATTGGAAGGTTTAAATCTGAGAGTAAATATGGTGAAGGTCACTGACGATGAGAAATGACCAGTAGAAAAGTGTGGTTGGATAAGAGCGGGTGAGTGTACGGTATGAGTGTATTTGGGCTGTAGTCGGGCTGCAGTATGTGTGTTTGGTAATTAATTTTAAAAAGGGAAGAAAATATGTATGTTCATTATGGGGAATGAGAATTTGTTATGTATATTACGTTTTTCAGATGATTCAGATGGTGCTTTAAAAATTGTAATAATGTGAACCAGTAGTAAATCATTTGCAGCGGTTTCTGTCACAAGATATTGAATGCATTCATGACAAATGCGGCAGCGGGAATTGAACATTTAATAAATAGTTTGGACTGAGAATGAAAATGGCGGCAGTTTGTACACATGGGATGCAAGGCTCAGGTTTGAGACACTGATGGATAGCCTATATAAAAGCGTCTCTGGAAAATTATTGTGGTGGAGTTGAATTTGTTGATATTCTTGTGAAGTGCTCCTGATGCAGGCAGGACGCCGCTGAAATGCCTTGGCGTCGGGCTTTTGAAATACTTTTACCTTCCACCATGGGAATTGAGTGAACCCATTGAAACTGCATTCTATGAACTGGGCTGTTGGAGTAATAACATTATGTGAATTCAGATATTTGACAGTCATCGTTGGAACTTTGATTATGGGACATTGAGCTCTGAACCATTAGAGAAAACAAAGAAAACAAGAAAAAAAGAAAAAATGCTAATGAGAAGTTAGCAATCAGGTTTGGACTTATGGGATATGCACATTTGGGGTATGAAATAAGTGTGGTATTTTTATATGTACTAGTACATTTTTAGTGTGAATGAGGTGTGTATGGTGATTTGAATACAGTGAAAACATTGTGAATGTAGAATTTATGAAATAAAGATATTTAATCATTATGATGAGGTATATACATTGATAAACTGGTGAGCAGAACAGTAATGTCTTCTTGTTATTTTTGAAAAATAGGTAAATCATTTGGACAATTCAATGGCATATATTGTAGCAATTTTCAAAAGCCCACTTACATGGGTAAAGTGCATTTACATGTGTAAAACCCAACATCAACCCTAACACAACTGAATCTAAAAATTTAAGCCAAGACTTAGCAATATTCTTCAAGAACAAAATAACCAAAATAACGGATGCCCTCAATAACTCCCCGACTGAAGAAATCCAAACATGCACTTCAGCCACAACACCATGGTCTAATTTCGAACCTATCTCCTCAACAGAAACAGAAAAAATGCTTAGAAAAATAAACCCAGCTCGACTTGACCTAGACACCATCCCCACATGGGATCTAAAGGAAATTGCTCATTCTATAGCCCCAACATTAGCAGCAATCATCAATAAATCTCTCGAAGAAGGGGAGCTTCCAGTAAAGTTAAAAACAGCAACAATCAGACCAATATTAAAAAGAAAGAACCTGAACCCAAACGACATGAACAACTACCGTCCAATTTCAAATCTACCCCTACTTGAAAAAATGACATAGAAAGCGGTACTGAAACAACTCAATTAACACCTCAAGAACTACAAAATACTATATCCCACCCAACACGGATTTAGGAAAAACCTCAGCACGGAAACTCTACTGCTCAACTTATCAAACAATATACTAAGAGGCTTTGAGAACAATTTAGGTCACATATTAATCCTTCTCGACCTCTCAGCCGCATTTGACATGGTCAACCACAAAAAGATAATATCTAGTTTAGTAAACATAGGGCTATCCAGCAAAACTCTTGAATGGTTTACTTCTTATCTAAAAGATAGATACTACAAAGTTGCCATCAACAACGAAACATCTCAAGCCATCCCCCTCGAAACAGGAGTGCCACAAGGATCCGCTCTTTCAGCCACACTCTTTAATATTTATCTACTTCCTTTATGCCAACTCCTTTCTAGCCTAGGCGTATCTTACTACATGTATGCTGATGACATACAACTCCTCATTCCAATTACATCAACCATCGAAGATGCAATGATACTTGCTGCCTCGCACCTGGATGGTATAAAAAAGATGCTAAACCACCTAAAACTATGTCTAAACATAAGCAAAATGGAATACATCCTAATAGAAAGAAAAAAATCAGGACCCAATACCACCGCATCCTTCCATATAGACAACATCCACATACAATTTAAAGACAACGTAAAAGACCTCGGTATCTGTATTGACAGTGAAATATCCTACAAAAAACACATCACAGCTAAAACAAGAGAAGGTTTCCACAAACTCCAAATACTCAAACACCTAAAACCAATGCTTCACCACCAGGATCTCCGAACCATCTTACAATCGCTCATCTTCACCAGCCTTGACTACTGCAACTCACTCTTGATAGGTCTACCTAAAGGGACCTTAAAACCACTTCAACTATTACAGAATGCCGCAGCGAGAGTCCTAACTGGCAAAAAGAAATCAGACCACATTACACCTGTTCTCAACAGTTTACAATGGCTTCCAGTCGATAAAAGAATCGAGTTCAAAATACTTACAATTCTACACAATGCAATTCACATAACAGACAACACGGCATTTGACAATGTCATACATGTACACAGATCTCAACGTACAATTAGAACAACAAGTAAATTACAACTTGAAATACCATCTCTCCCATTAGCCAAGCTAGCCAACACAAGGAAAAGAGCCATATCCATAGCTGGTCCAAAATTATGGAACTCTCTACCTGAGCACTTATCCTCTCAAACCAATATCAAGGCATTTAAAAAAGAGCTCAAAACTTGGTTATTCTGTCAAGCATTCAAAGATGGTATTGATTAATACCACACAACATATCTAAGTCACATCCGTTATCAGACATGAAATGGCAAAAACTAAAATATGACACCGAACATTTTAAGCTAGTAATTACATGGTTTGATCATAAATACACTTAGTGTTAAACATTTTAAAGTTACTTGTAAGACTTTTAATTCCTTAATTTTTAATATTTATTCTTAGTTTTGATTTCTGCTGTTTCTTTCAGTTCACTGTTAAATGTAATATGTTGTTGTAACTGTAAACTGGGGTGAAGGCTGATAGCTATACCTTGGTATAGAAAAACCCTTAAATAAATAAATAAATGCTTTTTAAAATCAGGCCTATTTTCAGTAACTTAGATACATAAGAACATGCCATACTGGGTCAGACCAAGGGTCTATCAAGCCCAGTATCCTGTTTTCAGCAGTGGCCAATCCAAGTCACATATACCTGACATGTACCCAAACATTAAATAGATCTCAAGCTACTGTTTCTTAGTGATTAATAGCAGTTTATGTATTTTTCCTCTAGGAACTTATCCATACCTTTTTTAAACCCAGCCAGTTAGACTAACTGCCATAGCCACATATCCACATCCTCTGGCAATAAATTCCAGAGTTTGACAATGCTCTGAGTGAAAAATAATTTTCTTGCATTTGTTTTAAAGGAGCTATTGCTAACTTCATGGAGTGCCTCCAAGTCCTATTATGTGAGCAAGAAAATAACTGATTTACATTAACCTGTTCAAGTCCTTTCATGATTTTGTAGACCTCTATCATGTCCCCCATCAGTCATCTCTTCTCTAAACTGAACAGCCCTAACCTCTTTAGCCTTTCCTCATAGGGCAGCCGTTCCATGCCCCTTTTCATTTTGCTCCCTTTTCTCTGCACTTTCTCTAAAGCAACTATATCTTGTTTGAGATGTTGCAACTGCAAACAGTAATTTAGTTAGGGAATTCCTAATTATCCTTTGTTTTCTAGTTAGCAACAGAAGTTCACCAAGCCATCACTGACCCTTCACACTAGGGAACACAAATAATTGATGGAAGACTTTTTGGAGCCATGGAGGTAGTTTTCTTTAATGATTTCATTAAAGACAGGCTGGTAGAGCATAACAGATCTGCAAGTCAAGGGTTCCAGCTAGTGTACTCCAGGTATAAGCTCAAGTCACACCCGTCAGCTTCCAAAACAAAGATAAGTGTGTACACACCAACAATTCTTACAGACCTGTACTGTTAGAAACAATAGATAATATTCCAGAAGCAATAAAAATTGAAAGAAATGGAAAAGGAAAAGAATAAGGAAAAAAAATTAGTCAAGAAAAGGGCAGACAATAGAAAGAAATGTCATATGAAAAAATATAAATACATACTTACCCAAGAAAGCTTCTGGAAGAAAAGTATTCTCATGTACTCTAGGGAAACACAACAAGAAAGAAAACACAAAGATCAATTCTAAAGGTTGCATTGTTGGAACGTTCAAGAGGTAGAACAAAAGCAGTAATTATCTGAACTTATACTTAGCTGATTGTGCTACTTGTTAGAATTTCAGAACTCCAGAGTCTTCCGGCTTTGTGTTCTTGATGAACTAGGGACTAAACTTAAAGAAAGAAAATGTATTGGAAGTTGTTTTTATTGTGGTTTAACACTGTATTCAATTAAAATAATGTTGTTTGCTAGCTATAGAGAACTGTTGTCTAAAATAAAAAGATTAAATTAGAATACATAAGAGGGAAGTTTATTCCTTTATTCTCATCCTTCCCTCACTTACTAACCCTGAGAGATTCTGCTAGGTGGTTTACAGGCCCCACAATGGTGGGGAAATAATTTTCATCACAGGGGGTACAGTTTACATTTGCTTTTTCCCCTAATGTCTGCATATCAGTTCCCTGGATCATAAAAGTTGGGGCCCAGCATTGGCTGTCATCTGAATCCAATTACCCTTTCTGCCCAAAGAGTGACATGGAGACACCAAAGCAACATGAGAGATGCCAATAACCCCCCCAAAAGTGGGTAGAAGCACATCAAGGTATAACGTCTGGGGTTTGGCAGCAAGGCACTGTTGTGTTTGTGGCATTGTGGACCCTTGGTCGTTGTGGAGATTACTCCGCCCACGGGGAGGGGCCCCATGGGGAACCACAGCGATAGGCTAAACTCAGGTAGCAGACGCGGAGTGAATGGAAGGCTTTATTGTACTGCTGTAGATAGATGGTATAAAGCAGGAAGGTAAACCACTGAAGTCCACGAGGTGCCAATATGTTCAACAGTCTCAGATGTAGAATCTCACCCAGATGTTCAAGAGAGGTGGGGACCTGGGGTGCGGGCAACGCTGAGCCTGGTGGGTAGAGTTGGAGCACTGGATCGTAGAGGTACTCACAGGAGTGTATGTGTCTTCCTGGTAGTGAGATGGTGGGACTGAAGGTCTGTGGTACGGGATACATAGACTGGTAGGCCCTCAAGGAGCGAGTACCTGATAGTCCGGAGATCGTGAAAAGAATACGAGAAAGAGACCCCCGCAGAGTGGTTGTCTCAGTTAGTAGAGGCCCTGAAGGATGATGGAAGTGAGAGACCCCTGAGGAGCGGGTGTCTAGAGCTTCTAAAGGAGCGAGGCCCTTGGAGTGTAGAGTGGCATCTAAGCGTGCAACTTAGAGCGGTCAGAGTATCTTAAACCGAAGTCCTTGCTAACTCAAAGGTGGTAGTGAAGCGGAGGCTTTAAATACCCGGAGGTATTGATGCCATGCGGTGGGGACGAGCCCGAGGTTCCCGCCATGGACAGATGGTAAAGTTAGCAGACCCTTATTTGCTGAATGTAAATTTCTCTGCAGGACATGTAGTTTAATCGCAGCATTCAGCCAGTCTATCTGATCAGCAAAGATAAATTTGTGTAAAATACACATAGACTTAAATTTAATTCGGGATTCAATCGGCAGCCAGTGTAACTTAAATAGTACAGGCGTGATATTTTCACTTTTCTTGGCCCTGGTTAAAATTCTGGCTGCCACATTTTGCAGGACCTGAAGTGGTTGGATTGTGGACGCTGGTAATCCTAACAGAAGGGAATTACAGTAGTCTAAACTCTTGAACACGAGCACCTGCAAGACTGTGCGGAAATCGTTTGTGTCTAATAATGGTTTCAGCCGTCTTAGCATTAATAATTTTGCATAGCCATCTCTCACTTGAATTGAAATATGTTTTTTAAATGTAAATTCAGAATCGATTATAAAACCCAGGTCCCTAATTGACACTGAAAATTTTAGGGTGGTATTGTCTTGCAGAGGTACATGGTTTATTTCTCTTGAAGAGGTTTTTCTCTCAAGAAGAATGATCTCAGTCTTTTCAATATTTAGCAAGAGTCTCATCTGAGTAAGCACCTGTTTAATAGCCTTCATATATATTGACAAGAGATTACAAGTATCCTCTACTGGTAATAAAATTTGAATATCGTCTGCGTACAAAAAATATTTCAGTCAGAGACCTGACAACAGTTGACATACTGGCAACATATAAATGTTGAATAGAGGGGCTGACAACGAAGAGCCTTGTGGGACACCGGTGTTAAGATCCATTTTACTGGAACATGTATTATTCAATTGTCCTTGAAAAAATGGTTTGTTAAAAAGGATTCAAACCATTTTAGCATGATTCCAGATATTCCGATTTCAGCTAGTCTCATTAGTAGGAATTGATGGTTAATGGTATCGAAGGCCACAGATGAATCCAATAAAATCAACAGATAAGATTTCCCGTGGTCCATCCCTCTCAGTACGGTGTCAGAAAGTGATAAAAGCAGAGTTTCTGTGCTAAAATGACGTCTAAAAGCAAATTGGGATGGATATAAAATATCATTGGACTCCAAATGACAGGTTAATTGTTTCAAAACTATCTTTTCTACTAACTTAGCCAAGAATGAGAGGTTAGAAACTGGGCGGTAATTATTCAGTATTGAAGGATCAAGGTTTTTTTTGAGTATGGGACGCACTACCGCATCCTTTTAAGATTACTAGGGAGAGTTCCTTCATTTAACACATATTAATAATTTTAGTAATCGCTGGCACATCACATCTGGAATCAGTTTTAAATCTGATATGCCGATGGAATCCAAAGGATGGCTTGCCGGATTCATAGATTTCAGCAAGGATTCAGTTTCAATTTCAGAAATATCATCAAAATTGTCCCATTTGGGTGACTCTTTAGTGTCAAGGATTATTGTCTGCTGTGTAATGTTATCAAAATTGGAGAGCACCTTCTCTATTTTTTCTTTAAAAAAACAGGCAATTTCATTACAGCGATCTTCATTAAGGTTTACACCTGTCTGCACATCGGTTAATTTGGCCACGATATTAAATAATTCCTTATAGTTGTTGGAGTATTTATGAATCTTTTTTCCAAAATAATCCTTTTTAGTTGCCTCAATTAATTTTTTGTATTTTGTTAAAAGTATACGATAATTCATTAATGTTTCTGTCGTTTTAAACTTCCTCCAAATCTTTTCTTTTTTCCTGAGGGTTTTTCTCTTTTCCTTGATTTGCTCGTTATACCAGGGATTACTCTTCCTGTCTCTAACGAAAGTTTTTGAACGAACCGGGTTAGTTCTATTCGCTATTTCCTCTGTGATGTTTAACCATGAGTCAACAGCCAATTGAGCTGATGACTGATCAATATTAACTAATTTTTCTGTGAGTTCCTTACTCAATTCTTCCGTCTGAAATGTTGGTCGCCATTTGAATTTCTCTGTTTCAGTGGGTTTCTTTTCATATTCTTTGGAACATTTGAAACAAGCTTGAATTAAGAAATGATCTGACCATTGGACTGGAGTAATTATCGGAGTTGAATCTATCCCTAATAATTCATTGTAAAAAATTAAATCTAAAGCATGTCCATGCTTATGGGTGGGATCTTTACACAGTAAATTATAACCTAGACCAGAAAGAGCATCGATTAATGTTTCGCAGGCTACAGATTGAGGGACCTTATCAATATGCAAATTAAAGTCGCCTAGAATGATAGTGGCTGCTCTACGTTTTAGCTCCAAATTACAAAGGGGCCCTTTGAAAATGACTTCTTTTATTTTCAATCCTGCCAAAACATGCCTCTGGGAATGCCTTCCCTCAATCTGGCTAACTATGCATATTCCAATGAAACCCCACATGTACTTATAGCCAGATTGAGTGAGGGCAATTTTCAGACAGCCAAATTATCTGGGTCAGTTATGTAAATAGCTCTGAATGTGCCTTCACAATTGTTTTCTCTGCAAATGCAAAGCTGATGATAAAATTCCAATTTGTATGACAGCACCATAGTCTTTTATGGTTAAACAGCTCAATGAATTCTTGATCTAAATACATATAGCAGAAGCTACTGAGTTTCCTTTATAACCTGAAATGTTGAAAAACATTTTTGAGACTATGTCCTGCATTAACAAAGCACTGATTTGCATTTTGAAATTTTATTATTGTAAGTTGCTTTGGGCAGTCTTGCTAGACTGAAAGGTCGAGGTAGTAAGTGAAATAGAAATAGAAATAACAGAATGAAAGAAATTTCCACATAAAAAAAAAAAAAACCAAAGAAAAAATCCTTTTTACATGGCTGACAAAAAATGCCTGAAGAATTTTCTGTCCTTAAAATGGTTCCATAATTCACAGTGTATTTTATTCCGTGTAATGGGCTCACTGCCTGGCTGGGCTTCCCTCCAATTTTCCTGTCCCTTGGGCAGCCACAAATCTTTGGAGAGAGCCCTTCCTTTCAGAATGCTACAGATATTTACACAACATCTTCCCTCCCTCAGAATGGAAGTTTCTAGCTCCTGGTTTTGGATTTAAAAGCAAGCTTGGCACACACAGTAGGAAACATTTTCCTACGGTATTAAAGTCTCTCTTCAATTCTATCCTTTGTTAGCAATTCTTTCAGATTTTATTGCTTTTGGTTAAGCTAAAGTTATTTGTACCCTTTCTAATGTCTCAACATTTACTAATATATTGAAAAAGCCATAGTCCACAGAACACAAGGGTTAGTGCTATCCAGGGCTAAATCAGCGGTTCTCCAGCGTGATCGGCGGTCTTGTTTGATGTATTTTTTTGTTTTGCATTGTGGTGTTATTATTATCGTATACAAATCGAGTGCCACAATACTTCTGAGATAAATATTGTGGCTCTCGATTTTATGAAACACTGTAATGCAGCAGCACAAAAAAGACTGATTATAGTGGGCACCCACCACACTAGCCCTCAATAGCACTAGCGATCGTGTTTCACAAATTATAGTGAGGGTTTATAGTTAACGCTCAATTCCAGAAGTATATATTGATATAGGAGGATATACTAGGTGCAATGTGATTTGTTTTTCCACCTGACGTGGTTTTTTTGATTCAGTGCTAATTATTGAAGAGCCATCATTAAATCAGGGCAAGTGTTATACAGGGACCTTTCTTTACAATTTTTATTTTTATTTTCCTGGGAATTTATTAGTGCTATTTATAACCAACCGAATGGAAGGAAGTCAGTGGAAAAAAATGATTCCTTTTTTTTCCCCAGTGGTTTTCTCCTCTTTTTGTTGAGTATAATAAACACTGATTAATTTCTTGAGGCAAACAAAAAATTGAAAATAGAGGCCTCTCGCTTTGTAGCAGAGGTTTGTGACAAATATTTATAGTTCTGGGTTAAAATGAATGCGTGATCCCTAACTTGAATTGTATATAATTTAAGAGCAATTACCAAAATATATGAGCAATTATAGCAGAAAGTAATTAAATACAATGAAATATTTCAGCCTAAAGTCAGCTGCTGCCATGTTTATATGGAGCCAGATTCATCTTGAGCAAGTATAGTACACCTTCAAAGCTAGAAATTGCTTTGATTTGAGCAGCAGGTGATCTTTAAAGCCAACTCATTACCAAAGGGCGTGGAGTTATAAAAATCTTAGCAAGTTACTGCAACATCAAATAGTCTAGAAGCAGACAGGTATGCTTCATCTACTTTACAGTTACATATTCCTGACCTTGACTGAGTTACTACGGATTCCTTTTTATCTGGCTAGTTGCACTACAATAGATATCCCTGAGGAAATGCAGGCGGTGTTTGCATGCTTTTTATTTTGGGAGGGGTAAATATTAATTTAAGAATAGCTATAGTGGAAAGGGTTGCTACATCATATCCATCTGATTATGCAAAGCCAAAATCCCCATCTTACTTTCTCGTCATCATCTTGATACATGAGAAGGCACACTAGTTTGGATGTCTCAACATGACTGAAAAAATTACTGATATGATGTACAAGATTTCAAGGAAGGTATCTTGATATACAGCTGGTTAACTCAAGGATGACATGTTAGTAATGTAAATTAATAGCAGATTCAATACACTTGAATGAATGAGTCGGTGTAATATGTTAATTTGGAAAATATGGTTAGCATGAACACAGACAAAACAAAAGCAATACCTTACACTTTGATATGAAATGTAAACATGTAGTTTGCCAATAAATGGTGTACATAGGATGACTATTTGCCAATAATTTTAGTTTTCTGGATCTTAGCAATTGTCTGACAAATCAATTTGCAAAAAAGGAAATTGAATAAAAAGTAGAGTAAATATGACAAAGATGTAATAGAGTATCATACACAAACAATTGGAAGGCCTTGGGCCCTATTTTCAAATGATTCCTCTCATATATTAATGTTGGCTGCTTGTAATGTTTTGCAATCCACATTATACTGAGGATTTATCAGGAATTGCATGGCAATCCACAATTGATGCCATTGAAATGAATAAAGATGCAGTGGATTTCTACATATGACCACCATGGATTTCTTGAATTTCTTGAATTTATGTGCAGAAAGCATAGAAAATGTTGACAGATGAGGACCACTTGGTCTATCCAGTTGCCCATTTATGGCTGCTGTACAAATTTTACTTAGTCTATCCCAAACATCCACTGATTTGACTCCCACTACTTCTGTGGAAGTCTGGTCCAGATGTTCACAACTGTCTCAATGAAAAGTATTTTCCCACATTCTTTTGCAGCCTTTCTCCATTCTGCTTCAAGTATGCTGCTGCGCTCATTGTCCTTTGGGACACGGTGAGATCAATACAACCTGCAAGGATCAGCCCTGCAGGTCCCCTCCATCGGCAGGCAAACCCGGATGAGGCAGAGGCCCAACTGGAGCTTCGCCTTTAATCAGCTCACGTTCCCCTTGTGTTGAGCTTTTGCGTGCCAGGGCTGGTAGGTCGTAGGTGGGGGCCTCTGCTGCTGCTGCTGATGATGGGGTCCATTGAGGTAGTTGGGTCAGAGTGGGTATAAGAGGCTTGTATGATGGCAGGCAAAGGTTCATTGGAGGCAGCAGTCAAGGGTATCCAGGAGTCAAGCTGTGGCCAGTGACAGGTGGTGATCAAGAGTATGCAGGAGTCAAGCTGTGGTCAGTACCGGGTATCTGTCAGAAGGGAAAGGCGGGATGGATAGGCAAGGCAGGAAGGCATGGAGAAGAACAGGTGGGCAGCAAGGGAGGCATAGATGCACTGAAGAATTGAAGCTGAAGAAATGAAGCTAAAAAACTGAATAATAAAAACAAAGATTACTGGAACTGGAGGATGAAGATAAGGATCACAGAAAATGAAGATGAGGCATGCTGGAGCAGCACACACTACTGGAAAGTAGGGAGACCTGTTGCTGAAGTAAGGAAGTGGAGGTCTGGTGGGCCTTTTATAGGCCTAGTTGCGTGATGTCAACAGAGTGTACAGTAGGAACTTTCTTGCCGCAGGCTCTTTAAATTGGGCAGTGTCGACCACACACATGCCTAGGGGAGGCACAGTGGCATGGAATTGGCGGCATCCTGCCAAGAAGCAAGCTGGTGGTGTGTTTCCATGAAGAAAATCGGGGCCTGTCATGGAGTTGGTGGTATCCTGCCGCAAGGCCAGCTGTGACCGGAGCCTGGCCCGAGAGGTGAGGGTGGCAGTTTGTGGGGTTAGCCTGCGGACTGCAGAACAAAACATATACCTTGGACAGGTGAAAAAGGATTTTAGTGGCAGGGAGAGGAAGAAGGACATAGATCATATTACCTATGAAAACATAGTAGGCAGGCAAAAATGGGCAATCAATGCAAATCATGTCAGCATCTGCTGATTTCTTTATTTCTAAGATGACACCTTGTACTTGAACTTTTAATTCTATGGACAATGCTTTCTTGTACCTTGTTGAAGCCTTCTGGATCTTTGAATGTGTATAACTGCGAACTATATCTTCCCTTTCCCTTCATTCTGTATGACTTAAAGTGGTCTAGGGTCTGGCAGCTAAGATTTAATGCTAAAAAATGCAGAGTTATGCATTTTTGCTGCAAAAACATGAGAGTAACAGTATAGGGGATGTAAATCTTCTAAGAATGAAAGAAGAGTGAAATCTAGGGGTGATCATATTTGATTACCTCAAGGTGGCCAAACAAGTGGATAAAGTGATAGCAAAAGCCAGAAATATGTAAGGGAGAGGAATAGTTAGCAGAAAAAAGATGTTGATATTGCCTCTGAATTAGTCCCTGGTAAGATCTTATTTGGAGTACTGTGTACAATTCTAGAGACTGCATCTTCAAAAGGATAATTAGGATATAAACAGGATGGAGGTGGTCTAGAAGGTGGCAACTAAAATGGTCAGTGGTTTTTCATTCTAATGCATATGTGGACAGACTTAAGGATCTAAAGACGAGAAAGGGGAGATATGTTAAAGACATTTGAATAACCCCAAGGTATCAATGCACAGGAAGCAGACCTCTTCCAAAGGAAAGGAGACTCTGGAATGAGGATACATGGGATGAGGATAAAAGGGAGTAGACTCAGAAGTAATCTAAGGAAATTTTCTTAACAGAGAAAGTGGTAGAGGCATGGAACAGTCTCTTAGTGGAGGTGGTGGTAACAAGGACAGTTTCTGAATTCATGAAAGTATGGAATAAGTACTGGGAGTCTCTGAAGAAGTGGTAAAGATTGTAGATTTGAGTAGTTGGTGTGAATGGGAGACTAGATAGGCCATATAATCTTTTTCTGCCTTCACATTTTTATGTTTCTATGAAATAGATCAACTTTGCATAACATAAGAACATAAGATATACCTTACTGGATCAGACCAAGGGTCCTTCATACCAGTATCTGGTTTCCAACAGTGGCCAATCCAAGTCACAATTACCTGGCAAGTACCCAAATATTAAATAGATCCCACACTACCAATGCTGGCAACAAGCAATGGCTATTCCCTATTGATTGATAACAGTTTATAGACTTCTTCTCCAGGAACTTATACAAACCATTTTTAAACCCAGCTATACTAACTGCTTAACCACATCCTCTGGTAATGAATTCCAGAGCTTAATTGTGAATTGAGTGAAAAAGAATTTTCTCTGATTTGTTTTAAATGTGCTAACCGCTAACTCCATAGAATCTGCTATATACTTGCAACCTGGATTGTCCACTGTCAGATGCTGGACCTCATGGACCTTGGTGTGAACCAGTGGAGCATTTCTTAGATTCTCTAAGGCTTCAGATTCTTAGCCAGCAGAGGCATGACAGAACAAAACGTTCACTGCACAAACTGCTCTTAGTTTCACTTTCACCTAAAATAAATTATAAAGTCAGTCAGCTGAGATAGGCTGGTTAAAAAAGTGCTGACATATGATCGATCCTGCTCTTTCCTTCTCTAATTACCAACTGATTCCACTCTGCCTGGCTTGGAATACAAAACATGCATTGTTTTCCTTCCCCCATAAATTTTAAGTGGTGAATATTAAATAAGTTAATCATCAGAAAAGGTATCTGGGTAAAGCTATTCAGCTAAATTTAGCTGAATATTCGGTGGAACAAGTCTCCAGCTCAATATACTTGGCTAAATTTTATGTGAATAATATTATCCAAATAACTTTTGTGCACTCACTGGCTTACTGAATATTGTCTATTTTCTGTGAAAGGGTGGGGTGGGTGTGAATAGCCCTGTGTGGGATCCCTCCTCCTTGGCGGTCCAAAGATAAATAGAAATGTGGAAAGGCAGGACCCCTTCACTTCCCTCTCACTCTTCTGATACTAAATAAACAAATTTCTGTCTGAGTCCACCTTTCTAATTCTATTCTTGCCCCTTTGTAATTATATCAATAACATTTTGTGGCTCTTTATCTTTAGATATATCCAATCAGAGATATCCCGTAAGTTTATCAGTTAACAATGAATGTAAGTGCCCAAAATTGCCTTTTTTTTTAATTTGAGTTAACTTTAGCTGGTTAGTCACTTATCTGTTTAAAACGTATCCAATTATCAGGGGGTGATATTTAAAACTGCAAATTTGTTCATTCATTCCCAAAATTACATAGATAAACCCTTCTGAATATTAACCTTGAATGGGACTGAACTGATTGAGCTGGATAGAATTTGGATTTTTCTGGGACCATATTCATTTGGTTCAATTGCCCTGCACCTTACCAAAAATCTACTCATTTGTGGCATTAATTCATTTGGATCAAAATGAATGCAGATCCATAATGGCTGAACAATATGCCACAACAGTATGTGTGCTTTGATGGTCCTACTTTTCTAGGAATTATTGGGCAGATTTTAAATCGCCCGTGCATGTAAAATATGGGGGTTATGCGCATGGCCGGGCCTTGCGCACACAACCCCCCGTTATGCACACAAGATCCAGGCCTCAGCAAAGGGGCGGACTGGGGGCGGGGCAAGGCAGTCCGGGGGAGGTGGGGCAGGGCTGGAGGTGGCAGGTACAGCGGCTATTTGCTGCTGTGCTGGCAGATCACACGCTGGCAGCCTGCCAGCGTGCACAACTTACGCTAGCTCAGGAGCTGGCGTAAGTTCTGAAACAACGACAAATAAAAAAGGTAGGAACTCTTAAGGGGTCAGGGAGGAGAGGGGAAGAGGGAGGGAGGGAAGGTAGGTAGGGGGGTAGGAAAGTTCCCTTCCAGTCTGCTCCTTAATTGGAGCAGACTGGGAGGGAACTGGGGGAGGCCCGATCTCGTCGCCGTGCATAAATTGGAAAAAATCTACCCCCCCCCCCCACAAGCACCGCGTGCACATGTGCGTGCAGATTATAAAATCCGGTGTGCATGTGCGCACGGCCCCCAGATTTTATAACATGCGCGCAGCCACGCCATGCATGATATAAAATACGCGCTTCCATTTGGACGCGCCAGGTCCTGCATGCGCACTTTTTAAAAAATCTACCTCTATATAGTTATATTGATATATATTATGTTTTTGAGTAGATGAGAGGTATATATGTGTAAAATGATTTGCACACTTGCAGAGTCTGTGCAATGCAAGTGGGAGTGTGTGAGGCATGACTGAATGGTTTTATAAAGTGGCAAAGATGTAAATAAAATTAAGTTTAGATTGGAATAACCGAGATGTTATACCTGTTGTGCATGAGATTCTAGCCATTAAGGTTCGTCAAGGTAATTTTTAGAAAGCAAAACAATGATTGAGAAAGTGGCACAGTTCCTTTTAAAGTGGCTTTTGTAAAAGAAATTTTAACTAGGTTTTAAAACTAAGAAAAGGTTGCAAAATTATATTTAGACAGTTTGTGATAGAGTACAATAAATGGGTTTGTCACAGTTAGGTTTTCTACTTTTCTTCTAGTGAAAAAAAAAAGGTAAAAAAAATATCAAAATTGCTCCCAGAAGAAGTAATAAGAACCAAATAGATCTGGCAGTTCTCTGGCATGGGCTTAGCCTAAAGCAGAAGGAAATCAATTCTAGGAAGCAAATATAAATTTGAATAAATAGATAGTGATACAATGTGGAGCATTAACAGAATGTTTTATAGTGGCTTCTTTTTCAGGAAGAGACAGATATCGTTTTTTTGTGTGTGTCAAATACCTTATGAATATTTCCTTTTAAGACAGTGGGGCCAAAATGATGTGAGGTGAATGAGTCCTAGATCAATAATATCAGATACATATCATTATGTTCCATTTAACGGCTTTAAAAATACAGCAGGCAACTTGCCTTTTTTTTTTTTTTTCAGATTGCAATCTACAGCATGAACTTAAAAGGTACGCCACATAAAAAAAAGAGCAAAAACAGATAGCTCTGTGGTCTAGTCACTAACCTCACAAAATATTCCAGTGAGCTTGATGAATTTGTATTTCTCTCCGTTTGTTCCCCATGGGCAATATAAATCATACAGGGTCTTTTCTATTCTCTCTTTTCCCCAAGTCAACCATGACTGAGTTTATATTAAAAATGCCCTTGGCTATATCTTAATAGACAACCTTAAGAACAGCATAGTTTCTCCTTGCTGAAGTTGCAGTGGGCCAAAGTAACAAAAAGCCACAGATGGGTTTTTTTTTTTTTTTTTTTTTTAAAGAATGTTAATGTAAATTAATACTATAATCACTTAGCAAAGGAGGTTGTGACTCTGGAAACAGCAGCTGCTTTATAACCTAGTCCTCTTTTAAATATGTGAATGCAGTACTATGCTAGTGCTCCTCAAAAGAAACATTTGACTGTTGCAATGAGATTACACTTGGAAAGGGAACATCTTAGATATCAATTACATCATGTCATTTCTGTGGCTAACTTCATTATGATCAATGCATCTGCATTAGGAATGTGCCTCCTTTTTTTTTTTAACAAACATGATCAGTGACATGATAAAAATGATTGCTATATGAGGAGATGTGTGTGCTAGGGGGAGTATGTAAATTGAAGTGTATATGTGTGTGGGTGTGGGTGTATGTGTGGGCAGTATGTGTGTGTCAGAGTCCATATTTGTTTTTTGAAAAAGTATGTCTGCATGTGTGTGTTTGTGCGGGGGGATGCAGCTGTGTTTTTATGGAGGATGTATGTACTGGTGTGAATGCGTGATCTTTGTGGAGGATGTGTGTGGGATTTGCTGTAAGTGTATAGTTGTGCAGGAGTATATGTGGTATATGTGATGTGTTGGGTGATGCACATGGGAAAATGTGTGAACAGTGTACATGTGTGTGGGAGGAATGTGCGTATTGTGTGTGCATGTATGGAGGGTGCTGGTAGTCTGTTGGGGCTTTGGGAGTGATGTGAGGGGTGGGAAGCATGTATTTAGGGGAAGGTAAAGGGGATTTGAGGATGTGGGGATATAAGGGTGTAAATTCCGGTTTGACTTGGAAGACACCGTTTAGTGCCTTATTTCACCAGTTGTTATAGACATTTTATTTTCCTTTGGTTTTGTCTGCTTGTCTTGCTCTATGCCAAACTGTGGGAGAAGGTGTGCTTTTGGAATGGAACGTTTATGAACTGTTGTAAACACTGGCCGTGGACCGCTGCGACAGGTCTCCCCAACTCACCTGGCAGATGCCAGCCTCCGTCTGCTTCCGCGGTCCTGCTGGGCAGGCCGCATCGGGCCTTGACCATGGCATTTTCCCACGAGGGAGACGCCACCGACTCCCTCCTGGACTCCTCCTCCCTAGGCATGCGCATGCGGCTTAGCTCTACATTTAAAGGGGCTGCAGCGGGAAACCTCGGCCCAGCCCCCAATGATGACATCACGGGCTAGGGCTGTAAAAGCCCTCTTCCTGCTTCCCTTCCTTGCCTTGAGAGTAGCTAGTTGCTTGTTCCTGTGTTCCAGTCTCCGTTCCTGTGTTCCAGCTTATTCCAGTTCCCATGTTCCTGCTTGTTCCTGCGTTCCAGCTTGTTCCTGCTCCTGTGGTTCCGCTCCTCTTCCAGTTCCTGTCCTCGGTTGTCTCCTAGGCTCTGACCTCGGCTTGGTATCCTGATTCTCCTGTCTTCTGCCCGTCCTGACCTCTGGCGTGTTCTTTGGTTCCTGCTTGTCTTCAGCCTGCCTCAAATTCTGGCCTGGTTTATCGTGTTGCAAGGCTGCTGCCTGCTTCGACTCCTGGACCATCTATGTTCTTCTGGATCTTCACCAGCCTCGACTTAGACCACCTACTGGACTCTCCCTGCCAGGAGATCTTCGCCTAAGTCCTGCCAGCCCCAGCACCCAAGAGCTCAACCTGCGGGGAACGAGGGCTGGTAAAGGTGAAGCTCCAATCTGGTCTTCTGGTTCTGCACTGCCTCCCGGCTAAGAGTACCATTAGAGGGCCTCTCCTCGGTGGATCCATCTGCTCTCAAGCCAGCTCAAGGGTCCATAAACCCAACACGAACATTCTGCAGCCTTTAACTTCCTTCCACTTATAATAAAACATTTTCAACAAACATGATTTTAATGATATGACTAAAATGACTGCAATATGGAATTGTGCATATTTTTATAGTGAGGTGTGAGGAGTGAGTGGGTATTGTTTGGGAAGAAACTGTGTGGGAGTTTTGTGTATATGTATATATGAGATCTTGTTTGTGGAGTGTTATGTTTATCTTGTAGGGATGTGGAAGTTTTGTGGAGTATGAATGTGTGTGTATATGTTGTAGAGGTGTGTAGGGATGGTTGTAAGTATGTTTGTGGAAGGGATGTGCTGCTGGGTATATGGTGTGTGGGTGGGAAGGGATGGTGTGTGGGGAATTGAGTGAGTGAGGGTATGTGTATGGGTATATGTAGCGTATATGTACAGGGGATAAGGAAATGTGTGAGAAGTACGGTGTATGTGAAAGGTGAGCATGTATGTAAGAGGGTTTCTGTAGAAGGTTTATGGACGTATGGTGGTAGATGGGTTCGGGAGGGTGTGTCAGGGGTGTGTGTATATGAGAGGAAGATGTGTATGTGAATTTTTGGAGAAAGGTATGCTGTGTGTATGGAGGAGAGTGTATGTCTGCTTCATTTTTTTTCCCTGTGTGTCTCTTCATGTTTTGCTCTGGTTCAAACTGGCTGAAGCGGGATGACTTTTGGAATGAAGTGGTCACCATTATTTTACAGGTTCTTTTTTTTTTTTTATTATATTTTTATTAAGCATTTCATTTTTCAAAGAAATATTACACAGCTTAGGTAGAAAGTTATCATACAAAACATTCAAAAAAAGAAAAAGAAATAATCTATTCATTTACCCATACAGCTGTACTAGTCTAGATGTTTTTTTTTTCAGTAATAAAAGATTCTGGTAAAACGAAAAGAGCAGAATTCTATAGAATACAACATCAAATATGTTATAAAGAACCATATACATCCATCAATCCCTTATTAACTAAGGAATTCAAGAGCTAGATTCCAGATAAGAGCGCAGTTGTTCAGGCATGTTAAAAATATACCTCGTATTTTGAAATAACACAATACGCTGTTCCTGATCTTACCGGAGGTAGTAGACGCTGCTCCTTATGAAAACTTGCTTGTTGAGATTTCTTTTGCCAATTTGCTGCTTTTGGAGCGACTGACACTGCTTCGGCTGTTCATTTCCTACATTTCCCTGCTGGCCCCTGAGCTCTGACGTCAGGGGGAGGAGCTCTGAGACGCCCATATCATCGGCGTCCGGGCAGTGAGGATTACCGCTGTTCCTGATCTTACCGGAGGTAGTAGACGCTGCTCCTTATGAAAACTTGCTTGTTGAGATTTCTTTTGCCAATTTGCTGCTTTTGGAGCGACTGACACTGCTTCGGCTGTTCATTTCCTACATTTCCCTGCTGGCCCCTGAGCTCTGACGTCAGGGGGAGGAGCTCTGAGACGCCCATATCATCGGCGTCCGGGCAGTGAGGATTACCGCTGTTCCTGATCTTACCGGAGGTAGTAGACGCTGCTCCTTATGAAAACTTGCTTGTTGAGATTTCTTTTGCCAATTTGCTGCTTTTGGAGCGACTGACACTGCTTCGGCTGTTCATTTCCTACATTTCCCTGCTGGCCCCTGAGCTCTGACGTCAGGGGGAGGAGCTCTGAGACGCCCATATCATCGACGTCCGGGCAGTGAGGATTACCGCTGTTCCTGATCTTACCGGAGGTAGTAGACGCTGCTCCTTATGAAAACTTGCTTGTTGAGATTTCTTTTGCCAATTTGCTGCTTTTGGAGCGACTGACACTGCTTCGGCTGTTCATTTCCTACATTTCCCTGCTGGCCCCTGAGCTCTGACGTCAGGGGGAGGAGCTCTGAGACGCCCATATCATCGGCGTCCGGGCAGTGAGGATTACCGCTGTTCCTGATCTTACCGGAGGTAGTAGACGCTGCTCCTTATGAAAACTTGCTTGTTGAGATTTCTTTTGCCAATTTGCTGCTTTTGGAGCGACTGACACTGCTTCGGCTGTTCATTTCCTACATTTCCCTGCTGGCCCCTGAGCTCTGACGTCAGGGGGAGGAGCTCTGAGACGCGCATATCATCGGCGTCCGGGCAGTGAGGATTACCGCTGTTCCTGATCTTACCGGAGGTAGTAGACGCTGCTCCTTATGAAAATTTGCTTGTTGAGATTTCTTTTGCCAATTTGCTGCTTTTGGAGCGACTGACACTGCTTCGGCTGTTCATTTCCTACATTTCCCTGCTGGCCCCTGAGCTCTGACGTCAGGGGGAGGAGCTCTGAGACCCCAATATCATCAGCGACCAGACGGCGCGAATCGCCGTCGGCGCGTCGCCAAAGCCGCGCGCCTAAGGGGCGCGCGTGGCTTAGCCGGGCTTCGCCGGGATTCGTTGGGAGTTGGCATGGGACTATCGTAAGTCGTTGATCACGTACAGCGGTCACATGAGACTGGTAAAATAGGACGTTGTATATTAAGGGTCCTGGTTTAACGTATCTTCATATTTGCTTAAAAATTTGTGGTTTTTACTGTTTTGGTAATGCCACATACCAAAAGAAAGGGTAAAGTGGCTACTTCTTCACCAGTTTCTAATAATAATCAGCCATGTATTTCGGACCACTTTATAATTACACCAGGAAGCGAAGTCATTAGGGAGTTTGGCCAAGAGCAGGGCCAAATTCCTTTGACATTTGAAACATCGTTGAGCCCTGGTGCCCCCAAAACACCAGAACCGCCTATGAGGGAAAGGGAAGGAGAATTCATCTCCGTAGTACCTAGATTGAACCTGACCCCTTCCTTGAATATTGAAAGGGGGGGGAAAGAATTTAATCCCCTAATGGCGTCTAAGGAGAAGGAGCTAGAGGGAGACCGGGTGCGAGTTCAGCAGGATGTTGTATTGATCACTCCTACAAAATTCACACTAGAAGAAATTGGAAGTATGGTCTTTGCTATGCAAAAATCTATCAACGATTTGGCTAAACTCGTTCAGGAAGGCCTGAATGCTAATAAGATAATGCAAACAAAAGTAGAACAGATAGAAGGTTCGGTAACAGCCTTGGGGGTCAAGATAAAAGAAACAGAAAATGTACAAGTGCAGTTAATTAAATCTGAGAAGATACATACAGAAAAAATTGAGCAATTAGAGAACCAGATTAGAAGAGCTAATTTAAGAATTCTAAATTTTCCAAAAACTCATCTACTATCCCCCAAGGAGTTATTTAGGAGCTATCTAATTAAGGTATTAAAATACACTGAGACAACTATTCCCTTAATATCTAGAATATATTATATTTCGCAACCTGTATCTCATGAAGAAATGCAGGAGCAAAATCAAGTTCAGGAGGACAAAAAGGAAGATACTAATCTGTCAGAATTATTAGAAAAATCATCAGACATGGAGATTAAGGCAAGAGCCACCTTAATAGTACAATTTACAGATTTGTCCCAGCGAGATATAGTTCTAAGGTTATATTTTAAATATCAGAATGTTAAATTCCACGGATACACTATTAGAATCTTTCCTGATATATCCTATAATACTCAGGTTAAAAGAAGAGAATTTCTTTCAATGCGAGATAGGGTCACTCAACGAGGAGCCAAATTCATTTTACGTTTTCCTTGTCGTTGTATTTTACAGGTTCTAACCATCTTCCCCTAAAAGCAATGGGGAGTTTTTGGGAGGGTTTGTTCTCTGAAAATATTGAAGGACTAGGGGACATTCCATGAAGTTAGCAAGTAGCAGATTTAAGACTAATCGGAGAAAATTCTTTTTCACTCAACGCACAATAAAGCCCTGGAATTTGTTGCCAGAGAATGTGGTTAGTGCAGTTAGTGTAGCTGGGTTCAAAAAAGGTTTGGATAAGTTCTTGGAGGAGAAGTCCATTAATGGCTATTAATCAAATTTACTTAGGGAATAGCCACTGCTATTAATTGCATGAGTGGCATGGGATCTTCTTAGTGTTTGGGTAATTGCCAGGTTCTTGTGTCCTGGTTTGGCATCTGTTGGAAACAGGATGCTGGGCTTGATGGACCCTTGGTCTGACCCAGCATAGCAATTTCTTATGTTCTTATGACCCCATATTTCTGGTTTTAAGATTCATCCAGAATTTTCAAATTTTCTTCAGGGGTAGTATCTCCAAATTGGTTTGTTTTGTATATACCATGACAGGAATAAATGAATCTCACTTGTAAACCAGGGAATGTTAGATGTTCTTCCAGTGAGACAAATTCAGGTCTGGATATATACACAGGCATACTAGGCCTGTGACTAGGGTGGAAAAAAATCTGTTCCTGACTGCTGTCCTTCCTCCATCAGGGCTGAAAAATGAATTGTTGCACTCCTTAAGGCCATAGTGTAAAGGTCGACATGAGCACTTGGTGCTGTGGTGCAGTTGATGTAGCTGTGTAGACGAACCTACGAGGCCTATGCTGGCAGCTGGCAAATGCACCCTGTAGCGGGATAGACTGGAGCTTCACCAATACCATCTGACTCCCCCGTAGGTTGAGCCCTTGGGTTCTGCTGGCCGGCAAGTCTTAGGTGGGTCCCTAGGGCAGAGGCAAGAACAAAATATCAATAGCACACTGGAGTCAGGGCAGGCAGCAGCAGATGGAGGCAGAGACAGACCAAGGTTGGGGCAGGCTGGGAACAAGCAAAAGGTCAGGTCCAGGTGGCATGCAAAATATGTCCAGGCAAAGGTCAAGATCCTGTTAAGCGCCCAATCATCTGGAGAGTCAGACCAAGGGAGGACGAGGACACACTGAAGATGCTGGACAAGAATAAGACAAAGCAGGACAAGACAGGTTGTCAAAACCTCTTAGAATTGTATCTGATAGTGTTAGAAGTAAGGTGTCTGAGATGATGTGTTTAGGCATGCTGGGCAGGCAGAAAATGTGGCTGATGAAAAGCTTTGCAAATTCACTAGCAGTTGGTAATCCAGGAAGTGCCACAAAGTGAGCCATTTTTGAAAAATGATCCACTGTTACCCAGATGGTATTGTTGCCTCCAGAGAGTGGTAAGTCCACCACAAAATCTGTGGCGATGTGCGTCCATGGTTAGTCTGGCACTGGCAGTAGTTGAAGCTGGTCCCAAGGATGTTCGGGCGGAAGTTTCTGTCTAGCACAGTTGGTACAGGCCACTACGTAGGCAAACACGTCTTCTTTCATACATGGCTACCAGTAGTATTGTTCTAGCTTCACCAGAGTTCTCCATTGACCGGGATGTCCAGCCAATTTAGAGTCATGAGCCCATGCTAGTAGTTTCTTCCGGAGGTTGTTAGGCACAATTGTTTTGCCCGAGGGCACTGGGTGAGTAGCAGAAAGAATGACTTTCTCTGGGTCAACGATGTGTTGCGGAGCATCAGGTACATCTTCAGATATGAAGCAGCGAGATAGAGCATCCGCTCTGAGGTTTTTATCTCCAGGTCGGTATTTCAAGACAAAATTAAACCTGTTAAAGAACAGGGACCATCTCGCCTGTCTATGATTGAGGTGCTGGGCATGGCAAAGGTATTCTAAGTTTTTATGGTCTGTAAAAACCGTGATTTGATGTTGAACGCCTTCAAGCCAGGGATGCCACTCCTCGAACGCCATCTTTATCACCAGTAGCTCTTTATCTCCAATGCTGTAATTTCTTTCTGCCGGTATGAAGCATCTGGAGAAAAAGGAACATGGATGTAGGATCTTGGAGTCACTGGTCTGACTTAGCACAGCCCCTACGCCAACATCTGAGGCATCAACCTCCACGATGAAGGGGCATGCAGGATCCGGATGATGGAGAAATGACTTAGTAAAGAAAGCGTCCTTCAGATTTTGGAATACAGTGACAGCCACAATAGAACAATTGGCAACATTGGCACCTTTCTTTCAGAGCTGTTAATGACACAGTTAGTGAGGGGTAATTCTTTATGAAGGTTCTATAATAATTAGTGAATCCCAGAAATCATCTAAGAGCTTTTAGACCAGTGGGTTGAGTCCATTTATGAATGCTCTCCAGCTTTTGAGGATCCATCTGGAATCCTTTGTTAGATACTATGTACCCTAAGAAAGGTACAGATTCCTTGTGGAATTCACATTTGGACAGTTTTGCTTATAGATGATTCTCCTGCAGTCTCTGTAAAACCTTCTTGACATCCTCCTTGTGGGTATTCAGGTCTTGAGAGAATATCAGGATGTCGTCTAGGCATACAATGACATATTGGTAGAGTAGGTCACGCAGGATGCCGTTCATCATGTTTTGGAAGACAGCTGGGGCATTGCACAAGCCGAAGGGCATCACTAAGTACTCAAAGTATCCTTCCCTGGTATTAAATGCTGTCTTCTATTCATCGCCTGAATAAATATGAACAAGGTTGTATGCTCCTTTAAGATCAAGCTTGCAGAAGATCTTGGCTCCCTGTAGTCTGTCAAATAGATCTGAAATGAGTGGTAAGAGATAGCAGTCTTTGACTGTGATCTCGTTTAGACCACGATAATCAATGCATGGGCGTAAGGTTCCGTCTTTCTTCCCCACAAAGAAGAAGCCTGCCCTAGCAGGAGACTTGGAGGGCCTTATGTATTCCACACATTTAGAAAGGTGGAAGGAAGGCAAAATGATTACCATCATGGTTAAAAGGTGAGGTGAAGGAGGCTATTTTAGCCAAAAAAAAATCCTTCAAAAATTGGAAGAAGGATCCATCTGAAGAAAATAGGATAAAACATAAGCATTGCCAAGTTAAGTGTAAAACATTGATAGAACAGGCGAAGAGAGAATTTGAAAAGAAGTTAGCCATAGAGGCAAAAACTCATAATAAAAACTTTTAAAAATATATTTGAAGCAAGAAACCTGTGAGGAAGTTGGTTGGACCATTAGATGACAAAGAGGTTAAAGGGGCTCTTAGGGAAGATAAGGCCATTGCAGAAAGTCTAAATGAATTCTTTGCTTCCGTGTTTACTAATGAGGATGTTGCGGAGACACCAGTTCCTGAGATGGTTTTCAGGGGTGATGAGTCAGATGAACTGAACAAAATCACTGTGAACCTGGAAGATGTAGTAGGTCATATTGACAAACTAAAGAGTGGCAAATCACCTGGACCGGATGGTATGCAACTTAGGGTACTGAAGGAACTAAAAAATGAATTTTCTGATCTATTAGTTAAAATTTGTAACCTATCATTAAAATTATCCATTGTACTTGAAGACTAGAGGGTGGCCAATATAACCTCAATATATAAAAAAGGTACCAGGGATGATCCTGGTAAATATAGACCAGTGAGCCTGACTTCAGTGCCGGGAAAAATAGTGGAAATGATTAGGGATGTGAATCGTTTTTTGACGATTTAAAATATCGTCTGATATATTTTAAATCGTCAAAAATCGTTAGGGCCACGATACAATACCAATTCCCCCGATTTATCGTCAAAAAATCGTAAATCGGGGGAATGGGGAGGGCAGGAAAACCGGCACACTAAAACCCCCTAAAACCCACCCCCGACCCTTTAAATTAAATCCCCCACCCTCCCGAACCCCCCTCCAATGACTTAAATTACCTGGGGGTCCAGCGGCTGTCCGGAACGGCAGCGGTCCGGAACGGCCTCCTGCAATAGAATCGTGTTGTCCTCAGCCGGCGCCATTTTTCAAAATGGCGGCGAAAAATGACGGCGGCCATAGACCAACACGATTCGACTGCAGGAGGTCGTTCCGGACCCCCGCTGGACTTTTGGCAAATCTTGTGGGGGTCAGGAGGCCCCCCCAAGCTGGCCAAAAGTCCCTGGGGGTCCAGCGGGGGTCCGGAAAATGATCTCCTGCCGCGAATCGTTTTCCGTATGGAAAATGGCGCCGGCCATATGCGTATGGCCGGCGCCATTTTCCGTACGGAAAATGGCGCCGGCAGGAGATCGACTGCAGGAGGTCGTTCAGCGGGGGTTCCGGTCCCCCGCTGAACGACCTCCTGTAGTCGATCTCCTGCCGGCGCCATTTTCCGTACGGAAAACGATTCGCGGCAGGAGATCGTTTTCCGGACCCCCGCTGGACCCCCAGGGACTTTTGGCCAGCTTGGGGGGGCCTCCTGACCCCCACAAGACTTGCCAAAAGTCTAGCGGGGGTCCGGAACGACCTCCTGCAGTCGAATCGTGTTGGTCTATGGCCGCCGCCATTTTGCGCCGCCATTTTGAAAAATGGCGCCGGCTGAGGACAACACGATTCTATTGCAGGAAGCCGTTCCGGACCGCTGCCGTTCCGGACCGCCGCTGGACCCCCAGGTAATTTAAGGCATTGGAGGGGGGTTCGGGAGGGTGGGGGATTTAATTTAAAGGGTCGGGGTGGGTTTTAGGGGGTTTTAGTGTGCCGGCTCATGATTTTCACGATTTTCATGATATTTTAACCACCCAAACGATAACAATACGATTCCCTCCCCCTCCCAGCCGAAATCGATCGTTAAGACGATCGAGGACACGATTCACATCTCTAGAAATGATTCTCAAGATCAAAATCGTAGAGCATATAAGAGAGAGCGGTTTTAAGCAGTGTACCGCAAGGATCGGTGTTGGGACTGGTCCTGTTCAATATCTTTGTGAGCGACATTGCGGACGGGATAGAAGGTAAGGTTTGTCTATTTGCGGACGACACTAAGATCTGCAACAGAGTGGACACGCCGGAAGGAGTGGAGAGAATGAGACGGGATTTAAGGAAGCTGGAAGAGTGGTCGAAGACATGGCAGCTGAGATTCAATGCCAAGAAATGCAAAGTCATGCATATGGGGAGTGGAAATCCGAATGAACTGTATTCGATGGGGGTGGGGGAGGCTGATGTGCACGGAGCAGGAGAGAGACCTTGGGGTGATAGTGTCTAATGATCTGAAGTCGGCGAAACAATGTGACAAGGCAATAGCAAAAGCCAGAAGAATGCTGGGCTGCATAAAGAGAGGAATATCGAGTAAGAAATGGAATGTGATTATCCCCTTGTACAGGTCCTTGGTGAGGCCTCACCTGGAGTACTGTGTTCAGTTCTGGAGACCGTATCTCCAAAGAGACAGAGACAAGATGGAAGCGGTCCAGAGAAGGGCGACCAGAAAGGTGGAGGGTCTTCATTGAATGACTTATGAGGAGAGATTGAAGAATCTAAATATGTACACCCTGGAAGAAAGGAGGAGCAGGGGTGATATGATTCAAACCTTCATATACTTGAAAGGTTTTAACGATCTAAAGACAATGACAAACCTTTTCTTTCAAAAAAAAATCAGCAGAACCAGGGGTCACGAGCTGAAGCTCCAGGGAGGAAGAATCAGAACCAATGTCAGGATGTATTTCTTCACGGAGAGGGTGGTGGATGCCTGGAATGTCCTTCCAGAGGAAGTGGTGAAGACCAGAACTGTGAAGGACTTCAAAGGGGCGTGGGATAAACACTGTGGATCCATCAAGTCTAGAGGACGTGAATGAAGAGGGGGTGGCTCGCGGGAATGACGGCTACTACCTGGAGATAATACCCTTATTCACTATACATGCACATGGTTAATGCGACTCCAACATTGCTCTAAGCTTCAATGGTAAGAGGATATGTGGAAAAAAAAAAAAGAAGGATTTGCATTCACAAAAAAGTGTGGTGTAGCTTGCTTGCCCTAACTAAGCTACATATTCAATTAGATACAGTTCCAACACTGCTCTCTACATTAATGGTGGGGTGGAAGGGAAATAAAACTAAAAGGTACTAAGAGCCAAGTGTAACAAGTAAGAGGAAAAAAAAAGTGCATAACTTGCTGGGCAGACTGGATGGGCCGTTTGGTCTTCTTCTGCCGTCATTTCTATGTTTCTATGTTTCTATATAGAAAGACATGGTTTAATGGAAAACAGTCAATATGGATTTACCGAAGGGAAGTCTTGCCTAACAAATCTGCTTCATTTTTTTGAACTAGTTAATAAACATGTGGATAAAGGTGAACCAGTAGATGTAGTGTATTTGGATTTTCAGAAGGCATTTGACAAAGTCCCTCATGAGAGGCTTCTAAGAAAACTAAAAAGTCATGGGATAGGAGGCGATGTCCTTTCGTGGATAACAAACTGCTTAAAAGACAGGAAACAGAGTAGGATTAAATGGTCAATTTTCTCAGTGGAAAAGGGTAAACAGTGGAGTGCCTCAGGGATCTGTACTTGGACTGGTGCTTTTCAATATATATATAAATGATCTGGAAAGGAATACGACGAGTGAGGTTATCAAATTTGCGGATGATACAAAATTATTCAGGGTAGTTAAATCACAAGCGGATTGTGATACATTACAGGAGGACCTTGCAAGACTGGAAGACTGGGCATCCAAATGGCAGATGAAATTTAATGTGGACAAGTGCAAGGTGTTGCATATAGGGAAAAATAACCCTTGCTGAAGTTACATGATGTTAGATTCCATATTGGAACTACCACCCAGGAAAAAGATCTAGTCATTATAGTGGATAATACTTTAAAATTGTCGGCTCAGTGTGCTGCAGCAGTCAAAAAAGCAAACAGAATGTTAGGATTTATTAGGAAGGGAATGGTGAATAAAACGTAAAATGTCATAATGCCTCTATATCGCTCCATGGTGAGACCGCACTTTGAATACTGTGTACAATTCTGGTCACCGTATCTCAAAAAAGATATAGTTGCGATGGAGAAGGTACAGAGAAGGGCAACCAAAATGATAAAGGGGATGGAACAGCTCCCCTATGAGGAAAGGCTGAAGAGGTTAGGTCTGTTCAGCTTGGAGAAGAGACGGCTTTAAGGGGGCATTCCATGAAGTTAGCAAGTAGCACATTTAAGACTAATTGGAGAAAATTCTTTTTCACTCAACGCACAATAAAGCTGTAGTGCCATTTTTGAATCCCCAGAGAGACTGTAAAACTTTTGGTCCGGGGTATACGGAATATATTGGCCTGATTTGAGAGTTACAATTCCCCTGAAGAAGACTGATACTTCAGTTGAAACATGATTCATGTTGGGATGTTTAAAATTTAACAGCAATGCACTGTAGCTGCTTGATTGAAAACGTTTACGGCTAAGTATTCTATTTTTTGAATTTGACATTTAAAGAACGTTCAGTTTTAAGAAAGGTTGATAACTTAAAAATTTAAAAATTTATATTGCTATAGAATTAGTTTGAATAAAGGTAACCGGTGGGTGGACAAATGACAATAAATGATTAAATAAAGGAAGCTCTTTAAGCTGATAACAGCCTGCGGCCCATTGCGTGGCGAGAGGCTGCAGATTACACTACTTGAGCGGATATCTTTATGATATTGTCATTTGTTGGGTAATTAATTGTTGCACAAAAATTCTTTTGAAAAGTGTATGTTGTAATCATTGAGTGGGTTTAGGCTCCTCTCTCCTTTGTTTCTTGATCAATTTGGAGAGGTAGTTGCTTCATTATTGTTTGACATAAATGTTAGCCAGACAAACCCTTTTGAACATCTACCTGCTAAGACTGCAACAGAGGTTGCATCCTACTTTTTGCACCAAGTTTTTGCTTTCTTTTATTTCCTATAGATGATTTTTCCCTTTCAGAAAATGCATAAAATTAATTCTTAAGCATAACATGTTCAAAATTATGCAGGCAGACTGGTTGGAAGATCTTTTGCACTTTATTTTTACCCAAAACGTAAATATGGCCGTTGGATCTCTATTTCCAAAATACATGGTGACGTTTCACTGAGTGACTGGTGAAAGTAAGAGCTCAGTTCAATAGCAAGAACCTGAATATTTGCCTTTTGAAAACCAATCTTTTAAGTGTGTTTGTGTATGTGTGGGGTGGGGTGGGGGATCAATCAAACTTTGCTCCACTTCCACAATTCCTCTAGTTTTGCCCTGGTGTTTTTCCTATTTAAAATACTGGGAGAGTTTCATTGACAAATTTGGGACAAGTTTTGCACTGGTATCAACTTAACCCTGGAAGCTCGCTGTGGGGCAGGGGTTTACCTACTGTGGTTGAATTGTTAAGTCTCCTTGAGCATGAGTTTGGAAAGGCGAGTATTTAAACCCAAAATCTGAAGCCAAATCCTCTGGAGCAAACCTTTAGTAAACCATCCCCTAGGACTTTGTAGCCTTACAGCCATTGCCGTGTGTTAAGCCAAGCTATGGTACATTCCATGCGAAGGTCATGTAATCTAGACTTGGGCTGTATGGAATTTTTAGTGGTGTCCTTGAAATACCTTTATGTCAATTCATCTGGAACTCTGAGGGCGTTATCAGATAGACAAATGGAATAGAGTTGTAATTATATGTCTCCAGGTCCACTTTAAAAAGCCCTGATTAAAAAATAAATTCACAACTATGTAAACACTTACAAGAAACGGGGAAAGCATTTTTCCTAAGTGAGAAAATTGAACACAACTAGAATATTGAAATCTATTTAAATACTTTGTTTAAGAAAACATTTTTTAAGTGTGCTTTGAATTATTTTTTGGATAGCAATCAAGCAATATGTTTCTTAAAAAAGCTAGAGGTTCCACTCTTTTGGTTCCAAATATGGGCCATTTATCAAGGTTTAACAGTGTAAAATTTTTAAATTGAAACAATCTTACTGGAATAGAAAAAAAAGGCGTGAATAGTTGTTTTCCAAAAGGCAAGAAAACTATTAACTGACTTGTTGGAGACCATGGACATTTGGACGGTGGATGGACAATCACTGAACTGTTTAGATGGGATCAATTTCAGGAAACAGAAATCTGAAAATATTCTGTCCCAGCCAATGAACCTGTAGCAGCGGCTATTAGATTAGATCCATGCTAATTAGATGTTCTGATACCTAGGCAAAGAAAAATATCCCCAGGAAACTGTTTCATGATGAAAACGCCTTTATACAACAAAGGTGCAGCAGTTCTGTTTGTAATGGTTGTATAAAAGCCTTCAAATGCAATGCCTGGCAGTAGCCATAGTCTCTGAGAGCTGCGTACTGCACAGCACGATGTGTTCATGAAAGCACTACGCATTCACAGGGAAATAGTTTCAGGGAAGCTAAAACATAATAATAATAATAATAATAATAATAATACTGATAAGAAAAGGAGAATCCTATCCACAGTGTAGAAATACTATTTTTCCAGGGGCTGTGAGGATAATCCAGCTTCTAAAATGTTTTCAGTCTTCTAATGATAAATGAGGTATGTTCATGGCACCAGATCAGTGACAGGAATACAGATTTTAATTTCTAAAGGCTCACATGCTATTTTAAAACGAAAAAAAAAGTCCCAATTTATCTCTTTCTTGAATCCGTATAACTTTTGGATGCCTGCCTTTTTCAGTATTTAGAAATGTCTTAGATTGCCACTCCTTGCTCTGTGACTTCCTGTTAGAGATACCAACTGGCTGCATTTTTCAGGACAGGTTGCTCTAATACTGATTTTGCCCCCTTGCCCATAAGGGCTTGGAGTCCTGTTAAACTTCAGGAAAACTAGAAACATAAATTCATAAATTCCATGGGGTAAAACCTAGGATTGGATCAACTTGGAGACAGTTTGTAATCCTACTCATTGGGTGATGTGCGCTAAAACTCATGTTAAAATTTTTAGCGTGCACCTTACTAAAAATGTTAACATGCGTACTAAAACATCAGTTAGCATGTGGTGCACTATGTTTTTTTAATGTATGAGCAATTATACCCACTATGGGGAGTGTTGTAAAGTCCTATCCAAACACGTCAAGTGATTTTCAACACTCTAAACGTCCACTCTTATATGGAATATATGGATACTTGACCCTCACAGTATCTCCTGTTTGCTGGAGTCCTCAAGATGTTCACAGGTGTGAGGAGCCATGGCTGAGACCCATATGCTGTGTCACCTAGGAGGAAGCCACATAGAATGTGATCTGCACTGAGATTCCTAGGGGTTGACTAGCTGGTCACCATATGCACTGCATTCCTTTGTGGGTATCATTCTTGCCAACCCTTCCTCCTCCTCTACATCCATTCTGGAGAAACCAAGAGATAAATATATGTGAGTGTTGGAATCCATTGCACACATGTAGTGAATATACTATCTCATTAAAGTAGCAATGCAATAGAAATCCTTTTTGAGTCTTCACATCATTGTCTCTGATTGGGATATTGAATATACATTACTGCTCAAATATGCAGAGCTTGGGCAGTATAGAAGGCAGAGACTTTACAACTCTCCTGCTCACTTGCCCCTTTTCCCCTTATTGTTCTGCATTTCCTTACCTTCATTTTGTTTTCATAAATGGGGAACAGGAAAGGATAAGATTCTTCCTTTGGAGTCCCTTGGTTCTCCCTTGAATCAGCTGAAAGATGACAACACGATGCACAGGGGGCAAAAGTCCATTTGCTGAGATCAGAGGAGGAGTGATTGCTTAGCTAAAGCCCCCCAGAACAAGAACCTCCTCTGCTCCTAAATCTGTGGTTTTGTGACTTTGGCAAGTACACCAACCTATTTGGATAATGTGATTGGTGCTGTTGGTGTGGGAGCCAAAGATTTGTTGTTACCTTTTTCCATGGTGTTTGAGAAAGAGGTTATGTGGAGCGCAACACTGACCCAATGAGAAACGTAGGAGAGTGAACTGATAGGAGGCCAATAATGGATTGGAGAAAGTTCTGCCATCTGTGTGAGACCCAAGGTATCTTCCTTTATGTGTACTACAGCAAGTACAACACAGGACATGAGAGTTTCCCAGTTCATGCCACTAATAGACACCCTGGATGACATCTGGATAGTGCTGGTAAGACTGGAAGCTTCTATAGATGCATGTTCTTCTGATATGATTGTTTTGACTTCTAATTTGAATCAGCACATATACAGCTATAAAGTTCTGGTGTGAAGGTGGCGGACCTCACGCGTCACCTAGATAGGATTTTAGACAGTGCTAGGGAGGATCCGGCTGTCGTGGTACATGTGGGCACCAACGACATAGGAAAATGTGGGAGGGAGGTTCTGGAAGCCAAATTTAGGCTCTTAGGTAGAAAGCTTAAATCCAGAACCTCCAGGGTAGCATTCTCTGAAATGCTCCCTGTTCCACGCGCAGGTCACCAGAGACAGGCAGAGCTCCGGAGTCTCAATGCGTGGATGAGACGATGGTACAAGGAAGAGGGATTCAGTTTTGTTAAGAACTGGGGAACCTTTTGGGGAAGGGGGAATCTCTTCCGAAGGGATGGGCTCCACCTTAACCAGGGTGGAACCAGACTGCTGGCGCTAACCTTTAAAAAGGAGATAGAGCAGCTTTTAAACTAGAACAAAGGGGAAAGCTGACAGTCGCTCAGCAGTGCATGGTTCGGAGAGAGGTATCTTTAAAGGATACTAATGATGCATTAGAATTAGGGCATCCTGACAGTGAGGTTCCAATAATTAGAAAAGCAGTCCAAGTGCCTGTAACTAAAAACTCACCTGAGCTAAAAAATTCAAACTTATCCCTATCAATTAAAAAGCAGAATGAAAATACAAACAAAAAACAAACTTTGAAATGTTTGTATGCTAATGCCAGAAGTCTAAGAAGTAAGATGGGAGAATTAGAATGTATAGCAGTGAATGATGACATAGACTTAATTGGCATCTCAGAGACATGGTGGAAAGTAGGGATGTGAATCATTTTTCAACGATTAAAATTATCGTCCGATAATTTTAAAATCGTCTTAAATCGTTAAAGAACACGATACAATAGGAATTCTAACGATTTATCGTTAAAAAATCGTTAATCGGGTTAGTGCACACTAACGGGAGTTAGTGCGCACTAACCGAGTTAGTGCGCACTAACAGAAAATGATACAAATTGACACTTTTCAGGTTAAGAATGAATATGTAATCCTATTGGCTGGCTGCCCTCTTATTTATTGATGTTACCAAGGTTCCCACTGAGGTGATGGTTGGGGGGATGGGAAATGGAAACGGTTGGTAGCTTGACAAAAACAGTAATGTGATCAGTCAATGTGACTAGAACTTGTGCCTATCCCTGATACCGGGAGTGTTGTGATCTTCCTGCACACAGTTCCCTAACCCTGATACCAGGAGTGTTGTGATCTTTCTGCACGCAGTGCCCTAACCCTGATACCAGGGGTGTTGTGATCTTCCTGCACGCAGTGCCCTAACCCTGATACCGGGAGTGTTGTGATCTTCCTGCACTGAGCAGGGATACGGCACTGCATGGAGGAAGATCACAACACTCCCGGTATCAGGGTTAGGGCACTGAGTGCAGGAAGATCACAACACCCCTGGTATCAAGGATAGGGCACTGTGTGCAGGAAGATCACAACACCCCTGGTATCAGGGTTAGGGCACTGTGTGCAGGAAGATCACAACACTCCCAGTATCAGGGATATGGCACTGAGTGCAGGAAGATCACAACACCCCTGGTATCAGGGTTAGGGCACTGTGTGCAGGAAGATCACAACACTCCCAGTATCAGGGATATGGCACTGAGTGCAGGAAGATCACAACACCCCTGGTATCAGGGATAGGGCACTGCGTGCAGGAAGATCACAACACTCCCGGTATCAGGGTTAGGGCACTGTGTGCAGGAAGATCCCAACACCCCTGGTATCAGGGTTAGGGCACTGTGTGCAGGAAGATCACAACACTCCCAGTATCAGGGATATGGCACTGAGTGCAGGAAGATCACAACACCCCTGGTATCAGGGATAGGGCACTGCATGCAGGAAGATCACAACACTCCCAGTATCAGGGTTAGGGCACTGTGTGCAGGAAGATCACAACACCCCTGGTATCAGGGATAGGGCACTGCGTGCAGGAAGATCACAACACTCCCAGTATCAGGGATACGACACTGCATGCAGGAAGATCACAACACTCCCGGTATCAGGGATAGGGCACAAGTTCTAGTCACATTGACTGATCACATTACTTTTTTTTGTCAAGCTACCAACTGTTTCCATTTCCCATCCCCCATATATTGTCAGTGGGAACCTTGGTAATATGAATAAATAAGAGGGCAGCCAATAGGAATACATATTCATTCCTAAACTGACCTTAACTGACCTGAAAAGGATAAAATTGTATCATTTTCTGTTAGCGTGCACTAACAATGGTTAGCGCGCACTAACTTCCTGTTAGTGCGCACTAATCGGAAAAAACGATTTTTTAACTAAAACATCGTACCAAACACGATTTTCTTCTCCTGTCAGACGATTTCGATTGTTAAGACGATCGGGCACATGATTCACATCCCTAGTGGAAAGAGGATAACCAATGGGACAATGCTATACCGGGGTACAAATTATATCGCAATGATAGAGAGAAGCACTCGGGAGGAGGTGTGGCGCTTTATGTCCGGGATGGCATAGAGTCCAACAGGATAAACATCCTGCATGAGACTAAATACAAAATTGAATCTTTATGGGTAGAAATCCCTTGTGTGTCGGGGAAGACTATAGTGATAGGGGTATACTATCGTCCACCTGGTCAAGATGGTGAGACGGACAGTGAAATGCTAAGAGAAATTAGGGAAGCTAACCAAATTGGTAGTGCAGTAATAATGGGAGACTTCAATTACCCCAATATTGACTGGGTAAATGTATCATTGGGTCACGCTAGAGAGATGGATTCTCCTGGATGGAATAAATGATTGATTGATTTATTTATTTATTTATTTAAAAACTTTTCTATACCGTCGTTTAGTAGAGCACCATCACAATGGTTTACAGTTAGGCACAAATATGTGGTTTCTAATTTATCCAAAGGGTGCCATTATTATACGGTTACATAGTTCGATAATATATTCTAAATGGGAAAGGGTGTGGTTACCATTTACTATTAACTGTCTTTATAATTTAATACTTAAATTGTGAGAAAACAACAAAAGTAAGCAATACTGCTTTTTCTTGGTGATTTCCTGCTTTGTGTATGTGTTATTCCGTTGCCTCACTGTGAAATGCTTTTTTGAAGAGCCATGTTTTTAAGCCTTTTTTGAAGAGTTTTATTTCTTTCATTAGTCTTATTTCTAGTGGTAATGTGTTCCATAATAATGGTCCTGCCAAAGATAGTGCTCTCTCTCTAACTTGCTGTTTTGACTGAGGGTATGGTTAGTAGAGCTTTATTGGCTGATCTGAGATTTCTTTGGGGGACATGTAGTCGTAATGCGGTGTTTAGCCAGACCGAGTTTTCGTCGTTTATTAGCTTATGAACTGTGAATAGTGCTTTAAATTGAATTCTCTGTTCTATTGGGAGCCGGTGTAAATCTGCAAGTGTTTGGGTGATATGATCTCTTCTGCCTTTACCATTAAGTATTCTGGCGGCCGGGTTCTGTAGTATTTGCAGTGGCCTAATAGTGGTGTATGGTAATCCTAGGAAAAGTGTGTTGCAGTAGTCCGTGCTGGCAAATATTAAAGCTTGTAGTACTGTAAGAAAGTGTTCCTGTTTTAATAAGGGTTTTAGTCTTCTAAGGACCATTAGTTTGGCGTAGCCTTCTCTTGTTTTTATTGATATGTGTTGCTTAAGGCTCAGTTCCGTGTCTATAATTACTCCTAGGTTTCTAGCTTTATCAGTTAAGTCTACTGATTTGTCATTTTTAAGTCGAATGGGATTTTGAATTCTTTCGATGTTTTTTCGTTCAAGATGTATAAATTCTGTTTATAGCTTTATGGAGCAATTGGTTCAGGAACCAACGAGAGAGGGAGCAATTTTAGATCTAATTCTCAGTGGAGCACAGGACTTGGTGAGAGAGGTACTAGTGGTGGGGCTGCTTGGCAATAGTGATCATAATATGAACAAATTTGATTTAATGACTGGAAGAGGAACAGTGTGCAAATCCACAGCTCTCGTGCTAAACTTTCAAAAGGGAAACTTTGATAAAATGAGAAAAATTGTTAGAAAAAAACTGAAAGGAGCAGCTACAAAAGTAAAAAATGTCCAAGAGGCGTGGTCATTGTTAAAAAATACCATTCTAGAAGCACAGTCCAGATGTATTTCACACATTAAGAAAGGTGGAAAGAAGGCAAAATGATTACTGGCATGGTTAAAAGGGGAGGTGAAAGAAGCTATTTTAGCCAAAAGATCTTCATTCAAAAATTGGAAGAAGGATCCAACAGAAGAAAATAGGATAAAGCATAAACATTGGCAAGTTAAATGTAAAACATTGATAAGACAGGCTAAAAGAGAATTTGAAAAGAAGTTGGCTGTAGAGGCAAAAACTCACAGTAAAAGCTTTTTTAAATACATCCGAAGCAGAAAGCCTGTGAGGAAGTCAGTTGGACCGTTAGATGATCGAGGGGTTAAAGGGGCACTTAGAGAAGATAAGGCCATCGCGGAAAGATTAAATTATTTCTTTGCTTCGGTGTTTACTGAAGAAGATGTTGGGGAGGTACCCGTAATGGAGAAGGTTTTCATGGGTAATGATTCAGATGGACTGAATCAAATCATGGTGACCCTAGAAGATGTGGTAGGCCTGATTGACAAACTGAAGAGTAGTAAATCACCCGGACCAGATGGTATACACCCCAGAGTTCTGAAGGAACTAAAAAATGAAATTTCAGACCTATTAGTAAAAATTTGTAACATCATTAAAATCATCCATTGTACCTGAAGACTGGAGGATAGCAAATGAAACCCCAATATTTAAAAAGGGCTCCAGGGGCAATCCGGGAAACTACAGACTGGTTAGCCTGACTTCAGTGAAGGGAAAAATATTGAAAGTGTTCTAAACATCAAAATTACAGAACATATAGAAAGACATGGTTTAATGGAACAAAGTCAGCATAGCTTTACCCTGGGCAATTCTTGCCTCACAAATCTGCTTCACTTTTTTGAAGGAGTTAATAAACATGTGGATAAAGGTGAACCGGTAGATATAGTATACTTGGATTTTCAGAAGGCGTTTGACAAAGTTCCTCATGAGAGGCTTCTAGGAAAAGTAAAAAGTCATGGGATAGGTGGCGATGTCCTTTCATGGATTGCAAACTGGCTAAAAGACAGGAAACAGAGAGTAGGATTAAATGGACAATTTTTTCAGTGGAAGGGAGTGGACAGTGGAGTGCCTCAGGGATCTGTATTGGGACCCTTACTTTTCAATATATTTATAAATGATCTGGAAAGAAATACGACGAGTAAGATAATCACATTTGCAGATGACACAAAATTGTTCAGAGTAGTTAAATCACAAGCAGATTGTGATAAATTGCAGGAAGACCTTGTGAGACTGGAAAATTGTGCATCCAAATAGCAGATGAAATTTAATGTGGATAAGTGCAAGGTGATGCATATAGGGAAAAATAACCCATGCTATAATTACACAATGTTGCGTTCCATATTAGGTACTACAACCCAAGAAAGAGATCTAGGTGTCATAGTGGATAACACATTGAAATCATCGGTTCAGTGTGCTGTGGCAGTCAAAAAAGCAAACAGAATGTTGGGAATTATTAGAAAGGGAATGGTGAATAAAACGGAAAATGTCATAATGCCTCTATATCGCTCCATGGTGAGACCGCACCTTGAATGCTGTGCACAATTATGGTCGCCGCATCTCAAAAAAGATATAATTGCGATGGAGAAGGTACAAAGAAGGGCTACCAAAATGATAAGGGGAATGGAATAACTTCCCTATGAGGAAAGACTAAAGATTTTAGGACTTTTCAGCTTGGAGAAGAGATGACTGAGGGGGGATATGATAGAGGTGTTTAAAATCATGAGAGGTCTAGAACGGGTAGATGTGAATCGGTTATTTACTCTTTCAGATAGTGGAAAGATTAGGGGGCACTCCATGAAGTTAGCATGGGGCACATTTAAAACTAATCGGAGAAAGTTCTTTTTTACTCAACGCACAATTAAACTCTGGAATTTGTTACCAGAGGATGTGGTTAGTGCAGTTAGTATAGCTGTGTTTAAAAAAGGATTGGATACGTTCTTGGAGGAGAAGTCCATTACCTGCTATTAAGTTCACTTAGAGAATAGCCACTGCCATTAGCAATGGTAACATGGAATAGACTTAGTTTTTGGGTACTTGCCAGGTTCTTATGACCTGGATTGGCCACTGTTGGAAACAGGAGGCTGGGCTTGATGGACCCTTGGTCTGACCCAGTATGGCATTTTCTTATGTTCTTATGTTCTTTTCACTGAACATAAGGATAAAATAGAGGCATTTTAACTTTCTAAATTAGGTCCCTAAAGTAGGAGCTTATTTTCAGCCAAATTTATGCTCCTAAGTTTTCAGAAGAAAATTCACATACATTTAGCATCCTAAACTTAGGCCTGCTATACATTTTCCAGAATTTAGGGACCTAAATTAGGTACCTAATTCTGAAATTCATTGCTAAGCTCCTAACCTTGTCTTCCCACTCTAAATCCACCCCTGTAGTTACCCACTTCTTAGGCCACAAAATTTAGGACATAATGCAACTAGGAGCCTAAATTTAGGCACTGAGCCCTGATACATTTTCAAAAGGACCAATTTATAAGCCTGAACCCTTTGAAAATTGACTCCCAACTGGCTTTTCCTGATTGGAGCTTGCCTATTTCGTTGCTCTAGTGTATGGCTAATGATTATCTTTTGAAAAGGATATGAAGACAAAGGACTGCCTTGTTTTTCTCTAGTCCTTTGGTTTGCTTATGTTTTATTACAGGTCCTGCTTGAAATAGTTGTTGATGGCATCTAAGAACTTTACCTCCCTTACATGTCTTGATGTGACATACCTAACCAATACTTGGGAAATTGATGTCTCCCATTATTGTATGGTTAGGTGGGTGGCAATGTTTCCCCACTGCTGTATTCTTCCCTTTCACCTTTGGATTTCAGATTGCAGTTTGCCTCTTGCAAAGCTTTTATTCTGCTTGACTATATGCCATCCGTAACCCTTGACATATAGTGCCACCCCTTCACCAATTGTATCTGCCCTGTCATGTCGATATAATTTGTACCCTGGTATCACAGTGTCCCATTGGTTATACTTCCTTCACCAGGCCTCTGAGATACCTATTATGTCTGTAACTTCCGTAGTGCCATACATTCTAATTCTCCAGCCTTATTTTTAAGACTTCTGGCATTTGCATACAGACATTTTAAAGTAGTTTTATTTGTATTTCTATTTTTATATGTACCCACAACCTACTTATTATCAGATGATTCAGGCAGTTTGGAGTCATTATTATCTGCATGGTCTACATCTGGGTTTTCTCAGCTTTTATAACCACCTCTCTAGCGGGACATTCTAACTTACTTGGTTTGCCAGTATCTATTGAGGATAACTCCCTACAAACCTTGCACTGCTGAGTGACTCTGCTTTTCCCCATGTTTTTGTTTAAAAGCTGTTCCATCTCCTTCTTAAAAGTTGCAGCAGCCTGGTTCTTTTGATCAATGTTCTTCCTCCTGCCTCTGGGGAAGGGAAGGAGGTGGGCTTGCCATGATCACTTCTTACTGCCTTGAGGTGAAATGGAGTCTTGCTGCCCTCGGGGGGGGGGGGGGGGGGGGGAGGGGGTTTGAGGTGTATCCTTGCTGTGACTGTCCTGTTCTTTGTTTGCCTCAAGAGGAGCAGGGGCTCTAATTATTTAAGAAATATGCACATGAGGCTTTGCAGATATCGCGTGAAAAGGAGTTTTCTTTTTTTTAGGACATCACTGACATCATCTGATGGAGCCTGGCATGGAAAACTTATGTCAAAGTATCTAGAACTTTGACTAGGCATACTGAGCAAGACCAGCATGCCCTATACCATGCATCCATGCAGGGTCCCCCTTCAGTCTCTTTTTTTTCCATGGAGCTTTTGCTGCATGGTTACTGAGCTCGTACGCCATCTTTTATGGAAAGTGTTTGGACAACATTTTCCCGCTCATTTTCAGGGTTTTTCTTACATCTTTTCTTGTGCGGGTCCCTCTCCAGTTACGTAGTGAGTTCTAGTCAGGTTTCTCGGTGGTTCGGTAAGTTTTCTTTCGCTTCCATTCTCCCGTGGTGGCAGTGCTGTTGTTGTTGGATTGCAGGAGTTAGCAATCTGTTGGAGCTCGGATTGCAGGAGTTAGCAATCTGTTATTGTTTGGGATTGTTGTGGGTGGATCCTTGGGCCGGTGGCAGATGACCACGCCCCTGGGGGAAGATCCTGAGAGGGACCACAGGTCAGGCTCAGAGTTTGGAGGCAGACACACACTAGTTCTTTTATTAAACAGTATATTGAACCACCAGAGGTGGCAGTAGTGAGCTGGAGTGCCTGGCTGGGCTGCAGTCCCTCAGATATCGGAACAGCGATCCCTGGAGGCTGAGCTGGAGAGAAACTGAAATATAGTGAGTAGGCAGGGTATGCAAAGTTCATATAACGAACCAGATGGTAACACTCACACACTGTCTCACAGAAGCCCAGGAGCTGGAAGGTGTAGGCCCTTGAGGAGCGAGTACTTGTTCTAGGGAAAGCTCTGAGATAGCGATGGTAACTCACTGAAGTAGATAGCAGTGAAGACTTCCATGCAGAAGGGAATTCAGCAACAAGTCCGGGAGCATAGGCCCTCGAGGAGCGAGTACCAGTTCCAGGCTGACCTGAAAAACAAGAAGAGAGCGAGGCCCCCGAGGAGCGGGTACCCCTGTTAAGTCCGAGGAGGCAGAGTAGCTCAGATAGAAAGAATCCATATCCTTGCTAACTCGATGGGTTAGCAAATACTGAGACCTTAAATATCCGTCGCGGGTGACATCATCTTCGGGGGACGCCCCCGAGGTTCGCGCCATTGCCGGTACTTCTGTCGGGGCCGCACTGTGCGTGCACCCCCAGGCCTCTCAGGAACATGGCAGTTTGCAGTGTGGAGCCGATCCGGGGATGCCGGAGGACCTTGGCAGGAGGATGCCGCGGCAGCCAATCTTACCGCGGACGAAGAGGGAGGTGCCAAATAGGTATGGAGGGCCGAGAGAGGGCGTCGGGCACCGACGGACACAAGTGCCTTGGTGCCCACTGGCGTCGGTCGCCCTCTGCCTATGTTTTTCAGTTTCACCTCCTCAGTATGTGTTGTCATGGCCTCGTCAGGTTTTCATTGATGCCCTCAGTGCCCGAGGACTATGTCCATCATGGACCTGCATAACGTGTGTATCCTCTGCCTGGGGGCATTGCACGATGTCTGGGGTTGCCGCCTCTGTGACCAAATGACCCCGAAGGGATGTTGCGCTCACCTTGACAAGATGGAGAAGCTCTTTGGGTTGAAAAAGTCCGAGCCATTGACGTCGGCATCGGCATTGATTCCGAAGGACCACGGAGCTGCACTGATGGACACCAAGCCATCGACATCAGCGAGGCCGTCTGTTCCTTCGGTGCCATTGGTGGATAGAGGCTCAGAGGACTGGCCCCTGTTGGTCTCTTCCAGGTCAACGACATCAGGATCATAATCTTTCACCTCAGCACCGGGGAAAGACCAGGCCGAGCACTGAGGGAAGTCGAGGAAGCATCAGCACTGGTCACCTTTGATGCACGGTACTGGGCTCGAGTTGGTGCCGGCGCTTCTGTAATGCACCCGAAGCAACTCCGAAGTGAGGATTGCCTATCCTCCATTGATGCCGGGGGTCTGAGATGGTCTCCACTAGTCCTGGTGTCAGTTGCTGATCCAACTCAGGGATCTGAGGAAGATCTGGCCACCCCTCCTCTGGGGAAGGGTAGGGGTGGGCTTGCCATGATCATGCACATTTCTTACTGCCTTGAGGTGAAATGGAGTCCTTTCTGTCCTTGGGGGGGGGGGGGGGGGGTGTATCCTTGCTATGACTGTCCTGTTCTTTGTTTGCCTCAAGAGGAGCAGGGGCTCTAATTATTTAAGAAATATGCACATGAGGTTTTGCAGATATCGCGTGAAAAGGAGTTTTCTTTCTCTTAGGACAAGCAGGATGGCAGTCCTCACACATGGGTGACATCATCTGATGGAGCCCGGCATGGAAAACTTATGTCAAAGTTTCTAGAACTTTGACTAGGCATACTGAGCAAGACCAGCATGCCCTAGACCATGCATCCATGCAGGGTCTCCGTGGAGCTTTTGCTGCATGGTTACTGAGCTCGTACTCCATATTTTATAGAAAGTGTTTGGAGAACTTTTTCCCGGTCATTTTCAGGGTTTTTCTTACGTCTTTTTTGGTGCGGGTTACTCTCCAGTTACCTAATGAGTCCTAGTCAGGTTTCTCGATGGTTCAGTAAGTTTTCCTGCACTTCCATTCTCCTGTGGTGGCAGTGCCTTGGTGCCCACTGGTGTCGGTTGTCTGCTGCCTCTGTTTTTCGGTTTCACCCCCTCAGTATGTGTTGTCATGGCCTTGTCGGGTTTTCATTGATGCCCTCAGTGCCCAAGGACTATGTCCATCATGGACCTGCATGACGTGTGTATCCTCTGTCTGGGGGCATTGCATGACATCTGGGGGTGCCGCCTCTGGGACCAAATGTCCCCGAAGGGATGTTGCGCTCACCTTGACAAGATGGAGAAGCTCTTTGGGGTGAAAAAGTCTGAGCTATTAATGTTGGCGTCGGCATTGATTCCAAAGGACCATGGAGCTGCACTGATGGACACCGAGCCATCGACATCAGTGAGGCCATCCGCTCCATTGGTATCATTGGTGGATAGGGGCTCTGGGGACCGGCCCCTCTTGGTCTCTTCCAGGTGAAGGACATCAGGTTCGTCATCTTTCACCTCAGCACCGGGGAAAGAACAGGCCGAGCACTGAGGGAAGCCGAGGAAGCATCAGCACTGGTCACCTTTGATGCATGGTACTGGGCTCGAGTTGGTGCTAGCGCTTGCTGTAATGCACCCGAAGCAACTCTGCAGTGAGGATTGCCTATCCTCCATTGATGCCGGGGGTCTGAGATGGTCTCCACTAGTCCTGATGTCAGTTGCTGATCCAGCTCAGGGATCTGAGGAAGATCAGGCCAACCCTCCTGCCTCCCAGTCTGTTTTGGTATCGGCAACTTTCGAGGAGTAGTTGGAGCACAGAGTCCAGTTGGTGGTCGATCAGGCACTGCAGGGGATCGAGCCAATGGCACTGACAATATTGGTGCCCATGGTCTCCCTGCTGGAACTACTACTGGAGCATCTCAATGTTCTCATCGGTGTGTTATCAACTCTGCTAGTACTAGTTTCTGGGAACTCATCGATGCCCAACGGGGCACCATGCTTCCAACGACTGATGTGTGGAAGGAAGGCAAAATGATTATCGGCATGGTTAAAAGGTGAGGTGAAAGAACCTATTTTAGCTTAAGAAAAACCTTCAGAAATTGGAAGAAGGATCCATCTGAAGAAAATAGGAAAAAGCATAAGCACTGTCAACTTAAGTGTAAAACATTGATAAGACAGGAGAAGAGAGAATTTGAAATGAAGTTGGCCATAGAGGCAAAAATTCATAATAAAAACTTTTAAAAATATATCAGAAGCAAGAAACATGTGAGGGAATCGGTTGGACCGTTAGATGACCAAGGGGTTAAAGGGGTTCTTAGGGAAGATAAGGCCATTGCAGAAAGACTAAATGAATTCTTTGGTTCCATGTTTACTAATGAGGATGTTGTGGAGATACCAGTTCTGGAGATGGTTTTCAAGGGTGATGAATCAGATGAACTGAACAAAATCACTGTGAACCTGGAAGATATAGTAGGCCAGATTGACAAACTAAAGAGCAGCAAATCCCCTGGACTGGATGGTATGCATCCCAGGGTTCTGAAGGAACTAAAAAATTAAATTTCAGATCTAGTAGTTAAAATTTGTAACCTATCATTAAAATCATCCATTGTACCTGAAGACTGGAGGGTGGCCAATGTAACCCCAATATTTAAAAAAGGCTCCAGGGATGATCCGGGTAACTATAGACCAGTGAGCCTGACTTCAGTGCCGGGAAAAATAGTGGAAACTATTCTAAAGATCAAAATCACAGAGGATATAGAAAGATATCATTTAATGGAACACAGACAGCATGGATTTACCCAAGGGAAGTCTTGCCTCACAAATCTGCTTCATATTTTTGAAGGGGTTAATAAACATGTGGATAAAGGTGAACCGGTAGATGTAGTGTATTTGGATTTTCAGAAGGCGTTTGGCAAAGTCCCTCAGAAGCTTCTAAGAAAACTAAAAGTCATGGGATAGGAGGCAAAGTCCGTTCGTGGATTACAAACTGGTTAAAAGACTGGAAACAGAGAGTAGGATTAAATGGTCAATTTTCTCAGTGGAAAAGGGTAAACAGTGGAGTGCCTCAGGGATCTGTACTTGGACCGGTGCTTTTCAATATATATATAAATGATTTGGAAAGGAATACGAAAAGTGAGGTTATCAAATCTGCAGATGATACAAAATTATTCAGAGTAGTTAATCACAAGCGGATTGTGATACATTACAGGAGGACCTTGCAAGACTGGAAGATTGGGCATCCAAATGGCAGATGAAATTTAATGTGGACAAGTGCAAGGTATTGCATATAGGGAAAAATAACCCTTGCTGTAGTTACACGATGTTAGGTTCCATATTAGGAACTACCACCCAGGAAAAAGAACTAGGCATCATAGTGGATAGTACTTTAAAATCGTCAGCTCAGTGTGCTGCAGCAGTCAAAAAAGCAAACAGAATGTTAGGAATTATTAGGAAGGGAATGGTTAATAAAATGGAAAATGTCATAATGCCTCTATATCGCTCCATGGTGAGACCGCACCTTGAATACTGTGTACAATTCTGGTCGCCGCATCTCAAAAAAGATATAGTTGCGATGGAGAAGTTACAGAGAAGGGCAACCAAAATGATAAAGAGGATGGAAAAGGTCCCTATGAGGAAAGGCTGAAGAGGTTAGAGCTGTTCAGCCTGGAGAAAAGATGGCTGAGGGGGGATATGATAGAGGTCTTTAAGATCATGAGAGGTCTTGAACGAGTAGATGTGAATCCGTTATTTACACTTTCAAATAATAGAAGGACTAGGAGGCATTCCATAAAGTTAGCAAGTAGCACATTTAAGACTAATCGGAGAAAATTATTTTTCACTCAACGCACAATAAAGCTCTGGAATTTGTTGCCAGAGGATGTGGTTAGTGCAGTTAGTGTAGCTGGGTTCAAAAAAGGTTTGGATAAGTTCTTGGAGGAGAAGTCCATTAACAGCTATTAATCAAGTTTACTTAGGGAATAGCCACTGCTATTAATTGCATCTGTAACATAGGATCTTCTTAATGTTTGGGTAATTGCCAGGTTCTTGTGGCCTGGTTTGGCCTCTGTTGGAAACAGGATGCTGGGCTTGATGGACCCTTGGTCTGACCCAGCATGGCAATTTCTTATGTTCTTATGTTCTTTTTCCAATAAAAATGCCCTGCTTTCACCTGACCATGATGACAGAAGCAGTAGCACTAGGCCTGCAGAAGCTGCACTTTCAGCCTGTCCCTGTTGCGCTGGAGGTGGACCCTTGGCCTGGTACAGGATTGGTACAGCCCTCTGGTCGGACCCAGAGAGCGCCTGCCACCAGGAGGCGGAGCACACGAGGAGACAGAGGCTAGTTGGAGCTTCGCCAATAACAGTCCGGGGTTTCTGCAAGTTGAGCTATTGGGTCCCTGGACCGCCTGGACTTAGGTGGGCCTCAGATGATCTCCCGGAGATGTAGTGGAGGGGTGTTCCCGCCACGAGTAAGTGTGCGCGGCTGATGCAGAGAGGATGGAGCAGACCCGAATTGGAAGCTCTGATGAAGAAAATGGTCAGGCAGGCAATGGTCAGTTCCAGGCAGCAGACAAAGAGAATGGTCAGGTAGGCAATGGTCAGTTCCAGGCAGCAGACAAAGAGAATGGTCAGGCAGGCAATGGTCAGTTCCAGGCAGCAGACAGAGAATGGTCATGCAGGCAGTGGTCAGTTTCAGGCAGCAGACAAAGAGAATGGTCAGGCAGGCAGTGGTCAGTTCCAGGCAGCAGACAAAGAGAATGGTTAGGCAGGCAGTGTTCAGTTCCAGGCAGCAGGCAAGAGAGTAGTCAGACAGGCCGAGGTCAGTACCAGAGATCAGTCTGAGGAGGTACTACCTGAGTCAGGATACGGGAACACACAGAAACTCAGGAACAAGGGGATCCTGGAACAAGGAGACACTTGGAACACAGGATAGGCAAGCTTACTACACAATGGTGTTGACCCAATTGCCAAGGCGAGGTCCTGGGGACAGGGTCTCCCTATATATAGAGCTTTCAAGTGATGTCATCAATTTGCGCCCCCATCGGTGTTCCCGTGCTTGGCCCTTTAAATCGTAGCACGTCGGCCGCGTGCGTGCCTAGGGGCGGGGCCGAGGCAGCTGAAGACGCGGAGCCCCAACGGGAGCTCCACTGCGAGGCCTGCAGTGTGGAGGAAGCTGGAGAGGGACATGGTGAGCGACGGGGACACCGGGAGCTGGCAGCAGCGGTGAGACCGGAGCTGGTTGAGGGCAGCGAGAGGTGACCAGGCCTGGTCACGGCACCCACGCGGCCGCAACGCACAACAGTCCCTAATCAAGGCATCTTGTCATCCGATTAGCATTACACTGTCTGCCAGTGCTAGGGTTTTCCACAGTAGGTTTGCAAATTCCCAGCAACTCGGTGGAAAACCTGGCCTGGATTATAGGAGAAGGCTGTATTCTAGTGTAAGATATTTGTATCCTTATACAGTATCCTACTTGTTGTTTTCTCCTTCTGTGGTATATGTTCTGCTTCCAGGAAAGGATACCTGTTTGTTTGGACCCAGACAAGAACAGGATGTTATGAGAAGACGTAATCCAAATTTCCTTGCTGTGTTTGTTTTAGAGACAAGACTGTTAACAGTAATGATGATTTGCTTCTGTTGAAAATGACCTAATTGTTTGGCATGTGAAAAACAGAAGGGTTTTACCCGCATTTTATAAATGGAAATTCTAGAACATTGCAAAATCTAAATAATAACATTAAATAAATAATAAATTGTTTCATTGACTGGTAATCCTTTCCCGAATGTGATGGCTCTATTCTCAGTATAATTGATGTAAACTATAAAGTAATTTAGTAGAGAATAATTCAAGATAGAGGGGGAGCTTAGGAAGACAGTTAACCAAAGACCAATGAGAAGGAGAATATGGAAGCAAAATTTGTCACGGTGAAAACCCTTCAGTTAAAGTAAGAAGTCATTGGGCAAGACAGTACATCAGTTTTATTCATTAGGCTAAACTCCAATATACTTCCTGATTTATCACAAGTAATTTCTTTTTACCACTCAGGGTTTATCATTCGTTTGGATGCATCACTTTAGACAGAACCACCACCTTCTCAGACTGAAATTGTAGGACTTTGGAGGGCAGAAGCAATGCAACTATGCAATCAAAGTAAAAATATCTCTTCGATTCAATATTTTATAAAATACTTTAATACACAATCCATTTAAAACAGAAATAGGCATTTTGTTTGTTATAATTTAGACCAGTAAACACTCAGCTTATACATTTCCAAAAGCAGAAAACTCACAGAATATTCAAGTACTTTACATGGCGCCAAGCAGGATTTGCCCAGAGATTTCTGTAGAAAGCAGTGACTTGAGGACCAGCTCATTGTTGTCCACTGCCAGATGGCAGGACCTAGAGTCTAGTCCTGGCTCATGGTCTGCATTCCCTAGGCTGGCTGGGGTTGGGGATGCTGCAAGGGCAGTATTCACAGCCCCTGGGAGGGATAAAGTTCAAATCGTCATGTAATAGCAACATCTGGGGGCTAAATTTGGAGACTATGACTGTGGTGCTCTAAAACAGTGATCCCCAACCCTGTCCTGGGGGCCCACCAGCCAGTCGGGTTTTCAGGACATCCACAATGAATATGCATGAGAGAAAATTTGCATGCATTGCCTCCATAACATGCAGATTTTCTCTCATGCATATTCAAAGTGGATATCTTGAAAACCCGACTGGCTGGTGGGCCCCAAGGACAGGGTTGGGGGCCACTGCTGTAAAACAGTGGTTCTCAACCTTTTTTCTGTCAGGACACACCTGAGAGATGATGCTCACATGCGTGACACTCTGAACACATTGCCATCATGGGAGTAAATCTAAATATTTACTCTGCATCCACAGGGATGCCCCACTTTCTAACAAAGGATGCAGAGCAGAACTAAGGCATTTATTTATCTATTTATTTAAAATTATTTATATACCGTCTAACAATAAAATATTGATCAAAATGGTGTACAATGTTCATAAGCAAACAAAAATGAAAGAATAGAAAAAATACAATCATGAATTATAATAAAGATTAAAAGTTATAAAACAAAATTTTAAAATAATAACTAACTTTAAACTTTACAAACAAGAGATAAAAAAGATCAGTTCTGCATGACTTTAGAGTACAAAATGAAAAATGATGGCTGTGTTAAGGTTACAATAGATCTGTATCTGGGATGGCAAATGCTTTTGAGAAAAGATAGGTTTTTAATGATTTCTTGAATTCTTTTGGATTTGAAATTTGACAAAGCGGTGTAGGTAACGAGTTCCATATTTGTGGGCCGGCTACTGAGAATGCTCTGTTTCTTGTAATATTTAAACGTGCTTGGTGCACTGATGGAATATCTAATAGGCTTTTGTTCAGAGACCTTAAATGTCTGGCTGGTTTGTAAATTCGAAGAATAGTACAAAGTCAGATTGAGGATGGATTATGTAATAATGAATTTACAATGGTCAGGATTTTATACTGTATTCGAAATTTAATAGGCAGCCAATGTAAAGTGTATAATGTGGGAGAAATGTGGTTTTTGATAGGTGAACCAGTTAGGATATAGGCAGCTACCAGAATCATTCCACTATCAAACCATATACAACCACCATGCTTCTGGTAGGTGTGGATGAGTTGTTGGTTAATGGGATGGTGAATTTTCGTGGGGGTGGGTGGTGATGGGGTAGGAGTAGGTTACTCTTCAAAAAATTGATGAGGGTACATGCTCCTACGACTTCTGGTGTTTTGTGCTTAATGACTCAAATAGCACAATTTATGTTTATATATTTTGATAGTATTCATGTACCTGTTATTGCGGGATGCTGTTCCTTTGTTATTAATAAAAATTATTTTGACCAAAAAAAAAAAAAGAATATGGGCAGCCGAGTATTGAATTAGTTATAACGGCTTGATTGCCGAGTCTGGTAGTCCCAAGTAAAGGCCATTACAGTAGTCAAGTCCTGAAAAGATTAAAGATTGAAGGACAGAGCGGACATCCCGATAGAATAGAAGTGGAACTAGGCATTTTAAGAGAGGTAATTTCTAAAAAGAATTTCTAACTGTTAAGGAAATGTGCTGAGACAGTGACAAGTCGGAATTTAGTAAAACTCCTAAATTACGGGTTTTTGTAAGGATCGGTATAGAAATACCATTTAATAGTAGATGTGAGGGGGGACTGTTGGAAGGGTCAATAATTGAGCTGAGGAATAGAATTTCCATTTTTTTGGGATTTAATTTTAAGTAGCTATGAGATAGCCACTTGTCTATAATATTTACTTATAAGCTTACAGTGGATAGAGTTTCTGACCAAGAGTTTTTACAAAACCTGGAAAAAAACAAACTTCATTCTATGCATGTTTATCAAACCTGCCATACTGCAGCAGCACTAACGCCAAGAAATGAAACTGCAATAGCCCTACCCATGAAAATGCAATAGTTTACCACCAGTGCAATATCATATTGAGAAAATACTACAAATAAGACTAATACAAATCCTTACATGCTAGTAAAGTACCTGATCTCAGTCACACACACACACACACACACACACACAAAACAACACAGACAGACCCACCTTCACCAAATATAGAATAAAAAACCCCACAAATAAATGTGGAAACAATAATTGGAATGGAAACCCCAGAAAACCATTCTGCATGCAGTGCAAAGCTGGAGAACTAGAAACTCCTATAATAAGCAAAGTTCAAAGAGAGCAGAAACGCATATTCTCAAAACTGACATATTAAAGCTCTTGTATCCCATCACTAACCTCCATACCTCTATTACCCCTCACTTTTCCCAGCTACTCAATTATTCCTTCACATGCTCATATCCCTCCCCAACATTCCTGACCCCCTCCACCCTCTTCCCTGTGCTCCCTCTCTCCCCTGCTAAACTATCCCACCCTTCCCTCTCCCCTTCCCTATCCAGCATACCTCTGACCATCTCTTTCCCACCTCTTGCTGCTCAACAGCCCCCACACCTCCATCTCTCCCTCCATTTCCATCTCTCCCCCCTTCTCAGAAGCCCCACCCCTACCTACTCCACCTCTCCCTACCTTACAACCCCAACCTCCTTTCCCCCACCCCTTCCTACCCAGCAGACTCCTGACTCTTTATCTTCCCATGCCTTCCTGCCTAGCACATTTCCCACTTCTCCTGGCTCCAGCCAGCAGAAAAGCCCTCAGTCCAATCCAGAGACTCCCTCCCTCTTTACCAGCAGCAGATGAAGGCAAGAAGCATTCATGAGAGGAAGAAGAGGAGGCAGCAGCAGTGGAAGTCGACAGTGGATCTATAGAGCTTGCACCTCTCTTCCTCATGCTCCTGCTTTCACATCCAATTCCCATGGGGTGAAGAGAGCATCAGTAGCCTCACCGCCAGGCCAGGCAGGGGAAAATAAAGTTGGTGTCCTGCCGGGCCTATATGAAAAGGAGTTGGTGATATCTCACTCTGATCTGGGTGAAGAAGGAGGGAACAACCTCCCACTGGCCCAGGAAGAGGAGAAGGAAGCAAGAGCCCAAACTGATGAAGAAAGAGCAGCCTTCTGCTGGGTCTGCGACACACCTCCCAGGACCTCACGACACATTAGTGTGTCCCGAAACACCTGTAGAGATCCACTGCTCTAGAAAGAGCCCTGGTGCATGGCCCCCAGCCAAGGTCTGTCACTGCAATGAATGGACTAAGTAAGTCAGAAAGGTATATAAAATAGAGAAAAGAAATCCCTCAGTATTTGTAACTGAAGGCTTTTATGGCATCTGATCCCAGATCTGGCTCCAAATGAGCTGGAATCTCAAAAGAGAAGAAGGAAACCGCTAGATCAAAAAAAGAAAATACAAAATCTGTGACTTTTTAGTATTCTGTATTGTGGTAATGGCATTGGTTACATCATCTGATCAGTGCCTGCAAAAAAGAAAGCAACATTTAGACAGAAGAAAATGGGTGTTGCAATTTCTTTCAGGGATGAAAAAATGCTCTCCACAGCAATGAATGAAAACCTTCTTTTTAAAAAATGAAATTGAAATTGGAGCTAGTATTTTCTTTACATGGACTTTCTTCATGTTTATTTGGACCCGGGGGGGAAGGGTATACGGGGAGGTGGGTTGGAACAGGGCAAACGTCAGTGTTGGTCTTGGAAATTGTGGTTCAAGTCCAGATGAGGCTCAGTTTCCAGCCTCTCTGGACTACTGTTGTTCTTTGATTGTACTGTATACTTCAAAATCTAATAAAATTGTTTAAACTAAAAGGATAATACGCTGGTTGAGGAGATAGATTTCCAAGGGTAATAATCAATCAACGGATCCCCACAAACAAATGGTTGCTCAGTTTGGGCAGTCTGCAGTGAGATGAATTTGAAGGACTTATTTAACCCTACACCCCGGCATCACACTTAACCTCAGTATAAAGGTACTGAAGTTGCTTCTCAGCCTTCTGTCTAACATCAAGTGTAGTACTGAAGACAGGATTTCGAACTATGGCCTGAAGACAGTCCCCTTTGTTTTGCCTTTTGGTCAAGAATGAATGCTGTTGAATAAGGAAGAGTTGGGGGGTGGGGGGGAGAGGGGGTTTAAACAACCTTCCTCTCAACCCCATTGGGACACGATGATGTAACAATCATTGCTAAAGCAGGAGGATTGAATCTTCTGCTAAAAAATAAAAAAGTTAGAGAACTAAAATAACACTATTTTACTCAACTTTCGGGGGCCGTTTTCAAAGCAATTTGCACAAGTAAAAAGTATTTTGTCCATGTTAATTGGCTTTCTGAGAATTGTCCTCCTTTGACGTAGCTTTGAGAGCTGCATTGAAAGGAGGCATTCTGAGAGTGCATTTGTTACTTATTTATTGATTTAAAAAAACATTTCTATTCTGCTGATCTTAACATCAGTTATCCTCAATGGATCATGGCAATGAATCACAGAACAGAGTAAACAGACAATGAAAGCACCTTACAAAGCCAGTCAGGGGGAGAAAAGTACACGTGTAGATGGCATTTTCAATCCTTCACACTTGCTTTTCCAGCAAAATTCAACCTGCAGGAAAAGCATGTGCTCGTGGCCACTCGCATTCAGTGCCTGTGGCGAGTTTCAAAGTGAAAGTACATGCTGATAAGCCACAGACAAAAAAGTATGAGCAGTCTTTGTCCTAGCGCAGACAGCTTGAAAACTGCCCACTTTAACTACGGTGAAGGTCGTCTACCTGCTCCCAGTTCCTTGGAAGCAACTTAGCAATAAACGAAAAGTCCAGTCTATCATGTCAGTGGATTCATGCTAAAGTGATGCTTATAGCATGAGACTAATGACATCACCAGCAAACATTTGTTTCTCCTTGTTAACTGGAGTGTCCTAAGGCTCTATATGCAATCTTAAAAGAAAATTATGTTTAGTTTAACAGAATAGTTAGGCTGCTGTTCCTTTCCATAATCCAAATGATTACAGCCTGTGTAAACGGGAGCTTTCCATTAGTTTGCTATTTTCTGTCTGTCAGACAGTCTTCTGCATTCCAATGCATTAGGCTGGGAAGATTGAAAACTTTCAAAGTTCCTGTTTGGGCCACGGAGAAAGCCCCATGAAGGAAATCATCAAGATATTGTGAATACTAGTTTAATCAAGGTAACATCTATAATGAAACCTGCCAACATACTAAAGGCCACTGATAAGGCAAAATTGTGACATATTTGAATTGTTTTATGGTAGTTGTTTTATTAAAGTTACCCTTGACTGTATTGGCCCCTGTCACCTCTTCCATTGCGTTCAGTCTTTGTGGTTCTGGGAATTGCTTGCAAATCTTTGCTCTGTTCTCTGAATCTATTTTCCTCTATAACAGGGCTACTGCTCTGGGAGCTAAACGGAGCAAGTAATTTATTTATTTATTTAACACTTTTCTATACTGACCTTCATTAATGTACCATGATACCCTGTTGAGTCAGTCTGCCAGTACGCAAGCCCAAACAAGAAGGGGAAGCTCTGTAAGCAATGCTTTTCCATTTTGTCTAGTGACTGCCCTGCTCTCCAAGCTCTGTCTAATTCCATATTCACCTTACTCTTCTTAGATGTTTACACCCAGTCTTATTCTATTCTTCTTTCCAAGTTTCTCCTCCTGTCCACCAACCAAGCTCCAGGTAACTGCCTGCTTCCTGATGCTGATCCTTTGTCTTGTTTTCTCTGCTTTTTTTCTAGTCCTACCAGGATATGGCTGCTGTTGGTGGAGTTTGGGCCTTCCCATAGTTAAGAACATTAGAACATAAGAAATTGCCATGCTTGGAGAGTCTAAGCGTCCAACAAGCCCAGCATTCTGTTTCCAACAGAGGCCAAACCAGACCACAAGAACCTGGCAAGTACCCAAACACAAAGAAGATCCCATTCTACTGATATAATTAATAGCAGTGGCTATTCCCTAAGTCAACTTGATTAATATCAATTAATGGACTTCTGCTCCAAGAACTTATCCAAACCTTTTTTGAACCCAGCTACACTAACTGCCCTAACCACATCTTCTGGCAACAAATTCCAGAGCTTAACTGCATTGAGTGAAAAACATATAATAGCCCAACACAGCCAGTGTTTCACCCTTAAGCTTCTTCAGGGGCAAATGAAAGACTTCTATATCAGAGTCTTTATCCCGTTCCTCAGGACATCACGTCTCAGCGTCTCAGCGTTTGTTCCGTTTACAAACGCTGAGACGTGATGTCCTGAGGAACGGGATAAAGACTCTGATATAGACGTCTTTCATTTGCCCCTGAAGAAGCTTAAGGGTGAAACACTGGCTGTGTTGGGCTATTATATGTTAAAGTAAAATTAATCAAGAGTCTACTTTTGATTTCCGGAGGACTAAGAAAATGAAAAAATTCAACATAAAATATCTTTTAAAATAAAAATACAAGAAGGTGAATGATTGAGAAGACCGTTTGGTGCCTGGTTAAAGTCACACAACGTCAGGCTTGCTGACACCTTCTATAGCTATCACTGAGAAATTGATTCGGTCCCACCTTGATATTTGACAGAATTTGGTTATGGTGGACAGTATTGACTCTTTTTGTTATTAGTTGGGTAATTGAAGTCTCCCATTATTACTGCACTACCAATTTGGTTAGCTTCCCTAATTTCTCTTAGCATTTCACTGTCAGTCTCACCATCTTGACCAGGTGGACGATAGTATACTCCTATCACTATAGTCTTCCCCGACAAACAAGGGATTTCTACCCATAAAGATTCAATTGTGCATTTAGTCTCATGAAGGATGTTTATCCTGTTGAACTCTATGCCATCCCGGACATAAAGCAGCACACCGCCTCCCGGGTGCTCCTTTCTGTCATTGCGATATAATTTGTACCCCGGTATAGCACTGTCTCATTGGTTGTCCTCCTTCCACCATGTCTCTGAGATGCCAATGAAGTCTATGTCATCATTCACTGCTATACATTCTAATTCTCCCATCTTACTTTTTAGACTCCTGGCATTAGCATATAAACATTTCAAAGTTTGTTTTTTGTTTGTATTTTCATTCTGCTTTTTAATTGATAGGGATAAGTTAGAATTTTTTTTAGTTCAGGTGAGTTTTTAGTTACAGGCACTTGGACTACTTTTCTTATTATTGGAACCTCACTGTCAGGATGCCCTAATTCTAATGCATCATTAGGATCCTTTGAAGATACCTCTCTCCGAGCCATGCGCTGCTGAGCGACTGTCGGCTTTCCACTTTGTTCTAGTTTAAAATCTGCTCTATCTCCTTTTTAAAGGTTAGCGATAGCAGTCTGGTTCCACCCTGGTTAAGGTGGAGACCATCCCTTTGGAAGAGACTCCCCCTTCCCCAAAAGGTTCCCCAGTTCCTAACAAAACTGAATCCCTCTTCCTTGCACCATTGTCTCATCCACGCATTGAGACTCTGGAGCTCTGCCTGCCTCTGGTGACCTGTGCGTGGAAGGGGAGTATTTCAGAGAAGCACAGATTGTACGTTCCATTGAGGGCAAGATCTAATGTAGTTGCCCCTCTCATTGGTTCTAGGACTAGTCATTTATGGCATCTAGAAAGCTAACCTCTCTAGCCTGTCCTAATGAAACATTGACCCATTCAAGACTGGGGTAATTGAATCTCCCATTACAGTGTTGCAATACTGATTTGTTTTTAAAATTTCAACTTTCATTTCACAGTCTGTTTCTTTATTTTGGCTAGGTGGCCAGTAACATACACCCACTACTATATACTTACTTGTCATAAATGGAATTTCTATCCATAAGGATTTCTCACTGCATTTTGTTTCCTGGAGGATTTTTATCATGCTTGACTTTTTTGCCATCTTTTACATATAGTGCTTCTCCTCCACTAAATCAATCTTTCCTATCACATTGCTATACTTTATACCCTGGTATTATATATCCCATTGGTTATCCTTTTTCCAACATGTTTTTAAAATGTCTGTACAGTGCACATCTTTGTATAAATCCATGCATTTTAACTCTTCTGTCATATTTTTCAGACATCTGGCATTTGCATACAGATATTTTAAAGTATGTTTTCTTATTTATACTTTCATTTCTCTTGAGAATCACTTATTTATTGGAAATCCAGAAAGTACTCAAGATATAGGCAACTGTACAATGGGAAGGAAATAAAATGTTGATTCTTGTGGAACTAAATAAGGGGTCACAGCAATAATGGTTTTCTATGAAATAAAAAGTGATTCTTCACTTTTTTACATTGAATCATAGCTGCTAAATGCTTGACCACTCCTCAAATTTTCTTACATTCTGCCTCATTTTGTCTACTCCCTTAGTGGTGTCCTCTCTGTGGCAAATCTTTGTGACATCTAACCCTCATCCTCCTACTCCGTGATATTATGTTATGTGTTAGTGTGAATAAAGATCTCAGTACATACTATTAGAAGAGAGGGAGAGTGATATGTACTTTGAAGGAGTACATATGAGAGATCCTCAGAATACCTTAAAGGAATGACTACAGTTATCAAGCTAGTCAACCCTAAGGAACACTCTGGAGGGAAGCCAAGGCAGAGGGCAGTTCCCTAGGGTGATATGGGAAAACCAATGTAACATACTTCCAGAGCTGACTTCTGGCACCTCGGAGATTTTGGCATAGCCTCTGGCATCAGCTCCTTGTCTTAGCCTCTCTTCACTTGTCTTAGCCTCTCTTCACTTGGCTTAGCCTCTCTTCACTTCCTGGTTTATAAGCCCAGCACCCTGGACTTCCTATGATTCAAGCTGATCTCATCACTGTTCAGGCATATACACTGGCTCATTCTGTTTAGTGATACCTGCACAACAGGTCATATTCCTGCATGTTAAGAGTCTTTGAAACAATGGATTCCTGTCTTGTTTGCCGCCTGCCTTGACCTCAGCCTACTACTGGACCTCCCCCTACCTGCTGCCTGTCGTGACCCTTCCCTGTTCTTCAGACTTTACCTTTCTGGCTTGTTTGTGACCCATCACCTGTGAGCTGATTGATGTCAGTCTGTTCCCAAACTGGACCTTCTCCTTCTGGCACCAGCCTCAAGAATTCACGTCTACCTCCAACCAGTCTGAAAAGGCTCATGGAGCAGCCAGAGGGCTGCCCTATCACAACTACAGCTGCCCCTGTCACAGCCAGGTCCCAGGAGTGAATAGGAAGTACCAGACAGAAAGCCAGAGAGTGCTCACTCTGAAGCAAAAGCAAAGATGTTCTGAATCTCTGAATAGGGATTTGAATCTGCACAAACTACAGTGGGGAAGTAGGTTCTATATGTTCCTGGGAAGTGGGCTGGCCTATAGCTAGTTACCCATAATCTTAAGGGAAAAACCTGGTGTCTTAAGACTGAAGTATAGAAGCTTTAAGTGTGAAATAGCACACTTTCATGGAATAAAATTGCTTTGATTACAAGTAATTGGCTTTGAGCAGTATGTTCCAGAAACTGGTAACAGGTCATGCAGGACCAAGCCAATGACCTGTTAAAATTCCATAGGACTTATGTTAGAACAATTGCCATATATTTTGGCGTACTGTTTTCTTGGCTGTGGTCTGTGGGTTAGGAAAATATGTAGTTGTGTTTATGAGTAAAGGGTAGGAAAATTAGCATTGAAAGATATAACAGTAATACTCTTGTTACTTTCATTTCTAAACATATTAAATTCTTTTGATGTGCATGTTTATACTGAGAGGATTCATATTTTTGAACTGTATGTAATATTATATCTTATGTAATCCAAAAAGGAGAGAAAATATACATCATAGAGGTGAAAGAAAGAGCGAGAAAAAGAAAGGGAAAAAGAAGATTAGAAAAAGAGCGCAAAAAGAAGATGAGAGAGGGAGGAAGTCAATGGGACAGGAAGGAGGAGCGAGAACCATGGACAAGTGCAAGCAGTTTAGGCTTGCTTCAGAAGAGAGAGAATATGGAACATAAGCAAACCTGAGGTAGATAAGAGAAGCTACAAGAGAAAGAAGATGAGATAGGCCACCAATATATGAACCCTGCACCTTGAGTTTTGTCAATATACCGTTCATCCAATATACCCTGCATCCACAGAAACTACCCCAACAATTGGTACAGTACATAACTAGGACGTTTCCCCTTACAACTCAATGTACAAAAAATATATTCTAATTTGGTATAATTTTCTTAACAGCAACACAAACTCCCTCCACTGCCAGGCAGCTTGGGAAGTATTACAAATACACATTCATGGTAAGGGTGACCAATCCTTTCTGTAAAAAGCAGAAGCTGATGATGTTAGCTGATGTTAATGTAATCAAGACCCTGGAATATATGTAGACATTCCAAAAGTGTGGTTCCAAAACTGGCCTGAATTTTATTTACAGGAAAAATATTTACAAGTTGCTTCACAGGAAGAATTACGTATACATAATTCTGAGAAAGCCATGTTAAGCTTCTGGGTTCAGATTCACAGGCCAACATGCAAAATTCAGGTTTAACTTCTTTCCCAATTCCAGAACATACATAATTATTGATCTCATTATTTTTGGCTTTCCTTGAAGCTTTATAATCATACTTCTCAATAAAACATGAAAATCATTCATTATCTTACTCCATCATCAGATAAACTAATCAGAGAAAACTCCAGGATATTAAATCTTGCGGAATCTCTCCAGCTTTCCCATGAAATTGCTCTTCTTAATTTTTATAGAATGGATTTCCCATATTACTGGGTATATCTATGGAGAAATCCTTCTGTTCCAGATTTACCAACAGAAAGTACTCCTTTAATACTCATAATCCCAAATATTGCACCTTGTTTCACTAGAATGGGAACACCTATTGTTGGGATTCATAGATAAGCAATTAAAATTAACCAGTTATCTTTGCAGCTCAGTGGCTGTTTGAAAATCAACATATATATTAATTCATGAAAAAAAAATAAAAAAAAGAAAGAATGAAAATATTTTCAGAAACCAAGAATGAAAATTTTTCAGAAACCATAGTGGGAAGGAAAATAATCTCCACCTTTGCAGTCAAGGCACTATTTTTGCCCACTTCAGAAAGCAGATCCTCCTCTCCTCTTCCTCATCCTATGCATCTTTTTCGGCAGAGAATTCCAGAGTTGGCAGTAGAGGAGGACCAGAAGGCTCATCTGCCTACTGCTCCCAGCATTCCCCGGGAGAGGAGTCCAGAGGTCATCACAAGCGATCGAGGGATTGACTTCCACAGCCCCAGCTTCCAGAGGCCCCGCACCCTCTGCAGTAGAGGAGGACCAGAAGCACGCACCGTTAATCTCAAACCATTCCATTAACTGAGTGAAGATGAATTTAACGGTGGTTAAAGAGGATTAGTAAGTATAGCTTTCAGAAATTTTTGGGCTTATAAAAGTTTGGTGAAAGGTGAAATTAAGGGATATATTCTTTAGCATTTGTGTGTGCCTGAGGTAATAAGCAAGCCAGAGATAGTTAATTCTAGTGTCTGTCTTTCCCACCCACTCAACCCTTGATTTTTAGGGCACGAGATACTTTCTCATTAAAAATCAATCAGGGTCTTATCTAAATCATACTATTGTACCAGCCCTTATTGAAAGTTTAATCATCCCCTTGTAGGACACTAGCTGATTGTTATGGTTACGTGTGTTTTGGTGGATCCTTGGGTGCTGTGGAGATGACCACGCCCATGGGGAGGAGCCCCGTGAGGAGCCACAGCACTGGGCTAGACTCGTACTATACAAAACAAAAGATAGTTCTTTATTAGACAGCTTGAAGAGAGCCACCAGAGGTGGCAGTAGTGAGGCAGTATGTAGTTGCAGTCTCAGGGACCTTGGCAGAGGGAGCCCTTACCTCTTTGATGATTTCAGGAGGTTCCACAGCAGGTCTCCCAGCGAGGAGATACTGTGGATGAGATAGACTGAGAGTTAGAGTACTCACTAGATGTTTGCTGTTGATATGCGATTCCACCAGCTATGTTGTAGAAGGTACAGGCACCGAGGCAGGGAGAGCAGGCCCTCGAGGAGCGAGTACCTGTTCCCTGTAAGGCACCTGAAATAAAGCAGAAGGCCCCCGAGGAGAAGGTACCCAGGTTGGCAGTTACCCCGAAGGGCAGAGAGAGAGCTTCCTGCAGCAGCACGGAAGCGGCAGAGTAGCGTAGACAGGAACGGATACGAGTCCTTGCTAACTCAATGAGCTAGCAAATTAGTGAAGGTAATATACCCAGATGGCATGATGTTAGCATGAGGGATCGCTCTCGTGGTTTGCGCCAAGAATGGTTCAAAGACGTGGGTTGCGCGCGCGCACACGCACCCTAGTAGGTACCTGGGAAGAGCAATGGCAGGAGGCTGCACCATAGCCATTCCAGGGAAGCCAGAGAGGTCGGCTTGTAGACGCTAGGACCGATGGATGCAACACTGATTAATTAGTAAATTCACCTGTAAACTTAAAGTACTCTCATTCCAACTCCCTTAGTATCCTAAACTTAACTAGGAACTCAATAAAAATAAAATGAAGGCAGCAGTCCAGCAGCAAGAGGGGGGCTTTCCAGTCTTTTGCATTGAGTGTCACATGTATGATTTTTTACCCACTGGTGAGAGATTGTATGTGTGCACTAGGTGCAAAGAGCTCCTGGCTCTCAGGGAATGAGTCCGATCTCTGGAGGCTAGAGTAGCAGACTTGGAGGAACTGAGGCAGACAGAGAGGTACATTTTTATTATTTATTTATGAATTTTTTTACAATCATGCAACAAAAAATTCAAAACGTACATATATTCAATATTCTAATTGAACATTTTATAGGATCAGGGTCTTCACGTAAATTTATATTCAAATAAAAATAAAAAGAAGAAAACATCTTGTTTGACCCTGATTCCTGTTACAAAACAATATTTGAGGAGCCTAATTTAGCAAAAAGAGTAATGAACTATAATCAATAATACATAAATTGCAGATTACAGAGTATATCTCTCTTATTTACCAATTTACCTGGAGTAACATTATGAAGTACTATCCTCCTTTGGTTTCTTGCATTCCTCCCAAAAATTTTTCCAAATGTTCTGGGTCGTAATAAACATATTTTTTACCCTCTTTATACATGATACATTTGCATGGAAATCTGACCATTATTTGAATATCATATGTTCTTGCCATATTTGCTAATGTTATAAACTTTTTATGCCTCTGCTGTGTGTCTTTTGAGACATCAGGGTAGACCCATATTTTTTGTCCCAGGTAGAGGGAGGATCTTTTTAACATAAATAATTTAAGTATTTTGTCTCTATCTGATGATAAAGCAAACTTTACTAATAGAGTCCCTCTTTCCTCTACCTGGGAACTATATGATGTCTCAATCAAATCGGTTACATTCAATGTTATTTCCTGTACATCTGGGGAGGATGTTTTAACTCTGTCTTTATTTATGAAATAATCATTTAGAACTGCTGGAAAGTTATCTGAGGATATTTGTAATATCTCTGAAAAATAAATTTTCAGCTGTTCTTTTAATGAGACCATTTTAAATTTAGGGAAGTTCACCATTCTCAGGTTAGAGTATCTAATTTGGTTTTCCAAGTTTCAACTTTCTATGTAATTAACATTTCACCCTGAATAATAGACGATTGCACTTTCTTAACAGTACTAATTTCATCTTCAACTTTTTTTAAAGTAACCCCATAATTTGTAACCAATGGATTTATATTTAGCAGGACATCTTGCATATCCTTGATATTCCCATTTAATTTCGTTATATTATTTTGAAGCATATTAATCGATTGCCATAACATTTCCATAGTCACTGTACCCTTTTCTATTACTGGTATAGATATTAATTCCTGGGGGTTTGCCAAATTCTGGTTGGATGCAGTCCACGAAATGGATTGGGGACTTCCTCCAGGTGTTTCAGATCTCTTGACGGATCTACCTCCGACATGAAATACCTCCTGCTCCAAAGGGAGAGTTTCCTTTTCCCCTCTTACTAGCGGAACTTTCATGTCCCTGCCCCCCTCAATCGGACTCGATTGAAGAAACGAATACCGTTCCTCTACCAAGTCTGTTGCAGTGACATTTGTGGTGCTGGCAGGTGGTATAGGTGTAATTGGGGCCCCGGGACTGAGAGTCACTTCTCCCAACAGAACTGAGGTTTGCTCACCTACCGGATCTGTAGCGGGATTCTACGGGGTCAAAATCTCCGTAGTTGGGTAGAATGTTGTCAGCGTTGTTTGTTTGGGGCACGGTCTGGCAAGGGTTGAGGGTTCTTGCCTAACTTTGCCCTTACGCTTCGTGTGCGGCATCAGAAACTAAACAATCTGGTACACCAACAAGCTGCAAATTCCACGCAATAACTGCAATTATTCCATAATTCCTTGAGGTGGTGTAGGGGACAATTGAGCGTAGAGAGCTGCCTCCCGGCCTTCTCCGGTCTAAGCCGGTCAAAGCCGCGCGCCCCTTTGGAGCGCGCGGCTTAGGCAGCGCGGCGCGATGGCGGGGTGCCGCTTGCCCTTTGATCTTATAGGGCACGGGCTTCCCTCACGCCGCTCACGTCACCTGGTCCCACCTCCTTCCCTCTCCACAGGCTGGCTAGGTCTCTCGAGCTCTGCCGGGGTTTCGAAAGATGTTACAGGGTAAGGCTCTCCGGACTCATGCTCACTTGAAGCCTCTCACCACCTCTTAGGCTCCCGGAGTTCGGCGTCTGCCCTTTGATCTTATAGGGCACGGGCTTCCCTCACGCCGCTCACGTCACCTGGTCCCGCCTCCTTCCCTCTCCACAGGCTGGCTAGGTCTCTCGAGCTCTGCCGGGGTTTCGAAAGATGTTACAGGGTAAGGCTCTCCGGACTCACGCTCACTTGAAGCCTCTCACCACCTCTTAGGCTCCCCCAAACCCCATGATTTCGTAGCGTTCTCTACTAAGGATCAGTTGTTCCAATATCAAGTGAACTGCTCACTATTACCTTGTTTCATATAATCATCAAACCCCATGATTATATGAAACAAGGTAATAGTGAGCAGTTCACTTGATATTGGAACAACTGATCCTTAGTAGTGAACGCTACGAAACACGTTCTATTACGTGTATGTTGGCTCACATATGAGGGTTTGTCTTAGGCAAAAATATTTATTTATACAAATATTTTTTCTCACATACTACGTGGTTTAATTTTAAGGGGATCCATGTCATAGGAATCCTGGGTAAGCTGCTGGGAGAACCTTAGCACTCATTTCACATCACCATTTGGGAAGCTCAACCAGTTTGCTGACGGAAAGGACACCTACCCAGAATGAAGCACCCTAATTGTACAAGAATCATCTGTAACCACACACTTATTTAGAGATGGACTATATTTTGCCTTAACTAATCAGTAAATTATTATTTAGCACACAGTGCCTGTTCCAGGCCTGTTTATTCACAGCAACTCCCTTCTGGGGTTGCCACCACCACAGCTACCAATACACACAAGGGAATCATTCGCTGTCTGGGCCAGAGACGAGAGTCTCCCCCCATAAAAAGAATCTCTTCCAGGGAGCAGGAAACAAGCTAGGGATGGAGCCAGGTAGCCGGAACAGCCCTGGTATATAAATTAGATATTGCCCTAAGGGAATAACCACTCCCAAAAAAGGGTTATACTTATTACTTAGTATGTTATTATTGATGATGGTCAAATTTTCAAAGTTACCTCAATGCACAAGTAATTCACAAATACAAACCTGATCAACTACAATGCCAGTTTTAAATTTCTTATAATAGATTAATGTATCCTCTCTTCATTGTTGCTTGACATTATTAAGGTCAAATACTTGGTTACTAGCTAATGAGCTATCCTGTCTTGCAAAAAGTTTTGATCTGTACTCTAATGAGTGTTTTTTATTCTCTGAGAAATCACATGGGTCCTTTTTGGATATAAGCTATACTTCTCCATCTGGGGAATCAGCTTTGCTCATCCTATCTGGATAGAAATGTAAAGTCTTGATTCCAGTAAAATGCTGACCTAGTCTCTGGCATGACACTTTATTACATGCTGCATTTAATTTTTTTAAATTTAAATTTGGAAAAGCTAAGCCAGTGAATTTGATGTACAGTCATACATTTGTAAATGAAAAGCCTTGAGAAAATGAATCATAGCCACAGCAATTTAGAAATGAAAATAAAAAAGTTATATTATAGATTTCATCAGTCCATGTGTTTATTATTAACAGCTTTCAAATGACTTATTATAGATGAAATGAAACAACTACCAGGCATGAGTGGCATGCTGACTCATATTAGATAAAATCTTTTAAAAATAAAAAAGAAGCAATTTGTTAATTTACGGATTCTTAACTATGTTTAATATCATGGTCTATGTATTCAACATTTTTGAGAACATAGTTTAAACTTAATGAGGCCAATATTCAAAAAAACATAGAACAGATAACGTATTTAGCTAAAATTAGCTGGATGAGTAGTGGAATAAACATCCCATTGAATTTCCTTGATTAAAGATATCATGCTTTCTAGAGTCAAATACATTTATACCTAACTGGTTATCTTTTGAATAGCTCTGATTAGGCGTAAAGTTATCTGGCCAGAACACAGCCCCCCCCCCCCCCCCGTTAAGATGTAAAACATGGGCTCTGCATTGTTAAGCCTCTCCCTCCCTACAAATTACTATGCAAGCATGTTAATATAAATCACCTGGGTGGGGAATTATTGCATGGTCACAATAATGATCGATGGTTTTGGACTTTAGGGGTTTCCACTTTGTAGTTATCAAATTAAAAATGACATTCCAATAAAGTAACAAATTTTGTTCAGAAGATAACCAAGCTGGCAACAAGGTAAGAATTTGCATAAAGATACCCGAAACAACTTTCAGTGAAATCATGTATAACATTTGAGGTTCAAATATTGAATAATGTAATGCAAAATATTGAATAGGATATAAATAAAACTTTTAGTAAGTATCAGTACTTTTTATCAATAAAATATACACTTATTTTACAGAACTATCATTACTATGGAACTGGTTCCTTTAAGAAACTACTGATTATGATCAGATTATTAATCTTCTTATATCTTATTGTTTTCAGTTTAGCTATGCTATTATCTATTATAAATTCAAGACTTGTTCCTTTCTGCTATTTTAACAGATACTTTAGAGAAATCTTTTAATCTTAAGAAAACTTGGATCTGTGACTTTAATGGTATTACAATACTTTCTTGTGTATCTCATCTATATGTATATACTCTCCTTTCTCTTCTATTTCTTTTGTCTGTCTTTAATAAACTTTATTATCTAATCACTGCCTTTCACTTTCTCTGTTTTGATAGTGTGCACACTTAGCTCAAATTTCCATAGACACAAAGATTTGTAGGCATAACTTGTTAGTGCTGTTGGAGTACATTGATACTGTATATCCTGGGATGCTTGTAATCAAAGCTTGATATCAATGCTTGATATCGGAGATAAGAACTCCCATACTCTCGACCATGAAACGCTCATCAAACTTCAGGCTTCACTTATTATCCTCACTTTAATAAATAAAAAATAGGGACTATCTTCTTCAACCCAAATGAGACATGTGACTATAAGATGTGATAACATGAGACAAATAGGAATGAATTTCCAACACAAGAATATTGTTTTCACAGACTACACACACAGACTCATTCCTTGTTTTATCTCTTCTTAATCAGTTTATTAAGTTTTTCTTGGTTTGTGTTATGGCTTTGAGGTGTTAGAGTGGATTCTTGGGTACTGTGGTGATGGCCACTCCCACGGGGAGGAGCCCCGTGAGGAAACACAGTACTAGGCTAGACTCGAGACACGCAAACACAGAAGATCTGTCTTTTATTATACAGCTGGATGATACCACCAGAGGTGGCAGTAGTGAGGTAATCCAGTAGAAGCAGTCCAGGGGTCTGTGGCAGATGTTAGCAGCACATGGTAGTTTGGATTTACCCAAGGGAAGTCTTGCCTAACAAATCTGCTTCATTTTTTTGAAGGGGTTAATAAACATGTGGATAAAGGTGAACCGGTAGATGTAGTGTATTTGGATTTTCAGAAGGCGTTTGACAAAGTCCCTCATGAGAGGCTTCTACGAAAACTAAAAAGTCATGGGATAGGAGGCGATGTCCTTTCGTGGATTACAAGCTGGTTAAAAGACAGGAAACAGAGAGTAGGATTAAATGGTCAATTTTCACAGTGGAAAAGGGTAAACAATGGAGTACATCAGGGATCTGTACTTGGACCGGTGCTTTTCAATATATATATAAATGATCTGGAAAGGAATACGACGAGTGAGGTTATCAAATTTGCAGATGATACAAAATTATTCAGAGTAGTTAAATCACAAGCAGACTGTGATACATTACAGGAGGACCTTGCAAGACTTGAAGATTGGACATCCAAATGGCAGATGAAATTTAATGTGGACAAGTGCAAGGTGTTGCATATAGGGAAAAATAACCATTGCTGTAGTTATACGATGTTAGGTTCCATATTAGGAGCTACCACCCAGGAAAAAGATCTAGGCATCATAGTGGATAATACTTTAAAATCGTCAGCTCAGTGTGCTGCAGCAGTCAAAAAAGCAAATAGAATGTTATGAATTATTAGGAAGGGAATGGTTAATAGAACGGAAAATGTCATAATGCCTCTATATCGCTTCATGGTGAGACCACACCTTGAATACTGTGTACAATTCTGGTCGCCACATCTCAAAAAAGATATAGTTGCGATGGAGAAGGTACAGAGAAGGGCAAGCAAAATGATAAAGGGGATGGAACAGCTTCCCTATGAGGAAAGGCTGAAGAGGTTAGGGCTGTTCAGCTTGGAGAAGAGATGGCTGAGGGGGGATATGAAAGAGGTCTTTAAGATCATGAGAGGTCTTGAACGAGTAGATGTGACTCTGTTATTTTCACTTTCGAATAATAGAAGGACTAGGGGGCATTTCATGAAGTTAGCAAGTAGCACATTTAAGACTAATCGGAGAAAATTCTTTTTCACTCAACGCACAATAAAGCTCTGGAATTTGTTGCCAGAGGATGTGGTTAGTGCAGTTAGTCTTGCTGGGCTCAAAAAAGGTTTGGATAAGTTCTTGGAGGAGAAGTCCATTAATGGCTATTAATCAATTTTACTTAGGGAATAGCCACTGCTATTAATTGCATCAGTAGCATGGGATTTTCTTAGTGTTTGGGTAATTGCCAGGTTCTTGTGGCCTGGTTTTGGCCTCTGTTAGAAACAGGATGCTGGGCTTGATGGACCCTTGGTCTGACCCAGCATGGCAATTTCTTATGTTCTTAAGGAATTCTGGATGCAGGTTCCCAGTGCTGAGCTGTAGATGAGACAGACTGAAAAAGGTTAGATTACTCACTGAGTTGGTAGCTGTATTGTTGGAGATCCCAGCAGACAGAAGTAGTTGGATTGCAGGCACCAAGGCAGGGAGAGCAGGCCCTCGAGGAGCGAGTACCTGGTATCCCAGATAGGCACCTGAAAGAAAGCAAAGGGCCCCCGAGGAGCAGGTACCCAGGTTAGATGAAATACCCCGAAGGGCAGAGAGAGCTTCCAGCAGCAGCATGGAAGCGGCAGAGTAGCTTAGACCGGAGGCGTATCCAATCCTTTCTAACTTGATTTGTTAGCAAATGAAGGGCAGGTTAAATACCTGGATGGCATGACATCACTCGAGGGGACGCCCCCGAGGTTCCCACCATGACATAGATAAAGACGTTGGTGGCATGCGTGCGTGCACCCTAGGAGGCCTTCAGGAGAAACATGGTGTATATCCTTGCCATTGCCGTTCTGGGGACGCCAGAGGGAGCGGCATGAAGATGGTGGTAGCCATCTTCCCAAGGCTAGTGGTGAGAGCAGGAAGAAAGCTGAGGCACAGAGGTCGAAGCTGTCTGAGACCGACGGATGCAACAATTTGTCATCAATTTAGAAACAAATGGTTTTATATTTTTTTTACTACTTTTGTTTAAAACAGTAATACTGCACTTCTGTTACTTATATAGCATTTGTGATTTCAACAGCAGAAACAAAATTTTTAGTTTCTATCTGTTCCCTTTTTGTAACCTAAAATTATTTTACATTTTATTCCAGAATAGAATTATTGTTTACTCTTCCACCACGGACCTAAAATCAGACCCAGCATTATAACCTAACCAGTTCACTGTCACACTGGCTTGTCTATTTTGAGCCCTTTGACTGCTGTTAATTTTGTGCAGCCTATTTTGTGCAAATGCAAGATAGGCTTTAAAAGGCACTGGCAGACATGCCATAGAACTAGGTCTTCAACATAGCCAGTCACTTCCCCCTTGGGTTGAGTTTGCAGTTTCTGGTGGCTGGCAGGACTTTCCAGGGCCAGGAAAAAGTGGTAGTGGCCAGCAAGCTCAGTGACCAGTCTGAGGTCGAGGCCAGAAGAGTGCAGAGCAAAGTGGAAATCCAATCCAAGGTCAAGGCAGGTGTAGAGCAATGCATAGTAGAGGTCTAATCTGCAGTCCAGGCAGGCATAGTCGAGGTCCAATATGAGGTCAAGGCAGACTGAGAATAAGATGGAAGAGGAACACAAAGAAACAGACAAGGGCAGACGTACTGGTAACAGGGCCGGACAGGAGACACAAGAACAAGACCAGGAACAAGGAAACACAGATAGAGACCAACCAGGGCACAGAGAGCCATAGGGAGCAGGATCAGGAACAATTAGGAACTGGATCCAGGAAAAAGAGGAACACACTGAAGCAACTAGTACTACAGGAGAACAGGAGACCTGTTGTCAAGGTGAAGGCATTCTATGAAGTCAGCATTTAAATCTCCCAGCAGAGTGATATCATCAGCTGGCACCACTGATCAGATTCCTGCTGTGGTGATACAAGGGCCTGGGGTGCGCATGCCATAGAAAACAGTGATGGCAGGAAATCATGGCGACGATGGCGCTCAGATGAGTGAAGCTGGCCGTGGGTTGTTTGCTGCAGACGGCCAAATATAACATTATTTACATACTCTCATATTATTAGGGAACTCTCCCTTGGAGAGAACATCAGAAGCTTTTTCTATGGGACAATGAGAAAGCATCTCCAAACTAGTTGTATATTTCAAAAAGCACTTGCCATTATATTGGGAATTAGGATTTCTTAAGTGTTAAAATCAAATACCGTTGTATTTATATTTTCTTCCTTTCACTCAGTTCTCTTTCATCAAATAACTATTAAAGCTGTTTAAAGTTTGTGTGGTTCAGCTGTTTTAAAATTAACTTGTTAGCATGCTAGCTCTTTGTATACTAATGGCTTCAGAATGTTGACTTTTTTTTTATCTTCACTGAGCTGATGGACCTCATCTTTACCAGGTTCAACTTAGGATAACACAAAATGGACTAAAAAATCCCATTGGAATTGAGGCAAAAACTACAAAAAATTCAAACTCCAAACTCCAAAACCAGCCCAACACACTCCACCTCATTCAAAGATCACCAAGAAATGTTCATGTCACCCAAGCATCCTCAAACACCCTTCAAAACTCACAAAAAATTAACAACCATACCCATAATTCAAAATTTTCACTATCTTTACTCCAAATAATAGTCAAATAGGGATCTTTAATACCTCCTCAGATGTTCCCAACCATTAATTAGTTTTTCCTCAGGTGTCTTGAGTATTTAAAAATTCCAAAACACCCTGTGGAAAATGTGTTTAAAATGCATTTTTAAGCCAGAATAAAGGTTTAATTCAGGTCCCCAACCTCCTTTCTCATGCTCATAATATTCAATTGATTTAAATTTTATATATTTTAAGTGGTTATAAACTTAGTGACACCAGGTTTGCCATTGTGCCTCCCAGTGTAGCAAACTATGGCCTAGAGTCATCAAAATGCTATAAATAAACAGAAATATAGTGCTTAGCATCTGCAATAAAAATGGGCATGATTAGGGAAATTTCTGATATACCGCATCGCGTAGGTAAGTTTCGCAACTTGCAACGCCTTAATGCGTCTTGCGTCATTTTACATGTCATGCGTCTTTTTACGTCTGGTGTGTTATTTTCTTTGGTTATATATACACCAGCTTCCTGCAGCTGCCTCTTTGAGGCTGTGTCAGGCATGGGAGAAGGAGGAAGGGAAGTGAGTTCTTGGTTGGAGTTTAGTGGAGGTTCTTTGCGATTTCTGAGTGAGTTGTCCTGTTTTCTGTTCTCATCTGTTTACCTTTAACCTTTGTCTCTTGTCTTTATCTGTGTGTGGAGGTATTTCTTAGTTTGTCCTATCTGTCAGTTTGTCTTGGATGGTGGTGGAGTGAGGAGGAGTGATGGAGGAGTGAGGAGGAGTGGTGGAGATGTCTGGAACTGAAGAGGATGGAGCATGGAAGGCATGGGGAGAGAGGAGAGGAGCGGCGTGAGGAGAGGAGGGAGAGTAGGAGGGAGGAGGAGGGCCTGAGTGGTAGGAGGAGGATTAGGACTAGGGACCGCAGTAGAGATAGGAAGGGATAGAAGAAGGCAGAAGGGGGAAGGGGATAGACAGGCGAGTGTGGCATGAAGAGGACAGCAGGGTAGGGCTAGACAGAAAGGGCAGGGGGTCAGTTGGCAGGACAAGTGCAGGAGGGGGGAGGAAAGGAGATGAGCAGGGAGTGGTAGTGAGCACCAGGAGAGGGACACCACCTCTTTGGAGAGGAAGAGGCAGCCTGCTCATTTGGCAGGCTGCAGGTAGACTGAGGTGCATAATTATTAGGCTGGATAGTGCACAAGTGATGAGGCTCCAGTTAGCAGTAGAACCTGTCCTCTGTAATCAGAAGGATAAAAGTGCCACCTAATCTATGCACCCAAAACCAATGTAGCTACATAAGACAGATTCTCTCTAGGCCTAACCTGCCAGTGTATACATATGGTAGAGTAAGCCTCAAGTGATGCGGCCTTGTGTGGCAGGCTCACTGTCTAGTTACTAGGATATCTTCTACAGATAAGTGGGTAACTAAGCCTTTGTATAGAAAAAGAGTAAATCAAATACGGACAGGCCTCCTGTCAATCCCCCCACCCCTAGGTATCATCAACCTGCTGGCTCAGATTCCTCCCCCAGTCCATTAATCTAATGAACATGAAAGTACCTGGAATGACAGCACCATTTGCCCTCCCCCTTGCCTCCACCCCTGCAACCCCCAAATAAGTTTACATCATCTAAATCCCCCCCCCCCCCCAACACCACAGCACCCCTGATAGCTGAAACTCTTCCAATCAGGCACACTCCTCGATACCAATATGAATATGTCCACTCCATGTACTGGGTGGGAGAACCACAGGTGCTGGGGAGGGGGAGGTGCTCATCCGGCAAAGTGGCACAGCATATCTGAGCTCTGATGCTACCAATTTTCACACCCCCTTCTTGACTGAATGAATAAACAGTCAGGCCAAGGTGGAATGTTTGGTTACAAAGCAGAAGGTCATTTTCTCCCTGCCTACACATTAGCATAGCTGTAGCATCCATCATAAAGCGTGGAAACACAGGCTTGCTTGTGCCAAAAGCCAGGGTGTCCTAATTGGGTGCCCAAACAGTAGGGATGTGAATCGGTATCGGACTCGTTTCCGGTATCAGGTTTGGGGAAAACCGCGGGAAATCTTCATTCCCGTGGTTCTTAGCGTTTTTTTTTCAGCTGTCTCCTGCCGAAAAAAACAACAACCCACTGCAACCCTTTAAATTTAATTATTTCAAATCCCCCACCCTCCCAACCCCCCCAAAACTTATCCTTTTCGGTGAGAAGTACTATAAAATATATTAAACATTTTTGGGATTGTGACCGAGTGAATTGCCTTGCCATTTTCATTTGCATATTCATTAGCACTTTTGTGTTTTGAACTTTTATGAAAAATTAAAAATATATAAATAAGATGCATCAAATAGAAATGTTAGTAAAATAAAAAAAGTAACGTGACCCTTTATCACAAACGAGTCTGTTTATTAATCTTGACTCGAGATTGAAAGGTCCAACAAATATTCGTTAGTGGGGTGCTATATAAGTTATACCAGTATATTTCTCATTTATGTTTTGTTTACACATTTGTATACTGGAGTACACTTTTCGGTGTATGTGGGCTGTTTTGTGATTGTTATCATCTGATGAATCAGGTTCATCTAAAAGAAGAGTACCCTGAAGAGCTTGCGTTGCATGTTGTTCCATGTAGCTAAACATGTTAGACCACATTTTGAGTGTCAATCACAATTGTGTAGAATGTTCATAATATATTGCCTACACTGTCTCCTTTAAACTTATAGTGAGGTAATTGTCAAAATTCTTAAAGATAATAATAGCAGGACTAATATACCTCCATCTTTCAAAATTATCATTCACCTATGAAAAATATTTTTTGTTTCATTTAGATGACCTCATACTGGGCATCATCGGCAATGCTAGTAAGCAGAATTCATTTCCTCTGCTGATATTTTAATCATTGGTCATAAAATGCAATTTTTTAATGCTTGGTGCAACATGCTTTCGACACTGTCCGTGTTTCAGCTGAAACCTTCATCATGGGGCCATATATATCTGAAAAAGCAAATGTAGAAGATTATAACAAAAGTATTTATCTTGCACAAGACACTGAGAAAGTGGTACTAACATGTTGATGTTTCAGCAGCAAATGCGTCGGCCATCCGGTAATGTGTTTCTTCCACCGGAGGGGCCGCACATGCGCCATTTTTAAAGGTCTCCCAACCAATGTAGGACAACCGCATATAGCAGTAATGCTGATGTCATAGCTTGTCAACAGGTGATTCCTTATTTCAAATGATAGTGTACCACTCGATCACGGCATTTAAGCCAGACGGATGAACGCAATTCAATCAGTACTTGCCAGGTTCTTATGGCCTGGATTGGCCACTGTTGGAAACAGGATGCTGAGCTTGATGGACCCTTCGTCTGACCCAGTATGGCATGTTCTTATGTTCTTATCCATCTCTGTTCCTGAAGATTAAGCAAAGTTTGTGGATCACGGCCACAATTCAAACATATTGGCATGTTTTGAAAGTCCATTCCATTTTTTCAGAACTTCCGATTATAGCCTATAGTCGGGGCAAGAATTTGCGAGACCTATTTACTCATTTGTTTTTATGACCAGAACTACCTTTGTCGATCCATCTACCTTTGAGACATTGGCCATGCCAAAAATGCTCAGTGTGCGCTCAGATTTTACCAGAACCATCTTGGACACATTACATGGGCAACACCTATACAGCAAAAGCCTTCTCAGACTGTACTACCTCTCATGTCATTTACATCATCATTTGCCCCTGTAACAAATACTATGTAGGCAGAACCAAACGGCCTATTTGTACATGTTTAACTGAGCATCACAGCTGTTTGACTATAGTAAAGATACAAGCCCCAATTGTATCTCACTGCATCCAACACTCATAACTTTGTGGATCTGAAGCGGCGGGTTATAGATAATATTGCAATTTCTAGTAAGGGGGAGATCCACAAACTGGGCTGAGCTGTCGCATAATACCCAAGTTGCTGCTGCCACCGATGTATCTCCGTTCTCCGTGATATTCGGACGACAACCTCGGCTGCCACTTTCAGTTCCTCTGACTGTTCCTTCTCCAGCTGCGCAATTCATGGCCCACACCATTCGCCAGGTGTGGAATCTAGTCAAAGAACGCCTTACCCAGGCTGCTGAGTGTGCCAAGCACACTTCTGATGCCCATAGATGTCCCGCTGAGAAAGCAACAAGAAAGGCTGTCTAACAAAGCCATGGACGCAACAAGATGAGAATTAGAAGCCAAGATGTCCAAATTTTAGATTCTTTATTGAGGAAATGATATCTCTAAAAAGCCCAGCTAAAATTTGAACATCTTGGCTTCTAATTCTCATCTTGTTGCCTCCATAGATGTCCCGCTCCACTCTTCTGTCCTGGTCAGAAGGTATGGTTAAGCACCAGATACATAAGGTTGAGACTCCCTTCTCATCGCTTGGCTCCCAAGTATATCAACCCGTTTCCAGTGCTTCGAAGAGTGGGAGCAGTGTGTCTTATCAACTTCAGCTACCTTGTGCCATGGGCATCCACAACACATTCCATGTCTCTCTGTTGAAGCCTTTTGTCCTTTCCTGGCCCTCTCGTAGAGATCCTTCACCTCTGTAGATCTCTACCAGACCAGATTCGTCACTCCAGGTAAGAGAGGTCCTCGACGTGCATCGGCGTCGAGGCAGATGGGAATATCTCTTAGCCTGGGAGGGTTATGAGGCCGAGGAGAACTCATGGGAACCTTCCCACAACATTCTCGATAAAGAGCTCCTCAAGACCTTCCATAGGACCTATCCTGAAAAGCCACGGCTGCGTAGGCGGAAGCCTAAAAAGGGGGGGGCGGGGTACTGTTGCACGCTCCATCCGCGCCCGGCCTGTGCAGGGGCCAACTCACCTTGCTAGCTCCTCTGCAGGTCACGGGTCGGCTTCTCCAGTGGCAGCCATGAGGTCTTCCAGGCCTCGGCATCCCGCAGCAGCGGTTGCTGGGCCTTCCACTGTACAGTACAGTAAAGTGGCAGATGAGGTCTGTACTGGTAAACTGAAATCACCACCTAATATCAATTTATATTGTAAGAATTGTCCTAATTCTATGGGCAATTTAGAGAAGAAGACCTGATTAAATACATTTGGGGCATAGAGTATATGTTACAAAATGCAAATTTCAGATTTGCTATAGATCCACTCAATGAGGTGAATTTTAAGACCTGTGCGCATGCGCACATGCACGTGCATTTGCTGGCTCAAACATATGGATGCAGCTATTATATTTAGAATAATGGCTCACTTCCTCAAAAATTTTTACCATAAACAAAAAACAAAAAAAATCCCTTGAGGACTACTGCTAACAGGCAGAAAACTATTTTATAAACACTCTACAAAAAACATTTTTTTAGTAAAATTACGGGAAATGGTATCAGATTGTAAAAGTGCTCCCAGTCTCATGGGCTCTTGCCCTTACAGGGCTACAACCCTTCTCATGTTTTTAGCACTATTGAATCACGTCATCTACCTTTTCCATGTAAAATTTTTCTTTTCTCCATATCAACTGTGAAAAATATAACCCAACTTACCCAATAAAATTACTTATTTAAAAATCTTATTCTTACATTCATTTGTGTGAAACCCTCTACTTAATCACTTATCTTTTTATGATGCATATACTGCTTAATTCTCCAGCTAGTTTTTTAAATTGCCTCCTTGCTATCAGCTGTTCTTCTGCCCGACATTGACAATGTTTCGGCGCGCCACTCGCGCCTGCTTCAGGGGCTTACAACTAAATGCCTATAAGAAAAGCAGATATTTTTTACTTAATTCTTCTGTGTAATAACAAATTTTTAGACAGTTCATTCAATTGTACTTACAATTCAGCTCAGCTCTGCACTACCATTCCGATACCACACTGTCTTCAAACATGGCGCCTAAACGCTCACTGACTTTCTTGAACGGAAATGGTTTTTTTATTTCATATCATGAATAGTAAAAGCACCTATTAGCATGGCTTCACAAGAAGACCGACCAATCAACTTCTCTGTTGAGACCTGCTGGAGCCACTGTGTACAATCTAAAAATCCACCTCTGTTCACGTTGCAGTAGGCGGAGATTTAAATCGCCTCCTCGTTCATCCTGTTGTATTACTTCTAACACTGTGCTTTTTAAACTGCAAAAATCGTGTGATTTCTCTAGACAGTGCTGTACCAACGGTGCCTCCATTTTTTTACATTTTAAAACGCGCTTTATGTTCTATTAAACGAGTTTTCAAAAACCGTGTTGTTTTGCCTATATATAACAGACCACATGAACACCATATAGCATACACAACGTTGTTAGAATTACATGAAGTTCTTGCTATAGGTTTAAACCTACTAAGTTTCTCCAAGGGTATATTAATGTTAGAATGGGCCAAAGGGCACATAGTACAAGACCCACATGGGGAATGACCCTCTCGTTCTACCTCCTTTCTTGGGGACATCCTAAAATGTGATGTTACCACACGATCTTTTATATTAGACCCTCGTTTAAAAGCAATCATCGGTTGTAGATCAAAAACTGGATGTACTTGCAAGACATTCCAGTGGCGTCTTATGCTACGTGCTACTTCGTTAACCCCTAAAGAATAAGGCAACACACATGTGAGGCGCTGTGAAGTAGTTTTTTGATGAGGTTTTAATAGATGTTATATATAGGCAAAACAACACGGTTTTTGAAACTCGTTGCAGGAGGGTCTTGCGAAACTGGAAGATTGGGCATCCAAATGGCAGATGAAATTTAATGTGCACAAGTGCAAGGTGTTGCATATAGGGAAAAATAACCCTTGCTGTAATTACACGATGTTAGGTTCGATATTAGGAGCTACCACCCAGGAAAAAGATCTAGGCATCATAGTGGATAATAGGTTGAAATCATTGGCTCAGTGTGCTGCAGCAGTCAAAAAAGCAAACAGAAACTTAGGAATTATTAGGAAGGGAATGGTTAATAAAACAGAAAATGTCATAATGCCTCTGTATCGCTCCATGGTGAGACCGCACCTTGAGTACTGTGTACAGTTCTGGTCACCACATCTCAAAAAAATATAGTTGCACTGGAGAAGGTACAGAGAAGGGTGACCAAAATGATAAAGGGGATGGAACAGCTCCCCTATGAGGAAAGGCTGAAGAGGTTAGGGCTGTTCAGCTTGGAGAAGAGATGGCTGAGGGGAGATATGATAGAGGACTTTAAAATCATGAGAGGTCTTGAACAAGTAGATGTGAATCAGTTATTTACACTTTTGGATAATAGAAGGACTAGGGGGCATTCCATGAAGTTAGCAAGTAGCACATTTAAAACTAATCGGAGAAAATTCTTTTCACTCAGCACACAATTAAACTCTGGAATTTGTTGCCAGAGGATGGTGGTTAGTGCAGTTAGTGTAGCTGAGCTTAAAAAAATGTTTGGATAAGTTCTTGGAGGAGAAGTCCATTAACTGCTATTAATCAAGTTGACTTAGGGAATGGCCACTGCTATTACTGGCATCAGCAGCATGGGATCTTCTTAGTGTTTGGATAATTGCCAGTTTCTTGTGGCCTGGTTTGGCCTCTGTAGGAAACAGGATGCTGGACTTGAAGGACCCTTGCTCTGACCCAGCATGGCATGTTCTTAAATGGACAATTTTTTCAAAATACCAATACCTTGTTGCCTGCTGGAATAAATTGCATAGTGACATTGGCCAACCCAGTCTTGCTTTAGCTTCCATTTTCTTTATCAGTGAGATGAGTTTCTTGAAGAAATGTAATTTGTGCTTTAGGTTTCTTAAACAACTTTAATATTTTCTCTCTTTTGATTGGGAGTGAATTATATTTACATTGAGCAAAACTATCCTTTAATCATCCATATTTCTTAAAGTGGTAAGAAAAGAATAAACCAGACTTTCTAGTCTGTAAAAGAGTTAGGATGTTTCCCAACCTCAACGTGCCAAACCACACATTTGCACAAATTAATAGTAAATTCCTTCCAAAAATTGCCATAGCTTCACCAAGCTTGTATAGAGGTGATTCCAAATACACATTCATACAGTCATCCATACTCAACAGATAACAATTCAACCATGATTGTATTTGAGCGGTACATTTTGCAAAAAAACAGCCACTACCAGTTTACATACACTTTCACTCCACAAAGTAAAAAAATACCAAAGAGCAAAAACCATGCACTACACTTCTTCTCCAAAGGAGGAGGAATAGCCTAGTGGTTAGAGCAGTGGGCTATGAACCAGGAGACCAGCAATTGAGTCCCACTGTTGCTCTTTGTGATCTTGGGCAAGTCACTTTATCCTCCATTGCCTCAGGTACAAACTTAGATAATAAGCTTTCTGGGGATAGGGAAATACCTACAGTACCTGAATGTAAACTCAATGTGATATGTCAGATTGAATGTTGGTATATATAAATAAAGAGACTGTATCTTCATTCTTTTTCACTACTCTTCTTGAAGATACACCCATGAGGGTTAGGAAATTCCCTCTTGGTTGTCTACTGTGAGACCTACATTAAAATTTCTATTGATACAAGACACAACTAGCAATGCAAATTAAGCAGTGCCAGAACTTAAATGTATGAATCACATAATCGAAGAAACATTATTTTGCATGTTGTCACTGATACTAACGACAAAAATCTGTATCGACTCTCTGCTTTTACACAGTTGGATGGTTGAAATTAGCCATAGTATGAATGAAAAAGAAAAAGAAGCCAAAACAGAATAGAAAGAAGAAGCTTCAAGTTATTTTAGTTAAAGGCACCCTAGATATTTTATAAAGTACATAACAAATCGTATAATTCATAGGTGTTGCCTAGCCAATATGAATTTCAAAAAACTGGAAAATGAGGTCTCTACGGTAGCAAAGCCACTTGCTAACATATTCAGAATCCTGATTTGTACTTGTAGCAGCAACAAATGCTGGTTCTCTGGAGGTTGCACTAGTGCCTTGCCTTGTACAAGTGGTACTTTATGTCTATCTCTTGGGAATACTTAAGCACCAAACATCAATCAGGCCAATATTCAATGCCATTTAATCATATAACTCCCAAATTAAGTTAGCAAGTAGCCCATTTAAGACTAATCGGAGAAAATTCTTTTTCACTCAACACACAATAAAACTCTGGAATTTGTTGCCAGAGGATGTGGTTAGTGCAGTTAGTGTAGCTGGGTTCAAAAAAGGTTTGGATAAGTTCTTGGAGGAGAAGTCCATTAACGGCTATTAATCAAGTTTACTTAGGGAATGGCCACTGCTATTAATTGCATCAGTAGCATGGGATCTTGTTAGAGTTTGGGTAATTGCCAGGTTCTTGTGGCCTGATCTGGCCTCTGTTGGAAACAGGATGCTGGGCTTGATGGATCCTTGGTTTGACCCAACATGGCAATTTCTTATGTTCTTATGTAAATTGTCTGGCTAAATGCTGAGTTGTAAAGATATCCATTACTTACTTGGCTAACTTTTAGCTGGATAAGTAATAATGTTTTGGGGATATTCCAGGATGGGGATGAGTTGGCCAAGTAACTTATCTCTACTATTAGAAGTTAGCCAAATAAGTTTTTCAACTAACTCTAGCCATGCCCTGGAGCAAGTCTAAAGTTAGCTGGTTAAGTGGCCATACTGTTCAACAAAAAAGCAAATAGGCCCTTGAAGGTCTGGCAGCTTGAATCACAAATCCCCCCACTCATGATGTAAAATGTGGTCCCTGCTGTGCCAAGCCTCTCCCAAACCCCTATTAGAGCATATTAACAATAAAAGTGGCAAGGATCTGGGGCTAGCCTACCCACTCTTTCTGCCTGCTACCTGGTTCGGCATAACTTTGAGGTAATGACACTGACTCTTCTTGCCTTCCTCCCCCTACCTCAACCTCAACCTTCCTACCCTCCCAGGAACTTTCCAAATCTCTTTCTTCTGCCAGGCTTGAAGTATAAGATGCCTATTGTGGTGGGGCTGGTAGGAGCCTGTTGTATAGTGGTCTGTGATGGGCGCAGAGAAACTTTGGAGCCACTGTGGGGAAGCGGCACAGATCTACCATGGTGCTCCATTGTAAAATAGATGAGTCATGGAAGCAGAAGATGCTCCCTGTGGTGAAATGCAAGCAGATGCAGAAGGAGGAGGAGCCATGGAAGCCAAGCCAGGTTCTTTGCAGCATTACTGAAGGTGACTGGGGGTGAGGCCGGAGCGACCAGCTGAGTTGGCTACTAGTGCTGGCTTCACAATCAAGGGTCACAATGATGATGATTAAAAGTGCAAATGTTGCTGCATAGTAAAAGTATGCCAAGGGTTCAGAGGCTTTGGGAAAGTTTTTGGTGCAATGAGGAAGAGCAGGCCACAACTGCTGATGTCATCAATGATGTTAGTGCTATTTCATGGGTCCCAGTCACAAGGCCAATTAAAAAGTATTAATAAAGTGATTTCCAGGGATGCCATGGTGCTGAGAAGTCACAAGTAAGAGGTGATCTGTCCAAGCCTATCTTTCTTTTAGTTTTTAAAGCTGGTTATCCTGATGATATAGCTTGTGTGGCCTCTGCACAATAAGCTGTGGATGATTCAAGCTGAAACTTTGGTTTTGGAAGGTTGATATCACCAGAAAAACTCTGAATGTGACGATAGAAAAATCTAAACCTACAGGCTCACAAATGGCATCTGAGATTGAGAAAATAATGCAGAAGAAAGCTGAATTTTGAAAAAGGCTCAGCGGTGCTTGAAGACAAAGTAAATAAACTTCAAACTTTGCTCAGTGAATTAAAAGACAATATGGAAGCGCAGAAGAACAGAGTTGGTGGTTTGGAGAGCTGCGTTGTATTGCAGGAAATGGCAATGGATCGACTGGAGTATGAATTGTCTGCTGTTAAAAAAAAAATGCAATCCTAGTTGAATGGTTGGAAGATCAGGAAAATAGGGGGAGAAGAAACAATCTTCAAGTGATTGGCATCACCAAGAGTGCAAAAGACCCTTATTTGATCCAGATGATGCAAGTGGGGCTTCTGGAAACCCTGAGCCTCTCCCTTGCAACCAAACCCATCATCATGAAAAGAGCACACAAAATTGGTTAAAATCTTAAAAATAAATCTATACCAAGACCAGTTGTGGTGAGATACTCTGAGGCTTGTTTGTTCACGTATTTGAAGACAAAAGTGCTGAATTTTATCCTGGTTCAATTGGTAGTCAATGTAGTCTGTAGAAGAAGGGTGTTATGTGGTCTGACAATTTGGTCCATACCAGCTTTCTGGCTGCCATGTTTTGTACAAGTAAGTCTTTTCAAACAAGTTTGGAATATTCCATTCAGAAGAGAGTTACTGTAATCTAAACAACTAGCAATGAGTGAATATATAACCGAAGTATAGACTGAGGAAGTAGCTTAATTGCTGGATCTGGCAGAGGTACATAAAGGAGGCTCTCACTTCTTTAGAGATGTTTGTTTCTATAGTGAGGTTAGGATCAAGTTGGAGCCCTAGGCTTCAAACAGAGTCTTTGAGGTAGAGGGGGTGCCTGAGAGGGAGAGAATGGACTGTAGAAGGTGTCCTCATTAACTTAACCAGAGGAGTTCAGATTTGAAGGGTTATGTTTGAGTTTATGGTCATTGAGCCATTGGGCTACTGCCATCAGATGGTTATTGAGATTGGCAACGGGAGAGGACTGGTCAGATACAAGATTAATGCAAAGTTGGATATCTCCATGTACATGTGACATTCAATGCTGAAGGATAGAATCAAGTCGCAGATAGGATGGATGTAAATTTTGAAGAAAATTAGGGAAAGAACAGAACCCTGAGGTACTCTACAAACAAGAATATTAGGAGTGGATTGTTAGTTAGCCTATATGACAGACTGAGTTCTATTGGACATAAAAGATTAGAACCATTTAAGGGAATTACCTTTGATGCCAATATTCTCAAGGTGTTGTATCAAGAGGCTGTTATCAACCGTGTTGAAGGCTGCAGAAATGTCCAGTAACTCTAAGATGGAGTCACAACCTTGATCTGTGTTTAGATGGATTACAGTGGTTAAGACAAATAGGATAGATTCAGTGTCATAACCTTTCCTAAAACCAGATTGGTGAGGGTGCAAGATGTTTCTCTCTTCAAGGAAGTCAAGTAGTTGGACGTAGACTACCTTTTCAACTAGCTTGAATAAGAATGGGAGGCTGGACTCTGGGTGATCAATTATTTTGGGGTCAGTGCTTCTTCAGGCTTGGTTTGATAACCACTTCCTTAAGCATGTCAGAAAGCAAACATTGGGATAGGATGCTATTGATTATATTGGAAAGCCATGGGACTAGTTCTTGCTTATGGCTGCAAATGATCTCTGGGAGAATTGGGTCTAGTGGGCTGAGGGACTGGTTAATGTTCTGGAGGATATTTTCCACTTTTTTAGGTACGATGGTTCTGAAAGCTAGCATGGTGTTGTCTGGAGGGCATTAAGGTGTTCCTGTGATAGAGAGGACATGTTTATCAAGTGAGATGTGAAGGAGGGAGAGTTTGCAAAGTGCTCAGCTGTGTGGCTCCCTGTGGATGTAAAAGTGGTCTGAGAAATATGTTTGGATAGCTTCTTAACTAATTCAGTTTTACTAGTTCACATATACTTCTAGCTTCTAGTTTTACTTTACGTCCTCATGCCACTGTAATTCCTTCTATTGAGGACAAGCTCTAAAGTAGCTGTTCCTCTCATCAATTCTAGGACCAGCTGTTTTTTGAAGCAGACCTTTACAGCATCAAGATACTTAATACTTTTACCATGTCCTAATGAGACACTGATCTATTCAATACTGGGGGAAATTGAAATCTTCCATTGTTTTTGTGTAGCCAAATTTATTTGATTTTCTAATTTTGGCCAGCATTTCATGGTATGTTTCTTTATCTTGGTCAGATGGATAGTATCTGCTATTAATTAAGTTGACTTAGAAAATAGCCACTGCTATTACTAGCAACAGTAACATGGGCTAGGCTTAGGTGTAGATTTTAAAAGGTTGCGCGTGGGCGTACATGTGCGTGCACTACCCAGCGCGTACATTTACACCCGATTTAATAACTTGTGCACGCAGGCGCGCGCAAATTATAAAATCAGGGGTCGGCATGCACAAGATGGTACACAATTGTGCACCTTGCACATGCTGAGCCACGCTGCCTTTCCCCATTCCCTCCCAGGCCGTTCCGGATTTACGCACATAACCCTTTTAAAATCCGGCCTTAGTTTTTAGGTACTTGCCAGGTTCTTATGGCCTGGATTGGCCACTGTTGGAGACAGGATGCTGGGCTTGATGGTCCCTTGGTCTGACCCAGTCTGGCATGTTCTTATGTTCTTACACTGATTGCTATATTCTTACTCAGAGCAATGCTGGCTGCCAATGAGCACAGTAGCAATATACCACACTCCTAGTTGATTTGGGGGATTTTAGAGGATCCAGGTGTGATGAAAGGATAGTGTAGGTGTTATGGGTGGGAATGATGAGAAAGGTGGGTTAGGGATTAGATCCTACTGGCATTTTCCATATGAGATGCAGGCTACTTGGGCAGCTATGGCCCACAACTTATTTTAATTCTTTAGGTAGGATTGAAAGAGGTGGGATCGGGATCAGGTGTTATGTTCTAATATACATTTTATTTATTTGTGGAGTTGAGTCTGCTGGCCTGGAATTTTTGTTTTTTTTCATTTTTTTGTTACCCAGCTATATTCTGAATATAGCCAGGCAAGTTTCAATTTATTTGGGTAAACTTCCCTGGAAAACTTTAAACCTAACCAGTTATATTCAGAATAGGTCCAGCAGTGTGTTATTGTCTAGCAACCATGTTAAAACACTGCAGATCCAAATTCAGTAGGCTGGCGAGTGTCAAAGTTATCCTAATAACTTTACCAGGATATCTTAAGCAGAGTATATTTAGTGGGATCCTTGCCTCACTGAATATTTGGCTAATTTTATAGGGTTACGTTATATGGATAACTTTGCCACTCGCCAGCCTACTGAATTTGGACCTGGCAGCGTCCTGGGAGGCTGCTAGAAAACACATTGCTGGACTTTTTCTACCCAAAACAAGAAGACACTCCTGGGTCCTGGTGCTAGATGTCTTAAACGTAAACTAAACCTATTAGAAAGGTTTCCCTCCAATATAGAGGAGGAGGAGAGGAAGGAGAAATTGCCTGTTCCACACTAACAGGTATATTAACTATAAATAGACTGTTTTTCTACATCGATCCTAACTACAGTTACCTCAAATAAAAAGCCAACACTCCGGGCTGGATTTTAAAAGCCCTATGCGCGCCGGGCCTATTTTAAAAAGGCCCAGCAACGCGTGTAAAGCCCCAGGATGCATGTAAGTCCTGGGGCTTGCAAAAAGGGGCGGGGAGGGGGTGGCGGTGGGGCGGGGCCAGATGCCTCCAACACAGCGCCATTGGTGCTGTGTTGGAGGATCGTGTGCCGGCAGGCTGCCGGCGCACGGAACTTACACCTGTCCGGAGGCAGGCGCAAAAGGTAAGACAAAGGTCGGGGGGGGGTTAGAGTAGGGCTGGGGGGGAAGGTTAGGGGAAGGGGTGGGAAGGTCAGGATAGGGGGAAGGGAACGGGAGAATGCAGCACGGCTTGGCGCGCACAAGGTATAAAATCAGGCGTACATGTGTGCGCGCCGGGTATCCACGTGCACATGTATGCCCACGAGCAACTTTTTAAAATCTACCCCTCTATGTGGCGATCACTCTCTGTGCTATCAATAAGAGATGAAGGTTTCCTTTATTGGATGTCCAATTTTACATCTGTCAGCCTTATTTACATCTTTGAACATAATTAGCTTACACACATATGCCTGTGTATAAGCTAACTACTGCACAACAGCAACATGTGATTCTCATTTTGCATGATTTGATGAACTACAGATAATCTGCAAGTTGTTCAGGGTTATCAAGTGCGTGACTTGGAACCTTCCACAAAGGGCAATCTGTGTTTTTAGCTGATTGGAGCATGCCAGTAAAATAAACTCTGCAGTACAGCCTACTGGGGAAAATACAGGAAACATACCACAAATCTGTGCAGAAAATGCCATTTTAAAGGAGATCCACAGGATATAATTGAACGCACAATATCCTCTTGTTTTCCTGAGATACTTTTTAGAAGAAAACTGTATTCAGCTATAGAATACATCACTTTCTTGGAAAAGCAGATCACTAACACCCACTTCTATCCTGTTCCCATGAGAGACATTTTTGGAGGCAAGAGTGTGAGACTAGTATAAAATACCAGAACTTGGCAGAGATAGGGAGCGAACGAGATCAAGACTGATGCAAAGGACCAAGGGTCGAGATTATTTGATTATAGTCCAACTGATAGCCAAGTAAGAATCATTAATCTCCTTTGGGATTTCATCTCATTGCAACAGCTTGCCCAAATTCTAGGGAAAGAAGAGCTATACAGAAATGATTCTGCTGATATCACCACAGTAGGTAAACAAAGTTATGATTCGACTGTCTAAAATAAAGAGTTTATAATTGTTTTGTGGACTTCCAGGCTTCAATAAGCAGCTATAAAGTAGTCTATTTCTGAGAAATAAAGCCTTGGGAATCTGCTGTATAATCATAAAATGAAAACAGAATTTTATTGTCATATTTATAACAAAAGGGGAATTTTCCCTCCCAAAATAGCTCCCATGTACGTTTCTGAATTATTATTGGATAGTATGAGAATCTCAGCAGCATTTGATGAGTTGCCAAAAGTAGGTAAAAAAAAATGTGGATAACATAGTGATTGCCTCATGAATGGAATATGGGAAGCTCTGAGCGTACCATTCCTTACTTAAAATGGATGGACATCATGATGTTTCAGGACATTGGGTCACTTGTAAGGGCAAAGGATTTGTTCACATCCCGTCACCACCCTCAACCCCTACGCCGACCAAAATACAGAAGGAGTTTGGTAGTTGGAACAAGATCATAACTTAAATAAAAATAAATATAGCTAGCCTGGAGTGTAAGAAAATTGCAAGTGTAGCCAGAATTGTTCTGTGAAATCTGGAATTGGCTAATGTGCAGTGCGGATCTGGAGACCAGCTGCAAGTCCATGCTGTCTGCCAACTGCACTGATGTTTTTGCCATAGATTGTCTTCTATTCCGCAAAGGTGAAAATATTTAGATATTTTGCATCATTTCCTGACATCTTTTGTTTTGTCTTCTATCCCTTCTTCTACTGTTTGTACTAATTAAATCTTCCAGGGTTTTTTCCCACAGTTTTGTGAGCATTCACAGGAAAAATATAAAAGAATAGTTTTCTGAATATAAAATTTGATGTCACTAGGCTGAACAGATGCAAAGCAGCTTAGATTTGTAGAAGGGGGCCATGAAAATTGCTAAATTTTGATTCTTTGCCAATATCTTAACAAGTTTCAACTACTGAAGTCTGGCTTTATGGAAAATGCTTTTGGTCACAAATAAAAACAACAAGATGACAGCAACACCAGACAAAGGACTGGGAGAAAATAAAAGCTGCCGAGTTCAAGATGGTGCCAGTGATGAACATGGTACTGGAGACTGTCAACGAGGAACTTTTCAAGAGTTTCCAAGAAATTGTCGGAATACTTGAAAAAAAAAAAAAGTTAACTTAAATGCTCATCTCAACATCTTCAACACAAGTGCTCAGTAGTAAGAGTCAGAGCGACAGTCCACCTGTGAGGATGAAATTGGGAGTCAATAAGAGAGGATTTGTAAGCGATAAAACACAAGTCATTGCAGATGACGTTACTTACAAGACCAAGAAAACTGAGGGAGAAGAACCAATACTGGAATCACTGGGGGTCTGGACTTCATCAGCAATGGCAGTTTGTTCCCCTGTGTGAGCGATGGCTATTAGAAGTGTTTGGAATTGAAAAGGCACCCAGAAAAATATGCGCTGAACGTATACAAAGATTCAGAGCTCTAAAGGAAAGTTGATAGTAAGCCAAAGCCTGTGATGGCTAAAATCTTGAATTTTGAAAGGAAATTCAGATAGCATAATCAGCTTAGCAGGTATCAAGATATATCTGTTTCAACATTTCTCTGTGTTGTTGATAGTTTATCCCTGTGGGGGCTAGTTTGAAGGTCCATGGGTACCTTAACACTCATAGACCATCAAGATAATTATCAAAGTGAAAAAAAAAAAAAATTAAGCTGCAAAGCCTGCAGGTACAAAAATATCCATGAAGTTTGCATCTGCTTTATGTACTGGGTGAGTCCACATGGGAAAGTATGCACACAAATTTGAAAATTAGACCTCCTTACATACTTTCCCTTCCCCCTAAACCAATCAGCCTCAGGGACTTCCTAGATATTTAGCTCCCTAGTTACCTGGATAAATGCCTTTGAAAATTGACCTCTTTGGGTGCAGTTTTCAAATGCCTGTCCAGTCTGAAATTCAACGGGCACTTTTTTTAATACAAAAAATAGGTGCCAGTCCATGAGCACATTTCTACCCATAGACCTTCAAGCTAAATTTTAAAGGGAAAATACTCAGTTCCTGTTTGAAAAAGAAAGCTGCACGATCCAATTGGTACAAAAGTACCCACAGAACTTGGGAATAAGGGGGGGGGGGGGGGGCAGGTCTGTGAGTGTTTGTACAGTACATAGAGGGATTTGAATTAAATCCCTGTGCAAGGTTCCCCATCCACAACCTCCAACCCCTCTCCCAGGAATGCCCCTCATTTCCTAAATCTAGTTGCCAGGTGACATTCCATGATTAGACATGGCTGCTGAGGAGAGGGGGGCGATATTCAGCTCCAGGTAACTCCCTAGTTATCCAGATAAATCCTTTTGAAACTTTAACTCCATGGGGGCAATGTCAAATAGCTCACATATTGGCAGAGCATGTGAGTGCATTTAGCACCACTACTTTCTGCAAAATTTCACATTAAACCTACCTGTATAAAGCAGGCATGCTAAAAGCGCCCACATGCTTAGCACCTGCTATTTTGGGCAGGATGCTGAGGAGGACAAAGCAGCACATATGGTTTTGAAAATGTCATGCATGCAGGCATACTGTTTTCCTTTCGTGAGCTAAATATGCACTGGGCAATGCCTCTTTGTATTTAGGTATCAACTGTGCACACTGCAGGAGCTCATGCATACCTTTAGTGGTCGGAAGAGGCCATTTGTCCAACAGGGCAATGTTGGTGCATAAATCCTTTCTAATGCAGCTAAATTTCTTGGAAAATCGCCTTCCCCGTGTACCAAGTTAGGGGGTGCCATAAGAAAGTAAGGAGCAAGCTGATGTCTTCAGCCAAGCTAAAAATGTTTATTACCCAGGGCCAGAAACTGTCTGAGTCACCTGTAGAGAGAAAAATAACATTTTGATGCAAGGATTTTAAATGAAGGAAGGATAGACTCAATAAGGAATTAGTCTCCCACTTTAATTGCACCGCAAGAGGAAGTGTGAGGTTAATCATTTCATTTTTCTGTCATTTCTTACTTGAGTTCTGGGAGATCTTAAAATAACACAGATTGTGCCCATATTTCTCTTAACGTCTCAGTTCTCTAAATTAGTTTGGCTTTTCCTATCATTTGCTCAATTTTTGTGTACAATGGACAGCACTGTAAAGTAACAGCGACACAAACTCCTTCCATTTTTAAGTACTATGTAAAGTAATACAAGCACACTTAGGAAGTCATTTTCAAAAGGATTTATGCATTTGAAACTAGGTTTTATGTACGTAAATAGACTTTTGAAAATTGCTATTTTTACACGCCAGACTTTAAAAGGCCCGCGTGCGCAAAAATTGGGCTTTACACGCATGGCCGGGCCTTGCGTGCGCCGCATGCATTTTCAAAAGGGCCCATCCACTCACCTAAAGCCCGATATACACACACACATGTGCCAGGCCCTGAAGAAGGGGCGGGCTGGGGTTTGTGGTCTGGGCAGGGAGGGACAGGGAGGGGCGGAATGGGACAGAGGCCATTAGCCACTGTCGTGGGAAAACGCGTGCTGGCAGTCGGCCGATGCACGCAAACTACTTCTGCTCCAGGGGAGCAGTAAGCAATAAAACAAAAAAAATGGGAAGAGTGGGGGGGAGGAGAGGGGATGAGGGAGGGAATTTAGGTAACTGAGGGAGGCTCGATTGCATTGCTGCATGTAGTTAGCAAAAGTTCACCCCCCCTGCACGTGCCGCCCTCACATGCGCGTGTGGATTTTAAAATGTTATAACTATTTTATAACATGCACATGCATGTAGACAGCCCCCAAATTACAAATTACTTTGTGTGCCCTTGAAGAAATATGCCACTACAAAGAAAAGTGTTACACCGCCAAGATCAAATATGATTCTACCTTGAAGCTCAGAAGAAATTTACTTAATTTGTTCTATTTGCAGAAGACACAAAATGACATAATCACTTGCTATCCCTCCCCTTCCTAGTACCATAGAAGTACTCAGGCCGTCAGCTGCCAGTATTCAAAATGGCGCTGATAGCCTTTGCCCTCACTATGTCACAGGGGCCGACCAATGGCACCGGTAGCCCCTGTGACATAGTAAGGGCAAAGGCTATCGGCGCCATTTTGATTACTGGCAGCCGACAGCCCGAGTGCAGGAGGTTGCTCCCGGACCCCTGCTGGACCACCAGGGACTTTTGGCAAGCCTTGTGGGGGTCAGGAGGGTTGCAAGTTCTTTTTATTGCAATGGATGCTGAGGAGCCAAAGGAATACTCCTAGGCTTTAGCCTAATGGCACCTGAGAGGAGGCTTACATATAACTACTTATGGGAGATCTATTGTCTTTCTGTGAAGAACTCAATGTACTTTTGTGAGTACTGATGAGATTATTTTTGAGGGATGGTTAATGCATATGACTTATTGGGGGAAGAGATACTGATATTAATACACTGTTAAAGGAAAAGGAAAGTTGCTGCTGTTCTCTCTGCTGAGGAATCCTATGACTCATCCTTTTGTGTATTTTATTGCTGATTGACTGCTGGTACCCCAGAATAAAAGTTGTGATAAATTTGAACTACAAAAAACCCCCAATAATTCACTTAAAATAGCAAAGCAGCATACTTGTAATGTTAATATTAGGGATGTGCAGAGGGACCGCATACGTTGCATTCAATATTCGTATTCATCGGGGGCAGATACGTTGCATTTGGCAAGGGGGGCCCCCGATACATTCATGTGTTCATTCTTATTCGTTTCCTGGCTAAAATTTAATTAATTACAACCCCCCACCCTCTTGACCCCCCCAAGACTTACCAAAACTCCCTAGTGGTCCAGCGGGGGGTCCGGGAGCCATCTCCTGCACTCACGCCGTCAGCTGCCGGTATTCAAAATGGCGCCGATAGCCTTTGCCCTTACTATGTCACAGGGGCTACTATAGATTCCCCCCAAATTTCTAACTATAGATTCCCCCAAAATTTCTAGCTATAGATTTCCCCAAAATTTCCCAAGACTTCTCTGAGAATCAGTTCCACTCCCAATCAGAACCCAGACTTATATAAACATGGCACACTCCCTCTAGAGGTCATCTCTAGACATATTTCCTTAAAAGAACAGGCAAGCAATGCATTCATTTTCAACAAAATAGACAATGGCAACAATATATTCTAGTTCGTCTTGTTTCAGGAGCCCCATGAAATGAAAATAAAATGACAACGTTTTGGAAAAATTAGTATTTCATGTTAATGCACACTAATGGGACTTAGTTTTAACATCTGCGTGCTCATGTGTAGGCAGCGTGCGCAGGGGGGCGGCGTGCACAGGGGGTCCACATTTTTGCTAATTACGTATGGTGATGCAATTGGGCCTCCCCCAGTTCCCTCCTTAAGGAGTGGCCTGGGAGGGAATTTCCCTACCCACCTACCTAAGCTCCCTCCCTCTTCCCCTCTCCTCTCCTCCCCACCCCTAAAATCTTCCTATGAACTTAACGTTTTTGATGATTTATTACTTACTGCTCCCCTGGAGTAGAAACAATTTGTGCTCTCCGGCTGGCTGCTGGCCCGCTTACCCAGGGCAATATAGAATGGCGCTGTACCGGCCCACCCCCCCATCCTTCCCCGCCGAGACCCTATCCCCAGCCCGCCCCTTCGGAGAGGCCTGGCACATGTGCATGAACTGGGTTTACGTGCATGGCCGGGTCCATTTTAAAATGCGCGTGGCACGTGCAAGACCCGGCCATGCACGTAAACTCTGTTTACACGTGTGGGCCTTTTAAAATTTGGCCTTAAGTTAGTGTGCACTAAGTCCCGTTAGTGCACACTAACTATAGTTTCCTTATTTATATAAAATATAGGATCCTCTACAAAACCCTCTCATCCATCCATAAATCCATTCACAAAGTCTCACACCTCGACCTCTGGATCCCATTCCAGCTACATTCATCCTCCCGTCCATTGAGATCAGCGCAAAAAGGCTCTCTAAAAACCCCTCCACTCAAAATTTCATCAAACAAAAGAGCCCTATCCACAGCAGGTCCTATCCACTGGAACTCTCTACCATCTGATCTTAGGCTTGAACAATGCCCCATCACTTTCAAAAAAAGACTTAAAACTTGGCTTTTCACTCAATCATACGCCTGAGCTGATCTTCACAATACCCCCCTTCCTGGACAATTTCATTTCATACCACTTTATTCAATAATACTAGAACCAATTGCATATCCATCTAGACAAGTTTCAAATACTAAATACTCGATTGATTCATTCTAATTGCCTGTCCATAAGATTGTTGTTATTTATTTGTTGTCTTATTATGCCTTATTTTAATTCAATTTTGTCCAAGTTCACTCTCCTGTTCTATGTAAGACTCATATGTTTAGTCATCCTAATGTTATATGTAAACCGAAGTGATTAGTAACATTGTTACCAGAACCTCGGTATATAAAAAAATGTTAAATAAATAAATAAATAAATAAATATTTATGAACTTACAGCCCGATCCAGTAAAGTCCGTGGGAGAGCGGACTAACGCCCGCTCTCCCGGCGCGCGCGATCCAGTATTTAAATTAGGCGACGCGGTGCAAACGAGGAAAGGGAGGCGCTAGGGACACTAGCGCGTCCCTAGCGCCTCCTTTTGGCCTGGAGCGGCGGCTGTCAGCGGGTTTGACAGCCGACGCTCAATTTTGCCGGCGTCGGTTCTCGAGCCCGCTGACAGCCACGGGCTCGGAAACCGGACGCCGGCAAAATTGAGCGTCCGGTTTTCGGCCCGACAGCCGCGGGCCGAATTCAAAAATTTTTTATTTTTTTTTTTACTTTTTTTTACTTTTGGGGACCTCCGACTTAATATCGCTATGATATTAAGTCGGAGGGTGCACAGAAAAGCAGTTTTTACTGCTTTTCTGTGCACTTCCCTGGCGCCGGAAGAAATTAGCGCCGACCTTTGGGCGGCGCTAATTTCTTAGAGTAAAATGTGCGGCTTGGCTGCACATTTTACTTACTGGATCGCTCGGGAATACCTAATAGGGCCCTCAACATGCATTTGCATGTTGAGGGCGCTATTAGGTGCCGCGGGTGGGCCGCGTGTTTTCCTCCCCTTACTGAATAAGGGGTAAGGGAAAACACGCGTCCAGAGCAGGGTGACAGTGCGCTCCGACGGAGCACACTTTACTGGATCGACCTGTTAGTGAGCACTAACTGGGGGCTAGTGCACACTAACTAAAAATGTTGCTAATAAGTTAAAAAGTGTCAATTGGGGAGTAGTGCTTTAGCTAGAGGTATGGTTCTGCATTGCCATTAGCTGTCTTTTTAGTTACTTGTTTGTGTTGCCAAGGTGGCAAGGTGATATTTTTTGGGTCTTTGGCCAGTGCCTGGTAACAAATATAAAAAAACAAGTGATACAATAATACTAACAAGTTCTAGTCAGAATAAGCAAAACCATGTAATGCAAATGCATATTTTAAAATTTGCCAATCCCTTTGTATTTTAGGAAAGGGGCCCTGGCATTTTAGGATATGCATACTTTTAATTCCCCATGAATCTGTCTGTGTGTTTGGGAGAGGGGGCAGTAACTGGTGATAGGGAAAGTGACTGGGGTGAATGTATGGGGTGACAGGTGGGAGAGAGACTGGAGTGGAGAGTGGTGAGAGGAAGTAACATAGAATAATGGGGTGACAGGAAAGAGATTGCTTGGGATGGTGACTGGTGAGAGGTGGCAGCCTGGTGTGTGTGGAGGTGACTTTTTTAGCTTTACTTTACTATTATTTTTTTTATTATCTGGAAAGCTTACCTGTAGCATTTCCTAATGGTTCCCATAGAGAGAAATGATGTAGCTGTGTAGCTGGAAGAGAAGGATCATTAGAGACCCTGGTTCCCTCAGAAAACTGCAGTTGGAGAATGAAGCTGCATATTGGGAAATGAATACTGAGGCACATGCAAGCCATATACAGTACTTAGGACTTTATGGTTTCGGTTGAAACCAACCCCACACTCCCTACAATAAATCTCCCTATAAGAAAATTCTTAATTTTAGTTTCAGCCAGAAAACAGCATCCTGACACCAACCTCTTGCTGGCTTCACATGCTGCCATTGTTCAATTTCTCAATGTCAGCTCTGGCTCTGCTGATTATCCAGTCCTCATTAGAGATGTGCATCGTTTTTTGTATTCGTGTCGTTCTTCATTTTTCGGCCGCCATGGAAAATGTCGTTTTTTTTCGGTTTATGTCTTTTTTTTTTTTTTTTGTGAAAAATGAATTTTTAGTTAGTGAGTGCTAACTCCCCGTTAGCGCGCGCTAACGCCCATTAGTGTGCACTATCTCCCCGTTAGCGCGCACTAACAAAAACCGTTAGATTTTGTTACTTTTTGTTAGTGCGCGCTAACGGGGAGTTAGTGCACGCTGACTCCCGTTAGTGTGCACTAATCGGAAAAACGAATATTTGCAAAAAAACAGGAAAATCCCGATCATTTTTGGGCTTCCTGAAACATGCCGAATTGGACAATTTCATTGAAATTGTCCAATTCGGCAAAAACGAATGCACATCTCTAGTCCTCATAGTTCAGCTTACTCTGTTATGTGGCTTGCAGCTCTCAATGAATTTGGGTGCAAGTGTTTGCCATACTTTAGTGCTGTTCACTACCCACAGGAACACCTCTTTTTTTCCATGACTAAAAGTGCATGCATTATAGAACCTGAATGTACTTTTAGCTAGATTTAAGGAAGGCAATTTGTATTCATACCATTTAACTGGGTTAGTGCCTTCAGAAATTGCCTTCACTGCAATCAGTACTTAAAAAGCCTACCCAGATAGCTTACAATCTAACTGGTGAGATTTGAATATCATTGGTTAGGTTGCAAAGCTTTTTGGATAGGTTTACCCAGATAACTTTTGAGTTATCTGGATAAATGCCTACTTTTTAAAATAACCGGCACTTATCTAAATTTTAGCTGGATAAGTTATTATCCAGCTAATATTTAGAAGGATAATGAAGGGGAGTTATGGGGACATTTTGGGGCAGGGTTGAGAAGGCAGAGTAACTTATTCGGTTAAGTCTGGTATTTGGAGTTAGCCATATAAATTATTTGGCTATGTCCAGACCTGAGTGGTAGGGGGTTTCCCAGATAACTTTAACTTAATCAGTGATATTCAAAGAATATTGCATGTTAATCAGTGGTTAAAAAAAAAATAAAAGCTTGGGATCGTGGTCTGATCCAATGACCCCACTACCCCAAAGATCCCCAAGCCCCCCAAAAATCAAACAGTAGTTGTGGGCCTCTAGGCCTAAGCCTTCTGCCAACTCTCCCCACGCCCAAATTAAAATAATTAATCAAGTTAGTGCTGCTGCTTTTGAAACATTTCCCTCTTCATCTTTAACCCCCACTTAAAGCTCTATTTTCATTCTGTACCCCCACTTCAAACTTTGAATGTGGGCGGTAGCTCAGATCTTGTATCCTGCTCCTGGTCCATCCATATTGCTGTGATGACCACACAAATGATGGGAGGAGCGGAGAGAGTTAATGTAGGGAGAGAATTGACAGTGTAGTGTTGGAATAGTGAGCAAAATTAGACGATGACAAATCTCGCTACCTCTTGAAAGTAGTGGTTGACTTTATAACCACTATAAACTCTTAACAATGAAACAAGAATCTATAAAATATAATAACTTCATCTTATTTACGACTGTTAATGGATGCCAGGAATTTGGATGTGATTTTAAATAGATATCTCAGATGTTGATTTTCTTTGTAAAGGAATTAATTTGGATAGATTTACAAAGGAAAACAGAGAGATAGTCTTATAAGATATATTCTGAACAAAATATTTTATAGGCACATTTAGAGCCCTATGTACTAGGCTAAATTATTTTAAAATCTATGCTAATATGGCACTTCATTAGAGATGGGCCTTCATTTGAAACAGAATGGAAAAATGTAATAAAACTGTTAATATCATTTTCATTACAGAATAAAATTAAAAAAATGAATGAAAATTCATTTGGTTTTTGTTTTTTTTTTGACTAAAAAAGAAATTAGATGCATAGCTAGCCATTCCACCCCCCCTGCTGCTGCTAAAAGAACTCCCCTCCTCGCAGCTTGATGCCATCCTCTGCAATTCCTCTGGAACCCAGCGCTCCTCTTCTTACCTCTCTGTGACTCCTCAGTGGGCAGGAGTGAATCCCAATCACTTCTTCCCTGCTGCTGCTGGCTTTCAAAATGGCCACTGGTCAACCAATGTAGTGTTTGAAAGATTCTGGGTTGACCAATGGCCACTTTGAAAGCCAGTACCGATAGGGCAGGAGTGGCTGGAGAATTGCTCCTGCCCATTGAAAGAAAGACTTGTGAGTGGGGTAAGAAGTGGTAAAGGGGGGGGCCCAGGGCAGGGACATTTATTTTTAAACTTTGGGGTTGAGAGAGGGGCCTGGACTTTCTTTTTCATTTATTTTTTCATTTTAAATAAATGAAACAAATCAAAGAAAATGAAAAAAAAAAGGAGAAAAGAAAACAAAAAACTTCAGTGCACGCCCTTACACTTAATGGGCCATATATGAAATATTTTAGAAAACCCACTGAATTGTTGGCTTGCTAGCATGCGCTTGCTATTATTATACACACTAACACAAAAAAGTTTATCATCTATGACCAATACCATTTGAATGCTACACAAAATAGCTCACATGTGTTTGGGGTTTAGCTTTAATTCTCTGGAATGTATTCTAGTGTATCAGGCTCCCTCTGTCCTGGCTCTGTCTTCCCTTGCTTTATTAGAATTTTTATCTGGAGTTTGTCTTGGGCTGGCAAAATGTTTGCTTTTAGGAGATTTTAATTTTCATGCTGGGAGTTGGTGATGGGGGTGGGGGCTAACAATTTTTTTTTTTTTTTTGTAATATGAATGATCATAGGCTTTTTCAGCTTGCTGGATCTCAGACCCACTTTACAGGCCATATTTTGGATTTAGTTTTTGTATCAGAATCATATCCTGTAACGGTGAACAGTCTGGAAGCTGAGCAATTGTTATGGCCAGATCATTTTGTACTTTCTTCCATGTTTTTAGCGCAGACTGCTTTTAATCAGCAAGGCACAGTTAAGATTGTGACTAGAAATTTGTCTGAATTTGAAAGACTTGGAGAGTTGATGGTGTTGTGACAAATAATTTATCCTTCAGCTCCTTGGAGGAAGAGGGGAAGCAATAGAATACCGTCTTGAAGGGATTTTTGACGGTTGCACACCACAGAAAGCATTTTGCTGGTTGTTCTGATAGCAATGCTGGAAGCGGCTGGGAGCAGGAGAAACTGCATAGTGCTCCCTACTGGGGCTTTAGGGGGGCCCAGGGATGGAGAGGGTGATGTAGTGACTTTACATTGTTTTTTTTATTTGGAGGGTTAGGGGGTTGGGAGAAGGACTGGGCACTAGCCCATGCATTCTTTAACATATTTTGTAGGATGAGGAGCTAGGGACTGAGCTTGAAGGCCCACAAGGTGGTGTTGTTTTTTTTTTTGTATATACCTAACTGGCTACATTTTGCAATTAGCTGGTTAGTATCAAGTTATCCGGCTATATGAACTTGGTTAACTTTAGGACTGCTCTGAGGCAATCCTAAAGTTATCCTGTCCTCTGGGAACTCTTATTTATTTAATTATTTATTTGAAACATGTATTCAGCAACTTCCAGCGTAGGTCTTTAGTGCAGATTACACCACAACATTCATAAAAGTGCAATGGCATACATAGCATGCAATACAATTATCATACAAAAGAGGTCCACTAAATGCATGACTACTCCCAGTTCAGGAAGCAAGTAAAACCTGGATTTTCCACCAGGCCTTTATTGCAAATCCATAACTACCTCCACCCTGGAAAGCACATAAAAACTGGCTCTATTCAGAATATAGCTGGTTAGTTTAAAGTTGCTGGAGTAAGGGTACCCAGTTAAGTCTGAGTGAGCATATTCAGCAGTAGGCTTGTTCCCCTGAATATCTGCTTCAGGTTATCTGGCTAATTTTAGCTGGATAACTTGTCTGCTCACTCCTTTTCTGAACATTGCTCTCTATGCAATCTTCTTACCTCTGCACTGCAACATGTGTCTTGTAGTCTTTTGGCGCCATTTAAGAAGACCCTGGAGAACACAGACCATTTGCTGCAAACTGTTTATGTACATTCATGCCATTCTATATGAACTTGTGGGATTGCCCTTTGACTGAAAGATTCAAACCTTGCTCCTTATACATTGTGAAATGCATAAAAATGCTTGAAAAACCTTTGTCATCCATGCTCTGAAAATAATTTATGTAAAAAAAATGTTGATTGTTTTTCATGTTGTAAAGTTTGTGTTGGTGTCTTTTCATGTCATGTCATGTCATGTCTTTTTCATGTCAAAAGAGATGTGCAGGAAAATGGCCCAAGGACTCGTCTGCAGGATATCTGATAGCCCCCAGGGAAGTTTTCTCCAGGTACCAGTATGCTGAATGTCAGTTCTATCATGGAATGAGTGAACCTGTGGGCCTCACTGTACCTTCTATCTACTGTGCTCTTGAGAGAATGTCAGAGTTAGGAGTCATGGTCAACATCTATATCTTTCATCACTTAGCGGGAAGCCATAGAGGAAAATGTAAACCGCCCTGCCAGTGGAAACCTCTTTCACTATGGTATCTATGTGGCCAATGGGGTGTAAGGCAGAGACTTACGGTGTTGCTGGCAGGGGACACACTCCAAAGCCCTCCCTCTGATTGGGTGCAGTAAGTATAAGCGCACTGTATCCCACCTAATATAGTCTTCCCAGGTAGGGAAGAAGAGCAGGGGCAAAAGAAGGAAAGATTATAAGGGTGTACCAAAGAACTGGCTTTCTTCTGTAGATATTTAGTCGAGCGAACAGAAAGCAAGAGGCAATTTTCATGAACAATTATGTTAACAATAATCAGAATTTCTTCGGATACTCTATAGAGGTGACTACTTTTGGATTATCAGTACTATCTCTGTCTGTAACCAAGATTGATTGTTAGAAACATAGAAATATGACATCAGAAAAAGACCACATGGCCCATCCTGTCTGCCTATCCGTCAATTAATAGGGGTGTGCAGGGTTAAAAAAATGTAATTTTAATTTTTCAGTTCATTTTTGGGAGTTTTATTCCCCACGAATTTCAGTTCATGGAATGATTTGTTTCATTTGTATAAAAAACATGACTCAAACATTTAAACCCCATAAAACAAAGGACCTCCCCCCCCCAAAAAAAACAAAAAAACAGGGCCTCCCAAGGCCACTCGTCTCATCCCCACCACCTATTGCTCCCATCCAGAAAAATGCAGGGGCCAGGATCCTCCCCAACCCCCCACATACCTCGTCTGGTGGGGGTCTGCTAGTGAGGCCTAGGCTGAAGCCTCAGCCTTGCCTAGGCCAAGGCTGCAATAGATCACTGCAACCTGGGCCTTGACCTATGCATGGCTGACCCCTCTGCCTTGGCCTTCGCAAGGCTGTCACATCTGTCTCAGCCTTGGTCTAAGCTGGAGTACCAATGCTGCATCCCAGTCTGGAGGCCAAGTCCTGATATCTTGTCCTTAGCCCGACCTAGGCCTGATATGGAAGCCAGGTTCTGACGTCAGGGCCTTCACCATGACCCAGGCCTGACATCAAGGCCTTACCTGGAGGCCAGGTACTGATGCTACATCCTCAGCCTTGGCTGGAGCCCGGGCCCAGGCCCAATGCTGAAATCTGGCCCAGAGGCTCAGATCCTGCTCTGCCTTTGTGCTTAGAAGAATTTCACCTCAAAAACTGTACCTTTCCCTTGCGTTTTTGCAGCCTAAATGCATTATTCTGCATTTTTTAGTATTAAATCTTAGCTGCTAGACTTTAGACCATTCCTGCTTTTCACTAGATCCCTCTTGGTGTTTTGTACTCCTTTCTAGCAATGAACCCTGTCATAGAGTTTGGTATCATTGGCAAAAAGACAAACCTTTCCTGACAAACCTTCTGTTATGTCAAATACAAAAATGTTGAAAAGAACCAGTCTACGGACCGATTCCCTGATGCACACCACTAATAACAACCCCCTCCTCAGAGAAAACTCCATTCACCACTACCCTTTGTCCCCTCCCACTCAGCCAGTTTCTACCTAAGTCAGTCACTCTAGGATCCATACCAAGGGTGCACAATTTATAAGTCTTCTGTGCGGAATCGTGTCAAAGGCCTTGGTGAAATCCAAGCACACCACATCTAGTGCTTTCCCCTTGATCCAACTCTCTGGTCACCCAATCAAAGAAATGAATCAGGTTCATCTGACAAGATTCACCTCTGGTAAAACAATGCCTCCTAGAATCTTGCAATCCATTGGATTCCAAAAACTGCACTATCCTCTTTTTAGCAGCAATTCCATTAGTTTGCTCACCACAGAGGTCAGACTAACTGACATATAATTCCAAGCCTCCTCCATACTTCCAATTTTATGAAAAGGAACCACATTTGCCATTTTCTAGTCCTCTGGAACTACTCCAGACTCTAAAGAACAATTGAAAAGGTCACTAACAGAGCTGTCAGTAGGGGTGTGCATTCGTTTGCAACGTATTGGCAATCCGCAACGTATATGCCATATTCGCTGTATTTGTGCGGGTCACGAAACGTATGGCGAACCCCCCATGAATATAATGTATCATTAACGAATAAACCCCCCACCCTCCTGACCCCCCCAAGACTTGCCAAAAGTCCCTGGTGGTCCAGCGGTGGTCCTGGAGCGATTTCCTGCACTTGGGCTGTTGGCTGCCAGTATTCAAAATGGCGCCGATAGCCTTTGCCCTTACTATGTCACAGGGGCTACTGGTGCCTTTGCTCGGCCCCTGTCACATGGTAGGAGCACAAGATGGTGCCGACAGTCCATTGCTCCTACCATGTGACAGGGGCCGACCAATGGCACCGGTAGCTCCTGTGACATAGTAAGGGCAAAGGTTATCAGTGCCATTTTGAAGCCCGAGTACAGGAGATTGCTCCAGGACCTTGATGGACACCAGGGACTTTTGGCAAGTCTTGGTGTGGTCAGGAGGGTGGGGGGTTGAATTTAATTAAATTAAAAGGGTTGGGATGGAGCTTTTTTGGGAAACAAATACATATGTAACTAATGAACGGATCGGGGTCCCCCGAGAATGGATACAATGGATTTGGGCCCCTGATGAATATAAATACTGAATGGGACGAAACCATCCCTGCTGCACATCCCTAGCTGTCAGGATATTGTTAAGTTCCCTTAGCACCCTCAGATGTATCCCATCTGGCCCCATTGCTTTATCTACTTTGTTTATTTAGCTCCTCCTGAACCCACTGTTCTGAAAATTGATTGATTGTTTAGCTCACTTCCAATCTTATTTGTGTTTGTTTTATGTGGTCCTGCTCCAAGCCCTTCTAAATTGAACACTGAACAGAAATATTTGTTAAGCATTTTTGCTTTTCCCTCATCAGCCTCTATATTTTCTTCCCCTTCACCTTGAGTCTCAAAATGCCACTTTTGCACTTCCTTCTATCACAAACATATCTAAAACCAGTCTTATCCCCTGTTTTACCGTATTTTCTATTTCTTCTTCTATTTGAATTTTTGCTTTCCTGACTACTTTCCCAGCTTCTCTTAATTTTTCCAGATATTGTCGCCTGTCTTTCTTTTTCTGCGATCTCTTATAGTTTATGAATGCTAACCTTTACTCCCTTACCTTTTCAACTACTTTTTTAGAAAACCATAAGGGTCTCTTGTTCCTCTTCCTTTTATTTATACTCCTAACAAAAAAGATTAGTTGCTTTTATATCTCCTTTTAGTTTTGCCCACTGCTCTTCTACTTCCCCATGATTTTCCCATCCAGCTAATGACTCATCTACGTTCTATTCCATTTTGAGAAAGTTAGTTTTCCTGATGTCTAGGACCTTGCTTTAGAATGAGCCTTCATCTCTTGTACCCTAATATTTAACCACACCATCTGGCGGTCACTGGTTTCAATATGATTGTATACTACAATGTCAGAAATATTGTTCCTATTGGTAAGCAGTGAGCACCAGGTTCAGCATTGCTCCCTCCCATGTGGGTTCTGTTACCAGTTGACAGAAGAGTTCTCCTTACAGAGAATCCTGGCTCTGCCTCCTTCTAGAAGATACTGAAGTTGGGATGTCCCAATCAACATCTGGAAAATTAAAATCCGCTAGCAGCAGCAATCTTGTGTATATCCTCTATTAAATCTCTACCCATTTCTCTGTCTATGATGGAAGTCTGTATGACAGGGATGTGCATTCGTTTTGAATAGGTCCCTATTCGTTGCATTCGTGGGTTACCGAAACATATGGTGAACCCCCATGAATGCAACATATCATTAACAAATAAACGCCCCCCTCCTGCCCCCCCCCCAAGACTTGCCAAAAGTCTCTGGTGGTCCAGCTGGGGTCCTGGAACGATCTCCTGCACTCGGGCAGTTGGCTGCCGGTATTTAAAATGGTGCCAATAGCCTTTGCCCTTACTATGTCACAGGGGCTACCGGTGCCATTGGTTGGCCCCTGTCACATGGTAGGAGCAATGGACGGCAAGGCACCATTGCTCCAGGATCCCCAGTGGACCACCAGGGAATTTTGGAAAGTCTTGGGGGGGACTCCTGACCCCTGTCACATGGTAGGAGCACAAGATGGTGCCGGCTGTCCATTGCTTCTACCATGTGAAAGGGGCCGACCAATGGCACCGATAGCCCCTGTGACATAGGCAAAGGCAAAGGCTATCGGCGCCATTTTGAATACTGGCAGCCGACGGCCTGAGTGCAGGAGATCACTCAAGGACCCCCGTTGGACCACCAGGGGCTTTTGGCAAGTCTTGGGGGGGGGAGTCAGGAGGGTGGGGGGGTTGTAGTTAATTAAATTTAAAGGATTGGGAAGGGTTGTTTTTTTGTTTTTCCAACTTTAATGGAAAACGAATACCGAATTCAACTAATGAACAAATCGGGTTTCCCCCTATGAAAACGAATGCAATGTATTTGGGTCCCGATGAATACGAATACCGAATCAGACAAATCCGTCCCTTCTGCATATCCCTTCTGTATAAGACACCAATATTGATGTTCCATTCTCTCTTTCCTGATTAAGCCACAATGCCTCTTCCTTACTTCATAAGCTCAGCAATTCTGTTGCTTTAATACTGTTCTTTATATATAATGTCGTCTCCTCCTTTCTTTTCTACTTGGTCCTTACTGAATAGATTATAGGCAGGTATAACTATATCCCAGGCATAGTTTTCTTTGCACCAAGTCTCCATGACAGCTACTATATCTAAATTAGCTTATTCCATGACTCTTCTAGATCTGGGACTTTATTCCCCATTCTATGAGCATTAGGGTACATAGCTTTCCAAATATTACCCTTTTATCCCATATTTCCCATTTCTGTATGAGAATTTAATGTTTTACTTATCATATGGTTTTGTTCATCAATCCTTGTTGATTCTAGTTTAAAGCCCTCCTCAGTAGGTTTGCCATTTTATGTTGAAAGACGCTACACCCCTTCTTCGACAAGTGGCTCCCATCTCCTTGAAATATGATCCTATGGTCCAGGAAGCAAAATGCTCACATTGACAGCATCTATGCAGCCATTCATTTATTTCCAGAATGCAAGCTTCTCTGCTTGGGCACTTATCCTTAACTGGGAGGACTGAGGAAAATACTACCTGTGCACCAATCTGCTTTATCATCTCTCCCAGAGCCATGATGTCACTTTTGTTATGATCTGTGTGGTACCTCACACTCAGTATCATTCATGCCAACATGGATGAGCAGCATCAGATAGTACTCGGTAGGCTTGAGGATTCTTGGCAATTTCTCTATAATGTCTTGGATTTAGGTCACTCAGCAGACACTTCATTTGTCTCAGGTCATACTCTTGACAGGTAGCACTGGATGAGGAAATCATTAACAAGGAATATCCTTACAGGTCATTCTCTCTCTCCAGAACTATAAGTCATATAAGTGTAGAACATCATTGCTCCTAAGAGATATTGTATTAGTGACAGTAATAATTTTTTATAAGGTCAGAGCAATTCAAAAACAGACAAAGTAGTATTCAGTAAAAGATTATGCATATTTATTATCTATGAGTAAATTGCTCATATAGGGGCGGATTTTAAGAGCCCTGCTCGCCTAAATCCGCCCAAATCCGGGCGGATTTAGGCGAGCAGGGCCCTGCGCGCTGGTGAGCCTATTTTACATAGGCCTACCGGCACGCGCAGAGCCCCGGGACTCGCGTAAGTCCCGGGGTTTTCGGAGGGGGCGTGTCGGGGGCATGTCGAGGGGCGGGCCCGAACCGCGCGGCGTTTTCGGGGCGTGTCGGGAGCGTTCCGGGGGCGGGCCCGGGGGCGTGGCCGCGCCCTCCGGACCCGCCCCCAGGTCGCGTCCCGGCGCGCTAGCGGCCCGCTGGCGCGCGGGGATTTACGCCTCCCTCTGGGAGGCGTAAATCCCCCGACAAAGGTAAGGATGGGGTTTAGACAGGGCCGGGCGGGTGGGTTAGGTAGGGGAAGGGAGGGGAAGGTGAGGGGAGGGCAAAAGGAAGTTCCCTCCGAGGCCGCTCCGATTTCGGAGCGGCCTCGGAGGGAACGGGGGTAGGATGCGCGGCTCGGCGTGCACCGGCTATACAGAATTCATAGCCTTGCGCGCGCCGATCCAGGATTTTAGCGGATACGCACGGCTCCGCGCGTATCTACTAAAATCCAGCGTACTTTTGCTGGCGCCTGATGCGCCAGCAAAAGTACGCCTATTCGCGTTTTTTGAAAATCTACCCCATATTCTTTATGAGTAAAATTGAACAAGTCTTTTCTAAAATGGATACATGAAGAAAAATTGATTAACTCAACTATACAGGTTAATGCCAGGTCCCTCAATGCAGCAGAGATAAGACAACAGTTGCAAGCTCACAATTCATATTGTATTTATATTTTCTTCTGTTTAGTGGCTTTTAGAGTGAAATGTTTATGTTTATAGACACAAGCTTTTAGACTGAAATGTTTAAATTTGCTTATATGTTCGTATTCATGCATGCATATCTTGTTTATACACTTAGGGGCAGATTTTAAAAGCCCTATGCGAGTAAATCCAGCTGGATTTACGCGTGTAGGGGGGTTACGCACGCCGAGCCTATTTTGCATAAGCCCAGCGGTGCGCGCATAAAACAGGGGGCTGGGGGCGGGCCTGTGAAAGACCGCAGCCTTTTCACCACGGCGGTGCGCCGGCTGGCAGCTTTCATACCGAATAGCGCCACGGTGAAAGGTGGTGCTATTCGGCATGCTACTGCTGATGATAATGTTAGTAACATTATCGCCGGCAGTGAAGACACTGCCGACTTCACCCCCTCCCTGCCCTTACTCCTCCCTTCCCCGCCACGACTCCTCGCCTCCCCTTAATCAGCATTATATCACGTGCAAAAAAGCCCTTTTCGCATGCAATAGAGTCTTATCACACGTCTAGGAAGAATGGCTGCATCTGCCAGTTCACGCCAACCTCTCTGGCATTCCCGGGACAGCATGGGTGCTGCCAGCCACCATCTTGGACCTAGAATTACCTAGGCGCATGCGAGCAAGGGCCTTATTTGAATACATCATGGCGGGAACCTCGGGGGCATCCCCACCCGATGACATCAACCCACTAAGCTTATTTAATGGAGCCAGCCCTTGCCTTCCTTGAGTTAGCAAGGAGTTCTGTCTTGCTGTACTCTGCTCATTCAAGGACTTCCTGTTCCTGTTACAGCTTTGGCAATTGGACCCTCTGAGTACCCGCTCCTTGGGGGCTCCCCTGCGTTCATGGCTATCCGCTTCTCGGAGGGCCTTCCTGCCTTGCTGCTACTGATCTACTTGCTCCAGGAACCACCTACTGTGAGTACTTCTACAGACATCATCATTTCTGGACAACACTGAGGAGCTTATACGGCATACCCTGATCCTCAGGCCACTACCGCCCTTCTTCTGTGAAAGTCTATCTTTATTCCTACTCTGCAGTATTCCTGTTCATCATCTGCACGGGACTGTGTTCGAGTTTGGCATCGCTACCAATATTTACTCTACAGACTTCCTCAGCATACCCCGCTCTGCGGGCCACTACCGGATCTGTATCCTGAGATGCCTACTCTCGCCAGAGGGGATCTCCAGCATACCCCGCTCCATGGGCCACTACCGGATCCTCTCCACTGTGTCTCCTTCTGGGTAACTCCCATTGCCCAGGACTGTGCTTCCTTATTGCTAATACTGTGGACATTACTTTCCTTCCTATTTTAATAAAGGTTCTGTTTCTAGCTGTGTGCCACACCACTGAGACTGTGCCTGCTGACAGTGAGTCTCACAGGGCTCCTCTCTGTGGGCAGAGACATCACTCAGCTCAGCCCAGGGGTTCACATCCTTCCCTAAACATAACGATTTTAAATAGGTTGCTTCTCATCTCATGAGTTTTTTTAGTATAGTTCTCTTTTATGTACAAGCTCAGTTCTCTCTTCTTATTTCAGTTGCAAAGATTTTGCTCTTTCATTTCAAGCAAAGAATATTAGGTTTATCACATAATTTACATCTGACACTGATGTAGCTAACATTAAGGGTTTGGATAATCCTTCTCTCTGGAGGTCTTCCAAAAAAATTAATTATTTGAATGACAAGTTCTGTTCTCTTAAAACATGCTTAAATACTGTGATGAAAACAATGACACTTGCTCTTTGCAATTTAATTTTGATGTTAATTTAGTGCCTCCTTGATCAAATATTATTTATCTACTTCTCTTTAAAAATCTTCAGTCCGCATCATTTTTTAAAAACCCAAAGTGGATCCAGTAGACTTAATAATTGCCACCCTAAATAAATTTTAACTTTCCTAGCCAAAATCATAGAGAAAGTAGTTTAAAGAAATTACAGTTGTTCATTAAAACAATATTTCCGATGATTGCCAATTTGGGTTTCGAGCTGCCCTCAACACAGAAATTCTTCTGTTATCTAGTTTTGATGTTTTTGCTGCAGCTTTGACTGAAGTACAGAATTTTTTCTAATATTACTAAACAGTTCTGCAGCATTTTATACCTTAAATCAGTTGTTCCTAACCTTTTTTCCATCGTGACACACCTAACAGATGATGCTCACATGCATGACACACTGCAAACTACAATCTGCAGCTGAACTAAAAAAAACCTCTTACATTTTTTTTATTATTAAAAGTAATGCAAGAGAAAGATACAATATTCCTTAACTTCAATAACTGCGTGTAAAAATAAATTATTACATTTTATTTTTTTCACAAAAGTTTTAATCTTCACTTACTTCATCAGTGAGAAAAGGGACACAGTTTTTTGATGTAGGGTTAAATGGTTGTTAGGGTTTGTGGACCCTTGGCCCGAGGTGGTGTTGGCGCAACCTATGGAGGGTAAGTTGTGCTCCACAGGTACCCACTGTCGGGAGGCGAGGCCAGACAGGAAGCAGAGGCAGACAGGAGCTTCGCTAGTACCAGCCCACGTACCCCACAGGTTGAGCCCTTGGGTGCCGGGGCCAGCTAGTCTTAGGCGGGCCTCTGCATGGCTGATCCTGGTAGAGCAGCTAAAGGAGAAGGTCAGGTCCGGTCTGAGGTCAAAGGCAGGTAGCAATAGGCGATGGTCAGGTCCGGTCCATGGTCAAAGGCAGGCTGCAGCAGCCGGTGGTGAGGACCGGTCCGAGGTCCAAGGTCCAAGGGGGACCTGGAGGGGCCCGGAGCCGGAGACGAGGGTCTGACGACTGTCACCCAGAAGTGCAGATAGGACTGCTGAAGCTGGGATGCTGGATTATGGACTACTTGAAGTAGGAAATGCTGAGCACAGACCTCTGAAGCAGGACCGCTGAAGCAGGAACACTGAAGCAGGAACCATGGACCTTGATGCCAAGTCAGTCAGCTGGAGCTAGATGTGGTCCTTTTATAGGCTGGGGGTCCAGACGTCATCAGAAAGGGCCCAACCCTGATTTCCCGCTGCTGGCCCTTTAAAAGGAGCCAAGTCAGCGCACGCACCTAGGGAGAGCCTGGATGGAAGTGGCGGTTGGCGCATCTCGGCCGCCACGTGGTCTATGGGAGGCTCATACCAGAGATAGAGTGCGGCAGCAGCAGCTGGCTACTAGAGATGTGAATCGTGTCCTCGATCGTCTTAACGATCGATTTCGGCTGGGAGGGGGAGGGAATCGTATCGTTGCCATTTGGGTGTTTAGAGTATCGTGAAAATCGTTAAAATCGTGAACCGGCACACTAAAACCCCCTAAAACCCACCCGACCCTTTAAATTAAATCCCCCACCCTCCTGAACCCCCCCTCCAAATGCCTTAAATTACCTGGGGGTCCAGCGGCGGTCCATAGCTAAATCGGGGGAAGGGGGAGGGCAGGAAAACCGGCACACTAAAACACCCTAAAACCCACCCCCGACCCTTTAAATTAAATCCCCCACCCTCCCGAACCCCCCCCCCCAAATGCCTTAAATTACCTGGGGGTCCAGCGGCGGTCCGTAGCTAAATCGGGGGAAGGGGGAGGGCAGGAAAACCGACACCCTAAAACCCACCCCCGACCCTTTAAATTAAATCCCCCACCCTCCCGAACCCCCCCCCAAATGCCTTAAATTACCTGGGGGTCCAGCGGCGGTCCGTAGCTAAATCGGGGGAAGGGGGAGGGCAGGAAAACCGGCACACTAAAACACCCTAAAACCCACCCCATACCCTTTAAATTAAATCCCCCACCCCCCCGAACCCCCCCCAATGCCTTAAATTACCTGGGGGTCCAGCGGTGGTCCGGAACGGCCTCCTGCAATTGAATCGTGTTGTCTTCAGCTGGCGCCATTCTGCGCCGCCATTTAGCAAAATGGCGACGCAAAATGGCGGCGGCCATAGACCAACACGATTCGACTGCAGGAGGTCGTTCCGGACCCCTGCTGGACTTTTGGCAAGTCTTGTGGGGGTCAGGAGTCCCCCCCAAGCTGGCCAAAAGTCCCTGGGGGTCCAGCGGGGGTCCGGGAGCGATCTCCTGCTGCGAATCGTTTTCCGTACGGAAAATGGCGCCGGCAGGAGATCGACTGCAGGAGGTCGTTCAGCGGGGGTCCAGAACCCCCGCTGAACCCCCGCTGAATGACCTCCTGCAGTCGATCTCCTGCCGGCGCCATTTTCCGTACGGAAAATGATTCGCGGCAGGAAATCGCTCCCGGACCCCCGCTGGACCCCCAGGGACTTTTGGCCAGCTTGTGGGGGCCTCCTGACCCCCACAAGACTTGCCAAAAGTCCAGCGGGGGTCCGGAACGACCTCCTGCAGTCGAATCGTGTTGGTCTATGGCCGCCGCCATTTTGCGTCACCATTTTGCAAAATGGCGGCGCAGAATGGCGCCGGCTGAAGACAACATGATTCAATTGCAGGAGGCCGTTCCGGACCGCCGCTGGACCCCCAGGAAATTTAAGGCATTTGGGTGGGGGGGGTTCGGGAGGGTGGGGGATTTAATTTAAAGGGTCGGGGGTAGGTTTTAGGTTGTTTTAGTGTGCCGGTTTTCCTGCCCTCCCCCTTCCCCCGATTTACGATTTTTTGACGATAAATCGGGGGAATTGGTATTGTATCGTGGCCCTAATGATTTTTGACGATTTAAAATATATCGGACGATATTTTAAATCGTCAAAAAACAATTCACATCCCTACTGGCGAGGGCGCTGGGAGCCAGAGAGGGCAAGAGGCACCAGGTGAGTGGTGCCAGCCAAGGGTTGCTGAATGTTTCCCCTTTCGACTCACCATACACAAAAATATATTCAAATTCTGGCATCCCTTTAATAATAGCACTTCAAAATCTCTTCCCTGCGATACACAGTGAAATAACATGAAAACCTGCAAACAAGACACTCTGAAGCTGTCTAGCAAAACTGCCATACCATCAAAGCACTAGCGTCTGGGATTCATGCAGCAACAATTCTACCTATGAAAAAAACCCACTGCAAATATAGAATACTATACACTTCCTGTTGGAAAAAAAACCAAAATGGACTGCTAAAGATATATATACAGAATCTGCATACTAGTTAGCAGAATCCCTCACCTCTGTCACACATGCAGAGCACAGACTGACCCATATCTAATACTGAATAATGGGACATAAATTAGAGACAGAAATATGTAAATAAAAACTGAAACCCTAAGAAGCTAAAATCTCTGGGACAACTTTCAAACTGTTCACAGAGGTAAAAAAAATCTGTGGGAAGTTTTTACCTGCAAGCTTTATGCCATTTTCCAAAGGGAAAATATTCTCATTTGAAAAATATGTTGGAAAAAGGACATGTCCAAAAGAGCACTAGAGCAAAAAAAAAAAGGACATGCACATATTTGCACTTGCCATCTGCTCAGATACTTTTTCAGACTAAGAAAACACACAGGTACTCCCTGCTATGCACTCTCCTCAAGCAGCAGGCACATGTGACTGTTATAGAAAGCATAGGCTTGTTACGTCAAATGTTTGGTGACCCACCTTCCACCCCTTGGCGACACACTGGTTGAGAACCGCTGCTTTACATCACGACATCCTACTTAGGTGGCTCCAATCCATGGGAATCTCTTCTAGTGTATTTTGGATGGGTTACGTCCTTCCTAAAGAATTGCTCTAAGAGGATTTTTTTAGGTGGCTCGAGCTCAGCCCCATTTTCTCTAAATACAGGTGTTCCTCAGGGCTTGGCCTTATCAGCCAATTTATTTACTACATACATTTTTCCATTGTGCCAGGTTTTAACCACTCTTGATGCAGACTCTGTGCTGATAACATTTTGTTTTATTTTCCGGTGGTACCACCTGTAAACGATGTTCTGCACAAGATCTCAGGCTGTCTATTGGCCATTAAACAGTGCTTGTTATCAGCTGTCAGGCTTCCTTTTGAATCTAAGCAAAATTGAAATTGTGCAACTTGCGCATTCCCCTGTGCATGATGTACCCACATCTTTGGTGTTTGATGGAATTCCCATCCTGATCAGTTATCAGGCATGAAACATGAGTGAACTTCTGGATTCTTCTCTATGTCTCCGGCCACAGATTATGATGGTGTTGAAAAATTCCTTTTTCAAGTTGCATCTTGTAAAGCTTCAATACTCTATTTTGATAGCACTGCTTTCTGTGGCTCCTACTTTAAACACCTTAAGTTCCATAAGTATTCTGACTGTCCATCAAATTATGATTGAATCACAGGTGTAAAACTTTAAATGATGTTAATGTCTTAATTTTGGGCATGAGCCCAGAAGACCATCAAGCATGATTATGGTTGGCACTTGATCAAGCCAGGAAAAGTGAAATCAAACTCAAAAAAGGTGAAGGTTTTGTGCCTAGTAAATTGTATACCTTGGGTTAAAGCTAAGCCCAGAGGAAGTGCAACCTCAAATAACACTAATGTTCAAAATATATTTTTTAAAAATTCCCAAGGTAAAAAAGCATTAATTTCCAGACATGATAAATGGTAGGAAAATGCATGCTTCTTCTTGGCAAGAAAAGCATCCTTATTTGGAACTTACTGTAAAAGAGTAAGGGGTTCACCATCACAGAAGACTGCTGAAAGAGAAGGAAAGGGGTTGTCAACCCTGGATAAGGCAGAAAAACAGTAACCTGAAAAGGAACCCATCTGGGACTCTCAACAAGAACAGAGTAACTAACCGCAAGAGGGAGGGACTAGTCAGGTGGAAAGATCCTCCCCAGACAGGAAAGACAGGTTGGAAAGTCTTATGGCAAGGAAGGGGCAGGTCCCAACCAGAGGGGAGGAGGGGCGTGCACATATCACCTAACCTAGGATAGGAGGAGGTACGAAAGGAACCTGAAGAAGAAGGGGAGGAGTTGGAATTCATTCCAGCTGGGGTGAGCCAGGAGGAGGAGCATGCAGGCCACACACTAGAAGGAAGCGCTGCCGAGGAGGCCATGGAAACTGAGTAATTTAAGGGCGGGAAATGAAGAGAAAGAGGAAACCAGCACTCAGGTACAGCGCAGCTTGCAAAAAGGGGAAGTTGTTTATGTGGGACGTTGTGGCAGAGCCGACTTTAAGTGAGCAAGGAAAAAAGGAAATGTTTTCAGTCAGGCTCTAGCACAGGTGGGAAGTCACAAAGCACCCTCAACTCTTTCTGAGAGTGAGGTAGAAAACCCCAGACTGTGACTGTTGTGTTGAGAAGGACTACAAACCAATACAAAACAGTTTTATTTCTTTTGGGACTGTGCATTGCAAGACTTTGTGGAGAGAATACCTACATTTTTTTTTTAAACCCTGCACTGGCCTGGTAGCTTTAGTCTGGGGATGCCTGTAGTTTATTTTTCTCCTGGTTGGATTTCGTTAACTTCTTTACCAAGCTCACCAACTCTCATAGCCCTACCTGGGGAAAGGGTTTAGATGTACAGTGTTGGAGGTATAGACTTCTCTCCTGTTGTTCACCAAGGAGAAGATTTTCAAAGCCCTACGCGGGTAATTCTGGGAGTTACGTGCGCCAGGCCTATTTTCAAAAGGCCCGGTGGCGCTTGTAAAGCCCCGGGACACGCATAAGTCCCGGGGCTTGAAAAAATGGGTAGTCCAGGGGCGGGGCATGGGCAGGGCAGGACGGGGCATGGCCAGAGACCTCTCTTCGGCTGCTGGGCCTAGGGATCACGCGCCAACACTTGGCCGGCGCGCGCAACTTCTGGGATAAAGGTACGAAGTATTTTTTTTTTGACTGGGGGGCAGGACAGGAGGGGAAGGGAGGGGAAGGTGGGGGGGGCGGGCCGAAGAAATGTTCCCTCCGAGGCCGCTCCGATTTCGAAGCGGCCTCAGAGGGAAAGGGGAAAGCCATCGGGGCTCTCCTAGGGCTCGGCGCACGCAAGGTGCACTAGTATGCACCCCCTTGCATGCGCCGACCTTGGATTTTATAACATGTGCGCGGCTACGCACACATGTTATAAAATTGGGCGTAAATTTGTGTGCACCATGTAGCGCGCACAAATGTAGGCCGCATGCGTAGGTTTTTAAATCTGCCCTCAAGTCTATTTGCTTTTCTTGGACTCAGTTGGAGCCTGCTACACTCTGAAGGGGAATAAGATTGTGATAGTTCTGGGAACTTCATCAGTGGATTACAAACAGTGTTATTTGTTAGGGATGTGAATCGTTTTAGGACGATTAAAATTATCGTCCGATAATTTTAATATCGTCTTAAACCGTTATGGAACACAATACAATAGAGATTCTAACGATTTATCGTTATAAATCATTAGAATCGTGAGCCGGCACACTAAAACCCGCTAAAACCCATCCCCGACCCTTTAAATTAAATCCCCCACCCTCCCGAACCCCCCCCAAATAACTTAAACATTTCCTTGCCAAATCCTACCTCCTTCAATCCCCCACCCTCCCGAACCCCCCCCCCCCAAATGACTTAAATTACCTGGGGGTCCGGAACGGCAGCGGTCCGGAACGGGCTCCTGCTACTGAATCTTGTTGTCTTCGGCCGGCGCCATTTTCCAAAATGGCGCCGAAAAATGGCGGCGGCCATAGACCAACAGGATTCGACGGCAGGAGGTCCTTCCGGACCCCCGCTGGACTTTTGGCAAGTCTTGTGGGGGTCAGGAGGCCCCCCCCAAGCTGGCCAAAAGTTCCTGGAGGTCCAGCGGGGGTCAGGGAGCGATTTCCCGCCGCGAATCGTTTTCCGTACGGAAAATGGCGCCGGCAGGAGATCGACTGCAGGAGGTCGTTCAGCGAGGCGCCGGAACCCTCGCTGAACGACCTCCTGCAGTCGATCTCCTGCCGGCGCCATTTTCCCTTCCGGAAAACGATTCGCGGCGGGAAATCGCTCCCTGACCCCCGCTGGACCTCCAGGAACTTTTGGCCAGCTTGGGGGGGGCCTCCTGACCCCCACAAGACTTGCCAAAAGTCCAGCGGGGGGCCGGAAGGACCTCCTGCCGTCGAATCCTGTTGGTCTATGGCCGCCGCCATTTTTCGGCGCCATTTTGGAAAATGGCGCCGGCCGAAGACAACAAGATTCAGTAGCAGGAGCCCGTTCCGGACCGCTGCCGTTCCGGACCGCCGCTGGACCACCAGGTAATTTAAGTCATTTGGGGGGGGTTCGGGAGGGTGGGGGATTTAATTTAAAGGGTCGGGGGTGGGTTTTAGCGGGTTTTTAACGATTTTAACGATATATCACGATATTTTACCCCCCCAAACGGCAACAATACGATTCCCTCCCCCTCCCAGCCGAAATCGATCGTTAAGACGATCGAGGACACGATTCACATCTCTATTATTTGTTTTACAATCTCTGCTGAAGTGGGAGACTATACCCCCACTAAAATATAAAAGGAAATTCCTAACGTCGAGGGGACTTACATGGACCTCTAAAGGGAATTACAGTGAGAGACCAGGCCTGTGGATGTCACACTGACAGTTCTGTGGCAGATTGGTAGTAGAATGTAATACATCAACATGATTAGGCATTAAAAAAGTTATTAATTAATCATGTTTACTGCTACTACTATTACTACTACTACTCTTTATCGTTTCTACAGAGTACTGTGCAAATATGTAGAAGAGACTATCTCTGATCCTGAGAGCTTACAATGTATTCATAACAGACAAATAGGACAAATGAGATGTTTAGGGGCCTAGTCACTAAAGTGCATTAATAGTACTTAGCACTCATTGTAAATTCTGTTATTACTGTGCATAAAATAATGCCTATTCATGAGGCCACTGTAATAAGGGAAATCACATTAATGTGGTCCACGAAGCCTGCATTAAATTTGCACATGATCAGAATCACAAATTCCACACTTTATATGAAGCCTGTGTCTGTTGCCACTCCCTGTCAGTGCTGTACGGTGGGAGCTCTGGACTCAGGTGGGAGGAAAAAAGACAGGAGAGCAGTAAGAATGAATTCTGACTGCTGTGTTTTTACTGTTTGTGCTCACTGTTCTTCCCTTCCCTTTTGTCTGTCGTCTTTTTTGTATATGTGCAATCTTGGATGCTAGTGTTTGGGTTTTGTTTCTGTCAGTCTGTTTATTCTTTATGTAGAATAATAATGTGCAAGAGGGGAGCAGCTGGGCATGACTGGCGTGCAAAGGGAGGGTAGAAGGCAGGGGTAGAGTAGACATGCCAAGAGTGTGTACGGTGAGAGTCTGCTTGGAAAGGGGTTTGGCCAGCAGGGGCAGGTCAGCAAGGCTGGGGAAGAGATTGCACATGCTGCAAGGAGAAGCGGGTGTACAACCTCAATAGGCAATCATGCCCAAAAGGACGATGGGGTGTGGAAGAAGGGAAGAGAAGCTGGGGAAGGGAGAAAAATGGGGTAGGAGCAGGATGCATGCTGGGATGGAACCACCACAGCCAGCTGCTGGCAAATAGGAAGCACTCGGCAACCGATTTTCCATCTACCTAGGCAGCCTTTCAGAGACTTCTGCTTCACCTAAGATGAAAAAGACATCATCCTGGAAAGGATTATACAGTACTAAAGTGTGCTACATGGCAGGGAGTCACTAAGGAAGATCAAGGCTTCCAAGGCCAAAATATGGCACAGCATCACTACAGATGTATATAGCCTTGGAGTGGCTAAGCCCTCTGTATTTGTGCCAACACAGATACCAGGAACTTATGCTAAAGATCAAAGTTGAAGAGATGGCCTATCACAGCCACAAAACAGGTGGAGGAGGCATTCTCATATCCTCACTATCTTCCGAATAGGTTTGGAGATTCCTTCTCCAAAGGAGGTGAGCTTGGTAGAAACATGGAAAAAAAATTTAATTTAGAGGGCCAGCTTTATGGAAGTCCATTATTAGATAACAAGAACAAGGAATTTCAAAATAGTACATATCCCCTAATACAAGCAAAAAGCTCTACCACTGTCCCAACTGGTGTCATAAATGGTGAATAGGTAATGAACAAACAGTCACTTGGGCCTCAAAAGTCAGTTCCAGGCTTAATGTTATTAAAAGCTGCATCTCACCAAAATTTTAATCACTCATTTTATTTTTTTATATTTTTTTGTGCAATAAATGTTAAATACGAAAAAAAAAAAATTACATATCTGAAAAATCTTATCCAAAAAAATTAAGAAGACAGTTTCTTAAAATGGGGTTTAGAAGACTTCTGTCCAAATTCGAGCCATAAATCTTGCAATGGTATACTGTACTCTTAGTTGAAACTTTCAAAATGCCATAATGCTGCTGTGTCCAAAACACGAACCTCTCGATGCTGCAGAGTCTTGGCATCCTAAAACCTGCATCAGGGGTTTTTTAGAATAACTACTTCCATTTGGACCTAAGTATCAAACGTCTCTTAAAAATGGCAGACCTTTTGCTCATTACCGACTCACAATTTATGACACCAGTTGCGACATTGGTGGAGCTGTTTGCCTGTATTACTATTTAGGGGAATATGTACAATTTTAAAAGTCGCTGTTTCTTGTTGTCCAGTGTTTGAAGCTTTTGAACAGTAGATGGGCTTTTGCTTGTGTTATTAAATAGTTTGATGACTTATGGAATTCCATGTCAAATGAAATTTGAAATATTTTAGATAATTATAAGTTTATGGAAACAGATTAAAACTTAGTTTATTGATTAGCTTTTGAATGATGGAGATTCATTTTTTTATGAGTTTTATTTGCTGTGGATTTATTTTGGTTTTGATATGATGTTTTGGTTTTGAGTATAATTTAAGTTGTATTACGCAGTGGCGTAGCCACGGGTGGGCCTGGGTGGGCAGGTGCCCACCCAACTTAGACGCAGGCCCACCCAACTGGCACCGGAACTGCAAGGCTGTCGCGGGATCCCATCCCCGCGACAGCGAACAAGAGAACCCACGCCTCGCGCGCCATCACGGCACACATGGGGAAGCGCTGCTGCGGCCGTATGGCCAACCGGTCTTCCTGTTCGGGGGGGGGGAGTGGAAGCGCCGTGCGCAGCTTCCGCTTCCTCCCCCCAATGCAGGAAGATCAGCTGCCTCTCCTGCTGCCACCCGTTCTCCTGCTATCTTCGGGCGTCGGGCCGATCTTCCTGCTTGGGGGGGGAGGGAGGAAGCGGACGTTGTGCGCTGCGCTTCCGCTCCCCCCTCCCCCCGACAGGAAGTTCGGCGGGCTGTACGGCCCGACGCCCGAAGATAGCAGGAGTCCGGTGGCAGCAGGAGAGGCAGCTGATCGTCCTGCTCTGGGGGAGAAAGCGGAAGCTGTGCACGTGCTTGAATGTGTATGTGTGGATGAGAATGGGAGTGTGTGTGGGTGAAAACTGGAGCCTGGGTGTGTATGTGGGTGAGAATGGAAGCTTGAATATGTAGGTGAATGGGAGCTCGCATGTGTGTATGTGTGGTTGAGAATGGGAGCCTGGGTTTGTGGGTGGGTGAGAATGGGAGCTTGAATGTGTGTATATATGGGTGAGAATGAGAGCCTGGGTTTGTGTGGGTGGGTGAGAATGGAAGCTTGAATATGTGGATAAGAATGGGTGCTTGAATGTGTGTATGTGTGGGTGAGAATAGGACCTTAAATGTGTATATGTATGGATGAGAATGGGAGCTTGAATATGTGTGGGTGAGACTGGGAGCATGGGTTTGTGGGTGAGAATGGGAGTCTGGGTTTATGTGTGTGGGTGAGAATGGGTGCCTGGATGTGCGTCTGTGTGTGCATAAGAATATAAGCCTGGGGAGGGGTGAGAAAGTGAGAACTTGTATGTGTGTCTGCAGAGAATGTGAGCTTGTGGGGGGGGGGAGAGCATATGAGAGTGACAGCTTGAGTGTGTGAGAGGGAGTCTGTGAGAGAAAGCGTATATGTGTGTGTGTAAGGGAAGAAGACAGTAATAGAAGAAAGACACTGAAAAGGAATTAGGAAATGAGCTATAAGGGAAAAAATGGGAAAAAGAGACCAGGACCAACTGATTAGAAAAATACAAAGATCAGACAACAAAGGTAAAAATATATATCTATATTTTGAGATGTTAGCAATTTAAATATAAGCAACACAACCGCTCTCTCAAAATTTATGGACAGGTAGGAGCCGTGTATAAAATCGTAATAATAAGAAGGCTAAAGTACCACAAATCACCGTGAATTATGTTTGTATCATTAAGTAAACCTCATACTTAGGCGTAGATGTGAATGCTATGCTGCATAATTTGGCATTATTTATCAGTAAAAAAAACAACTAGTAGACCTGCATGCCTACAGCCCACCCATGTTAACCTTGTGCCCACCCAAAAAATCAATTCTGGCTACGCCACTGGTATTACGTTTCATTATTTTTAATTTTTTCTTTTGTGTTGTATTTTATGTTGTATGTTTATTATGCATTTTGGAGGTAATTTTCAAATGGAGTTACATGGGTAAATGTAACATATTATTGTAGCAATTTTCAAAAGCTAATTACTTAAGCAAAGTGCACTTACATGAGTGAATCCTAAGGACAATTTGTTGGTATATAGTGTAGCAGTTTTGAAAAGCCCACTTACTTGATTAAAGTGGATTTACATGTGTAAAACCCAATTTTATGCAAGGAAATACTTTTTAAAATCAGGCCCTTTATATTTGTTATTATTGTAAACCAGCCTGGAGTGTTTATGAATGGGCAACATATAAACTGAAGATATAAATAAAGGCTGTGATGCCATTGCTAAATCACCACGAAAAAAATTCCTAATGCACAAAATCAATAAATATACAGCAAACCACACTGGTTATAGTTAAAAAATGTTTTACTAGATATCAATCAATAAATTATTTTCATTAATATGTACTATTCTGTAAATCCTTAATAAAGAGACAAGCAGGTCTGGAAAATGAAAGGGAAAACCTTAGACAACCCTTCATGAAATCAAACTTCTTTCACTGCAAGGGCACATGGGCTTCTGCTTCCATTATTGGAAAAGGTTGTTGTGCATTATAACAAAGTTAGAATACAGCGCTTACGAAGTCTTTTGCAAAAATTCATACATTACCACAGCAGTACTTATCTTTTTTATAAAAACACCAATGTGGCTTATGTTTTGCTGATTCATTAGCTGCTTCAGGGCTGGTTTTCAAAATCAATTTCAAAACAATTCCATCTGTTAAGCCTTAGTGGCCATAGTGACTCTATGAAGAAAAGAAGCATTTTTTAAAAAAAGGTGTTAACCTGCCGAAAAACCAATCAGTGCTTCCACTTGAGTCAAAGAAAATCAAATGCTTTCAAACAATCATAATTCCACCTTAAATCAGATTGACAAATAGCCAGACCAATCCATAATGCTCCATAATACCAGAGGCGCACATTTTTTTAAACCATTCATTTTTATTTATTTATTTGCAGCTTTTATATACCGACATTCGTTTACTAACATCACATCAGTTCACAATCAACAATGCTTTGCAGCAGTGCTATGTAAATTAACAGCTAGTAGCAGTGCTTTACAATTGAATATTTTAACTTTATAGAGTAATTGTTGAGGTCCCGGTCGCGAACCTGGGGAGTCAGTCGGCAGTGAGCTCCGGGATATATTAGCTCCAAATCTTGGCTCCGCCCCCCATAGGCGCGCACGCGAGGGGGAACCTTTTAAAGGGACTCTGGCGCGAAACCACGGCCAGCCCCCGGAGATGACGTCAGACGCCGGCAGGGATTTAAACCCGGCATCTGACTGAAGATCTTTGCCTTGCAACGTGGTCAACTCCTGGTGAGTAGATAGTTGCTGTTCCTGCTTCTTCTTGTTCCTGTCTCCGCTTCTGCTCCTGTTCCAGATCCTGTTCCTGACCTAGCTGTGGTTCCTGCTCCAGCTGCCACTCCTAATCCTGCTCGCACTCCAGTTCCAGTTCCACTCCTGTTCCTGCTTCCGCTCCTGCTTCAGTTCGCTGCTCCAGGTTCCAGCCTTGCCTTTCCTCCAGATTGCCTTCCTGGTTCTTGACTCCAGTTCGTCTTCTCATGCTCCTGGTTGCCACCTGCCAGGTACTTGGATTGCCTTCACGCTGCTGTTCTTTGTCCCAAGGGAATTCACCTAAGTCCCAGCGGTCCGGGTCCTCACGGGCTCCTCCCAGGGGACCTCGGGCTTCCAGGGTGAAGTATCTGTGTTTGACCATCATCCCAAGGGAATCCACCTAAGTCCCAGCTGTCCGGGTCCTCACGGGCTCCTCCCAGGGGGATCTCGGGCTTCCAGGGTGAAGTTTCTGCTTGGTCTCCTGGTTCCGAGCTGCCACCCGGCTTCCTCTTCTCAGCGGAGTCGATATGATCTTCCATCTCGTCTCTGCACAGCCGGCCCAAGGGTCCACCTTCCTGGTCGCAACAGTAATGACAACGCTTTGCAATTGAAAAATTTAACTTCATAGAAATTTAACTTCATAGCACTTAAGAGAATTCATAGCACTTAAGAGAATTCATAAAAAATGGTTTCACTCAATAATGGAATTTAGCTCCTGATGCGATCCCGAGTCAGCCCCGGGACCGCCACTCACCCCCCCCGTCCTGGATTGGGCCGCTCCCAACTCCGTCAGGCCTGCCAGGCCTCAGACGCGGTGCTCCCGCTCCTGAGGAGACGCAGGCGTCCTCCCGTGGCTGGCTCCGCCCCCTAGGCCCGCACGCGCGCTAGTGGGCCAGATTTAAAGGGGCCAGTGCGGGAGAACTAGAACCTGCCTTCGGATGACGTCAGATGCTGCAGGGCTATTTAGCCCTGCAGCTGGAGCCTTTCCCTGCCTTGCAACGAGGTTCCTCAGGTTTCCTGACTGCTAGTTGCTGCGTTCCTGGGATTGCTCTTCGTCTTCGACCTGGCTTGACTCCTGACTCGTCCTCCGTCTTGTCCCTTGGTTCTGGTATCTGCTTCTGATCTCTGGTTCTGACCCGGCTCCATCCTCGACTCCGTCTCCTGTCTCACCCCTGGCTTGGTTGTTCCTCTGACTCCCGGCTTCCGACTCGGCTTCGTTCCTGGACCCCGTCTTTGGCCTTCGTTGCTCCTCAGGTTCCTGGTGTTCACCGGCCCAGAAGATTCACCTAAGTCCCAGTGGCCGGGCCCCTATGGGCTCCTCCTGGTGGGGCTCCAGCTTCCAGGGTGAATCTCCAAAAGTCCCAGCAGCCGGACTCCTACGGGCTCCTCCCGGGGGAGTACCGGTCTCCAGGGTGAAGACTTTTCAGTCACCAGGGCCCAACTTCGTCCGTCCTCCCTCCTGCTGCTGAGTCCTTGGTCGCATAGGACTACGCCTTATTCCAGTGCCAAAGCCTTCTCCAAGTCCTCCTAGCCGCCTCCCGGTCGGGGCGCTTGCTGTGGTCCTCCACAGCGCTCCATCCCCTGTCCCAACCGGCCCAAGGATCCACAATCGTAACAGCTTCCGTGGATGTACGGATTGCAAGCATTGAATCCAACTACATCTGTTCCCGGTGAGCCAAGTGGCCATCGCGATCATTATTTCAAGAATGAACAGCAATAAAATTTGTCACACAACACTGAAAATAAAAAAAAGGCATGTTGATGAGTCATACAGTGGTGCACCAAAGGAGCTTCAAAATGATGCGCAATATAACTTTACTGAAGTAATAGTTCAACGTGAATAATATAGCACTTGATACAAATCTCCCAGGTTATCTCTATAATGGAGCTACAAGTGGTAAATCTGTGAATCTCGGTTTCTTAATCCCTCAGGGTCCCTTCTGTTTTCTTGAATGGAATAAGCTGCCCTGGGAAAACTGGAAAAGGATCCTCTTATCCCCTTGAGGATTCCCCTGAAATGTTTGAGATCCATCACATGCTCTTGAACACTTCATTTTTCTCCTCTCCTGATGTACTTTTTGGGCACCTCCTTATCTGTGTCTATAATTATTCTACAGAAATTCCATTATGGGAGCCTCTCAGAAACATTAGTCTTTAAAACTAAAGTGATGAATTATAGTGAGCAAATCCAGATATGAATTCTGCATAACAAGTCCACCAAACAATGCTAAACATATTTGTACATCTGCTGAAAGTAATGTTCTGTCTTGTATTAATACATTTTCAAATCTTGATCTGTATTGCTTTAAAGTCATATGGCTACAAGCTGTAATTGAGCAGCCTATTTCACAAGAACTGGAGATAGAGACCTGACAATTAGCTTAACACTTTTGATTACAAGTTAAAGGTGACAGAAAACAGTACAAATTTCTATCAATGACATTCTATGGGTTAGATGTACCAAGAGATTTCTCCTGTTTTGGACTCATGAAAATTATTTAGGACATCTGTCCCTTCAAATATCTTTCTTCTTTGCATGACCAGAATTAAATGTGATGCAGAATAGTAGTCTACAAAATTGGGCTCAAAGAAAAAATTAGAAGTTCATATTCACCCTTTAAAGAATAATATATCAAATCAAAAGTAAGCCCATAATGCATACATATGAGTCAAGTTTGCTACGTACAAAATAAAATTGAACTAAAAAGCTTTGCCTTCTCTGAGATAGCATACTTCTTTCTTACATTCAGTTGCATGAAACATATTTATCCTGTTGGAAATTGCACCATGTTTTTCATTCACCTAACATGCATTTCAGCTCTAACATAAACTTTAATCAGTAACAATATCTTACCGATATCAGCCACAGTCTTCATCTTTTCCTTATCTTCAGTTAAAGTGAGATGTGCATCAGCAAGAAATACTAGTGCATCAGGGTGGCATTTAAAATGTGGTTGACGTGCGCAAGCCCAGCTTTGATGCAAGCAGAAGACTTTAAAAATCTACCTCGGGAGGACATTTTCAAAAGAATTTACATGTGTAAATGCTGCAATTTTCAAAAGCCACTAAATTGCACTTATGCGGGTAAATCCACTGGGCAAGTCAATGGCATATATTGTAACAATTTTCAAAAGCCCACTTTCTCGGGTAAAGTGCATTTACATGTAAAACCCATTTTTAAACATTTATATCTTTTGAAAATCAGGCCCTTTGTATGGATGTTATAAAAGTCCTCTATACCAGTGGGTAATAATTTCCTAGCATCCAGACAGATGGATTCAGGACTAGTGGGTTATGCACCTCTGCCAGCAAATGGAGATGGAGCAAAGCTGACATCACAGTATATATACGCCTGCCAGAATTCTCTGTCTCCAGCAGATGGTGGACGTGCATCTCCCTAAGGATCGAGGTACTCTTCCTCGTTCGATTAAGATTCCGCTAATTTTGGAATTTTTGCAGGATGGATTGAAAAAAGGGTTGGCTCTTAATTCCTTAAAGGCGCAAGTAGTGGCTTTTGCCTGTTTCAGGGGTGAGGTGAAAGGTGAATCCTTATTGGCTCATCCAGATGTAGCCCGTTTCTTGAAAGGAGTGAAACATCTTCGTTCTCCCTTGTGGTTACCGCTACCTTTGTGGAAATCTAGTTTTGGATTTCTTCGCAGGCCCTACATTTTGACCAATGTGCGGCCTTTCCTTGTGGTTACTGATCTTGAAAATGGTGTTTCTTGTGGCAATTTGTTCTGCTCGTCGGATTTCCGAGCTGTAGGCCTTGTCTTGCTGGGAGCCATTCCTTCGGGTGACTCCAAGAGCAATACAGCTGCACATTGTTCCTTCCATTTTGCCAAAAGTAGTCTCAGATTTTCACCTGAATCAGTCCATTTCCCTGCCGTCTCAGGATAGGGAAACAGATGCAGAGGAATATCACCTGTTGTGACCCTTGGATGTCTAGAAACATATCTTAAGGTATCTGGAGGTTTCTAAACTTTTACGGAAGATGGATCACCTGTTTGTCCTTCATGGTGGAGGTAAACAGGGCGACTCGGCTTCACAGGTTAAAATAGCTCATTGGATTAAGGAGGTAATCACAGCTGCATATGTGGATGCTGCAAAGCCGCTACCTACTCAGGTTAGGGCTCATTCCTCTAGGGCTCAGGTAGTGTCATGGGTGGAAGTTAGATTGTTTTCTGTCAACATTTGCTGAGCTGCAACATGGTCCTCCTTACACAGCTTTTCCAGGTATTATCATCTGGATGTGCAGGCCCGGGAGGATGCAGCATTTGCACGTGTGGTTTTGACTGGACTGCAGGCAGCCTCTACCAAAATGATTGCACATCCCTACTCTTTGGTAGTAGCTTGGCTACATCCCACTGATCCTGAATCCATCTATCTTGGTGCTAGAAATGAGAAATTCCATTTCCTTGAAACTGACAAATGGATACAGCTTCCCACCCTTGGCTGCTGAATGATTGTGTTATGGTCCTCCTACATGTTCCAGGGATTACTGGTGTTACTCCAGTCCCTAGACTAGTGTTAATGCATTCTTTGTCTGAGTTCAGTATTTCCTGTTGGCTGAGTACTGAAATGGTTATTTGTTATTAATCAAGTTTTTGCTAGTCTGTCCACAGTTGACTTTTGAGGAGTATACTCGCAGGCTGATGACACTGCAGGAGTATATATACTGTGACGTCAGCTTTTCTCTGTCTCCATCTGCTGCTAGAGATGCATAACCCACTGGTCCTGAATTCATCTGTTTGGTTTAAGGAAAAGGAAATTATCAGGTAAGTAGTAATTTCTCATTATAAAACATTGAGAAATTGAATTATTTTTGCTTAATTACTGATACTCTGCATTCATTTGAGGAGACTCCTGTTGGTGAGTGATTTCAACTTTCCTTCAGCCATCTTAACTTTCTACTAACTACATAAACTTCTACTCCTTAGTCCACTACTATCTTTCTCCTCCCTCTCAACCCTGATCCTGAGAGTATATGCAAAGCAGTATTTGTTTATCCTCCTGCCAGGAGTAGAGGCAGATTACACTGCTATGATGATAAGGTCTTATGAGTGTTTCAAGCCTGCTGTGCATCTTTGGTTTTGCACCCACAAACTGGTTGTTCATATTATTAGTGAATCAGGTGCAAATACGCATTTTTATATTATAAGTAGACCTATAACATAAAAAAGTGCTACAGGACATAAGAACATAAGATATGACATACTGGGTCAGACCAAGGGTCCATCAAGCCCAATATCCTGTCTCCAACAGTGGCCAATCCAAGTCACAAGTACATGGCAACTACTCAAATATTAAATAGATCTCAGGCTACTAACATCGGCAACAAGCAATGGCTATTCCCTATTGATTGATAGAAGTTTATGGACTATTACTCTAGGAACTTATCCAAACCTTTTTTAAACCCAGCTATACTAGCTGTCTTAACTACATCCTCTGGCAATGAATTCCAGAGCTTAATTGTGCATTGAGTGAAAAAAGGTCTCTGATTTGTTTTAAATGTGCTACTTGCTAACTTCATGGAGTACCCCTAGTCCTTGTATAATCCAAAAAAGTAAATAATCATTTCACATTTACCTGTTCAAGTATTTCTTGATTTTGTAGACCTGTCATATCCCCCTTAGCCATCTCTTCTCCAAGCTGTACAGCCCTAACCTCTTTAGCCTTTCCTCATAGGAGAACCGTTCCATGCCCTTTATCATTTTGGTTGCCCTTCTCTGCACTTTCTCCACTGCAGCTCTATTCATTTTGAGATGTGGTGACCAGAATTGCACACAGTATTCAAGGTGAGGTCTCACCATGGAGCGATACAGATGTATTATGACAACCTCCATTTTATTTGCTATTCCCTTCCTAATAATTCCTAACATTATGGGGTAGATTTTCAGACGAGCGCGAACAGCCTACTTTTGTTTGCGCTCCAGGCGCAAACAAAAGTACGCTGGATTTTAGTAGATACGCGCGTAGTCGCGCGTATCGGCTAAAATCCTGGATCGGCGCGCGCAAGGCTATCGATTTCGTATAGCCTGCGCGCGCCGAGCCGCGCAGCCTACCCCCGTTCCCTCCTAGGCCGCTCCGAAATCGGAGCGGCCTAGAAGGGAACTTTCCTTTGCCCTCCCCTCACCTTCCCCTCCCTTCCCCTACCTAACCCACCCGCCCGGCCCTGTCTAAACCCCCATCCTACCTTTGTCGGGGGATTTACGCCTCCCAGAGGGAGGCGTAAATCCCCGCGCGCCAGCGGGCCTCCTGTGCGCCGGGCCGCGACCTGGGGGCGGGTACGGAAGGCGCGGCCACGCCCCCGGGCCGTAGCCACGCCCCCGTACCCGCCCCAAAACGCTGCCGACACGCCCCCCGCAACGCCGCACGCTCCGGCCCCCGCCCCCCGACACGCCTCCCGACACGCCCACTCCGAAAACCCCGGGACTTACGCGAGTCCCGGGGTTCTGCGCGCGCCGGTGAGCCTATGTAAAATAGGCTCATCGGCGCGCAGGGCCCTGCTCGCGTAAATCCGCCCGGTTTTGGGCGGATTTACACGAGCAGGGCTCTGAAAATCCGCCCCTATGTTTGCATTTTTGACTGCCACAGCACACTGAGCTGATGACTTCAAAGTAATATCAAGATATTTTCCTGGGTGGTAACTCGCTCCTAAGATAGAACCTAACATTGTGTAACTACAGCAAGGGTTATATTTCCCTATATGTATCATTTTGCATTTGTCCACATTAAATTTCATCTGCCATTTGGAAGCCCAATCTTCTAGTCTCGCAAAGTCCTCCTGCAATTCATCACAATCCACTTGTATTTCAACTACACTGAATAATTTTGTGTTATCTACATATTTGATCACCTCATTCATCATACCTCTTTCCAGATCATTTATAAATATATTAAAAACCATCAGTTCTAGATCCCTGAGGCACTCCACTGTTACCTTTTTCTACTATGCAGACTATTTAATCCTAGTCTCTGTTTCCTATCATTTAACCAGTTTTCAATCCCCAAAAGGACATCTCTTTCTATCCTATGACTTTTAGTTTTCTTAGAAGCCTCTCATGAGGAACTGGTTCACCTTTATCCTCATGCTTATTCACCCCTTCAAAAACGTGTGGCAGATTTGTGAGGGAAGACTTCCCTTGGGTAAATCCATGATGACTGTATCCCATTAAATCATGTCTATCTATATGTTGTATGATTTTATTCTTTATAATACTTTCCATGATTTTTTCTGGTACTGAAGTCAGGCTCACTTGTCTATAGTTTCCCAGATCACCTCTGGAGCCCTTTTTATAAATCGAGATTACATTGGCCACCTTTCAGTCTTCAGGTACAATGGATGATTTTCATGATAACTTACAAATTACTTACAGTAGATCTGAAATTTCATTTTTGAGTTATTTTAGAACACTTGAATGTATACCATCCTGTCCAGGTGATTTTCTACTCTTCAGTTTGTCAATCTGGCTTACATCTTCTAGGTTCACCATGGTTTGGTCAGTTCATCTGAATTGTCACCCTTGAAACCGTCTCTTGATTGGGTATCTTCCCAACATCCTCTTCAGTAAACACAGAAGCAAAGAATTTGTTTAGTCTTTCCACAATGGTCTTATCTTTTCTAAATGCTTCTTTAACCCCTCCATCATCTAACAGTCCAATTGACTCAATTGCAGGCTTCCTGATTTGGATATATTTTAAATAGGTTTTATTATGAGTTTTTGCCTATAGGCCAACTTATTTTCAAATTCTTTTTTAGCCTGGGTTATCAATGTTTTATATTTAACTTGCCAATGCTTAATCTTTTTCCTATTTTCTTCAGATGGATCCTTTTTCCAATTTTTGAAGGCTAAAATAGCATTTTCCACCTCATCTTTTAACTATACCGGCAATCATTTGGCCTTCCTTCCACCTTTCTTAATGCAAGGAATACATCTAGACTGCACTTCTAAGATGGTATTTTTTTTAACAATGTCCACACCTGTTGTACACTCTTTACCTTTGTAGCTGCACCTTTCAGTTTTTTTTCTAAATATTTTACTCATTTTATCAAAGTTTTCCTTTTTAAAGTTTAGTGCTAGAGCCACGGATTTACTTATTGTACCCCTTTCAGTGATTAATTCAAATTTGATCATGTTATGATCACTATTGCCAAGTGGCACTACCACCATTACCACTCTCACCAAATCCTGTGCTCCACTAAGTATTTTTTTTATCCAAAATAGCTCCCTGTCTTTATTTATTTATTTATTTCCTTTCTATATCGACCTTCATGGTCATAACCATATCAGATCGATTTACATAGAACAAGGGAGTATAACTTTAACAAATCATTTAACAACAAGGAGCAAAAAAGTTACAATCAACAGGGTGGAGTAACTTGGAGACTAGAATAGCCGGAAAATAGGATAGGGGGGCAGAGGTTAACAAAGAACAATTGAGAATTAGGAGATTAAATGTATTAGAAACTTATTAGTAGGTTCCTGGTTGCATGATTAGCGAGGTATGGCTAAAGGCCATTTGTAATGGTTCCTGAACCAATTGATCAACAAAGCTGTCAATTTTTCCATCCAGGAGCTTTATCACTCTAGCATGTCCTGATGTTACCCCAGTCAATACTGGGGTAATTGAAATCTCCCATTATTACTGCACTTCCAGTTTGGTTAACTTTCCTAATTTCTCTTAGCATTTCATTATCCATTTCATCATTTTGTCTGGTAGATGGTAGTACACTCCTAGTGCTATGCTCTTCCCTGACACACATGGGATTTCTACCCATAAACATTCTATTGTGAAATAGTTTCTTGCAGGATCCTAATTCTATTAGGGGTAGATTTTCAGACGAGCGCGAATAGCCTACTTTTGTTTGCGCTCCAGGCGCAAACAAAAGTACGCTGGATTTTAGTAGATACGCGCGTAGTCGCGCGTATCGGCTAAAATCCTGGATCGGCGCGCGCAAGGCTATCGATTTCGTATAGCCTGCGTGCGCCGAGCCGCGCAGCCTACCCCCGTTCCCTCCTAGGCCGCTCCGAAATCGGAGCGGCCTAGGAGGGAACTTTCCTTTGCCCTCCCCTCACCTTCCCCTCCCTTCCCCTACCTAACCCACCCGCCCGGCCCTGTCTAAACCCCCATCCTACCTTTGTCGGGGGATTTACGCCTCCCGGAGGGAGGCGTAAATCCCCGCGCGCGAGCGGGACTCCTGCGCGCCGGGCCGCGACCTGGGGGCGGGTACGGAGGGCGCGGCCACGCCCCCGGACCGCCCCGGGCCGTAGCCACGCCCCCGTACCCGCCCCCAAACGCTGCCGACACGCCCCCCGCAACGCCGCACGCTCCGGTCCCGCCCCCCGACACGCCTTCCGACACGCCCACTCCGAAAACCCCGGGACTTACGCGAGTCCCGGGGTTCTGCGCGCGCTGGTGAGCCTATGTAAAATAGGCTCACCGGCGCGCAGGGCCCTGCTCGCGTAAATCCGCCCGGTTTTGGGCGGATTTACGCGAGCAGGGCTCTGAAAATCTGTCCCTTAGACTCTATGCTAACCTGGACATAAAGCGCCATCCTCCCACCAAGTTGCACTTCCCTATCATTGCAATATAATTTGTGCCCTGATATGGCACTATCCCATTGGTTATCCTCCTTCCACCAAGTCTCTGAGACGCCATTTCAAAGTGTGGGGTTTGTTTTATTTTTTTGTATTAACAACCTGCTTTTCAATTGACAGGGAAAATTTGGAATATTTTAGTTGAAGTGATTCCTTACTTATAGGCACATAGGCTCCAATAAAAGCAAAAGTAGTCCATATGTTAGGATGCCCTAATTCTCCTGCTTCATTAGTATGCTCCAAACCATGTGCTACTGAGTGACTGCTGGCTTTCACCTTTATTCTAATGTAAAAGCTGCTCTATCTACTTTTTAAAGGTAGCACCAGCAGCCTGGTTCCACCCTTGTTAAGGTGCAGCCCATCTCTTCAGAAAAGACCCCACTCTCCTCAAAAGGTTCTCCAGTTACTTACAAAACTGAATCCCTTTTCATTTCTCCATTATCTGATCCATGCATTGAGAGTGCAGAGCTCTGCCTGCCTCTGGAGACTGCATGTGGAACAGGAAGCATTTCAGAGAATGCTATCCTGGAGGTTATTGAGTTCAATTTTCTACCTAAGAGCCTAAATTTGGCTTCTAGACCTCCCTCCCACATTTTCCTATGTCATTGGTGCCCACATGTACCGCAGTAGCCAGCTCCTCCACAATACTGTCTAAAATCTTATCTAGGTGATGTATGAGGTCCACCACTTTCTCACCAGGCAGGGATGTTACCAGGTGATCCGCGTGCCCACCAGCCATCCAGTTATCTACATTCCTAATTATGAAATCACCAATTATGATGGTTGACCTAACCCTTCCCTCCTGGAGAGTAGCCCTGTGAGACACATCCCCAGTGTGAGAGCACAATGCATCACCTGGAGAGTATATCCTTGCTAGAGGATCACTTCCTGTTTCATCAGGTTGTTGATTTCTGACCAGGAGACTTTCCTCCTCGAAGTCAGCACCAGTGCTGCCAAAGCTACTATGTCCCTCAAGGTCTCTTCTTTAAACCTCTTTGTCTGCCTCAGTTCCTCCAGGTCTGACACTCTAACCTCCATTGATCAGACTCGTTCTCTGAAAGCCAGGAGATTTTTGCACTGGGTGCGCACATTCAACCACTTACCGGTGGGAAAGAAAACATACATGTGACATTCAATATAGAAGACTAGAAAGCCCCCCTCTTGCTGCTGGATTGCTGCCTTTTTCTTAATTTTGTTGAGGTCTTAGTTAAATTTAGGTTAAGGGAATAGGAATGTGTAAATAAGAGTCTTTTAAATTTATTGGTATATTCACTATTAATCTGGTAGCGACCTGCAATGGGATAATTAAACTTTTGATAAGGCCAGGGGAAATCCTGTGTTTTAGATAAAAGGCTGATTGATTTTTAATGTGAAAGTGTTTCTTGCCTATAAATCAAATAATGAGCTATGAGTGGGTGAGAACGGGTGGACAGGAGGGAAAGATAAACACCCCCAAATTCTAAGCTTTTTCCTACTTTTTGGCTAGCTTTTTCTAACAAACACACAAACTCTAAGCTTTTTACTATGTTTTCACTAGCTTTTTATAGCAAACATTCTCACACACACACATACACACACACACACACACACACTAAAGAACATACTCCAATAGTTTACTTCTCCCGAAATCTTTTTAAGTTATCAAATTTCCCAAAGCAATAATTACCGATGCTATTCAGCCACCAGCAAGATGATCCTCTCCTCTCAGTTCTCCCACTATTTGTTTAGCTTTAGTCTGTTCCTAAAGCTAACAATGTAGATTCTCCAAGCTATTTAAATGGTTTAATGGCAATTTATCTGCACAAATTTGCTGACTGAAATTTGCTATCACTCTGCCAGCTAAAAGTACATGTGGTGCTAGTAGCTGCATTTAGGGGAGGCCTTCACAGGTTTAGGTAAGAATATGGTTTAGGTACGAACAGAAACTTAATGTACCTAAATTGTACTTTCTAGTCTAAACACATTATCTTCCCTCCAGATTCTACCCCACATAAAAAGTATGTGCAAAGATTCATGGATATTGTATACCTGCAATAAGCTCTGAAGAGAAAGTATATGAATATACTTTCTCTTTTGAAATGTAGTGCAAAGCCTACAAGCTAAAAGTACCCATACAATTTGCCACAAATTAGAAAGTTTGAAAATTGCCCCCCACACAGTTTGGCCCTGTATTCCCAAGTGATTTTTGAATGTCTACAAAGGGATCATGAGGCCCATTCATGGGAAAATGAGGCAGTAGGGGAGTCTGGGCCCAGGCCTGGAGCTATGCTGAGGCTCAAGTGTCGGGCCTGGGTATGCACTGAGACCCCAGCTTTGGGAGCTGGCCTCCAGGCCTGGCCATATAATTGGGCCTGGGCTTGAGTGAAAGCCTAGGTGTTGGGACCCGACTTAGCTCTCAGATACCGATAGATTAAGTAAGTGATTCATCAGAAGGCATGGGTCTCTGCCGATGCCCCAATGTTGGCCCAGGCCTAGGCCAAGACTCCAGGATCATGCTCTGGTCTAGGCTGTGGCCCCTGCTTTGGGACTTGGCCTAGGCTCTAGGCAAGGCTCTGGCCTTGGGCCTAGACCTAGGCTTGATGAATTCATTTTAAATGAATGCAACTAATAAGGTTCTTTTCATTCATGGGGCCCTCAATTTGTTTTGGGGTCCCTGAATGAAATAAATTATTCTTATTCATCGCATTTTTGAAATGCATTTAAAATGAATGCACATCTCTATGAGGCAGCCAATGCATTCTGTGGCTCAAAGAAAGACCTGCCCATAATGCTTCTTGGTGGGATCCATTTTCCGAAGGATACAGACATGTAACTAAGGAGTTATCTGGCTAACTGCCCTGGGGTAAAAATTGTATCCCGCTGAGCAGTTAAATATACCCATCTAGTTTCACTGGCCCTTAGTTTTTCAATCAGCTTTCAGGTCTGTGGGTACAAAGTATTCATAGACATGCAAGCTGCCCACAGAGTTTCAAAATTGCCTCTAAGGGTACAAAAGTACCAGTTGACCTTGCGTCTACATGGGTTATTTCAAATTGCCTTCTAATCAGTTACCCTGCAAATTACCCTCAGGGCGGTTTTGAAGCCTGACAGGCAGCTTTCAGGCCCTTGGGTACCTTTTATAATAGATGCAAAATACATTTATTATTTATAAATTTTTATTTTAGATTTTTTTTATATTCCACTTTTAGGCACTTCAAAGCGGATTACATTCAGGAACTGGTAGGTATATAGTAAAGTACACAATGCGAGGTTCATATTAAAAAGTACTTACCCAGCTAACTCAGAAGTTAGCCAGCTAAATTCATATTTACATACTTACCCACTGAATTCTAGTAGTAGTGCACAAGCTCGTCAGTCAAGATAAATATTTTTAGTTGCCTTATAAAAATTTCAAAAATTAGACCTTTTTATATATATATGACTGGTGATTATAACATAAATGCAGCCTGCATTAGACTAACAATACTCAATGAGTAGAATCGGTGTCTCAATACATATATATGATGGTCATAATGATTATGGGCCGGATTTTAAAAGGGTTATGCGCATAAGGTACATGCGTAACCCTTCTAAAACGGTCCTACGTGCGCCCCGGGATGCGCGTAAGTCCCGGGGCTTGCAAAAAGGGGCGGTTGGGGGCGTGGCCAGGGGGCATGGTGTAGGCTCAGGGGCGTGATCGGTGGCGTGTGGGCGGTCTGGCGGTGTGGCCGAGTGCCCCGACACAGCGACCTGTGTCAGGGCCTGCCGCACCAGCACGCATAAGTTACTACTGCCCGGAGGCAGTAGTAACTTTTCGAATAAAAGTAGGGGGGGGGGTCTAGATAGGGCCGGGGGGGTGGGTTAGGTAGGGGAAGGGAGTGGAAGGTGCGGGGGGGTGGAGGGAATGGGCAGTGTGCGCAGGGCTCGGCGCGCGCAAGTTGCACAAATGTGCACCCACTTGCGCGCGCCAACCTCGGATTTTATAAGATACGCGTGGCTACGCATGTATCTTATAAAATCTAGCGTACTTTTGTTCGCGCACCAGGCGCTTCAAACGTGGCCAATCCATAGAGTTTCCAAAAGGATCCATTCTTTAAACACCTTACATTTTTTGGACCATCTTAGAAAGCGTACAAAAGTCAAACAGGGGAGAAGATGTACATTCTAATTTTGAATTACAAAGAACAATGGATTTACATTTTATCATCTCAATATCCCTATGGGATCAACAATAGTATTGAGTGAATGACATTAATTTGAAAGGGTTGGCGGGTTCTTTTCATTGGTTCCCCTAGAAGTCTGTTACAGATTGGTTGAGAGCTAGTTTAAGGAGGGTTATAAAATGTAAGGTGTTTAAATTCCAGGCAAAAGACAAGTGTGATTTCTTTTCCATGATTATGCTGTATATAAAATACTAACTTGTATGCAAACTTCCAAACACCACCCTGGAATTTCCCTAAACAGCCCCCTTTTTGTGATTGACATTTATAAGTGACATTACTAATACACACATAATCCAGGATTTACAAAATACTTCTTATGTGCATACATGCTACTTGCATGTATTTTTACATGCTGAAGCCTTTTGAAAATTATCCCCATTATGTTTTGTATTTTTATGCTGTTAGCTACTTTGAGTCCATTTGAAGAAAGGAGGGATACAAAAGTGAGAATAGAAGAGAACACAACACACAAAACAATACATTGTTCAGAGTTTAACAAAATTATCTCTAATCCAACATTGTAATGATAAGAAGAATTCGATGGTACCTGGAATGAAACAAATATGAGGAAGTACAAATTCCTGGCGCCTTTTAACTTACAGCAGTGCACAAAATAGAGGGGGGATTTAGGATCCAATTCAAATTATAAGCTTTCCTGAATACAAGGTATCATAGTTAAATTAACAATTTTGGTTAAGCTAGTAAAACATTAAAGCACTAATTAGTATAGCATACCAAGACTTTTTCATTGCTGTTGTATAAGCACAAAGAAATCGGATAACTGCGTTTTATGGTATTGAACTAAGAATGTAATTAGGCAGACTAGATTTACCTTATAGTCCTTATCTGCCCACCATATTCCATGCCTCTGTGTTTATTCATATAACTGCACTGTACACCATCAGAATGGGAGTAGAAATAGTCAATGAGACTGAGAAAAATATAGATCTCCTGCCTCAAATATGTCATGGTTTGCAATACACAGGGATGGTAACTTTTTTTTTTTAATTCATATTTTATTAATTTTCAAAAAAGTAATCATATGTCTTACTTTACAGGAAAAGAAAAGATGTGCAAGAAATCAGATTTCACATTAAACTTCTCCAGTAAGAAATTCCCATTATAATACTTTTCTGCGAAGTATAAAACTAAGAAATAAGGAAATTTGGCCCGGGAAATTAAAGGGAATACATAAGGAAGACAAGCAAAAAAGAAAAACTGGCTTAACGGATATGGTGGTATACAGTACTTGACTATCTTTAGGGATCCTGTTAAACAGGATTGATGTTTAAATTCCTGGCATTCAGAAAGGATTTCAGCTGTTCTATCACAGTGAAAACAAAACTTTCATCTTTTCCTCTTATTATACACCTAAAGATAATACCTGTGCTCTCATATTTAAAAATTCCCTTCTCTTTATTTGGCTGGTTCTAGCAAAGTCCAGAAATATTTTAACAACTTGCCCATAATAAGCCAGAGTAATATTTTGGAAATACTTTCTCATGACGTCACTGATATCTCTCTCTGTCACAAACGATACAAGCAGCGTTCCTCGATGTAAAATCTCCACTGTGGAACTTTCTAAAAATTGTGTCAGATTCTCAAGAGCTTCCAACCGATTATCTCCAGTATTTCTTCTGGCTTTTGTTAAGAAATATGCCTTGTTACCCAGGGGTAGTTTAGATTCTTCAAATTTTAGATTTTTCACAAAGAACTTTCTTAGCATGCTTTGGGTATCTTCTCCCAAATCATGCAGAAAATTTAGGAATCTTAAATTAAGATTTCTAATATGATTTTCCAAGGATTCCAGTCTTTTGGAATGAGTCCCATAATATTTTATTAATTTACAGTTCACAGATTGAATGTGTGCTGTTCTTTGTGCCACCTCTTCAACTCTGTTATCAAGGTCTTTAATGTGGTCCCCCAAATTACGGTTAAGGGTTTGTACCTCAGATTCCATTTTTTCATATTAATTTTCACAATCCTTAACTGCTATCCAAGGTTAGCTACCAGGTCCCACAAAGTATCCAAGGTTACTACAGCTGGCTTCGGGGGCAATTGAAAAAACTCATCCCTTTCTTGGGCTTTTAGCAACCCTGGAGAGACCACCACTTGTGCTGCCAAGCTCCTGTTAGGAAACCTGGCCACGATTCGCCACGGTCGGGCCTTCCTACCTGCTCCGGCGGGTCTGGGGAATCTATTTTTAGACTGCCACGCCGCTCACTGACTCCTGCAAGCCGATTGCATGGCTTGGGTGGCCATTTTGGGAGCGTTGGTGCACGCCTCCCGGGACGCACACACGCGTGGTCCCAGCAACGTCAGTAACTTCTTAAAGGGGCTGCGCACAGGAAACCAAGGCTCGAGACACTGAGGATGACATCACAAGCTCAGGGCTATTTGAAGCCCAATTGTTCTTTTTTCTTTTATCTTGGCAACAGTTCTGGTGGAGTATAGTCTGCCAGTCTGCTCCATCTTCTGCCTGATTCAGCTTTGTCTTGTTCCAGCTTCAGCCAGATCCATCTTCAGCCTGATTCAGCTTCATCTTGTTCCAGCTTTGTCCTGATCCTGCTTCAGCCTGATTCTGCTTCAGTTCAATCCTGATCCAGCTTGTTCCAGATCCAGTATTTTCTACGTTTCAATTACCTTTCACTGACATTCCCAACATCTAAAGACTGAACTCGTGGGAAATGTGGACTGGTAAGAAAAATATCCTGTTAAGTTTTCTTCGCTAATACGGCCTTTCTCTGACAAATTCTTGAGACAAACTTCTTAATGTCATGGAGAAAGGGTCCACGATCTCAACAGATCCTTCTTTCTTCCTCACCGGGGTCAACCGGAGACAATGATGTCTCAAGCTCCTCTATGGCCCTTGTCAACGCTGTTCCCAGCATACTCGAGGAGAATCGAGGTTGAAGCTCCATTGCTCCGTCTCGGCTTTCCCCTCTCGCCGAGGGGGTGATGTCATCTTTCTGCGCTGTGTCTTGCACGTTCACCCGTGGCACAGGAGGTGGTGGAGGTTGACAATCCGGCGGACTGAGCATGGTTCCCCCATACAGTGCTGGAGCTCCTTCTCCAGACACTGAAGCAGGGACAATATCACCCGTTTTTTCCACCATCAGGGTCGCCAAAGAAGTTATCCACTTCCGTCCTTCAGGCAAAGCGGGTTCCGGGGGAAAAACCCGTATTTTACCTTTTCTTTTGGGAGGCATCTTCTGTCAGGAAATAAATACAGACGGAGTGTTTTTCCTTGCAGCCATTCACACCACCATCTTGGGCCGGGATGGTAACTTTTAAACAGGCATGCGGGCATACATGTGTGTGTTTCTCATCTGGTGTCCAGGGACGTGGTCATTTTATATCATTTATGCATATATGCATGACCATATATGCATGACCACACACACAAGTGCGTAGAATTTTAAGTGGCCGCATGCCTATGGGGTGAATTTTAAAATTCTGGTGCACGTCAAAGCCAGGAGATTCACACAGAAGTCGGGATGGTGCACGCTGCGTGAATTTTAAAAGGCACCGTATACATGCATATCTCCTGGTACATGCACAATTTTTTTATTTTATTTTTTTAGAAAAAGGAATGAGGCATGGGAGGTCCAGGATTTATGAATGAAACCAGCACGTAAATAGTTAACGCGCACAAGTGTGCATTGGGGTCCCCTACCATGTAACTTTACTTCTGCTATGGATGGTGTGTAAGCTCTAAAACAAAAAAAAAAAAAAACTAGGCTAGTCAGTGGAGTTTTAAGGATAGGGACTAACAGGGTAAAATTGTGGCTAATTAACTAGGAGGATTAGGAATTCCTATCTTTTACCTGAGCAAACTGGGAACAAACTGGGGAAACTGGTAATTGCATTGGAACACATGTCTATGGAAATCCCTTCTCTTACGCGGTAAAGTCTGCATTTGCGTGCACATGCACATGTCCATATAAAATTGTTCACAAATGTACACGTGTACAGCCTATTTTATACCATGCGTGCATATATGCATGTAGGCTAAAATATGGCCACATCCTTTGGCACAAGCCAGCATATGTGAGTACATGTGCACTCGCACAGCTGTTTCAAAGTTATCATCCATGCACACAAATGCCGCTTCTACCACGTAAGTGGGGGGATTTTAGGAGACACGCGCACCAACGCCATTTCCAGTTTTCCCAGTTCGTTCCCAGTTCTCCCAGGTAAGGGATAGGACTTTCAAAACCCACTAGTTAAATAGCCTCCTATTTCCCTTGTTAACCCCCTACCTTTAAAACCCTGCTGAGCTTTCTATTTTTCTTTCTTTTATTACACGTCCTCTATAGCAGAAGTAAAGCTACGCAGCAGGGGACCCCGGCGCGTGCCTGTGCGCGTAAGTATTTATGCGAAAATTTGAAGTTGAAATCCAGGAACGCCCATGCCCCGCCCAGGCCATCCCCACGTCCCACCCCTTTTTCAGGACATTTTATATGTGCGCGTGGCGGGAGATATGCGCGTACACAAGCGCCTTTTAAATTCTGCTCATTGCGCGCTGGCCCAACATATTTGCGTATCTCCTGGTTTTGGTGAGTGCTGGGCTTTTAAAATTCACCTTTAAGAGAACTATTCTAGGACACAAACTTTACTATAGTATTTTTTTAGATTCATATCTTCAAGGCGTAGTAGTTGGACTTCAGTCAGCTTCACATTTTCTTTTATTTATTCAGCTGAAATGGTGCGTTACTGGATTAAGACTTTAGGCTACAGCTATCTTTTGATGTATCATTTCGTAACAGCATTATCTTCCTTCTCAAATGCCTCACCCTCCACTGTTTTCTCCTGATACCTTATCTTACTGCCTGTTTGTGCAAAATACAACTCACTGTAAACACTTTATAGACACACATTGCCCAATAATAAGAATTACTCTGTCAACGAAAATGAGGTTATTTACTTGCTCTTCAGTCATCCAGGGATAATTCGAAATTCCTTACTATGGCTCATTGACCGAACTGAAATATGGAAAAATGGAATATTTGAGCATATTAAAAGACAAACTGGTCAGTCTTTTCCCACCTACTGTAACACTGCTGACCTTGCCTTATTTCCAGCTTTATTGCATGTTTTCTTGAATTAAAATACTAAAGCTAAACACAAGGTATTCATCTTAATCTGACTTTTCTAGTCAACAAATAAAGATAACAAGGTAGTCAAAATAGTGCATACTAGCACAGGAAAAGAAATATGTTAATAACATGCTTTTTGTAAAACTATGTGAGGGCAATTCTCAAAAATGCTGGTCTGGCTTTACTCTCATAACTATGGGAGTTGCATGGTGAAGCTGACTAACTCAAAATTAACCCCCACTTAGCAGTTAAAAAATAAGCATGAATTTCACAACACATATTTTTATCTGCATAAAAAATAGGCATGTCTGGGGTCATGTTAGGAGAGTAAATTATGTGCATATAGTGATTTTCAAATATACAGTATGCATATATTGTTTCCTTTGTAACCCATCCACAGATATAGAAGGAACAAAGTAGATATCTAAGTGTTAGAAATAAAAGCTAACAAAAAATATTATAAGGCGATACATTTTAATTGGACTAACTTGACTAGCTTTCGAGAGCTAATACTTTCTTCCTGAGGCCAAAATAGAATGAGTAAAAGATGACATTTACCAGAAAATATAAATGAATCATAAAAGGCATTCCAATGATAGAGTGAAGGGGAAGGGTGGGGTAAGGATAAGGAGGGTTTAGACAGATGATTAGAAGGTGACAGGCTGCATAATTTCACGGCTCATAATCTGAAAGGAAACTTGTCTTTGTTGAATCCTTTTTTTTTGTCATTTCAGAAATGTCTGATCATTTTAACTTCAGAAGTCTTGCATTCCTGAATTGTTTTAAATTTGTTGTTAATTATCCTGATCATAAGGTCATTGATGCAGTCATCTGATTCTGAAAAGTGTTTCTCCATGGAGGTGTGTGTGTGTGTGTTAGTGAATTTTCAAACAGTATCTACGCAGCTACATGGGTATAAAAGTATCAGTGTATTTTGCCACTAGTCAGCTTAGTGAAAATTTCCCCCAAGGGCAAATTTCAAGGCCATGATTGATTGTCACATGAAGTTTGCTAAAAAGCTATTGTACTCCCAAACAAGAAGATGAACATCTTAAGCCAGTGCACAATCACTTTTTTTAAATGTTCACGCAGGCCTTTCCTAACTCCAATTCCATCTAACTTCCTTCTTTCAACACGCTCCGCTAGCATTAGCGTTAATAGCCACCTCTTACAATGTTATTTATACTTATATATAACTATCTGATCTTCATTTCCCTTCTCATTCCAAGTTATTGTTTTCCTTGTTATTTGTAACTGCTTTTCTGCACTATTGTTTAAATGGTAAAGTTTATTATAATCACACCCCTGTTTCTTGTGAACCAGCATGATGGGACCACCGTCTTGAATGTTGGTATATAAAAAAGTTAAATAAATAAATAAATAAATTAAATAAAATGTTGAGAATTGCTAATAAAAAATCATCATGCCTTCTTAGACATTGATGTTCAAAAACCCACTGAGCAGGTAAGATATTCAAATAACTTTATCTGGGTCTCCAGTGGCATTTATCTGGTTAAAAGTGCTGCTGAATATATCCATATAAAGTGTCCAGATAACTTTATCTGGATGAAATTAGATCTGCTATTAGCCCAACCCGAATTACACAGATAGTGTTGAAAAAACCAGTGTTATATCAGCACTAGAGATGTGAATCGGAACCGGAATTGGTTCCGATTCCGGTTCCGATTCACATGTTTTTTTTTTTTCATCGGGCCCGATTGCGGTTTTGTTTATCGGCTGCGCCCGAGCCGATAAACAAAAAACCCACCCCGACCTTTTAAAACTAATACCTTAGCTTCCCCCACCCTCCTGACCCCCACAAAAAACATTTTACAGCTACCTGGTGGTCCAGTGGGGGTCCCTGGAGCGATCTCCCGCTCCCGGGCCATCGGCTGCCACTAATCAAAATGGCGCCGATGGCCCTTTGCCCTTACCATGTGACAGGTTATCCGTGCCATTGGCCGGACCCTGTCACATGGTAGGAGCACTGGATGGCCCGCGCCATCTTGTGCTCCTACCATGTGACAGGGGCTGACCAATGGCACCGGCAGCCCCTATGACATAGTAAGGGCAAAGGCTATTGGCGCCATTTTGATTACTGGCAGCCGATAGCCCGAGTGCAGGAGATCGCTCCTGGCCCCCCGCTGGACCACCAGGGGCTTTTGGCAAGTCTTGGGGGACCATCCTGATCTCCACAAGACTTGCCAAAGGTCCAGCAGGGGTCCGGGAGCGACCTCCTGCACTCGGACCGTCGACTGCCAGTATTCAAAATGGCACCGATAGCCTTTGCCCTTACTATGTCACAGGGGCTACCGGTGCCATTGGTCAGCCCCTGTCACATGGTAGGAGCACAAGATGGCACCGGCCATCCAGTGCTCCTACCATGTGACAGGGTCCGGCCAATGGCATGGATACCCTGTCAAATGGTAAGGGCAAAGGGCCATCGGTGCCATTTTGATTAGTGGCAGCCGACGGCCCGGGAGCAGGAGATCGCTCCAGGGCCGTCCTCCACTGGACCACCAGGTACCTGTAAAAGTTTTTTGGGGGGTCGGGAGGGTGGGGGAAGCTAAGGGATTAGTTTTAAAGGGTCGGGGTGGGTTTAGGGGTTATTTTGTGTGCTGTTTTTCCTGCCCTCCCCCAAAACAATAAGACAACCCCCACGATCAATATCGTGGGGTTTTCCTATCGTTTTGGGGGAGCCCCCGATTTCTGACAATTTTGAAAATATCATCCGATATTTTCAATCGTCCGAAGCCCGATTCACATCCCTAATCAGCACTAAGCTAGGGAGCAGTACAAGGTTATATGGTAAGGATGGCCTATATTTGTCTACAGCAGGAAGGAGGATGCTAAGAGAGAAATTCAGATCATATATTATCAGACATTTAATCTAAAGAATGGGGTTGGCAAGATATGGCCAATGAAATTGACGTCACCTTCAAGCAATACAGGAAGTAGGAGGAGAAATATCAAAATCAATCAGCTCAAAAATGCAGAAAAGGTGACTAGGAAGTGCAAAAAATCAAGGGAAAAAACTGGAAAGTTATGACCACAAATGCTCTTAGTATGAACAATAAAATCCCAGACATGCAGGCCCTAATGGTGGAGGCAGACTTGGACATTATTGCTGTTACAGAGACATGGTTTACGGATTCTCATGATTAGGATATGGCCATACCGAGCTATAACTTGCTAAGGAAGGACAGAGAGGACAGAAAAGGAGAAGGAGTAGCTCTTTATGTCAAAAACAATATCCAAACAACTGAACTACAAGAAATGTGGGTTAGAGAAGAAGAATTATAGGCCATGCTAAAAAAAAAAAATATGATGGTGCATCCAATTTTACTGGATTGGTTTACAGGCCTCCAACTCAAACAGAAAAACTAGACAGAGATCTGGTGGAAGACATCCAAAAAGTGGGAAAAAAGGGAGAAATGTTGATTGTTGGAGAATTTAATCTACCAGATATAGGCTGGAGAATCCCTTCTGCAGAATCTACCAGAAGTAAAAGGATAGTGGATGCCCTGCAAGGGGCTCTTCTCAAACAAATGGTAATGGAACCCACGAGGAGGGAGTTATCTCGACCTAGTGTTCACTAATGGGGATAATGTCTCTAATGTGCAGGTGGGTGCTCAACTCAGTACCAGTGATCATCAAATGGTATGGTTTGATATTGCCCAGCACTTGTGAGTGTATTGGCAGTTACGCACGAGGCCGAGCCATTTTGAAAATGCGTGCAGCGTGTGCAGGCCCCAGCCCCAGCCATGCACAGGCCCCAGCCATGCGCATAACTGCCAGAATTTGCGCATATGGCCAATTTAAAATTCGGCCGTTAGAATGTATTTGACAAAGGATTTCTTTGTAGTCTGCAACAGCCATCATGCCTCATGAGTGATGCTTTAAAATATTTTAAGCACATACCAACATTAAAAAAACAGCTTATTGATCTGTATTAATTTATTTTATATGTATTGCAGTTTATAGATACACAACAAGATCAAATAAAAAGTAAACAAAGAGCACTTCACAGAAACATCCGATCAAATCACATAATAAAACAAATATCAATGTATTCTTTTATGGATCTTTTATGGATCGTCTTTCATAACTACAATAAAACAGCAATAATCATAAGAACCTAAGATTTACCATGATTACAGAGCAGAACTAGGATTGTTCATACCATAACCAAACAAGCAAAAAATTATATATATTCAGACTCTGCTGTTGCCTCATAACAGCAAAACACCTTCCACTGCCAAGCACTTTGTGAAGTAATACAAACCCTTACAAAAATATAATTAAAAAAAAAATCTAGAACCTTGACATAACATACCATACCATATCAGCAGTAACTTTGGACTCAAACAGTAGCAACCTTATCTATGAAAAGGCAACAAGGCAAACATTACACCAGGCCGTAGAACACCAAACAACACTGAGTGCTACAAATCCCTACATACATGCTAGCCAAAATATTGCACCTCTGTCACGCATGCGCAAAACAGAGTAAGAATCTATAAATTAGTTAATTACCTGTTACAGAATAAGGAACTATAAATTAGAAACAGAAACATGCAGACAAAATTGAAATGAAAATGCCAAGAAACCAGACTCTGTGAACAGTGGAATACTGAAGAAAAAGTAAAATATAAATATATAAGAAATGTACAATCCCAAAGATAGCATATTTCAATCCCTGAAAGTCAAAATAATCTTTTTACCTTTGTCTGATCTTATTTTCTAATCATCTGTTCACAGTCTCTTTTTCTCCTTAAATGTCTTTTCCTGATTCCTTTTTTAAGGTCTCTTTTATTTTTTCTGTTTCTTCTCTTTTCTCCTGTTTTCTTTCCTTCCTCCCTCATACAGGCTCCCACTCCCACACACACTCTCTACCCAGGCTCATACTCTCACATGCAGGCTCTCACTCTCATATATTCTCTCACACATGCAGGTTCCCACTCCCACATACACACAGGATCTCACTTTTACATGTGCTCTCTCATACATGCAGGCTCCAACTCATACATGCTTGCTCTCTTCTCACATCCATAGGATCTCTTGCCCACATACTCTCTCTCTGTCACCCACATAGGCTCTTCACTCCACATGCTCTCTCTTTCAAAAACACAGACTCTCTCCCACACTCTCTCTCTCTCACACACATACATATAACACACAGGCTTCTCACTTTCCTGCCCTCTCTTACATGTATACACATAGGCTTCTCACTCTCAGCCATGCTCTCTCTCTCTCACATACACATGCACACAGGCTTCTCACTCTTATGTACTCTTTCACACAGACACAGGGGTTTCTCACTCCCATGCTCTCTCTCATGCATACAGACACACGCACACAGGCTTCTTACTCGCATGCTCTCTTTCATGCATGCATATACACACACACATATACACAGGCTTCTCAGTCCCATACTCTCTCATGCTTACACACATGCTTCTTATTCTTATGCTCTCTCTCATGCATTCACACACAGGTTTCTCATTCCCACACACTCTATCAGGGCTCTCCCTCTCTCTTGGGCCTCCTTCCTGTGATAGGCCTCCTTCCTGGGCCACCGGAGATGAACTCCGTGAAGGCCCTGCATCCGGCCTCTACTTTTTGGGCCACACTGGATGAGCTCCGCGATGGCCCTGTGTCGGCCCTCCTCTCCTCCAGCCGCATGGGATGAGATCTGTGACAGCCCTGCATTGGGCCTTCCCTTTTCAGGCCTCATGGGATGAGCTTCATGATAGCCCTGCATTGGGCCTCTTCTTCTCAGGCCGCATGGGATGAGCTCAGCGATGGCCCTACTATGGGTCTCCTCTTCTCAGTGCTGGGTGGGCAACACTGATTGGGCAGTCCTGAGCGCAAAGTAGGTGGGCAATGACCCGCTCAGATATATGCCACTGCTAATGCTCCCTGAGACACACACACATGCTCCCTCGCATATGCTGACACACACACACACATGCTGCCTTGCACAAGCTGACACACACACACATACATATACACAAGCTCCCTCCTGCATGCTGACACACACAGACACATAATCCTTTGCACATGCTGACACACATGCTCCCTTGCTCCATTGCTCCCTCACATGCTGACCCAGACACAATCCTCCCTCACACATGCTGTTATGTATACACACATGCCTTCTCATATACACACGCTCACTGACACACTGTCACTCATTCTTCTCCACTGCTGCATTTGAATATATAATAAAAACATTTTTACTTACATTAGTGTTCAGAGGGATCCAGGCAAGACTACCTACTGATGGTCCTGGTATGTGAAACGGTAGGCAGGAAGGCTCCGATGCAGGGTGGGAGTGGGATAAGGAATATTAGTTTTTGCCATGGCCACAACATAAAGGGGACTGACTAGTCAGTGGCAGAGATCAAGGAGAGGCCTTTAGTCGAAAGTGAGACAGCAGAGTGACGTCTGCTGTGGCCTCTCACCATAGAGACAAAGACAGAGGTAGGCCTGGTATGATGAGAAGCGGCAGGAGCATTTTCTGCTGCTGCAGTGATAATGGGATCAGTGTCATGCATTCAAGAGTGAGGTAGGCTATGACCGACTAAGGGAAGATAGTAGTGTGCCTGCACTATAGCTGTGCCACCATGGAGTCTGCAGCACAGCAGCAACACTTTCTTTTTAAAGGTAGGTCTGTAATGGGGGTTATCACTGAAGCGCAGAGTTAAAAAATGTTGCGTATCACATCCTTCTGTGACTGCTACAAGAAGAATCCACTGCATTAGGCCGATGATCAACTGTGCAGCTGGTGCCTGGTTCTTCAGTTACAGTACAGACCCACCATCTTCCTTGTTTCTTCAGGTGCCACCTGTGACTCTTGAGAGAGAGTCAGGGACCAAAGAAGGTGGGAAAATGGTGGGCCTTCACTACAGCCATGTTACCATGGAGTCCTAAGGGGAGGCAACAGGAAAATCTGCACTAATTTAACTGGTTGGCAAAAGCCTTTAATAAAGTTTTACCACAGTGCAGGACTAACAACACCAGGTAAGCTGGCTCAGACACTGATTTGTAATATGTAAGCAAATGAGTGGCTGAACTAGCTTTCTTGCTACTAACCACTGCAGCAGTGTGGGATTACAGTGTTGCAATGCAAAGGAGTAGCTGAGGAGACCATGTGACCGGCTAGGCCAGCCCACTGGAGTATGCCTGATCCCCCAATAGACCAATTCACTGCTTTTAGATTGTCCTTCAAAGATGCTTGTCAAATGCTTTAAATCTATTTATTTATTTATTTTCAACTTTTATATACTGTACACTCAGCAAAAACATTGACCAGAACAGTGCACGACACAATTAAATACATACAGGGGCAGATTGGCCTAGCAGGGGATTGGGCATCCCCCGGTGGGCCGGTCGCTCTGGTCACGTGGTCTGCCGAGCGCAGCCGCAACAGAGCCGTGCTCGGCAAACCACGGGGTATCTCCTGGGCCAACCTGGGCGGAAAATCCCCTGGCCGATCTTTACCCGGAATCCGCCCCTGAAGACACAATAATAAATACAATAAAACAATATAAAATCATCAACATCATGCTTGCCCACATCAAAATAACTAAAAAACAAATCATCCCATTTTTTACTCTGTCCCCACCCCCGGGAACAGCCAAGCTTTCACCCATTTCCTAAAAGTCAAATACTTTGATTTCATCCTAATATCTAAAGGGACAGAATTCCATAACTCAGGGCCCCTTACCGAGATTACTCTCTTCCTGCATCTAGCTGTACGTACCTCTTTAACTGTTGGTATGTAGAACAAACCTCCTTGTCCTGAACGTTAACTCCTATTGGGCACAGAAGGTTTAACCAGCTGTTTAACGTAACCCATCCCAGAGCATTGCCTAAGCAAAAACATCAAAACCAAGATCTTAAATTGGATTTCTTCCTTAATTGACAACCAATGGGTAGGGCATTGGTTTGCTGGGGACAGGAAATGATCAGCCTTTCTGCCAATTGTTGCATTATGTGAAGATGCTGCACAACCTTATCAACTGACAAGTTCATTATTTAGAGGTTTATTAAGAACAATGCCATCAAACATAGCAGAAGGTCCCCGACACGATCCCATGTTTTGCCCAAAGGCTGTGTCAGGAGGGACATGAAAGATTAGAAACCTTAATCCTAAGATATGAAATCAGAACATGGATAGTAAAAAGTGAAAGTAATTTCCTAGAAAGGGCCAATATATTAAAGAATTCAAATTTTGGTAAATTATTGCGTGTAGCACGAAACAGGCAATATTATTTTTTGCACTTGGGGCCTGATTTTAAAAATCATTTATACACTTATGTTTGGGTTTTACAAGTATAAATGCACTTTACTCGAGTAATTTGACTTTTGAAAATTGCTACAATATATTTATTTATTTGTTTATTTATTTATTTAAAGTTTTTGTATACCGACATTCGTTAGGAAAACATCACATCGGTTTCCATGGAACAAATGTCATTGAATTGTCCATAGGATTTACCCACATAAGTGCACTTTATTTGAATAATTTTTTTTTTAAAACACCTGATAATATGTTACAATTATGCACATAACTCCTTTTAAAATTCACCAGTAAGGTATAATTTTCAAAGGAGTTGCGCATAGAAATGCAACATACTATCGTAGCAATTTTCAAAAGCCTACTTACTCAAGTAAAGTCCATTTACACATGTAAAACCCAATTTTAATCATGTAAACATTTTTTAAAATCAGGCCCTATGCATGTATGAACGAAGTGTGAGAAGCAAGGTGGGCAGGATTTTGAAAGGGTTACACACGCCAGGCCTATTTTCAAAAGGCCCCGGGACGTATGTAAGTCCTGGGGCTTTACTAAAGGGCCGGGAAGGGAGCGGGATGTGGGTGGAGCAGGGTGGTCCGGGGCAGGGGCGGAGTCAGAGGCTCCAGGCACAGCGGCCATTTGCCGCTGTGCCAGGGATCGCGCGCCGGCAGTAAGTTTTGAAACAAAAAAAAGAAGACAAAAAGGAAAGGGGGAAAGGGCGGGGGAGGGAAGGGAAGGTGGGGTTGGGGGGTTAGGGAGGGAATGGGGGAAGGCAGCGCGGCTCGGAGCGGCTCGGCGTGCGCAAGTTGCACAACTGTGCACCCCCTTGCACACGCCGACCCTGGATTTTGTAACATGCGTGCGCCTGCAAGCGCATGTTATTAAATCGGGCATATATGTGTGTGCACCGGGTACCGCGTGCACATGTACGCCCGCATGCACCTTTTAAAATCTACCCCGGTGTGTATGACTAGGAGGAAGGAGTGGACGGGTGAAAAGAAGAGGAGAGCAGAGGAGAATGAGGAGGAGAAGTGTTGGTTAGAGCAGGAGAACAGTTCTAAACAGGAGGAAAAAGAGAGGGAGATGTATAAGGAAGTAAGAAAAAGGGAAGAGAAAGTTGAATGGAAGGGAAATCCCTTAATAACCTGTACTAATAGAATTTGAAGTGGCATCTGGACAGAGACATTTCAGCCCAGACCCAGGTTATCCTGGAATGTGAACAAGTTGAAGGCCACTTAGGAAACTTAAATACTAAAATACAGCTATTTATCTGGCTTTAGAGAAATCAGGTGAGAGCACTTGCATTACTTATACCCTACCAAACTCATGGTACAAAGTGGGAAGGGTGCGGTAGACATCTTTCATATTAGGGACCATCAAACACATATGTCTTCACACAGAATGATGCCTAGATAACACTGGCAACCAGGGAACACTTCAGGGACCTATCTCAGGGATACATAAATTGGGACATTTCTAAATGTCTCCTTTGGTCACATGTCCCAATCAGGGTGTACACCATCATAGACAATCATTAGTCTTGCAGGAGAAATGAACCTTTATATACTTCTCTATACCTCAATGCAACAGTACTTAGCCATGAGGAAGAACAGAATCAAGACCCCCATTCTCTGGATTGTGGGTCCATCCAGCAGCCCTTTCTACCTATTCTTCCCACACCATCATCTGGAAGAACTCCAGTGCCTTCTCTAGAATCCGAGCCAGATTCCTTTCAGTCTCTCCATGATCATGAGATCCTCCAAGGGCAGATGAAGATGAGAAGTATAGTGATGAGTAGGTTTTGAAAAATTCAATAAATAAATAATTAAAAAAAAAAAAAAAAAAAAAAAACACCTGATAATATGTTACAATTATGCACATAACTCCTTTTAAAATTCACCAGTAAGGTATAATTTTCAAAGGAGTTGCGCATAGAAATGCAACATACTATCGTAGCAATTTTCAAAAGCCTACTTACTCAAGTAAAGTCCATTTACACATGTAAAACCCAATTTTAATCATGTAAACATTTTTTAAAATCAGGCCCTATGCATGTATGAACGAAGTGTGAGAAGCAAGGTGGGCAGGATTTTGAAAGGGTTACACACGCCAGGCCTATTTTCAAAAGGCCCCGGGACGTATGTAAGTCCTGGGGCTTTACTAAAGGGCCGGGAAGGGAGCGGGATGTGGGTGGAGCAGGGTGGTCCGGGGCAGGGGCGGAGTCAGAGGCTCCAGGCACAGCGGCCATTTGCCGCTGTGCCAGGGATCGCGCGCCGGCAGTAAGTTTTGAAACAAAAAAAAGAAGACAAAAAGGAAAGGGGGAAAGGGCGGGGGAGGGAAGGGAAGGTGGGGTTGGGGGGTTAGGGAGGGAATGGGGGAAGGCAGCGCGGCTCGGAGCGGCTCGGCGTGCGCAAGTTGCACAACTGTGCACCCCCTTGCACACGCCGACCCTGGATTTTGTAACATGCGTGCGCCTGCAAGCGCATGTTATTAAATCGGGCATATATGTGTGTGCACCGGGTACCGCGTGCACATGTACGCCCGCATGCACCTTTTAAAATCTACCCCGGTGTGTATGACTAGGAGGAAGGAGTGGACGGGTGAAAAGAAGAGGAGAGCAGAGGAGAGCAGAGGAGAATGAGGAGGAGAAGTGTTGGTTAGAGCAGGAGAACAGTTCTAAACAGGAGGAAAAAGAGAGGGAGATGTATAAGGAAGTAAGAAAAAGGGAAGAGAAAGTTGAATGGAAGGGAAATCCCTTAATAACCTGTACTAATAGAATTTGAAGTGGCATCTGGACAGAGACATTTCAGCCCAGACCCAGGTTATCCTGGAATGTGAACAAGTTGAAGGCCACTTAGGAAACTTAAATACTAAAATACAGCTATTTATCTGGCTTTAGAGAAATCAGGTGAGAGCACTTGCATTACTTATACCCTACCAAACTCATGGTACAAAGTGGGAAGGGTGCGGTAGACATCTTTCATATTAGGGACCATCAAACACATATGTCTTCACACAGAATGATGCCTAGATAACACTGGCAACCAGGGAACACTTCAGGGACCTATCTCAGGGATACATAAATTGGGACATTTCTAAATGTCTCCTTTGGTCACATGTCCCAATCAGGGTGTACACCATCATAGACAATCATTAGTCTTGCAGGAGAAATGAACCTTTATATACTTCTCTATACCTCAATGCAACAGTACTTAGCCATGAGGAAGAACAGAATCAAGACCCCCATTCTCTGGATTGTGGGTCCATCCAGCAGCCCTTTCTATCTATTCTTCCCACACCATCATCTGGAAGAACTCCAGTGCCTTCTCTAGAATCCGAGCCAGATTCCTTTCAGTCTCTCCATGATCATGAGATCCTCCAAGGGCAGATGAAGATGAGAAGTATAGTGATGAGTAGGTTCCAAAAGTGGAGAAACAAATCTGGCATCTGCAGAAAGATACAACATTCAAACCAAAATGTCACCAAGGTGCGTACTTTCCTTACCCAAATATCATACCACCTTCAGAACATTGGGGATAATATATTCTCAATGTAGGACTTGGGTTGGGGGGGGGGGTGTATAATGAGACAGGACACGAAGTCCTGTAGCCATTAGTGCCCCACTCTCATCTGAGTAAACATAAACCCTTTCCATGCTAATAAGTAGACTAAGATGCTGGCATCCCTGATTACTAGAGGTCATCATTGTTCATATGGTAGAAAAAATGCCAAACTTCAGTGGGAATTCTTTCTCCAAAAAAGTTACTTAAGTGATCTGTGCTATCACAGGGCTTGGGAATTTCTTTATTCCTGATTTTCTGATATCTATTTTTAGATGAATTATTTTGAAAGCAATTGCATAAAATTAGCATGTGTGCACATAAGTAGGGGTAGATTTTCAGAGCCCTGCTCGCCTAAATCCGCCCAAAACCGGGCGGATTTAGGCGAGCAGGGCCCTGCGCGCCGGGAAGCCTATTTTACATAGGCCTCCCGGCGCGCGCAGAGCCCCGGGACTCGCGTAAGTCCCGGGGTTCTCGGAGGGGGGCGTGTCGGGGGCGTGTCGGGGGGCGGGCCCGGTCGTCGCGGCGTTCCGGGGGCGTGTCGGCAGCGATTTGGGGGCGGGTACGGGGGCGTGGCTACGGCCCGGGGGCGTGGCCGCGCCCTCCGTACCCGCCCCCAGGTCGCGGCCTGGCGCGCAGCAGGCCCGCTGGCGCGCGGGGATTTACGCCTCCCTCCGGGAGGCGTAAATCCCCCGACAAAGGTAAGGGGGGGGTGTAGACAGGGCCGGGTGGGTGGGTTAGGTAGGGGAAGGGAGGGTAAGGTGAGGGGAGGGCAAAGGAAAGTTCCCTCCGAGGCCGCTCCGATTTCGGAGCGGCCTTGGAGGGAACGGGGGGAGGCAGCGCGGCTCGGCGCGCGCAGGCTATACAAAATCGATAGCCTTGCGCGCGCCGATCCAGGATTTTAGTGGATACGCGCGGCTCCGCGCGTATCTACTAAAATCCAGCGTACTTTTGCTTGAGTCTGATGCGCAAGCAAAAGTAGGCTGATCGCGCTTCTTTTAAAATCTACCCCGTAGCGTGTACTTGTGTATATGCTATTTTAGATATATCAGAAGTACAAGCATCTTTTCAATTTTGTGCACACATTTACAGGCATAAATAAGGGGCAGTCTAGGGGTGTTCTGGGGCAGGGACAAGAGTTACATAAGTTGTTATTTATAAGAAACTTACACGAGTGCCTAGGTCTGCATGAACTGGGGGAAGTTCAGGGTGAAGAACCAGGAGGATCTCATTGACCTAGAAGAGTTCTGGGTGAACTGTTGGAGGTATCGGCAAACTGGTGATTTTAATTCCTCACACATTTTTTAAAATATACTGACTTCCATGTATAAATCAGGGTTTTATGTGAACAAACTATACTCACATATGCTTATAAAATAGGTAGGAAAGGTGCATGCTTTCAATGCATTGAAGGTATTTGAGCATAACCAAACATATGTGCGTATGTTGGGGGTAGACATACGCATATTTTATAATCTGCACGTACTTGATACATGTAGATTATAAAATACTGTATTAGATCTCATCACAGCTTTATACATGGATATATACTAGGGCCACGAGGAGTTGTTTGAAAGTTTTCCTCTAAGTATAGCATCCTGTTCTACCTTATACCCTTTGTGATATACTGGGGTGTGGAACCCCAGTTAAAAAACACTGTCTTAGATTCTAATTCAAAACTAAAAATTGGCAGCCAGCACTCTAAGTTCTAAAACTGTTTGCTTTATCAGAATCCCAATGTATTTGAGGAAAGAAGGAACAATGTTGAATTTACACCCTTTCAGGGGCTCACTTCTATGTTCTCTTTTTCCTCATGCTGAAATGGGGGTCCCGGAAAGGTTCTTGTTTTCATGCTATAACGTCAATAAAACAGAGACAAAGCCAAAGAAATTGTCCAAGTAGAAAATGGAATGGCAAAGTGACAGACACTTATAGCTAACATTCCCAAACGCACCAGATGAAGGAATTAAATCTTACAAGAATGTATCAAAGAATGTGAGAAAGAGGATATTATTAGTGATATTTCAGGCTTGGCTATAGAACAGCCTGTGGTATGTAATACAATCAATCATTTAATCCCATGAAACATTCATCCATTCTCCATATCTTAAATTGTGTGAATGTGGTAAACTAAAGACCACAATGATAATAGTGTCTCTGCTGCCAAACATTTGTACTTCTCGTAATCCCGAATGTGATCCATTCCAAATTCGATTCCAAAGTCCCTCCATTGGCCAATATTTTGGTAAAGGTATGCAGCAGTGGAACACAATCTCAATACAAAATACTGTTTTTTGGGTTTTTTTTTCAAAATGCCTAGCCCTCTGGATCACAAAGTGCTAAATCAGAATGGAGACCATCATTTAGGCACTGCAACATTGCCACTGCCAATTTTACAGATCTCGTTCAGAGTTATCAGCAAAACCCCAAACAATTCTGCTACCCCCTTTCTCACATTTTTAAAATACATCCTTGCTTCATTTTTTTTAATGGTCGGCTTTACTGGTATTGTTTCTGACAATTGTATTGAGCAAGCATGAGTTACCGTTTTAGGTCCATGAATTGGATCCCCTTTCATGAATTCTGTTGTGGATGTCTGTGAATTCATGGAAGGGGATACAGATCAAAGCGTTAGAGGTTATATAAAAGGTTGTTTTTAGCATGGATCCCCTATACCTTTGAATTACCTCCATCAGCATTAAACAAGAAGAGATAATTGTGTGAACAGCATGGATGTTATGACCGTTGACTGTGTTTAACTTAAACTGAAGCACAATTAACGTGTGTAGCAATTTCCAGGGATATGCAAAGAAAGACAACATTTTTGTTTCAGTTTGTTCATTTATTTCATAGGTTATGTCCATTTGTTTCATTAGTTTCAAACAAAAAAAAAATGTTTACTTATTTCATTTATTTTCCATTAAAATCAATCGGGGAATCAATGCAGCCTATTTTGAGCTTCAGAATTAGGGGTTTCTAATCAGTTCTAATTAAACTTGTGGATAGACATCATTAGAAGGGAAAAGCGAACTCCAAGGCACCATTACTGTGGCAAAGTGGCCCCAGAAGTGGCATGAATAGCCTAAAGCATCGCAAAGGGGCAAAAGAGTAACGGCAGTAACAGAACTTCTCTAAAGTATCATCAGAGGAGTAAAGTAGCAGCAAGAAATTCTCAAAAGATGGCACCACTAACAGTGGCAGGAACTGCCAAACGAAGCTTGAATGGGGCAAAGTGGCACGCAGAGTGGCATGAACATCCTAAGCTACCATGAAGGAGGAATAAAGAATCAAAGGTGCAGAAAAAAAAATCTGGCACTGACAGATGGGCAAGGCAGCACAAAGAGTGGCACAAATACCCCAAAGCACCATGATAGGTGAAAAGCATCCACCCACAGTTGTAAGAACACCTCACGATGTAGAGTCTGGGGTACGGCAGCAAGGCAGAGTGGCATAAAGACCCCGAGGTGTAAAGTCTAGGGATGTGAATCGTTTTAGGACGATTAAAATTATCGTCCGATAATTTTAATATCGTCTTAAACCGTTATGGAACACAATACAATACAGATTCTAACGATTTATCGTTATAAATCGTTAGAATCGTGAGCCGGCACACTAAAACCCCCTAAAACCCACCCCCGACCCTTTAAATTAAATCCCCCACCCTCCCGAACCCCCCCCCAAATAACTTAAATAACCTGCGGGTCCAGCGGCGGTCCGGAACGGCAGCGGTCCGGAACGGGCTCCTGCTCTGAATCTTGTCGTCTTCAGCCGGCGCCATTTTCCAAAATGGCGCCGAAAAATGGCGGCGGCCATAGACGAAAAAGATTGGACGGCAGGAGGTCCTTCCGGACCCCCGCTGGACTTTTGGCAAGTCTCGTGGGGGTCAGGAGGCCCCCCACAAGCTGGCCAAAAGTTCCTGGAGGTCCAGCGGGGGTCAGGGAGCGATTTCCCGCCGCGAATCGTTTTCGTACGGAAAATGGCGCCGGCAGGAGATCGACTGCAGGAGGTCGTTCAGCGAGGGTTCCGGCGCCTCGCTGAACGACCTCCTGCAGTCGATCTCCTGCCGGCGCCATTTTCCGTACGAAAACGATTCACGGCGGGAAATCGCTCCCTGACCCCCGCTGGACCTCCAGGAACTTTTGGCCAGTTTGTGGGGGGCCTCCTGACCCCCACGAGACTTGCCAAAAGTCCAGCGGGGGTCCGGAAGGACCTCCTGCCGTCCAATCTTTTTCGTCTATGGCCGCCGCCATTTTTCGGCGCCATTTTGGAAAATGGCGCCGGCTGAAGACGACAAGATTCAGAGCAGGAGCCCGTTCCGGACCGCTGCCGTTCCGGACCGCCGCTGGACCCACAGGTTATTTAAGTTATTTGGGGGGGGGTTCGGGAGGGTGGGGGATTTAATTTAAAGGGTCGGGGGTGGGTTTTAGGGGGTTTTAATGTGCCGGTTTTTCGATTTTTCGATTTTTCGATTTTTAACGATTTTTAACGATTTTTCACGATATTTTACCCCCCCCCAAACGGCAACAATACGATTCCCTCCCCCTCCCAGCCGAAATCGATCGTTAAGACGATCGAGGACACGATTCACATCCCTAGTAAAGTCTATGGTATGGCACTAAGGTTGAGTATTAGAAAGAACCCCAGGGTATAGCATAAGGGGATAGCAGCAAGGAAGAGTGGCAGCAAGGTTCCCAAGTTATAGTAGGGAGGAGGGATAGCAGCCTAGTGGTTAGAGCAGTGGGCTATGAACCAGGAGACCAGGGTTCCAGTCCCACTGTCACTCCTTGTGACCTTGGGCAAGTCACTTTACCCTCCATTGCCTCAGGTACAAACTTAGATTATAAGCTCTCTGGGGATAGGGAAGTACCTGCATGTAAACCAATGAGATATCTCAGATTGAATGTTGATAAATAAAAAAAATAGTATCAAGGGCATAGATAGCAGAGAGGCAGCAAGAAGCTCAAAGTGTAGCATAAGGGAATTTTCAGCAACAAAGCATGTCAGTTAGCGACCCCCCCCCCCCCCCAGGAGCATAACACCAAGGCAGCATGCCATCAAGACCCCTAATGTATAGAATCTGTGGTATCACAGCAAGGCTGAGAGATAGCAAGGTCCCCAAGGTATATCATCAGAAGCAGGGCAACTTCATCTTGCTTTGTCCTCCATTCTGTCTACTTGCCCTCTTTTTCTCTCTCGGCTCTATACTGGCTGGCTACTACCTCACTCAGGAATTTTTTGGTTGCTATATTTACCAATCTCACTACAGCACTTTTCAGTGGGCCACTGACTTGAATGGGAAACAATAAACAAATGAAGCTAAACGTTTTGTTTAATTCATGGGCACCCTCCATTGGTTTTGGGGTCCACAATTAAAACAAAAATGGTTTCATTCATTTTTACCCATTTATTTCAAAATAATGCATATCCCTAGCAATTTACTTTAATCTTAGATTTTATGTTATATACACTTTTGATATGTTATACTAATTTGATTTTTAATACACTGTGGCTAGAAAGTCTATAAACAGACCTATTTTGTTAATGGATAAAACTCAATTCCTTTGCTTACAACTTAAAGGATTCAAATGTTTGTGTTAGAATAGGCAGATGAATGGATAATACACTTTTATAAATGAGTATTCCATGTTGTATTTAATATAAGTTTACAATAAAGGACTTTGTTAATATGAGCTTATGCAACTACAGACTTATTTAGAAAACAACAAAGATATTAAACAAAACCAGACTAGAAGTGCATTCAGAGGGCAATGATCACACTGTTTGCATCACTACAAAGTGTGTGAACTTTGCACCAGTTTTCAAAGTGAAAATAATGAAACAGATGTTTGTATCTGCTTTTTCTGTAGATACTGTTCACAAGAAAAATAATACTCCAATTGGAATGTGTACTCTTAATGAAGCTAAAAGTATATGTACTCTGTAAGAATGCACGTATGTTTAGCCAGGTTAAGGGTGGGCAATATTCTGACAATCAATGTACCTGGATCTGGGTAAATGACATTTGAAATAGCTTTCATAATGCCTCACAAATCTACATTTTTTTTAAATGAGTAAATAAAAATGTGGATAAAGGTTGATTGGTAGATGTGTGTATTTGGATTTTCAGAAGGCATCTGACAAAGTCTGTCGTGAGAGGCTGCCTTCTAAGAAAACAAAAAAGTCACGGGATAGGAGGATTAAGTGATTGGTTTTCACAGTGGAAAAAGGTAAAACAGTGGAGTTCCTCAGGGATCTGTACTTGGACTGGTACTTTTTAATATATTTATAAATGATCTGGAAAGAGGTACAATGAGTGAGTTGTTCAGATTTGCAAATGACACAAAATTATTTAGAGTAGTTAAATCACAAGCATATAGATGATAAATTGCAGGAGGACCTTGAGAGATTGGAAAATTGGGCATCCATATGGCTGATGAAATATAATGTGGACAAGTGCAAAGTGATGCATAAAGGGAAAAATAACCCATGCTATAGTTACACAATGTTAGGTTCCATTTTAGGAGTTATTACCCGGGAAAAAGATCTGGGCGTTATAGTTGATATTACATTGAAATCATCGGCTCAGTGTGCTGTGGCAGTCAAAAAAGCAAATAGATTGTTAGGAATTATTAGGAAGGGAATAGCAAATAAAATGGAGGATGTCATAATGCCTCTGTATCGCTCAATGGTGAGACCGCACCTTGAATACTGTGTGCAATTCTGGTTGCCGCATCTAAAAAAAGATATAGTTGCACTGGAAAAAGTACAGAGAAGGGTGACCAAAATGATAAAGGGGATGGAACAGCTCACCTATGAAGAAAGGCTAAAGAAGTTAGGGCTTTTCATCTTGGATAAGAAACGACTGAGGGGAGATATTATAGAGGTCTACAAATCATGAAAGGCCTTGAACGGGTAAATGTGAAATGTTTATTTACTTTTTCGGATAATGCAAGGACTAGAGGGCACTCAATGAAGTTGGCAAGGAGCATATTTAAAACAAATTGGAGAACATTCTTTTCACTCAATGCACAATCAAGCTCTGTAATTAATTGTCAGAGGATGTGGTTAAGGCAACTAGTGTAGCTGAGTTAAAAAGATTTGTATAAGTTTCTGGAGGAAAAGTCCATAAACTGCTATCAATCAATAGGGAATAGCCACTGCTTGTTGCTGGCATTTGTAGCATGGAATCTATTAAAATTTGGGTGCTTGCCAGGTACTTGTGACTTGTATTGGCCACTGTTGGAAACAGGATACTGACTGGGCATCGATGGACCCTTCATCTGACTTAGTATGCCATATCTTATGTAAAATTTAACCCAATTTGGCTTCAACAGAAGAGGTATTGTTTATATATGTAATATGCTTAGCCCTCTGAATGGTGCCTGTCTGTTGGCAATTTAATTAGTAGAGTGTGAACACATGCGTTAGCACATGTGTGCTTTCTACCATTCATTGAGGCGTATAGGCGTGTACTCTCTGAAGCATAAGTGTAATAGGGATGTGAATCGTTTTTTGACGATTTAAAATATCGTCCGATATATTTTAAATCGTCAAAAAATCGTTAGGGCCACGATACAATACCAATTCCCCCGATTTATCGTTAAAAAATCGTAAATCGGGGGAAGGGGGAGGGCAGGAAAACCGGCACACTAAAACCCCCTAAAACCCACCCCCGACCCTTTAAATTAAATCCCCCACCCTCCCGAACCCCCCCCAATGCTTTAAATTACCTGGGGATCCGGTGGTGGTCCAGAACGGCGGCGGTCTGGAACGGCCCCCTCAATAGAATTGTGTTGTCTTCAGCCGGCGCCATTTTTCAAAATGGCCGCCACAAAATGGCGGCGGCCATAGACAAAAACGATTCGACGGAGGAGGTCGTTCCGGACCCCCGCTGGACTTTTGGCAAGTCTTGTGGGGGTCAGGAGGCCCCCCCAAGCTGGCCAAAAGTTTCCTGGGAGTCCAGCGGGGTTCCGGGAGCGATTTCTCGCCGCGAATCATTTTTGTACGGAAAATGGCGCCGGCAGGAGATCGAGTGCAGGAGGTCGTTCAGCGGCGGTCCGGAACCCCCGCTGAACGACCTCCTGCAGTCGATCTCCTGCCGGCGCCATTTTCCGTACGAAAACGATTCGCGGCGAGAAATCGCTCCCGGAACTCCGCTGGACTCCCAGGAAACTTTTGGCCAGCTTGGGGGGGCCTCCTGACCCCCACAAGACTTGCCAAAAGTCCAGTGGGGGTCCGGAACGACCTCCTCCGTCGAATCGTTTTTGTCTATGGCCGCCACCATTTTGTGGCGGCCATTTTGAAAAATGGCGCCGGCTGAAGACAACACGATTCTATTGAGGGGGCCGTTCCGGACCGCCGCCGTTCTGGACCACCGCCGGATCCCCAGGCAATTTAAAGCATTTGGGGGGGGTTCGGGAGGGTGGGGGATTTAATTGAAAGGGTCGGGGTGGGTTTTAGGGGGGTTTAGTGTGCCGGCTCACGATTTTAACGATTTTTCACGATAGTTTACACACCCAAACGGCAACAATACGATTCCCTCCCCCTCCCAGCCGAAATCGATCGTTAAGACGATCGAGGACACGAGTCACATCTCTAAAGTGTAAGTTTTGAGCTACGAGCATACCTTGAAACTTGTGCATTTTTCACAGAACTTACACATGTACTCATTGAACTAGGTGCATTGCTCAGAGTGTATGTGTGCAAGTTCTGAATTATGCACTAATGTGTAACTGCATAAGTTCCAAGTTAAGCGAGTACATGTACATGCATGAATTCTAAGTTACATGCATATGAATATATGCACATGCCTATATTACAACTTACTCTGTCTTGTTGCTGTGAGATCAACAGGCATGGGGTCTATTTGCAGGGCCACTGGAAACCAGAGAGCTATAGGACTGGATGGAATCTATATGTATTTGGATTGGATTTTAGATTGAATTACTCACCTTTTCCAAATTCTAGCTCAGTGTGTGTTACAGTTCAGTTACTGCAATTATTTTCCTGCCCAAGAGGACATATAATCTAACTGGTACCTGAGGTAATGGAAGGGAAAGTGACTTGCCCAAGGTTACAAGCAGCACTACTGATGAAGCATGATTTGAAACCTAGTCAGGGCCGGCGCATCCCAATAGGTGAACTAGGCAGTCGCTTAGGGTGCCAGCCATTAGGGGGTAGCAAAGAGCATCCATGTGGGGCTGCAAGCAAAGCCCATCTCATTCACGGCCAAGAGGAGTAGAGACTCAGCGGGCCATGGACAGTGCCCATCCTGCTCATGCTGAGAGAAGCAGAGTCTCAATGGGCCACAAGTGGCGCCTCTGTTTGTATGTGTGAGTGTGAGGGACTGTGTGTGTACAAGAGAGCAATGGTGTTAGTGAGAGAGTAATGGAGGGAGTCTGTGTAAGGGTGCGCATCTACGTATGTGTGAATGAGGCAAGGAACCTAAGTGCATGTAAGAGAGGAGGCCTGTCTGAGTGAATGAGGTCGGGGCCAGAGCCAGGGCCTGGACCTCTGGGTGGGGAGTGGGGCAGGCACAAGGCAGAAGGTTAACCTAGGGTCCCTAGAACCCTTGCACTGGCCCTGAACCTAGTTTCCCTGGTTCTCAGTCTGCTGCTGTAACCACTAGCTATTCCTCCATTCCATGACTGGCCTGGAAAATAGAGCTTCAGAACTAGAGAAAAGCAGATAGAATACTAGGAGAGTGAAAATAGGAAGGTTGCTCAGATCAGGTTAGATCTGAGAGGGAATGAGAGTGCTGGGTTTGGGCTGGAAGTGGCAGAGTGGAAAATATATGAGACAGAGTTGATGGGAGGTAAGTTAGAGTTTGCTGGGGAGGAGGATGATGAAGGTACTGGGGTTTTGTTTATTATTATATTTAAAATATGTAGGGATGTGTATTCATTTAAAACAGCAAAACACAGTGAATAAGGCTAATTCACTGTATTTGGGGCCCCCCCAAATGAAACACATTTTATTTGTTCATTTTGTTTTAAACTATTGATTTGGGCCTAGGTCTAGGCCCAAAGCCAGGGCTTCGACTAGGGCTTAGTCCAAGTCCCAAAGCAGGAGCTATGGCCTAGGCCCGAGTGGAATGCCAGGGTCTCAGCAGAGGAATGGACCAACACTGAGGCCTCAGCTAAGACCCCCAAAAATTAAAGAACCAAAAAAAAAGCTTACTTTATTCATCGGTTATCCGACCCGAAAGCTATGTCCTGAGGCCAGGGCCTAGGTCTAGCCTGGGGCCCGGACCCAGTCCCAATGCTGGGGCCTCAACATGGATCCTGGCCCCACACCTCAACCTGGCCCGGAGGATGGGTCCTGACACCGTACATCAAAATGGCACCATCCACTGGAGTGAATGCACTGAAATTAATTAACTTTAGCACTACCCCAGTGGACAGCGTCATTTGTCTTTTAAGAGGACAAAGAAGAGGATACGAGGCCTGGGCCTGATCTGGGCCAAGGTCCAGGCGTTGGGCCTGGGTCTGGGCCTGGGTCCAGGCCCTGGCCTAGCCTGAGGCCCTGGGCCAATTTGCGGCATTGGGCCAGGTTCCGTCCCTAGCGTCTGGACCCAACTTCCAAGTCAGGCCAAAGTCTTGGCCTTGAGTAGGCCGAGGTCATGGCAACCTATTGCGCCCTCAGCTTACACAAGGCCAGGGCTTTGGCCTGTGCATAGGCTGTAGCCAGCAGATTCCTACTGGACCGGGTAAATGAGGGCAAGGGGGATTCTCGCCCTGGCATTTTTTCAGGCAGGCAGGAGGTCCTGGGAGTTCTCGTTTTCATTTTTTGGCTTTTTTTTTTTTTAATTGTTTGTTTCATTTTTTTCTGAGAATTGAAAATGAATCAAACAATCCACAAACCAAAAATCGTGGGAAAAAAACTTCCTGATTACGAACCAAAAATGGATTATTTCCTCCTGCATAACTAGTAACAATTAATTGGTGTACAAATTCACATGCATAATAAAAACAAACAACAAATAAATATCTTAGGCCTAGATTCATCAAAAGGGATTTGGGTAGGATAATTTTTGAGTTATTGCACTGTGTGCTATTACAGTGCTAGTGAGAGAGAGAGACTCTTTATAAAGCTTGCATATTAGTCAACTATTTATACTACTATAGGAGGATTATCTAGTAACTCGAGATGTAGTTTTGCTGGTGGACTAGGGTTTTTGGGCCTGTTTTACATGCACAATCAGACATATGAACAGCACAGTACACATCAGTGAAGGCTGGATATGATTTGGAATAAGGAAAGATACACAAAAATGAGATTTCTACAATGTTCTCTTTTCCTAGCTTGATGCATCTCTACCTGGGTACTATTAAGCTAGGGCAAGAGAGGATGGGTGAAGGAGGCAGGAATAGAATATTGGGCAGGGACTGGGGAGTGGGTCAGAGTATGGTAGAGTCAGGTTTGGAAGAGGAGTCAGAACATGGTCATGCTTGGGGGGGAAGATATTTCTGGACTTGAGCTAAGGGGGTTGGAAAGTGCTGGAGTTGGGCTGAAAAGGGGGGGAAGAGAGTTATGGACGTTGACTGTTGAGGGATTTGGAGTGTGCTGCGGTGGCTCAGAACAGGGGAGAAAATTCTTGAGTGAAGCTGAAGCAAGAGGTTGGCATATGCTGGGATTGTGATGGATTGGGAAGAGAGCTCTGGGGTGAGGCTGGGAAAGGGGTAGAGTATGCTGGGTTTGGTCTAGGGAATGGGGTCAAAGTGTGCTGGGGTCAGACTGGGGTGGAAAAGAGATTGTATAGAGTCCTCCAGGTAATTTCACCAAGTGTCACTTACTCCTCAATGTAAAATGTCTGACACTTCTGGAATCCAGACAGGGTTCACGTTTGCTCTTCTGCAGGATTGTCTGCTATAGAAGCATGTAGGTTTTCTTCTGCACAAAAATGACCTTGAAGGTTATCTGCTAGTGCTTCATTATTATTTTTGTGTTCAAATAATTAATAATATATTGCTTTACTGTGTAGCTTAGTTAAACAGAAATGTAATTTCAGGTAGTAATATTGTGGTGGACAGTTTTCAATATCTACTTTGAAAAACATAGGGCCGGATTTTCAAAAGGTTACGCGCGCCTGGCCTATTTTAAAAAGGCCCGGCGATGCACGTAAAGCCCCGGGACGCGAGTAAGTCCTGGGACGGGGCAGGGGGTGGAGCGTGGGCAGTCCGGGGGTGGGGGCGGGGGCCAGAGGCTCCAGGCACAGCGGCCATTTGCCACTGTGCTTGGGATCGCGCGCCGGCAGTTGACCGGCGTGCGCAACTTACTTCAGCCCCAGGGCTGAAGTAGGTTTAGCAACAAAAAAAAGAACTGAAAAAAGGTAGGGGGGAAAGGGCAGGGGAGGTAGGGAAAGGGAGGGAAGGTGGGGTGGGGGGATAGGGAAGTTCCCTCTGAGTCCGCTCCAATTTCAGAGCGGCCTGGGAGGGAACGGGGGAAGACAGTGCAGCTCGGAGCGGGCTCGGCATGTGCAAGGTGCACAATTGTGCGCCCCCTTGTGCGCGCCGACCCTGGATTTTATAACATGCGCGCGCCTGCGCACGCATGTTATAAAATTGGGCATACATGTGCACGCGCGCCGGGTAGCGTGTGCACATGTACGCCCGCACGCAACCTTTTAAAATCTACCCCATAATGTGAAATATTTAGTTATAAGGAGGGACATGCCATAAACCCCCTCTGAAATGCATTTGATTGTTAAAATTTACTTTTTTCAAGCTTAAGAAAAACATGACAAAAAATGAAATGGTTTCAACCATTCTGAGGGACTGACTTTCCAAATGCAGGGCAGCTGACTGCCAAGCAAGCAGTGGACCTTTCGTATGTGAAATTCATCCTTTTTAGCTGAAGGGCTGCTAACAGGGAAATAAGTGACATCATTGCTGTTATTCAGCAGCAGGGTCTACAGTTACCAATGCACAAAAGCTGAGTTAATTCCCTTACCAATCACACAATCTATCAACACCTTTATGTGAAATATTATTTCTAAAAAGTCTTTACTAAAACAGCTACAACATTACCATTAAAATTACTGCACCCTGAGTATATTTTATTCTGAATCATCTAACCATGAAAAGCAGTGTGTAGATCATGTGATGTTAACCGCAAAGGGAAATCTATATAAATCTTTGGGCAATTGAGGGCAGAATTTGTAAAAAGTATATTATTATTATTATTATTATTAATAATATTATTAAAATAAAAAATCTAGAAGATTTTTTTTTTTTTTTTTACCAGAAATACAATATATTGCCATAAGAAGCAAACCTTTTTTTTTTTTTTTTAAAGTGAATTATATAATAAGGCTTGTTTTGGAAGGCTTCACAGTTTTACCTAACACTTCCGGTCTCTTTTTTTGTACAACTTAATGGATTTCGTAAAACGAGAAAGACTGAACAAGCTAAATAATGCAAGTAAAAGAGTGTCTACCATTAAAGGAAAGCCAGCTTTCAAAAGTGCACAGCAGTTCTGCTTTCCTAATTTATAAAGTTGAAAGAAACAACGATTTATTGTTGTAAAAAACAAGCATGCAACAGGCAGTTATGAACCTACTGGTTCTGATGCATCAACCACATTTAGATAGACCAGGAATTGCAACCTCATGAGCTTTTCAATATGTGTGACAGCTGGACATTTTCTTAGAATGAACAAATAGATTAAATCAGTGACAACAGCAAAAAGTAATGGAAAATACAGCTATGAGCTGATTTATGTAATGAAATGTTCCAACAGGCTTCTGCTGAGGAGATCATAGGGAAAATAATATGGGAGGTAATCTAACTTACACTGCTGATTCCAGGAAGGTACTCTGTATACTGATCTATGTTCTGTGAAAAATTATTGGGGCAGATTTTTAAACCTACGCCAAATTTTATAACATGCGCGCAGCCACGCGCATGTTATAAAATCCAGGGTCGGCACGCACAAGGGGGTGAACAATTGTGCAACTTGTGCTCGCCGATCCACGCAGCCTGCCTCCATGCCCTCCGAGGCCGCTCCGACATCGGAGTGGCCTCTGAGGGAACTTTTCTTCCGCCCCCTGCACCTTCCCCTCCCTTCCCTTACCTAACCCGCCCCCCAGCCCTACCTAGAAACCCCCCCTTACCTTTGTTGAAGAAGTTACGCCTGCCTTCCGGCCAGCCCGCAATTCTGGGTACAGCAAAAAATGGCCGCTGTGCCTGGAGGCTCAGGCCACGCCCTGCCCCACCGCTGCCCCGCCTCGTACTGCCCATGCCCCGCCCCTTTTTGCAAGCCCCGGGACATACGCTCGTCCCAGGGCTTGCGCGCGCCACCGAGCCTTTGCAAGATAGGCTCGGCGCACGCAGGGGCAGGCAGGGGCAGCTTTTCGGGGGTTACGCGCGTAACTTACGCACATAACCCTTTGAAAACCTGCCCCATTATGCACAGGAATAGCTTTAGATAAAACAACACAAATAGCTTCAAATATTCTTTTTTTTTTTTTTTTACTAAGGATGTGCTTTCTTTTCGAATTGATGCAGGAAAAACATTTCTTATTTAAATTTGTGTTATTTGCAAAACCAAATAAAAAAACAAAACATTTGTTCCTTTTCATTTTTCTGATTTAAGGGGTCATTTACTAAGCCACAGTATTTTCCTCAGAGGAGGAAAATTCTGCGGAATTTACTAAAGTGCAGTACTGAATACCGCAAGTTGGTAAATCCTGTGGTATTCTCCCTGGAGGTAAAATACCATGAGGAAAAATACTGCGGGCAGTAGCCTTCACAAATTCCATGTGATGATAGCCCAACAGCCCAAAGCTATCTTATTAAAGGGCCCGAACTGCTTAAAATCCCCCTCAAAGGTGGAAAAACCTCCAAGGGGGTCTTATAAGCCCCCCCCATCCTACCCATGAGCCCACCGCTACTAGAGGTGGCTCTAATAAAGAATAATAATGCAAACCCCCTTCCTATCTTATCATCATTCCCCCCATCCTCTCCATCTGTTTTGTATTTATGCACTTGATGGGTCACATATGGAACACTGACCAGCTGCCACCATTTTTTCTGGGATGATATAGGGCCCAGATCCTAGGGGGTGCCATGGGCTCCACTTGGCCATGAGTTTAACAGGTATGACCTGGGGAGTGGGAGAGTGCTGTTTAGAGGCTGGGCAGGGGAATTTTGACAAGAGGATGGGGTAGGGAGCCTAAGGGCCTCATTTTTCCAATATCACATGCAATACCAAAGAGGGGTGTACCTTATGATAATAAGCATGTGTATCACAAATTGTGATATCAACTATGTGAAAGGCTGTTATCACAAGTTGCACTATTAGCCCAAATTGGGCTACATTTGCAGTTCACACGGGGGGGGGGGGGGGGGGGGGGAAGAGAGAGAGAGAGAGAGAGAGAGAGAGAGAGAGAGAGAGAGAGAGAGAACCTTGCTATAATGTCGCCTCCCTAGACAGGTATTTGTATCCCTATGGGAGGCCCACCTAGTAACTCAAGGTGAGGGTTAAGTATTCGTGTAGGGGGTTAGGGGCCACTTTCACATTCAACGTGAGACGTACGAACAGAGCAGTGGTCTCTTGTGAAGATTTGATGACCTACGGAGTGAAGAAACTCACTCCAAGTTGAGATTTGTGCACGGTTCTCTCCACCTAGCTTGTTGGACTCTCTACCTAGGTAACATCAAGCTAGGTGGAGAGAACATTGCCCAAATCTCATCTTGGAATGAGTTTGTAATACAGAGCTGAGTTTTGGGGCCCAAGTAAATTTCCCCAAAGGGGAAAATTTACAACAATGCAAAACAGTACATTTCCATTCCAGTGATATCGAGGTGAAACAATGTGCAGTATTTATAATATCCTGTGCCATAGCTGTGATAAGGTGTTTATCACGTGGGAAATGCCTAACACGTCTTAGCTAATAGCCCCTTTAGTGTGATTAGGTAGGGAAGGTAAGTTCCAAATGCATTTCCACCTGCAAACAGTGCTTTACCCACAGAAATGGCCTTTTCCAAAATTTCCTCTACCCCAGCTGATATACGGGTAAACTTATGTACGCATATTATGTATCAGCGTATTTTTACCCTGAGCAGAGATATTTCCTGGGCTTGGGATAGGGAGAGCTTTGCATTTACACGCATACTTTTATATTTTCAAAAGTGGGAAGCTAAAATATCCAGAAACAAAAGATCTGCAAGCTAATTAACAGGAGTAATTGCGTGACAGTAGATATGGTGGAATAATTTCCAAAGCAAACATATCTGCATAAGTTCAATTTGAAAATTAGTGAACTTATGCAATTTTTTTATTTCAGATTTAGGAGGCTATTCTGTGCAAAATTGGTCCCTAAATCAGTTTAGTGCGTGCTAAAAACCATTGAATGTAGCCTTCATTGGAAAAAACAAAACAAAGCTAAAAAAAAAAACAAACAAATGCAAAAACCCCACTAACAAAATTAAATGAAATAAACAAAAAAAGCCTGCAGGCCCGTACCTTTTACGCAACTCAGGAATTTAAGCTGAATTGAGGCCTAAGTCAATAGCCTTGCTGGCTACTTTATTGGCGCTGAATGTGTAATCCTTGCTGCGTGCTTTTCAATGTATTAGAGTATTTGTTCTTGGAGGAATAAAAAGAGATCAGTGGATAAGATGATGGAAATAGACTGTTGAGAAAAGTGCTGGTGCATGGATTTCTGGTGTTCAGTACATTTGTGGTCAGGAAAAATGTTCCTTTCACTGTGCTGCTGAATTGGCTTCAGATGTGCTGATTTTTTTTTCAACTTCCTTTGCTTAACCACATAAAGACTCCATTAAGATAATCATAAGCCTCTTTTAATCCAATTGGCCTATGGCCTTTTTTCAATCTACCTTTCTATAGCACTATGTTATAGCATTGTTCTGTAAAACTCCAAGGTCATTTATCACTAGATCTTTGTTTGGATCCAGTGTCTTCTAACGATAATATCTCACCTTAACGTAAAAAATTTATTCTGCCACTGCCAGCAAGTTGTTTTTTACAAATTCATGTTCATTAATTTTATTAGTTAAAAAAAACAACAACCCTTGATATCTCAATATAATTTAGGCATCACCTGATTCTGAGAGGTTGTGCTAAACACTTTTTTCTTTTGTATATAGCTTTCTAAATATCTTGCCTTTATTTTGGAGGCTCAAAAATCAAAGAAGGAGTAATCATGTGCCGCTTGTTTGAAAACAGAATTGTGCGTGTCCTTCCCAGTTGTCTTTACAATACATGAACATGCAATTCAATCAGGTTCACACGTCTTTTCTTGGAAAATTGGGTTTTTCTTTTTTTTTTTTTTTTAATATTTATTGGAAAATTAAAATAATTACATACATACAAACCCAAGATCTGCAGTAAAGAAATATATTAGCAAGAGTTTAGAAAAGGGAAATACATTTACAAAGGAAAAAGTTACATGAATATCTCCCAGAAGAAATTTATCAATCAAAAAAACATAATTGCAGCAATATCGGCCAGCACTCCACATTAGGGATCCAAAATAAGAATCAGAAAAATGGAATAAAGAAATTAACTGTAAACAACCCCCCCCCCCCCCCCAGGAAAACTAATAATATTTTCTATAAGAATTATCAAACTAAGGCCTGGATTTATCAAAATGTACTAAATACTGCATGTGACAGAAAAAGGGGCCTGTTTTATGGTAATAAGCAGTTTATTGCAATAATACCTATATGAAAAGCTAAGTTACTGCAAGTTGTGATACCATTTTTACATACAACTCCTGAGTGGAGAGAGAGAGAGAGAGAGAAAGAGAGAGACTAAGACTAGCTGTAATATCCTAACCCTAGATGGGTATTTATATCTCTATGGAAGGCCCACCTAGTAACTCGAGGTGAGGTTTAGGTATTAGTGTAGGGGGTTAGGGGCCACTTTGACATTCAAAGTGAGACGTATGAACAAAACAGAGCTCTCTTGTGAAGATTTGATGACCCGCAGAGTGAGGAAACTCACCCAAAGATGAGATTTGTGCAATGTTCTCTCAACCTAGCTTGATGGACTCTCTACCTAGGTAACATGAAGCTAGGTTGAGAGAACACTGCACAAATCTCATCTTTGGGTGAGTTTCCTCACTCCGAGGGTCATCAAATCTTCACAAGAGAGCACTGTTCTGTTTGTACGTCTCACTTTGAATGTCAAAGTGGCCCCTAACCCCCTACACTAATACCTAAACCTCACCTTGCGTTACTAGGTGGGCCTCCCATAGAGATATAAATACCTGTCTAGTGGGAGAGCATTATGGCAAACGCCTTAATGCATTTTGATAAATGACCCCCTAAATTCATTCTACTCACTGAACTAAAGGAGTAAACTCCCAGTGGTTTCTAATGCCCTAACGCACGTGATAATGGGCTATCGCACCTTGGAAAATGACCCTTTGAGATCCAGGGGTAAGAGGTCTTGGGCACAGAAGAAAAAACTCTCTATACTTAACCTGCTTGGCTTTGGAGACATTGGGAAAGCTGTACATTTTATGCCCAATGACAAGCATATCTCTGTAGTAAAAATAAAAGTTTTAAGCAACCACTTTCTATATAGATATAGAATCAATAAAGAAATACCTTCTTCTAATGGCATCCCTAAATCTTTAGTCAAGTCTATCTACTGTCCATTGACATTATTCATCAATCTTCTGTATTCTCTTTCATGCATTTCTTCTTGGTCAGGTAATACATTTTTGCTGTTGGAACAATGCCCTCTACTGTAATTGTCAAAATATTCAAGATTTATCTCTTGAATTTTTCCCCAGGGGAGACTCCTTGAAATCTGGGGAAATTCTGAAGTCTCAAATTGAGATGCTGAAAGTTTTCAAGCTTCTTACATTTCAAATTTAAGGTCACATTATCATTCAGTAGCAACAAATCTCGGCTTCCACTGCTTGAAATTTCAAAGTGTGGCCAATAGGGAGGGTAACAACCTTCAGAAATTTGCAGACTGTTACATGCAGAAATGAGACTAATGTTTAAAACAAACGTACATGCATATGTAGCAGAGCTATGCCTCTGCCACTAATATTTTTCCCATGTATCTTTTTGGGAGTTTGCATACTGAGATCCTCTTCCTGTCATGGCCAGTCCCCCAGCTTTTTGGGACTAGTTAGCTCTACCGTATAAAATGTGATTGGAGCATGTTCAGAGATTTTCTTCTCCAGTTGATTGAATAAAGAGTTGTAGTAACTGCTTGGGGTCTCTGCTCATAGTGAAGTGCTATTGAGAGGTTTTTTTTGAGAGATTTTGCTACATTTTTGACAAGTTCTTGACACAGGGGCTAGTTTTTGCCCTTGTTGGAATAGATGGAGGTTGCTGATGGTTGAATTCCCACAACCAATCAACAGTGGGTGAAACTACTGGAAATTGCTATTTTGGAAAAAGACTTTGTACCATCTGACGAGAGAGGGATTTTTGGATGTTTTGCTCCCTTCTAGCACATGTTAGAGGAAAAAGAAAATTTTCCCACCCTTCTCGGGAAAGGTTTTTGCTTGGACACTGGTTTAGAGGAAGGTAGAGGAACTACTAGACACGCATCATAGATAAAGAGATTGTGACTTTTGTCATTATGATTTTCTTGATGCTTTTTATGGTTTTTGCAATATTAGTGTGAATTTTTGTTTTTCAAACTTAAGTAAACTTTTGAGTTGAACACCACAGCTGACTCCTTGCTGTATTTTAGAGCTAGCTCCAACAAACTAACCAGCGATTGTGAAAGCAAATGACTGGGATACAGATCCCCACTCTTGCACCAAGGACCCCGGAGGTGTATACTTCCTTCTTGCTGGGGAACCCCAGTACCACGGCTGAAGTCTGATGCATGCGGAGCAAGTGAGAGATCTGGGAGAAAAACTGTGGCCCTAGGACTTCGCTGGGACCCTCTAATTAGGTGGCACCAAGCCAATATAGGGGTTACACATAAGTTCACTTTAAAAATTACCCCTGCACAATTACCCACACAGGTTTACACCTGCTGATTTCTGTGGGCAGTTTTCCCACAGTGTGTAAGTGAATCAAAAAGCTGCACGGACTCTGCCACCTAGAACATGCCTCCTGAATCCTAGTAAATTTACGTGCATGAATAGCTTATGTGCATACGTTTACCAACATGTGATGTGATTTGATTTGATTTATTGATTTCTTACTCATCTCTACACATTGGGGGCAGATTTTAAAAGCCCTATGCGCATAAATCCAGGAGGATTTACGCAAATAGGGAACTACGCGCGCCGGGCCTATTTTCAAAAGGCCCAGCGGCGCGTGTAAAGCCCCGGGGTGCATGTAAGTCCTGGGGCTTGAAAAAATCCAGGGGTGGGGAGGGGCCGTGGTGGGGGCATGTCCAGAGGCCTCTTCAAGGCCGCTGGGCCGGGGGATCACGCGCTGGCAGTTGGCTGGCAGGCGTAACTTGTTAAATAAAGGTACGGGGGGTTTCGGGCTGGGGGTGGGACAGGGAGGGGAAGGGAGGGGAAGTTGGGGGGGGGAAAGGAAAGTTCCCTCCGAGGCCGCTCCAATTTCAGAGCGGCCTCAGAGGGAACGGGGAAAGCCAGCTGGTCTCCCCGAGGGCTCGGCGCATGTTATAAAATCGGGCGTATATTTGTGCGCGTCGGGTAGCGCGCACAAGTGTAGGCCGCGCGCGTAGATTTTAAAATCTGCCCCTTTATGATCAAGACAAGTTATAATTAAAACATTCATAGCTAAAACATGTCAGGGAGGCCATTTTTGATATGCCATTTCTGCATGGAAAACTGTTTTACGCACAGAAAAATGGCTTTGATAATTATCCCCCAAGTCTCTACTCTGAATTTGTGTTGGCTGTTGAAAATTTTTAAATGGGACAGCCAAATCATCAACTCTCTTAGACAATGACTGTTGCACAGCTATGGTAGCAGACCAAATGGAGTCCATACTAGGGGTATGCATTCGGATTGACCGCATTAGTAAAACGCAACTCATATTTTTTTTTTACTTAAAAAATTGATTCGACATAAACGATCGGATTTCCCACATATCGAACATAGATATGTTCGATATGTGGGAAATCGCGATTGTTGAGCCAAAATAAAAATATAAACCCCCTCACCCTCCTTAATCCCCCCCCCCCGACTTACCACAACTCCCTGGTGATGGAGCGAGGAGTGAGGACGCCATTTCTGCAATCCTTGGCGAGAAGCATGTGACGTCGGCGGCACGTCGAGTGACGCCGGCGTCACGTGATTCCCGGCTCGTTCGCGCCGGACGGCTCGTTCGGCCCAAAAAGAACTTTGGCCAGCTTGGGGGGGCCTCCTGACCCCCCCAAGCTGGCCAAAAGTTCTTTTTGGGCCGAACGAGCCGTCCGGCGCGAACGAGCCGGGAATCACGTGGCGCCGCATCACTCAGACGCGACGTCACGTGATTCCCGGCAAGTTCGCGCCAGACGGCTCGTTCGGCACGAACAAGCCGGGAATCACGTGACGCCGACGTCACGTGATTCCCGGCAAGTTCGCGCCAGACGGCTCGTTCGGCCCAAAAAGAACTTTTGGCCAGCTTGAGGGGGTCAGGAGGCCCCCCCAAGCTGGCCAAAAGTTCTTTTTGGGCCGAACGAGCCGTCCGGCGCGAACTTGCCGGGAATCACGTGACGTCGCGTCTGAGTGACGCGGCGCCACGTGATTCCCGGCTCGTTCGCGCCGGACGGCTCGTTCGGCCCAAAAAGAACTTTTGGCCAGCTTGGGGGGGTCAGGAGGCCCCCCCAAGCTGGCCAAAAGTTCTTTTTGGGCCGAACGAGCCGTCCGGCGCGAACGAGCCGGGTATCACGTGACGCCGCGTCACTCGACGTGCCACCGACGTCACATGCTTCTCGCCAAGGATTGCAGAAATGACGTCCTCACTCCTCGCTCGATCACCAGGGAGTTGTGGTAAGTCTGGGGGGGGGGGATTAAGGAGGGTGAGGGGGTTTAATTTTTTTTTTTTGCACATATGTACATATACCCAACTCATTGGATTTTTTTTATGTCCATATTGGCCGCAAGTGGGACCCCCTTTCGGACATAAAAAATATGAACATAAAATTTTGCTCTGCACATCCCTAGTCCATACTAACAATGTCTGGCATTACCAGGGTGGGCTTTTTCTCAGCAAAAGTTTTAATAGAAGCCGTACATAAAACCTTCCCAGGAGTTCATTTGTCTTCCTCACCACAGAATCTCCTTCATAGGTTCTGGCAAGTTGTTTTCCGCTGGTGCTTGATAGTTCTGATCCTGCTTCCTTTCACCTCAGCAGTCAGATGAAGAAAACCCTCAATTAGAATGCGATGAGTGCTCACTGCTTCTCCAGGGACAGGTAATAGTGTTGGTGAGCCTTTTCCCCCAGCACAAAAGCTGCTCCGGCACTCAGCGGGCTCAGTGCTGAGGGAGCCTTGGCAATCTGTGCAACCAGAGGAGCCTGGAGAGCTAGCCACATTGGGATTTAATGTTATTTCCAAATCTGACGACATCCAAATGACTTATAGCCCCGCCAAGAATACCGACGACAATATCACCCGGACCAAGTATTGATCCATTGTACCGCAGGGAGAAGATAGAAGATGAGAGGGATAGACTATTGATTGTTATCTTTATCTTTACCTTCTTTGGCTTCAGAGTCTTGGCATAGATAAGATGCAAAAGGTTTAAGTGTGAAACCCAGGGCATACCAAACCAACATGGCAGCTGTCATCTTTAGTTCTCGGGCCACTTGATTTTGACTGCAGCCTGTAAGACATCAGAGCAGCTACCAGAATCTTCAATTTATGTACTAACATGCAGTGTACATACAGTTCTACAGTATTATTGCAAAATTCTTATAGTTCAAAGCATGGGAATGTTATAGGCTTATAGAAGTTTACTTTTTTGGCTGAGCTCTTAGTCTGCAATGAAAGTGTTTCTATGTTTATAGCATTTTCAGTTTCAAAAGATGTTTCTATTGAGATGAAAGGATGTATGGAAAGAAAAATACCATTTTGAAGGAAAATGCTAAATATGAAGAGGTGCTGGCCTTGAGATCCTTAAACCGAGCTTTGACATAAATAATTATGCATGGTTTGAGATGCTGGAAATCAAACACATAGACAAGTGGCGAAAAAGGAACAAGCAGACCAAGTAAATTAAGGCAGGATGGATATTTTATAGTTTGCTCTTGTTGTAGTATATGTTTATTTTCCCTGAATTATTGGTAATGGCCCTTGTTTCTATGTTCTTTCAAGGGGAAAAATCTTTGAATTAGAAAGACTGAACACACTTCCAATTCTAGCTGAGGGCAAAGGAACTTACTTTTAAAATGAACATGTTTGCAATTAAATGAAAATATTTTAGAGTTAAGGTCTTTAAAATACATTTTGTTTAGTTTCTATGTCATGGAAGGGTTTTAATTAGAATTAAGGTCCTGTTTACAATAAAACCTTAATTTTGACTGTGCGAGTCTGGTTTCTTTGCATGCTTTGAAAAAAAATGATAGTAGCCTTTTCATATTACAAACAGGACCATGAAAAATTGACCTGAAAGATACATATAATCTCCTTGCCAAAATCTCTTCCAACATCCGGACAGAAAATTAATGCAGCCCTTCGTGACCTCCCCTGTATATGCCTATAACTGCTCTGGACTAATCAGAACATTGTGCTTATAGAAGAGAGAAATAAGAAAGGTTTTGGAAAAATGCAACAAAATAATGTAATCTCATGTTGATAAAGTAGATAGAAAAGCAATATTTTAATGAAAAACCTTCATCATGAAGAATTTGTAAATGAATTTATTCATTGTTGCATTTTTTCTTCAAATCTTTTTTGATGTAGACTCATAGTTAAATTCTGTTATTCTTAATCTCAGTGAACTGAAATAATAACTTGGACTCTAATTAAACAGTTGAATTTGTACCATAAACCCTACAAAATAAGACTTAAGAAACCAAAATATGTATTCCCAGAAGAGGGAAGAAAGAGGTGGATAGGACAGAGGCATTCAAATACCTTAAAGGTAGTGGTTTTCAAATTTGGGGTCACAGTACACCGGTGACTGGGTTGCAGTCCCATTCCCAACTAAATTGCAAATTCTTTTGATGACTCATGGCACAGCTTCTCAGGAAGTTTGAGCCGCACTTCATCCATACTGTTCTCACATTAAGGATCAAGAAAAGTGAGCATACCAGCACTTTATGGTCAAAGTGATTAATCACATGGAGCTGGAAGAGCACTGCAGACAATGAGTAATGGGAGCTGAGGGCTGAGGTCTGGGTGGAGAAGATGGTGTGAGAGTAGAATGTGACCTGGGGATGTGTGAGAATGGATAATGGGGCTGGGATGCCTAAAAAACATCTTAACCTAAAAGCAAAGCAAGTCCACAGTAAAGAGTCAGGTGATGTACCTAAGATTCAGAAGAGGTTAGAAAGTCAATTCTTCTTTCTTGTGAATGGTTAGCCCTTGTGACATCATAGCTGAAACATCTCATTTCTATTACTGCTATTACTACTATTATTTAGGTAGCTATAGATGATTACATGGATTCCATTGCAGTGGACAATGAGTGATATGCCACCTTCCCTTTCCATTCCTATAGTCTGAGGTGTTTTCTACTCTAAAGTGTGCAACAATTTTAGATTCTCAGAAATAAAGTGGACTATAACCAGCTTTCAGCAAGAGTTTTCTGGCATAACTTGCTTCTATGTCCTGTTGTCTTAGGTTATGGAGCAGCCAAGTAAGCTATTTTCAGATGGATGAACTGAAACCTGTCCTGAATCATGACACTTCATCCCAGTGACTTTTAATAGGAGTTCTAGCTTCAACTACGGGAGATTCACACTGTAGTTTCCTGCTTGCTCACAAGGAACTGGCTGAAAAGTACCTCCTAGGATTTGGGTGAAAGTATGCATTAGGAAGGGTCAGCTGCAAATGTGGATGGGCTACACTGGGTGACTAATCAAATAGGTGGGACTATGCACAAAATAATGTTTGTATTTTCAAACCTTTGGTATAATAAATAACCATGTAGTAGTGTAATTTTGTATGCGAGGGTCCTTTACTTGGGGATATCTGTATTATGTGGATCTCTCTGATAGTTGTTTGAACCCAGGCAGACTTTGGGATATGGTACCTTCTGCCTTTTCTTCTTCCTTTCCATTCTCTATTCCCTTCTTGTCTTTTTCTTTCCAACACCTTTTCCCACTGAGCAGCCTCTCCTATCCCATCTCTGCCTGTGGCATCTAGGGTGAGCAATGGATACAGCTGCAACAGATCCTCTGTGATTCTGAACTGGGGCTACAGAGAGATGTAACAATAGTTGACACTGACTGAGGTGGCACTTCCCTGTTTTCCACCACCTGCATGACCTATACTAGTTGTAACACATTCCAGACCTGACTCTTTGCAAAGGGACAGAAGTACCACAACATTTTGTCTGATTTTCATGGAAAAATGACTTAGTACATTTAGCCTTTTATGTTTGAAGGCCATCTCTTTGATGCTATATCATTATCTGGAAAATTCAGTCAGGGTGTTCCTGTGATTCCTATGTTCCCAGCTGCTCCTCCTGTTGAGCCTCAAAATGGCCACTTTCCTCCTGGCAACCATCTTCTGGGAAGTCAAATTTTACAGCTGCACTGATGATAACTACCCAACCCCTGTTTGCTATCTGCTTTCTGTGTTTGTGTGATTTCACATTACAGTGTATATGGCTTTGTGGTTTCTTACTAGATGTCCATACTCTAAATAAAAAATGGTACCACGCATGCACTTTGGTATATACCAGCTAATGGTTATGAAAATCTTTAGAAGGATGTAAGGTTCCTTGTTGGGTGTAGGAGTCCTGTGAGCATTTGGGGGGGGGGGGGGGGGGGAAGAGAGGCTTTTTATAGGGCTCTGTCTAATACTTCATATATGGATCATTGTAAGGGGGCACTGATTCGGGGTGAGACAGAACACAAAACAGTAGAAGATATTGGCACACCCCAACAGTAGAAGATAATGTTGGCTAGTTCGTGGTCAAATAATATCCTGCTGAGTCTGTCCACTTGTATGTTTGCTACTCCTGGTAGTTATATCATTTGGAAGGCGATTGAGCTACTGACCTGAATGGAATCCACTTTGAAGCACCTGAAAGGTAGAATATAAATCAAATAAATAAATATCCAGTGTATGCATAGTTTTGGTCCTCTATAATCAAAACTTCAGAACAGTATGATTCACCCAGCAGCTGTTTAAAATCCAGTGTAGAATGTAGGTGATTGTTGGTAATGCAGCTACTTGCCTATTTTGATAGCCCACTGAACAATGAACTTCTCCTAACAACTCTTGCATGTTTTCCTAACTTATTGGCAAAATCTTGTGAAAGGAAAGCAAGTAAATGTTTACATAATAGTTATGTCAAATATTTCTTTCCATTGTAAAACAAATACATCCATGTGATAGTGTGTGCACTGCAGTCCAGTCACTGAATTAGCCCAGTTTAAACCCAAGAACTATTTATTTATTTCGGATTTTTATATACCGACATTCTCAATACAAGTATCAAATCAGGTCGGTTTACATAGAACAAAACTGTCGCAATAAAGGCGTTACATTAAACAGCGTTTCTTAACATATGAGTAACATATAACATATAACATATAAATATAAATAATACAAATTAAATATTACATAGACAATAATAATAATAACTCGTCAACAGGATGTGGATAAATGTAAGGAATGTTTAAAGCGTGAATAAATATCTTGAATAATTAAAGGGGTAGTCTAAATTGTGATATGTGGGTACATAGACCTTGTTGATGTGCAAAAATCCGAGTTATGCATGAGTTAAAGAAGACTGATGAATCAGAGAAGGAGTCTTAAACAAGTGTGTTGTTCAGATCTGGCGTGGTTGGTTCTTGAGGGGAGTATGGGTGATCGAGGATCTGATGTTGGACTATTTTTCTCTTTGACCAGTGTCTGAGTGATCTTGTGATTCTGTATAGGCTTGCCTGAAAAGCCACGTTTTTAGGTTTTTCTTAAAAGTTAGATGACAAGTCTCTTGGCGTAGATCCGGCAGTAATGAGTTCCAGAGGGTGGGCCCGGCTGTGGAGAGTGCTCATTTTGTTAGTGTAGTTTTGATCGGGGGAGCATATAAGGAACCTTTGTAGTTGTACCTGATGGGTCTTTGTGATGTGTGAGGGTGGAGTTGTGAGTTTAGATTTAGGTGGGCGATGCCCATGATATCCTTGTGGATCATTGATAATGTCTTGTAGGTGATTCTAGCTTTTATAGGAAGCCAGTGAAGGCTGTGAAGAATAGGTGTTATGTGGGCTCTTTTATTTGTGTTAGTGAGTAGCCTCGCTGCGGCATTCTGCACCATCTGTAATGGTCTTGTGGATAAGGCTGGAAGACCTAGCAGTAGAGAGTTGCAGTAGTCCAGCTTAGACAGAATTATAGACTGGACTACTAGCCGGAAGTCACTGAAGTGAAGAAGAGGTTTAAGATTTTTTAGCACTTGGAGTTTGAAATAGCATTCTTTAGTTGTGTTGGTAATGAAGGATTTAAGGTTGAATTTGTTGTCAAGACGCACCCCCAGGTCTCTGACGGAGGTGGAGTGGTTAATAGTTAGTTTTGAGAATTGTGTTGCGCTTTGGGAGTTGGTAAGGGTATTGTTTTCGTCTGGTGAGATGATGAGGATTTTTGTTTTGTTTGGATTGAGTATGAGGTTCAAGCTGGATAGCAGAGTGTTGATAGCTTGTAAGCAGTTATTCCAATGTGCCCAAGTTTTTTGCAGTGATTCTGTGATGGGCATGAGAATCTGAATGTCATCAGCGAAAATATAATGTTTTAGCTTGAGGTTAGAGAGTAAGTGGCAGAGTGGAAGCAGGTAAATATTAAATAGCGTAGGGGAGAGAGATGATCCTTGTGGTACTCCTCGAGTTGATTTGATAGGATGCGATTCTTCATTATTGATTTTTACTTTGTAGAATCTGTTCTCCAGGAACGATTGGAACCAGCTATGAGCTTCTCCTTGAATTCCTATATCGGATAGCCGCTCGAGTAGGATGGTATGGTTGACTGTGTCGAATGCGGCGGATAGGTCAAGAAGAGCGAGGAGGTAAGGTTGTTTTTTTTCGAGATTAAGAAGGATGGTGTCAGATAACTATGTTAGAAGTGCTTCAGTGTTTTGTGATTTCCTGAAGCCGAACTGGAAAGGGGAGAGAATGTTGTTATCCTCCAGGTATTCCGACAATTGCTTGTTGACGAATCTTTCCATCACTCTTGAGATCAGGGGAAGGTTAGCGATAGGGCGGAAATTTGCAGGGTCATCCATTGAAAGGTTTGGTTTTTTTAGTAAAGGTTTCAGAACGGCTATTTTGAGTTGATCTGGGACCTTTCCTTGAATTAAGGAGCAGTTGATGATGTCTGCTATTGATTTAGAAATGGTGTTAGGAGTCGATAGGAGAAGATTGGAGGGTATGGTATCCAGAGGATGGGAAGATGGTTTGAGCTTCTTGAGAATAAGTTCGATTTCCAATGATGAAGGAGTTTCGAACGATGATAAGCTGTATTCTTTGTAATGTGATGAGGTTGTTGGCTGTGGTACTGTTGTTTGTTGGGTGGAGATTGGCTTAAGGAGGTTGGTGATCTTTTTATCAAAGTAGATTGCTAGTTCCTCAGCTTTGTTGGCTGCTTGTTCATCTGGAATGATAGGTGGAGTGGGTTTTGTTAAGGAAGATACAAATGAGAATAGAGCTTTTGAGTCCAGTGCAAAGTTGTGAATTTTTTTTGCAAAGAAGTCTATAAAGAAGAAAACCTATACATTTTTCTCTGCTTATACTGCCTGGAAGAGTTTGCAGGAGGGCTATATTCCAAAGTGACTAACTTTGCTCATAGTAATAAGAATTTCACATGCCATTTTTCTACATATGCAAATGAACTGAATAGAAAAATTGCATGCAAAACTTTAGAAGGAAAAATTTGGAAGGCAAGTTTTAAAATTGCCCCTCCTCCCCCCCAAAAAAAATATCATTGAGCAATCATTAAAGGGCTTTACATACTTTTTAAATGAAGAGCCATCAAAAGAGAGAATGAATATGACCAAATAGGAATTAGGCAGTGATATAAAGAAAGATTAAAAAAAAAGAAGTGTTTGGATCAATGTATCTTCCTTGACATTTAAAATTTCCTCTTGAGGAATTTTCCTACTTAGTTACAAGACACTTTCCTCCAGCAAATATTTTAGAAGAGCTGGAAAATGATTCATCATTTTTCTAAATAAAACATTACACTCTTTAATTTCTATATAAGGTACTGTATTTGAGTTGTAATAAGATTTTTCTGTTCTTCTGCTTTGGTCTGAAAATCTCTCATTTCTGAACATGTCACAAGCAATTTGTGAAAAAGATCACAATTTAATTCCAAAGGTGGCTTCATATTTGTCAGGCAAGTTTTCTTAAATTCAGGAAATTTTATTGACATAACAATTTCCATACGCATTGCCAAATTAACTCATAAAGTGGTTAAAAATAGAATAAAACATTTATTATAGTACTAATAACAGTCAAATAAAATTAAAAAATCCAGAAAGGACAATAACCAGGACAATTCCAGGATTCTTATGATAATCAGTATTGTCTCTGGTCATATTGGGGGCAATTTTGAAAGTGGCCAAGGATCCATTGCCACTTTGTATCCATGGACTTACAAGCTCGTTGTCAAAGGGAAACTCCCTGGAGAAGGCAGGAGGGAATTATGGTTATAAATGTACCAGTGGGCTTTGCACCTGCTTTTCTGTGAGGTGCAAAGTCCATGTAGGCAAGCATTAGTGGGGGTTGAAATGAACTCCCTTAGGTAGAAGGATGAAATCTAGAACCTCCAGGGTAGCATTCTTTGAAATGCTCCCTGTTCCACATGCAGGACCCCAGAGGCAGGCAGAACTCTGGAATCTCAATGCATGGATGAGATCATGGTGCAAGAAAGAGGGCTTCAGTTTTGTTAGGAAATGGATAACATTTTGGGGAAGGGGGAGCCTATTCCAAAAGGATGGGATCCACCATAAGAGTGAAACCAGGCTGGCCTTTATAAAGGAGATAGAGCAATTTTTAAACTAGAACAAGGGGGAAAGCCGATCAGTGCATGGTTCGGAGGGATATATCTTCAAAGAAACAGGGGAGTTACAGGCTACTTTTGCTTTTATTAGAACCTCTCTATGTGGCTGCAATTATAGAGCAGACTGAGTTAAAAGATTCCAAATTATCCCTATTAACTCCTAGAAAAGTTTTATATATATATATATATATATATATATATATATATATATAAATAAAAAAAGTACCTTGAAATGTCTATATGCTAATTCCAGAAGTCTAAAAAGTAAGATGGGAAAGATAGAATGTATAGCATGGAATGAAGAAGCAGTAGATATAATTGCCATCTCAGAAACTTGGTGAAAGGTGGATAACCAATGGGATAGTGCCATACCAGGGATCAAATTATATCCCAGTGATAGGGTGGATCAACTTGGTGGTTGTGAGGTGCTTTACGTTAGGGATGGCATAGAGTCCAACAGGCTAAAGGTCCTACAAGAAACTAAATGCACAGGATCATCTTTTTGGGTGGAAATTCCATGTATGATAGGGAAGAGTACAGCAGTAGGGTATGCTATGGTCCACCTGGCCAAAATAAACAGATGGAAAATGAAGTGCTATCAGAAATTAGGAAAACTAACAAATTTGGTAGCAGAGTAATAATGGGAGATTCCAATTACCCAAATATTGACTGAATAAATGTCACATTGGGACTTGCTAGGGAGGTAGAGTTTCTAGATGAAATAAATGACTGCTTCATTAGGCAGCTGGTTTGGAAACCAAGGAAAGGGGAGCCATTTTAAACTTATTTCTTAGTGGAATGCAGGATTTGGTATAAGAGGTAATGATAGCAGAACTGCTCATCAACAGTGATCATAACACAATCAAATTTGATTTAATGACTGGAGGGATAACATTAAGTAAATTTACTGCTATAGCATTTAACTTCCAAAATGGAAAATTTGATAAAATGAGGAAACTAGAAAATGCTAAAAGATGTACCTGCAAAGGTTAAGAGCTAACATCAAACACAGACATTGTTTAAAAATACCATCTTGGAAATCCAGATCATATGTATTCTAAATGACTGTCAAATGACTGCAAACATGGTTAAAAGGTGAGTTGAAAAAGGTTATTTTATTCAAAAGAACTATTTTTAAAAAATAGAAAAGGATCCATCTGAAGAAAATAGAAAAAAGAATCAGCATTGGGAAGTTAGATGTAAACACTAATAAGGCAGACAAAAAAAAATTGAAAAGAAGCTGATCATAGAGGCAAAAACTCATAATAAAATCTTTCTTAAATATATCTGAAGCAGGAAAATTTTGAGCAAGTCAGTTGGAACGTTAGATAATCAAGAAGCTAAAGGGACACTTAGGGAAGACAAGGCTATAGCGGAAAGAGTTAATTAATTATTTGCTTTGTTGTTTACTGAAGATGATGTTGGGGAGATAACCATGCTGGAAATGATATTTAATGGTAATGATTGGGAAGAAATGAAACAAATCACAGTGAACCTGGACACTGTATAGAAAATTACCTGGATCAGACGGTTTACACCCCAGAGATATGAAAGAACTAAAAAATGAAATTTCAGATATATTACCAGTAATTTGTTACCTATCGTTAAAATCATCTATTGTTCCTGAAGATTGGAGGGTGGCCAATGGAATGCCATTCTTTAAAAATGACTCTAGAGGTAATCCAGGAAACTTTAGACCAGTGAGTGTGTCTTCAGTGCTGGGAAAAATCATTGAAACTATTCTAAAGAACTTGCTTAACTTGCTTAATTTCATATACACTATGTAAATTTGTAAATTTGCTTAATTTCATATATACTAGGTAAATCTGTACATAATTCTTATCCTGTAAGCACCCTCTCCTCCTTTGCCCTTCTCTCCAGTTAGAATTTGTTTAACTTAACTTTTAAAATTTGTTAGAATTTGTTTAACTTATTTTTTCTCTAACAGCCTAGTTCTACATTCCCTGTTATAATGTAACTTTTTGTTCTTCTTGTTGTTGTTTGCTCTGTTAACTGGTTACCCCTAGTTTACTGTAAACCGGTCCGATAAGACCTGGTCTTGAGCATCGGTATATTAAAAGAATTTAAATAAATAAATAAATAAAATAACACAACACATAAAAAGCAGTTTAATGGAACTCAGCAGGCATGGATTTATTCAAGGGAAGTTTTGCCTCGCCAAATCTGCTACATTTTTTGAATGGGTTAATAAACATTTGGATAATGCTGATCTGGTGAATATAGTGTGTTTGGATTTTCAATTTGACAAAGTCCCCTTATGAGAGAATCCTGAGAAAATTAAAAAGTCATGGGATAGACTGTTATTATAGCAATTATAGACTGCAAACTGGTTAAAAGATAGTAAACAGAATGTAGGACTAAATGGTCAGTTTTCTTAATGAAGAAGGGTGAACAGTGGAGTGCCCCAGGGATCTGTACTGCCAACAGTGCATTTTAATATATTTATAAGTGATCTGGAAAAGGAAACAATGAATGAGGTGAACAGATTTGCAGACAAAATAAAATTATTCTCTGCTGTTAAATCACAAGCGGATTGTGAGAAATTTCAGGATCACTTTGTGAGACTGGGAGATTGGGCATCCGAATGAAATTTAATGTGGACAAGGAAAAATGATAAACATAGGGGAAAATAATGCAAAATGTAGTTACACAATGTTAGGATACCATCCAGTGACTACCCAGAAAAAGGATTTGGGATTCATTGTGGACAATATTTTGTAACCTCAGCTCAATATGCAGGGATAGTCATAAAAGCAAACAGAATGTGAGGAATTATTAGGAATTATTAGGAAAGGAATGGAAAATAAAACAGAGAATGTCTTAACACCTCTGTATTGCTCCATGGTGAGACCATGGACCATCTCACAATCCATGGTGAGACCATCTCAAAAAAGATATAGTTGAAATGGAAAAGATACAGAGAAGGGCACCCAAAATGATAAAGGAGATGGAATGGCTCCCCTATGAGGAAAGACTAAAGAGGTAAGAGCTATTCAGCTTGGTGAAGGGATGGCTGAGGGGGGATATGATAGAGGTCTATAAAATCATGAGTAGAAAAGAATGAGTAAATATGAAATGGTTATTTACGCTTTCAAAAATTGCAAAGACTAGTTAGTAAGTTAGTAAGTAGCACATTTAAAAGTAATCAGAGACAATTTTTTTTTTCACTCAGCATACAATTAAAACTCTGGAATTTATTTCTGGATGATGTGGTAAAGGCAGTTAGCGTAGCTGGGTTTAAAAGAAGGCTTGAACAAGTTCTAGTGAAACAAGTTCTATGTGTAATTCAGTTCTCAGTGAAAAGAATATGAGAACATGGCTATTAGAAAAATGTGAATAATGTGAGTAGAGTAATGGCTATGAGCTTTCGTTAATGTCTGACGAATAATAAATAACTTGATCTAGGGACATAGATACCATTATTTGGTAGTATTTTTCCCCCAGTTTCTGTGAAACTAAAACATTTTTGTCTGAAGTGTGTGTTTATTATTGTTTTTAATATGTATGCATTTTTGTTCATTGCCTAGGCCTATTCTGTGTTAGGCGATCAATAAATTTTAATAAATGAAAAATGAAGGAAGACGAGGAAAGTCACTAATCTCCAGTTAGAATTTGTTTAACCTATCTTTTCTCTAACAGCCTAGTTCCACATTCCCTGTTATAATGTAACTTTTTGTTTTTGTTCGCTCTGTTAACTGGTTCCCCCTAGTTTACTGTAAACCGGTACGATAAGACCTGGTCTTGAGCATCGGTATATTAAAAGGATTTAAATAAATAAATAAATAAATAATTAGCCCTGAGCATTACTAGCATGGGGTCTATCTATTGTTTGGGATCTTGCAAGGTACTTATGACCTGGATTGACCACTATTGGAAACAGGATACTGGGCTTCATGGACCCTCGGTCTGATCCAGTATGGCAATTCTTATATTCTTATGTTCAGGCACACTTTCCTTTTCCCATCCTAATCTGGCCCTTGGCCTGATCCCTTTCCAATGCCACTTAAAAGTGCATGTGTTGCAATGCAACACACAAAGTCTTGGACATATTGAAGCTACGTTAATCATATGTCTATTTATTTATTTAATTCTTTTCTATACCGACATTCATGACACATGTCATATCACATCGGTTCACATCAAACATGGGAGTTTAACTTAACAATAATCATAGCTAGAGAGCTACTGATAGAGTTACCGGTAAGTGGTAAGTAGTAAGTAGTAATCATGCCGCTAAACATTGGCTTCTCTACAGTTTGGACTGGGTGGCTCTATGGAATATATTTTGCTGCTCTAGCTTCTGCTTTTCCTGTTCCCTACCCCACCTCTCTCTCTTTTGGGATTGTGGGAGTGATGTAAAAGTGGGGCTGAGTATGTTTGTTGTAGAGATGTGCTCAGCTTCTGTAGAAAACTAGAGTTTTCTTTATCTCTCTGGTTTTTTTTTTAAAGTTGCTGTTTACTTTTTTCTTCTGTGCAGCCTTTGTAGTTGGCTAAACTGACTTTGATCTTAAACCCTGGCTGGGATGGTTGGTTCGGGGGGGGGGGGGGGGGGGGGAGCAGGGGGTCTTTATTATGGCAAAATGGCAAGTTTTTAACTCACAGACCTGGGGTAAAAATATGGATTACAAAACGTTTTTCTGTGGAGAACTGTGTGCTGGTAATAGACAAGATTATTAGTTGCAGAAATTGCATTAATAGTTTTCTATTTATATATAGAACTTTGAATTTTGTTTTCATTGTAATTGATGAAATGCTTAATGAAATGTGTTATATGTGTTGCAGAGTGTCAAATTTTGCCCCTTGTAGGAGGTTTGTTCTAATAAAATGATAAGTGTGGCTTCAATAGTTCACTTTGCCAGCAGTGTGGATCAGAGGTCTACATATAGACCTTGCCCTGTGTGTGAGGTTAGTGTATAGTAACTGTGTTGGTATAGTTTACCTCACCCCATTAGGAGGGTCTGAGTGTTCATGAAACGTCTGTGCTTGTTGCGGTTCTGGCCACGAGCACGAGCACCGTGGCCAGGTCCTTACGGACCTGCTCCCGCTTCCAGAGGCCTGGTTGGCGGCCTGGTTGGTGGCGTCCCCGCTGGGGCTGTCCCACTGCAAGCCCTCCCATGGACGCCCGGCTCCTAGGTGCGCGCACGCCACTTGGGCGCTTTTCTAGGCAGTTTCCCGCCGGTGGTGACTCCGCCCAACTTCTGATGTCAGACGCCGCGGCCTTGATAAGCCGGCCGCGGCCATCCAGTCTTTGCCTTGCAACGGGTTAGCTTCCCGGTTTCCTGTTGCGCTGTGCCCCGGAGTGACTCGCCTTGCTTCGTCGCTCCATTCCTGCTACAGTACCTGCCTGGTTCCTGCTTGCTTGCTACAGTACCTGCTGGTTCCTGCTTGCTTGCTACAGTACCTGCCTGGTCCCAGCTTGCCTGCTACAGTCCCAGCCTGCCTGCTACTGTTCCTGCCTGGTTCCGGTACCCGAAGCCTGCTACAGTTCCTGCCTGGTTCCAGTTCCCGAATCCAGTTACAGTATTGCTACTGTCCTAGTCTGGTTCCAGTTACCTCTCCTGATCCACAACCCGCCTAAGTCCCAGCTGCCGGGTCCCAAGGGCTCCTCCCGGGGGGGCTTCGGCTTCCAAGGGTGAAGCCACCTAAGTCCCAGCAGTTGGGCTCCTACGGGCTCCTCCAGGGGGAGCACCAGCTTCCAGGGTGAAGAGCATCTATGTCCTGCCTGAACATCTGCCTCCCGGCCTGCTATTCACTAGAGACATTGACTACCTTTCCCAGTCTCCAGCAGGTCGTCCCAAAGGTCCACTAAACAGAGACTCCCATAACAGTGCCAATGTGTCATTGGGGGATTTGTGAATCAGCCTTAGCTTAGGGCTGAAGAAGCTGGTTCTTCTTGCAGAGGGCATTGGTAGAGACTTATCTCTCCACAGGGAAGAGCTGGAGGCAGCAAGGAGAAGATTCTAAGCCGTGGAGTCCTATGGAGTGGATTCCAGTGCTTTAGATTTACATCCCCTTCCAGTTTGAAATCCCTGAGCTCAATATTCAGACACCAAATAACCAGATAAGTAGGACTTATCCAGCTATCTTGCGGCTGCTAAATATCCGGTTATATTCAGTGGCCACTAGATAGCTGGAGAAATCACTTATCCAACTACCTGTTTAGCCAGATAAGTTGTGAGTGGGCAATGGGTAGATCGGGGTGGTGCTACTTAGCTGTTTACATTATACGGCTATGTAGCGATATTCAGCCTTAGATGGATAACTTATCCAGCTAAGTTAAACCTGCTCAATAGCATAGTCAGTATTTAAAAGCTTGTTGGTTATCTAAGTTAGACGGATAGACATATCTGCCTAACTTAGATGGGATACTCAGAAGCACGGCTATGCTGCTAAATAGGGATGTGAATCATTTTTTGACGATTTAAAAAAATCGTCAGATATTTTTTAAATCGTCAAAAATCGTTAGAGTCGCGATACAATACAAATTCCCCCGATTTATCGTCAAAAATCGTTAAATCGGGCACGGGAATTATTTGGGGGGAGGGTGGGAAAACCGGCGCACCAAAACAACCCCTAAACCCACCCTGACCCTTTAAAACCAATCCCTTATCCTCCCCCACCCTCCCGAACCCCCCCAAAATGTTAAAATACCTGGTGGTCCAGTGGGAGGGGTCCCGGCGCGATCTCCCGCTCTCGGGCCATCGGCGCCATTTTGGCTGCCAGTAATATAAATGGTGCCGATGGCCCGATAAAAAAAAACCCACCCGACCCTTTAAACAGACCCCCTTAGCCTCTTCCACCCTCCCGACCCCCCCCCCCAAAAACATTTTAAAATTACCTGGTGGTCCAGGGGGGGCACAGGGAGCGATCTCCCGCTCTCGGGCCATCGGCTGCCACTCAAAGATGGCGCCGATGGCCCTTTGCCCTTACCATGTGACAGGGTATCCGTGCCATTGGCCGGCCCCTGTCACATGGTAGGAACACTGGATGACGGTATTGCCAATATTCAAAATGGCGCCGGCGCTACCTTTGCCCTCACTATGTCATAGGGGCCGACGGTCGGCCCCTGTGACATAGTGAGGGCAAAGGTAGCGCCAGCGCCATTTTGACTACTGGCAATACGGCCCGAGTGCAGGAGGTCGCTCCCGGACCCCCGCTGGACTTTTGGCAAGTCTTGTGGGGGTCAGGAGGCCCCCCCAAGCTGGCCAAAAGTCCCTGAGGGTCCAGCGGGGGTCCGTGAGCGACCTCCTGCACTCGGGCCATATTGCCAGTAGTCAAAATGGCGCCGGCGCTACCTTTGCCCTTACTATGTCATAGGGGCCGACGGTCGGCCATTTGGGGGGGGGGGTCGGAAGGGTGGGAGAGGCTAAGGGGGTCAGTTTAAAGGGCCGGGTGGGTTTTTTTTTTATCGGACGAACCCTTGGTTGCCCATTGGTCTCATACAGGGCATTCCATCTCTGATCTCTTCTTCTTCGTGGTGGAGGTGGTCACATGCCCCTCCCGGGGAGGTGATTTCACCGAACATCTAGGTCGAAGGGAACAGAGATGGATACACACCCTTGATACTGTATGTCCAAAAGGTTTGAATAGAGAGATTGAGTGGTATTTGTTTGTATGACTGGTTGGACAGCCCCTATCTCTGTAGTGATTGGTCCGTATGAATCTCACGATGGATTCCTGTTTTGCGCCTTTCTTTCTCTTTAAATGCCTGTCACCTATGAGAGCGTTTGCGCTCCTTGGTGAAATTTTCAATGCCATTACAAAAGGTATGTGTTTATACTGTTGTTTGAAACATGGTAGCTATCTCTTTTTGTTCCACTATTTGTATGTATATATATATTTTTTTGCAGATCATATTGAAGTCTACGGTCCCTCCCGATGCAGCCACGGTGAAACACGGGACCGTGTCGGGGGACTTTTAAAAGTTATTTGCTGTTTAAAAGTGGAGTTGCCAGTTCAGCATTGTGAAATAAATATACACCATTTGAAATTCTTGGTGGAACTCAGACTTTTCCTTGCACTATTGGTTTCTAGTACTTGCTTAAGTTCAGGTTGTTGCTTCGTTGGATTTCTGGTAATTGAAATCTCCCATTATTATTGCACTGCCAAATTGGTTAGGTTCCTTGATTTCTCTTAGCATTTCATCATCTTTCTGACCATTTTGTCCAGGTGGACGGTGGTATACTCCTATCACTCTACTCTTACCCAATACACATGAGATTTCTACCCATATAGATTCTACTGAGCATTTAGTCTCTTGTATGATCTTTATCCTGTTGGACTCTATACCCTCCAGGACATAAAGTGCCACACCCCCACCAAGTTGATCCTCCCTATCATTGCGATATAATTTGACCCTGATATAGCACTGTCCCATTGGTTATCCTCCTTACACCAAGTCTCTGTGATGCCAATTATGCCAATCTCATCATTTGCTGCTATACACTCTAACTCTCCCATCTTACTTCTTAGACGTCTGGCATTGGCATACAGACATTTCAAAGTGTGTTTTTTGTTTGTATTAACAACCTGCTTTTAAGTTGTTAGGGATAATTCAGAAATCATTAGCTTCGGTGATTTTTTACATATAGGTTCATGGACTATGTTTGATTTTAATGGAACCTCTCTGTTGGAATGCCCTAACTCTCCTTTTTCATTAGTATCCTTCAAGGATACATTTCTCTGAACCATGCACTGCTGAGTGACTGTCGGCTTTCCCCCTAGTTCTAGTTTAAAAGCTGCTGTATCTCCTTTTTGAAAGTTAGTGCCAGCAGCTTGGTTCCACTCTGGTTAAGGTGGAACCCATCCTTTCGGAAAAGTATCCCCTTTCCCTAAAGGTTTCCCCAGTTCCTTACAAAGCTGAATCCCTCTTCCCTGCACCATTGTCTCATCCACACATTGAAACTTTGGAGCTCTGCCTGCCTCTGGGGATCTGCACGTGGAACAGGAGCATTTCAGAGAATGCCACCCTAGAGGTTCTGGATTTCAGCTTCCCACCTAAAATCCTAAATTTTGCTTCCAGAACCTCTCTCCCACATTTTCCTATGTCGTTGGTGCCCACATGTACCACGACAGCCGGCTCCTCCCCAGCACTGTCTATAATCCTATCTAGGTAACGCATGAGGTCTGCCACCTTCGCACCAGGCAGGCAAGTTCCAGGTGGTCCTCACGTCCACCAGCCACCCTGCCATATACATTTCTAATAATTGAATCGCCAACTATGATGGCCAGCCTAACCCATCCCTCCTGGGCAGAAGCCTTGGGAGACTTGTCCTCAATGCGAGAGGACAATACATCATCTGGAGAGCAGGTCCTTGCTACAGGATCACTTCCTGCTACACCAGGGTGATGTTCTCCTACTGGGAGACCTTTCCAATCCAAGGCAGCACTGGGGCTGCCAGACTGGATTTGGGACTTGGCTACTATGTTCCTGAAGGTCTCATCAATGTACCTCTCTGTCTGCCTCAGCTCCTCCAAGTCTGCAACTCTAGCCTCCAGAGATCGGACTCATTCCCTGAGAGCCAAGGAGCTCTTTCCACTGAGTGCACACATACAATCTCTCACCGGCGGGTAAAAACTCATATATGTGACACTCAATGCAAAAGACTGGAAAGCCCCCCTCTTGCTGCTGGACTGCTGCCTTCATCTTAGTTTTATTGAGTTCCTAATTAAGTTTAGGATACTAAGGGAGTTGGAATGAGAGTACTTTAAATTTACAGGTGAATTTACTAATTAGCTAGTGTCCCTCAAGGGGATGATTAAACTTTCAATAAGGGCTGGTACAATAGTTTGATTTAGATAAGACCCTGATTGATTTTTAATGAGAATATCTCGTGCATAAAATCAAGGGTTGAGTGGGTAGGAAAGACAGACACTAGAATTAACTATCTCTGGCTTTCTTATTACCTCAGACACACACAAACTCTAAAGAATATATCCCTTAATTTCACCTTTCACCAAACTTTTATAAGCCCAAAAATTTCTGAAACCTATACTTACTAATCCTCTTTAACCACCGTTAAATTAATCTTCACTCACTTAATGGAAGGGTTTGAGATTAAAAGCGTGCACTTCCGGTCCTCCTCTACTTCAAAGGGTGCGGGGCATCTGGAAGCTGGGGCTGAGGAAGTCAATCGCTGGATCGCTTGTGGTGACCTCTGGACTCCTCTCCAGGGGGATGTTGGGAGCAGTATGCAGATAAGCCTGCTGGTCCTCCTCTACATGCAATCCTTCCTGCAATCCTAGAATAATGAAAGTTCACTATACAATGGCCCCTGTGTGTCTTATACAGTTTAACAGACACCACTGACTGTACTCTACTTACAGATAGAGATGGCACCTATGTTAGCTTCCATACAGTACATGAAAACAGGTACTAGCTGCATATCTTGAGAAAAGCAGGGGTATGTAGAAGTGCTACATGGATTTCAGTACAGGGGTCAGAAATTGTACAACTCTGTTCACCTTCCTGCCGTACACGAGGCATGGTGTCAAGCTGGCCAACTCCACCCACAGCTGCCTCAGAGATGGTGCTGAATATCAGCTGCTCAGAGGGAGAGAAGCTGATGTGGCTGCCTTCTCCCTCTGCAATCCTCCTGGCCTGCTTCCACTTCACAAGTTCCTCAGGTCCCTCCACTTGTGCATCAGTTCCCCAATGCTCCAGTTGTGGTGGGACACAGAGTTGACACTGTGCCTGATCCGCTTCCAGATCTGTTCCTTCCTGTATGCACCCACCATACGAGACTGTGGACCATACAGCTGATCCAGGTGCCGCATGACATGCTCGACAAGCATATCAACCTCCGCTGGTAAGAAGTTGGGCTTACGAAACTCAACTGCAGGTACCTGAGACATGGTGCAGGTGCCCATTGAGTGGAGAAGGGGTCCTTTTGTAGGCAGGCTAATTTGCACATTTCACCGCAACACCTGCATAAATTAGGCACACAGGTGGCTCCAATCTGTGCGAATAGCACTTACGTGCCACCAATTAAAATTGATGCCGAACTTGTGCGCGCTGGATGTTTGTGCGCACCGCCTATTGATTTTAATGGAGATGTGCGTGCATCCCCTATCAACTTTAATTCAGATGTGCCTGCCTATTGCAATTATGGCTTATAGGGCACATGTGTGTGGTGTTTCACTTTCCCATGGGTAAGACTAATCACCTAGCACTGTTAAACCCTGGGGAGGGGTTGATTGCCCTGCTGGGTGAGGGAAGGATGTTGATTAGCAGTTGGCCTTGATTGAGCTAACCTTCAATGTGACCCTGCAATCAAGATCCTGCTGTGTTCAGAACTGCACATACTGGTGTGTTGACTGCTGCTGATATACAGGTCAATCCAGTACCGAGCGGTAGGAAGAGCTGCGTTAGTGCCCGGCACACCCGCGGTTGCCGCACGCACAGTGCAGCTCACCTACCGCTCGATCCTGTATGTAAATAGCTTGCAAATGCAAGCTGTGTCTAAGAAGCGTCCATGAAGCGTTAGGCCCGCGCAACCCATTTTACTGTATAGAGCGCCTATACAGTAACCTGGGTGTGCGGGCCTAACGCTTCAATGACACGCTGGTATCTGTCATTTCAAATGTCATTTGAAATGACAGGTACCAGGAAGTGGCCAGTTCTCCGACGTTCGGGATTGTCAGCCCTCTCCCCTCCTCCCGAAGCAAGGCGCGAAAAGCAGCCTTGCTCCGGGAGGAGGGGAGACAGGACTGGCAGTGTAAAGCGAAAAAAAAGTAGCAAGAGCGAGGGGAGAGAGGACGGGCAATCCTACGCTCGGGATTGCCAGTCCCCCCTCCCCTCCTCCCGAAGCAAGGCGCGAAAAGCAGCCTTGCTCCGGAAGGAGGGGAGGGGGGACTGGCAGTGTAAAGCGACGAAGCGACTTACTTTTTGCAGCACCCCTCCGGACATCGGCGAGGACGACCGCGGCTCCCCTCTCCTGCCTCCAGCTTCCCGCGAAGATGGACACCTGCACGGGCGAAAGCGGCCCCTGTTCATGCAATTGGGCCGCTCAAGACGTGACGTCACATGCCATGACACCAAACGTCGTGACGTCACGCCTTGAGCTTTTTTTTTTTTGCTTCGGAAGGAGGGGAGAGGACTGGGGCTGCCCCGGAGACCAGCACCCATGGACACAGCCAGGACAGGAGAGCGGGGGCTGGGGGAAAGTTTGCCGCCTACCCTTACCCCTGCCTCTAATGCAGGGGTAAGGGTAGGCGGTAAGTTAGCAGGTTAAATGCGCGGAAAAACGGCAGGGTAAAATAGCGATAGTCGGGGCGCGCGTTACTGGATGGTAGGGAATAGCTAATTCGATCGTTTACATGCACCTTCTATGCGCACAACTGCGTGCGCCCTTAGCCAACGGCGCGCACAGGTTTGAAAATCTACCCATAACATTTAACTCTCTCTTTCCTAGCTTGCTCTAAGTAAGTGGTCTTCTTAAACTTTTAATTAAGTTCTGTCTCCATTTTGTACTCAGTATCTGTCTGCTTGTGACCTTGAAGCTATAGATTTAATTTAAGTGAAGAGAGGGCTGCGGGCTGCAAGTGTTCTAAGCTACTTCAAGTAAAGTGGGACTGCAGGGGGATGAGAAGGGAAGGGGGGGAGTGGGGCTACCTAATAGCTCAGAAACCTGTAATTTCTTTAAGCAGTACTGTGTGTCTGTGTTATATTTCCTGGCAAAAATATTCAGTACTTTCCACAAGCTATGTGCTGACCTTGTGCATATAACTGTATTTTCTCTCTCATATAGGACTAAATTATCTCTTTATTCTTCTCTTACTCACTAATACTTTAAAGATGGCCGGCACCATCTTTAAAGATGGCGCCGGCCATCCAGTGCTCCTACCATGTGACAGGGGCCGGCCAATGGCACGGATACCCTGTCACATGGTAAGGGCAAAGGGGCATTGGCGCCATTTTTTTTTTTTAGAACAGCTGATGCCTGGGAATGGGAAATCTCTCCCCGAGGCCCCCCTGGATCTCTCCTCTCCCCGAGGCCCACCTGGATCTCTCCCTGAGGCCCCCCGAGGCCCCCCTGGACCACCAGGTAATTTTAAAAGGTTTTGGGGGGGTGGGGTTGATTTAAAGGGTCGGGTGGGTTTTTTTTTTTTAGCGGCGCGGGCCTCCCTAAAAAAAAAGGGTTGGGAGGGTGGGGGAGGCTAAGGGGGGTCGATTTAAAGGGTCGGGTGGGTTTTTTTTTTTATCGGGCCATCGGCGCCATTTTAATTAGTGGCAGCCAAAATGGCGCCGATGGCCTGAGAGCGGGAGATCGCGCCGGGACCCCCCCCACTGGACCACCAGGTAATTTAACATTTTGGGGGGGTTCGGGAGGGTGGGGGAGGGTAAGGAATTGGTTTTAAAGGGTCGGGGTGGGTTTAGGGGTTGTTTTGGTGTGCCGGTTTTCCCGCCCTCCCCCAAATAATTCCCGTGCCCTATTTAACGATACAATACAAATGCCCCTGACGATAAATCGGGGGCATTTGTATTGTATCATGCACTCTAACGATTTAGGACGATTTTAAAATTATCTGACGATAATTTTAATCATTCAAAAACGATTCACATCCCTATTAAATAGTACCATACTATATTTCTATTTTGTATTATCAAGAGAATTTTTAATAGAGTAACAAATATGAACAGTAGTATGATTATACATATTGGTAAACAGCTTATTACAAATAGTTTTCTAAAAACATACAGGAGCACATTTTAAAACACATTTGTGCAACTTGCACGCGCCGAGCCCTGTGCGCGCTGTCTGTTCCCTCTGAGGCCACTCCAAAATCGGAGCGGCCTTGGAGGGAACTTTCCTTCTGCCTCCCCCCACCCTCCCCTCCCTTCCCCTCCCTTCCCCACCTACCCCCCCGGCCCTATCTAAACCCCCCATACCTCTGTCATGAAAGTTACGCCTGCTAAAGGCAGGCGTAACTTTGCGTGCACCGTGCTGGCTGCCGCGCACTATGTTCCAGTCCGGGGGCTGGTCCGGAGGCCGCGGCCATGCCCCCGGAACACCCCTGGGCCGAAACCACGCCCGTGGTGCCGCCCCCCGGATGACACACTGGCCGCGCCACGCCCCCGACACGCCCCCCGATGACGTGCGGATCGTGACAGGCCCCCTGACATGCCCCCCCAGGAAAGCCCCGGGACTTACGCATGTCCCGGGGCTTTGCGCGCGCCGGAAGCCTATGCAAAATAGGCTCGGCGCGCGCAGAGGCGTTTTAAAAGGGTTACGCGCGTACCCCTTTTAAAATCCGGCCCACATTGTGTAATGTTCCCCCCTCACCCATCATGCTATAAGAAAAAGTGTTATAAATGAATAAAAGAAAATGAAAGTAAAAGTGAGTGTGAATGTAGAGGACCAGTCTAGTAAAATAACATAGAAGCTAGTTGTTATGTGCTATCCATGAAGTAAGAAGTATCCCATTAGTTCAGGATTAAGACGTGAAGATCAATCTTCTCCAGGTAATATAGGGTTCCCAAACTAAGTTGAATTTGGAAAGGTGATGATATTTTAATGCTGTGAGATGGTAAAGAGTAATATGTATAATCATACTACTGTTCATATTTGTTACTCTATTAACAGCAATAAAAATTACAAATTTAAAAAAAAAAAAAAAAAGAGAATTTTTATCTGGGCTTATTATTTTCATCCTTAGAAAATTTTTGGTACATCTTTAATCAAATTATCTTTTATTTCTCCTTTTAATCTTGTGCTGTGGCTTAACAGTGTATACCTACGCTCATCTCTTCACTGGTTTCTAGGGAAGCCATCATCAAGACTTCATGGTTACCTCCTTATTTTTTAGAAGTTGTGGAATGTACCATCCCAATTAGGGATGTATGAACCATACCGACTGCCTTTTTAATTAATTTCCTTGCCATTTACAAACTTTTAAATTCTCTCTAAACCCACTAAAAATATTTCTTATATTTATTTTTCACTTTTCCTACATTTCTCTCCCTCTAAACACCTATACAGTATGCACAATCACCACAAATGTGTGTCTCAGTTAAACTACAAATTCAAAATTATTCTTAATAATTAAACTTAAGCCCTAAAGTTTCAATAACACATTTCCTATATTTTACAAAAACTTTTCCCTGAGTTTCACATGTTATTTTATTCTCAAATGATTAGAGGTCCCAACGGGGCAATTTGCATATTTAAAACAGTTCCTGGTCTGTGGAGCTAGTCAGAGTCAGGAGGTCAGGGTAACTTTTCTTAAGCATCACTGTCATTTCATTTTAAAAGTATTTATTTTATTTTATTTTATTAAAAATTGGTAGCCCCCCAATTTGAAATTGGGCTCTCACTGACATCATTGATGATGTCATCTAAATCGCCACAACTGCAGCTCGCATTGGGACCCTAGTCCCCCAACATCAGCCACACCCTCCATCTTCAAACTACATTTCTTCCCCCTCTCTCTACAACAATCCTCCCCTCACCCTCAAACCACTCTCCTTTCCCCTCTCTCCCAATCACTTTTCCAGTCAACACTCACCCAGCAGCTCTCCAATCCTCCCAACACTGCCTCCGAGGTCCTGTGCACGGAAGGGGAAGGCCGCCAGCAGCCGTTGTGATATTCAGCTCAGCTGACTGCTGCCGGTCAGCTGATCCCTACCGCACCGGTTTCTTTGCTTCTTCTTGCCATCGTCATCCAGGAGGCCTCTCCGCATCTCCATCATCACCAGGCCTCCCTCATCTTTCAGCAGCGCTGCCCAAAGCAGCGCAGCTCTCCTGCACCGCCCACAATCTCTCTCTCTCTCTCTCTCCTCCATCGTCCCAATCGCGGCTCCACCCCCAAATCCTGTCCTGCCCACTACTTGTGGTCCGCCTCCCAACTACGGCCTGCCTCTCAATCGTGGCCCCAGCACTAGGCCCGACTCAGCGTCCTGCTTCCGATCCCCTCAGGCCTGAGGCAGCGGCAAAAAAAACCAACAAACTTAAAAAAAAAATGAAATCACTGGTATTCCCAGCGCTTCCCCACCTTCAAATCACAACCTGCCCCGAACTCGCGGCTCTCCAACAACTCTCGTGACAGCACTAGGCCCGACTCAGCCCTGCCGATCACAGGAACACTGACCGCGGCAGTAACAAAAAAGAAAAAAATACAAATCACCAGCGCCTACAGCGCTCACCCCCCCCAAAAAAAATGTGGTAACTTTTTAAAAATGTTATTTACACGTGTGAGAAATGACCATAGGTGTTGCTATTTCAGTAATATAGTAGGAGATTAAAATATAATCTTAATGATTTTATCCATGCTGCTATTCTATCATATTGCTGCTAAAAAGAGTATAAAACACTGACAGCTTAAGCCATTCCTTCCCCTTCCCTTTTTTTTTAGTACACTATGAAACCACAAAATGCCTCTACTAAGAACAGATCATTAGAGCTAAAGAGGGAGGGGTGCAGATCTCTTCTTGGCAGTGCAAAGGTGGAAAGTAGGCCTCCACCCCATAACCCCTCCCAACCAGCTTTTATGCAAGCCCTTTTGCAAAATAGATGTTAGAAGGCTTCGCTGCAAAACCCAGTCAGCCCCCTCTTCCCCCCCCCTTGCATCTTGCTGAAAAACAAGAAGTACCAAGAGTTCATCTCCCCCATACCCCCTCCCCAGCTTTTGCACAAGCTTTTTACAAAATATAGATAAACAAAGAAAACCGCAATCTAGCAACGGCAAGTAGAAACACCTGCTAAAAGGTGGCAAGAAGAGGGAACAAAAAAAGGGAAAAGAGCCAGGGGCTTACCGCAGGGGCAGGAATAAGGGAAACTAAAAGCGGGAAGCAAAACAGGGGCAAAGGGTATATAATCTACTATGAAATGATGTAAAGATGTGCCTACTCTTGTATGACACCCGTGCTTGCAAATTCGTGAAAAATAAACTTCTAAGAGACTTTTCACTGATATTTGTGTGTTCACTGACTAATCATTCCCAGAGAGGAATTTGTTTTGTTTCTTACACACAGAGACTGATTCTGCCATAATCAGTCTAAGATTCAAAGAGAGTGAGGGAGAAGTACTTTGGAGAAAAGATTACAGCTATCAGGTAGTGGGAGGGCTCAGGGTGGAAGGGATACCCATTCCAAAGAGCTGACCATTTTTGTGGAAGAAATGTAAAGAGGAGAAAGAGACTGTACTTAATTTTTGTAACTTTTTTCTAGATTAATTTGCTGCTGCAGTGCACTGACCTGAGTATCTATATTTGAACTTTGTGTTTTCCCTGCCATCAGTCAGTAAAGATTTTTATTTTGAACAACAACAATCAGATTTCCAATGTCCTTCCTTCTTACAATATGCACATTGATTTTGTCCTAAAGGAGCTCCTCTTCCTAGAGGTCTTCCTCCTCTGAATGATCCTCTAAATGGTGATCTACCTCTTCCTCTATATCTAGGATATCCTTGATAATAATTTCTCTGGTCTCTCTGGTTAAAATTGGTTTCTTCTAATGCTGCAGCAAGAAGACTGACACTCACTTCATTCGACATCCAGCTTCTCTTTTGTCTTCTTTTTTCTCTTCTATTTCCCTATTTCCATAAACTCTATCAGCCATTGCCTTTAACTGACTAATAGTCATTCCTTCGAATCCCTCTGTCTTCTGGAGTTTGCGACATATATCTGGTGTACAGGAAGAGCCGCCATGAGTACAGAACCCAAAGGGCCTTGAAAAGAGTGAACTTTTTCCTCCTGAGTGGGAGCCCTGAGAGATCATGGGGCCTTGCATGGTCCATGGTCCTCCCCATTTGCCTCTGTGCTTGACTAGACCAGGCTGAAGACTAGACCAGGACAAAGACTAGACCAGGATGAAGACTACTACGAAGACTAAACCCACTCACCTCACTTCCACGAAAGAATGAGTTCTATCAATTGCAGGACCTACCCTCTGGAACTCCATGCCTCCAGACCTCCGCTTAGAGCCTTGCACCCAGAAATTCAAGAAAAAACTAAAGACCTGACTTTTTAAACAGGCATACCCTGGAGAGGGTGGTGGATGCCTGGAATGTCCTTCTGGAGGAAGTGGTGAAGACTAAAACTGAAAGATTTCAAAGCGGCATGGGATAAACACTGTGGATCCATAAAGGCTAGAGGAATGGAATGAAGAGTTGAGCCATGGGGGTGGCTTGCTGGAATGTTAACTACTACCTGGTGATTAATACCCTTACTCAAAAATCCCTTGCACGGTTAATGCAACCCCAACATTGCTCTCTGCTTCAACGGCAAAGGGAAATGTGGAGAAGAGATTTGCATTCAGATAACTACCCTAAACCAATTATAAATTTGATATATATATATCAAGAAAGTCGGTATATAAAAACCCTAAATAAATTAAGCCTGATACATCACTTTGACTGCATAATCAGTATTGCTCTCTGCTTCTACGGCTTCTACGGCAGGGGGAAATGTGGAAAAGAGGATTAGCATTCAGACAACAATCAACAAGGACTGAACTTCATAATCTGGGTAAACAAATATGCTTGGGGGTAGCTTGCTTATTACGGCGGTTACTACCCTAAACCAATTAAGCCTGATACATCACTTTGAATACATATACAGTGCTGCTTTCTGCGTCAACAGTAGGGGGAAGTGAGGAAAACAGGATTTACATTCAGACATCATCCAACAAGGCATCGATCTGTTGCCTCGGCGAATAATAGCATTCTTGAGTGAATGAAACTGCTTTTTGGGGTTTTCAGATGGGCTTCAGATAATCAGGACCAGGCTGAGGTAGTCATGGTTTTTTAGCCCCGAGACTTGGCCAGGCACGGGACACTAAACAGGTCCTATTAGAATGAATCTTTGGGCTGCACAGCAAAGAAGATCAAACATATGTCTCTAAGAAGAAAAGTCTTTATGATTTTGCTTAGTTTTAACAGTGGTTTGAATGTTACTTTAAAATATAGATTTGATGGTTCTGATTATATTGATTATACTACAACAGAAGATATGAAGTGTTTTCAATGTGGAAGTGTGACTCATTTAGTGAATCGATATCCAAAGAAAGAAAGGCAGGATGCAGCTGGAAAAGAAGTTGCAGCTGTGAATAAAGGTATTTGAGATGGTGAATCAGAGTCTGAAGCCAAGGATAATAAATTTGCTTTAGGGAATGAGTCTGGGGCTGACCCTTCTGCAGAAAATGTAATGGGGGGGGGGGGGGAGTGAGAATGTAGAGGCTGCTGCTATGTCACCAACAGGAGCTATGAGGGTGGGGGAGGGTGTTTGCTAGCATAAACTGTAAGACCTTTAAAGCCAGACTTGACCAAATCTCTTGAGATAACTACTAAATAACCTACCGGAATTCCTGATAAATGAGAAAATTGTGTGTCTAAATCTGCTAGGAGTTTATTATTGAATTTTCAGATAAGAAATGCTATTAAAAAATAAAAATTAATACCCCACTAATGGTACAGAGAAATCCTCTAAGCAAATAGAGAAATCAGAAAATGCTAGGGAGTAAGCAGATACCTTAAAAAGCAGCATCACTGAAAATATGGAGTCTATTTTAAAATCTCCTGAGCTGCTGCCTCCTCAGACTTGGCAAACTGTTTCTCCAGAACTTTCCAACTGAATGACTAAAAAGTCTTTGTACCAGTCAGCCTAATTTTCTTCATTAGAAAATGTTTCATGTAACAGAGGCATATTAATTTTTTTCCCTATTAGATATTTAAAAATCCTAGTTTCTTTGTTATTGTTTTTTAAATTTATATTTTATTGAAAAGTTTACCATTTTTACATGAAATAAGAAAGAGAAATTTTGAATCATGATGCAAATACATAAGGAAAAGAAATATGAAAACACAGTCCTCAACCAAGTGTGGGGGAAGTGGAAAATCAAGGTAACATTAAAAATAGGAAAAATAATTAAAACTGAGAGAACATTTATTCCCAGACTCCAGAGGCCTTAACTATTAGTATCAACAGCTTTATCCATAAGGAATGAACCTAAATGAGCTGGGTCAGTAAAAATAAATTAATTCCCTTGAAATGTGATAATGCATTTACATGGGAACTTTAAGAAAAAAGACGCCCCTAGGGCTAAGGCTAACACACACTGTTTATGAAGGAGGAAAGTTTTCCTCCTCATCTGGGTGCCTCTAGCGAAATCAGGGAATATTTGAATTTTCTGGCCACAGAGTTTCTCATTTCTATACTAAAATATTGTTTAAGGACCAAATCCTTGTCAACATCCAAGGCAAAAAATACAAGAAGAGTGGATCGTATTAATATATTATCATTGGAGCTTTAGAGAAAGTCGGAGACATCTACACTCTCAAATGAGGTTAAGGCATCATAAGCTCCATCATACTAGCAACATCCTTCTTCATAATTGCTAAATAATAGCATTTAGAAAGTATCAATTTCTTATCAGGTGCAAATTGCAGTACCTCACAAACATACTCCTGAAATAACTCCCTAGGTGTTAATAATCTTGTTTTAGGAAAGTTTAACAACCTTAAATTTCTGCCCTAATCGTATTTTCTCATAATTCACATTTATTATGTAATATCAAACTATCTTTGATGTTAGCAACTACAGTAGATTGTAAAGTAGTAGCAGTATTAGTTATAGCAGATATTTGAGACTCAACAGAATCCAATCTTTTCTCTAATTCAGACAATTTAGATGAGGCCCTTGAGAAAAAACGACAAAGCAAAGATATGGTCTGAGTCAAAGAGGACTCCATTCACCAGACAACTTTCCAGAAGTCTCTTAAGGTGATATTAACAGGCTCAGATGAATTCTCCCTTATCAAAGTTCCATGCAAAATATGCATGGGAGATATCACTGTGGGTACTGGGATCCTGGTTGAACCTCTTCCAGAGACCCCATTATCCATCATAGGTATAGAAGAGTTAAGGTCTCCCAGCTCTTCTGCATTAACAGGATACATTTCTGCAGCTTTGTTTCCTGCTGGAATAGCCAAGATGTTATTAAAGACATCTAAGTCCACTTTTGGAGACCCTAGAGATCCAGCCAACACCAACCCCTTAGTGTTGGCTGATAATGGGGCATCAATAGCCCCATTACAAGCAAATGCAGAATTAGTGACTCCCTGTAAAGCAGACTGAGGAGGAGGAGCAAGAGATCTGGATCCAGAATTAATGCCTCTGGGCTCGGGAATTCCCCGCCTGGGAAACCAGGATGTTGTAACAATAAGTCCATAGGACCTCTTACCGGTGTTGATGCACTCACAGGTCCCGCAGGCTTTGCTTTTCTATTCTTCCCCATAGGTAGGTTCTGGAATGAAAAACTGACCTAGGCGTATGCACCTTTTTTTGTGCAGCTTTGGCTGTGTGCTGGAGGCTGCGCACTGCTAGGTGCTGGATTTTATAGTCCCAGCACCTCAGGATGATGTCACAGCAGGTCACCTCCTCCTCAAGGGTCCTTTGATCTCCTGCTGGCAAAATTGGCTCTGTCAGGACAGCTGGTATGCCTTTCACAGCCCCCTCACATGCTGCAGAGCACTGGATTTTATAGTTTCAATACCTTGGGATAACATCACTGCAGGCCGCCTCCTCCTTGACGGTCCTCCAATCCCCTGCTGGCAAAAACAGCTCCATCAGGGCAGCTGGTATGCTTCTCACAGCTCCCCCTTTGTTAATAAGAACATAAGAACATGCCATACTTGGTCAGACCAAGGGTCCATCAAGCCCAGCATCCTGTTTCCGACAGTGGCCAATCCAAGTACCTGACAAGTACCCAAACATTAAATAAATCTCAAGCTACTATTGCTTATTAATGAATAGCAGTTTATGGATTTTTCCTCTAGGAACTTATCCAGTGCGAAAAGCAGAATATAAATCTAAATAAATAAATAAACTAATAAAAATAAATAAATCCAAACCTTTTTTAAACCCAGTTACACTAACTGCTGTAACCACATCCTCTGGCAACGAATTCCAGGGTTTAACTATGCACTGAGTGAAAAAGAATTTTCTTTGATTTGTTTTAAATAAGCTATTTGATAACTTCATGGAGTGCCTCCTAGTTCTTCTAATATCTGAGAGAGTAAATAACTGATTTACATTAACGTATTCAAGTCCTTTCATGATTTTGTAGACCTCTATCAGTTGTCTCTTCTCCAAACTGAACAGCCCTAACATCCTTAGCCTTAACTTATAGGGCAGCCATTCCATCCCCCTTATCATTTTGGTCACTCTCCTCTGTACTTTCTCCATTGCAACTATATCTTTTCTGAGATGCACTAACCAGACTTGCATACACTACTCAAGGTGTGGTCTCACCATGGAGCGAAACAGAGACATTATGACATTTTCCATTTTATTCACCATTCCCTTCCTAATAATTCCCAACATTCTGTTTGCTTTTTTGACTGCTGCAGCACGTCATCATTCACTGCTATACACTCTAATTCTTCTTTCTTACTTCTGAGGCTTCTAGCATTAGCATACAAACATTTCAAACTGTGTTTTTTGTTAGTATTAACATTCTGCTTTTCGGTTGACAGGGATAAATTGGAATTTTTTTAATCATAGGCACTTGGACTACTTTTCCTATTATTGCAACCTCTCTGTTGGGATGTCCTAACTCTAATGGTTCATTAGTATCATTTGAAGACACCTCCCTCTAAACCATGAGCTGCTGAGCGACTGTTGGCTTTCCTCTTAGAGCAGCTTTTAAACTAAATCAATCTCCTATTTAAAGGTTAGCACCAGCAGCCTGGTTCCACCCTGGTTAATGTTTTTATATTCATAAATATTAGTGAAGATTGTGTAAGAGCAGTGAAGACCATTACGTAATCAGTTGGACTTGCTTGGCTGAATCTAAATTTGTCAAAACATCACTGCTTTTGCACATAAAATAAAATTGATACACAGGACTGGTGCTAGCTTTTTTACTGCCCTGTGTGAACAATTACTACCTCCCTCACCCATTCATTCATTACCTGTCCCAGGCCCACCAAAAAACAAGCCCAGCACCCTCCAGTGATACAAACTTTAAATAAAAACTGCCCCCCCCCACTGAAACCCATGGTTGGTGCAAGGGTATTAGATGCCCTATGCAAACCTTATTGCCTTGCACAATACCCCTCCCCCATCCTGTTCCACACAAATGAGTTATGCATTTATAATAACATTTTACATGAAAAATATCAAAGTACAGTATTCTGAGGTAAAAGTATCATTTACAAAATATTTACATTGTTAAGGATGTGGACTCTTTAGCCAAGATGAGGTTGGCGCTACCACCAAGAGGGGATCCCTAATGGTCCTCTGATGGTCCTAGTCATCGGTAGGTGGTGCGGGCGGAGAAAACCCGCTGGCGCTTCCCTTATACCAGCCCTCGTTCCCCGCAGGTTGAGTCCTTGGGTACTAGGGCCGACAGGACTTAGGTGGGGTCTCTCGAGGCGAGGAATCAGAGGAGACGGCTGAGGCAGCATTGAACAGGTAGAAGTAAAGGCAGGCAGCAGACGAGCGGAACCAAGAGCAGGCCGGAGGTCAAGCCGGGCAGCGAACAGGCGTAGTCAGAAAAACAGGCTGGAGGTCAGGGCAGGCGGAGGTCAAGCAGAGTCAAGCAGGCAGGGTCAGAACCAGGAGATCAATCCGAAGACAGGAATGCTGGATGAGGAACAAGGAGCAAGGCAGGAATGCTGGATCAGGAACAAGGAACTGGAACTGGAACTCGCACTCAAATACTGAGCTGGGCTCGTTGCTGAGGCGAAGTGGTTGTGGCAGGACCAGGTATAAATACCCGGGGAGTCTGACGTCATCTCCACAAGACAAGAAGGGTTTTCCCGCCGCTGGTCCTTTAAATTCAGCAAAGTAATGCGTGTGCACATCTAAGGGGCCAGGCAGAGAGCAGAGCATCGGTGGCGTGGGACTGCCACAAGAGCAGCCCGCGGCTGTGGCATCCGGTGAGAGGAGATGACGATGGGGGAGGCCGGCACGGGCTTCCTGCCTGTCCAGGTGAGGGGGCTCAGCTGCAGTCTCCTGCGGCCGGGGACCCTAACATGTATGCACCTCTGTGATACCAACTAGAAATCCTATAAAAACACACTAGGAATCCATATGGTTTTAGGCCTATTGTAACATGTGTTGTGTGTGGGCTTGACCCTCCAAAAGGCCTAAAACATTAATATACCGGTACTTCCTATTAGGAGAATTCCTCACCTCAGTCACACATGCAGAACATAAACAGTGGTTTCCAGTTCAGTTTTTGTCTGTGCACAGACAAAAACTGAACTGGAAACCTCAAAGTTACGCGCCCCGGCCGATGGCCGGCCTGTGATCCCGGGCACAGCGGCAAATGGCATCCATTTTCATTACTGGCAGATGGCTGGTTATGAAAACTGATGCCGAGTTTACCGGCGTCTGTCTTTATAACCTGCAGCCGCCGCGGGGTTGCTTTAGCAAAGAGGCATTAATGTCACGCAAGCAACCCTAGCACCTCCTTGCTAGCACAACCCCCTAATTTTCCTATTGCATGGCGCTCCCCTTGCGGGTGCCATGCGTTCGTTAAGAAAGCGGACGCTGAAAAGTCAGCGCCCGCTTTCTGCGAAAATTATTGCATCGGCCCCTAAGACTTAGAGGACTGTGTATGATTTAAACCCAATGCAAATAATCCACAAACAAGAATGGAGAGCAGACTCTGCATGCAGTAATCAAAATAGTAAACAAGAGAAGTGCAGAGCAAAATGAAGATCCACACAAATGTCTTATTCTTAATTGTACATTTTTACTTGGTACGGCAACTCCACTGTTTTGTAATGCACATAACGATTCAAAGAGGGTCCCCCGACATGGACCCTGTGTTTCTCTGCAAGGCTGCGTCGGGAGGCACAATCATTGGAGTATCACATCTAAAAATAAACACATAAATTGGTAACATTGTGGGACCATATAATGATGGGATAAAGCCAGTATATTAAAAAGATAATCACATACCTGTGTCGGTTTCAACATAAGGTAACAGGGAGCACAGAGATTAGAGGAATAGAACAGATCTTTAAACGCTGTGATTTGGCACGAAAAGCACCAGTCAATCAGAAAAGGTAAAAAAATGAGAACCAATCAGGATGTGAAGGAGAACTGTACACATAGCAGAGTTAGGTGAAATAGCTCCATTCATTATTCAGAACATGTGGAGAGAGACTATTGAGAGTGTAAATCCATTTCTGCTCTTTTCGGATGAGCATTTCTGAAAAACTCCCCCCATGAAGTGAAGGAGATAACACATCAATGATAAAGAATTTCAAATCAGAGACAGTATGAGACTGAGCCAACCAGTGTGCAACTAAGGAGGCATTTTCTTGTTGATTATTGATATTCAACCAGGGTTCGATAAGTCTTGTCTTGATCATATGTGTCGTTTTTCCAATGTATAATTTCTGGAAAGGACAAATAATAACATAAATCACACCTAATGATAAACAATTAGAAACAAAATGTAAATGTCAATGAAACACTATTTTAAAAACAGGATGAGTGAAAGAGTAAAGGGAAAGAGAGTGAGCAAACTGAACATTTGCTGCAAGGGCTATGACTACCCAGTGACAGAGGTGAGGAGATAGGTGGACATAATTCAGAATGAACTAAAAGGTCCCGAAGATTCTTACCGCGATGAAAAGTAAACCAAAGGGGACCATTAAAGATTACATGCATGGAAAGCAGAGACTAATAACGATGAATAATGGCAGTAAGTGCCTGGCTATGGTTAGATGCTATTAGTTTGCAGAAGCGACTTACCCGGGTTGAACTACCGTACATGCTTCTATCCTGATTGAATATTGTCACATTAAAAGGATCCCTCGGAGCCTTAGAATGCAGAAGGAACCTCACTTACATGTTGAAAATAAGGAGTTCCTGATGCTTTAGAACCAAATCCTTAACAAGTGTTTGTTTGACTTAATGCTATTAGTTATTGAAACCACTAAACAACTGGCATCTAGGCTACAGGACAAGCTCTCAGTACAAATTGAGGCCATCAAAAGTAACTCCTCAATTGACTCTTTTGACTAATTTGAAATTCTTTATCATTGATGTGTTATCTCTTCCACTTCGTGGGGGGAATTTTTCAGAATTGCTCATCCTAAAAGAGCAGAAATTGATTTACACTCTCGATAGTCTCTTTCCACTTGGTCTGAATAATGAGATCAAATGGAGCTATTTCACCTAACTCCGCTATGTGTACAGTTCTCCTTCACATCCTGATTGGTTCTCATTTTTTACCTTTTCTGATTGGCTGATGCTTTTTGTGCCAGATCACAGTGTTTAAAGGTCCGTTTTATTCCTCTAATCTCTGTGCTCCCTCTTACCTTCTGTTGAAACCGATACAGGTATGTTTATTTTTATTATTTATTATTTTTTTTTATATACCGACATTCGATCTCAATCGAGATATCACATCGGTTTACATTCAGATACTGTAGGTATTTCTCTATCCCCAGAGGGCTTACAATCTAAGTTTTGTACCTGAGGCAATGGAGGGTAAAGTGACTTGCCCAAGGTCACAAGGAGTGACAGCAGGACTCGAATGCTGGTCTCCTGGTTCGAGTCCTGTCTTTTTAATATACCGGCTTTATCCCATCATTATATGGCCCACAATGTTACCAATGGCAATTTGTGTGTTTATTTTTAGATGTGATACTCTTTGTCCCTCCGATGCATCCTTGCTGTGAAACACGGGGTCTGTGTCTGGGGACCCTCTTTGAAACGTTATGTGCATTACAAAACAGCGGAGTTACCGTACCAAGTAAAAATTTACAATTAAGAATAAGACATTTCTGTGGATCTTCATTTTGTTCTGCACTTCTCTTGTTTACTATTTTGATTAAAACCAATGTAACCATGCCGTTTCTGCACTGACCTGATGAAGAGAGGATAACTCTGGAAAGCTTGTCACAGATGTCTTGTAAGTCAAATAAAAAGGTGTGCTGGCCCTTAATTACATGTATCCAAGTGGACTAAAAAGGCAACCACAATGCTTTGCTGCAGAATTTTCTAACTCTTGCCACAGAATCTACCCTGGAGCTGCAGCAGGAAATTGGGGACTGTAGGTAAAGTTAACTTTTAGGTTTAAAGCTAATCAGAATCATATAGAGATTTGAGATGACTTTATGTGAAGATAAAAGTATATATTTCTAGTACGATACAATTTTTACAGAAATCCTAGAAACAAAAAGCAATTTTGTGATGTAATGAGAGACCTGAGGCTGTAGTGTGAGTTTCCCCGCCTGTTTAAAACAATCTCTTTAACATTGTCATCAAGTGTGTCATCGGACCAGTGGTTGGCAACTACAGTGCACCAGTTCTTTCTGTGGTCAGTTTTTCCTATTTCTTTCACCAATGTTTTATGTCGCTATCCTGTTTGTTTTGTTTCTCATGTTTGCACTCCGAATTGCCTTCTAATAGTAACTTGGCTAGCTTGACACCAGAATCTCTAAGAGCATGACCAGCAACTCTCATTTTTCTTTTGAACAGATCTTCTTTCAAGGATCTCCCAGCTCCCTTCATCTCGTGCACCCATTCAAAATAATTTCCTTCCAGCTAATCTTCAGAATTCTTGTGTAGTGCCAAATTTCAAATGTGTACATTTTTTTGATAGTCTCTTTACTATTATAAATCTATTTTTCTCTTTTGATTCCTACCACTGAGAAGACAGATGTATGTATGAAGCAGCCTTTAATTGTAGATCTAAGTTCATAATAAGGAGTCTCAAAAACAAATTTGAACTTTCCCAGTTCTTTTTTTACATCTGTTAAACATTTTCTTCTTCTGTGATTCAACTACCTAGATATTTATATTCTTTGGTTTGTTCCAGTTTATTGTTCACCAAATATTTATAACAAGTTGGATGTTTTGTTTGCTGATTAAGATGATTTTCATCATTTTGGCATTCAAGTTCATTCCATAGGTCTTGCAGGTTATGCATAATCCATTTATCTACGCTTTTAGATCTTTTTCCTGGAAACCATTAGCATTGTATCATCAGTATATCAAATTCTTTGTTAGATTTATACCAGGGGTCCTCAAACTATGGCCCGCAGGCCAGACCCAGCCTGCTGAGCTGGTTTGAGCAGTCCACCATGATTTTCCATTGTGTGACCGAATCTGGCCAACAGAGGAAGTTTTATTTTATTTTATTGTATGCATGGCAGCAACAGCAGAAAGGTTGGCTGGTGATACAGTACTAATAGTTTCTAGACAAAAAAAAAAGATCTAAAAGAGTAGGTAAATGGTTTATTCATAGCCTGCAAGACTTATGGAATGAGCTTGAACACAAAGATTATCATCTTAATCAGCAAACAAAACATCCATATCATAAATATTTGGTGAACTTTTTTTTCAGGTACTTCGGAGAAAGGAGGTGTTATTGTAAGATTAAAAACAGAATGGAAGCAATGTGTAGAAAGGGACAATGAGAAAGCCAAATTGCTACAGTACTTCTATTCATTGTGCTTACTGAAGAATACCTTGGAGAAGGACCAATGATGATTCACAAGGGTATGGATGGAAGTGGAGTAGATTAGGGATGTGAATCCCCCAAACGGCAACAATACGATTCCCTCCCCCTCCCAGCCGAAATCGATCGTTAAGACGATCGAGGACACGATTCACATCCCTAGAGTAGATACTACACCATTAATGGAAGAGGATGTTTGTATGGAACTTGAGAAATTAAATATAGACAAAGCCATGGGGTCAGATGAGATAAATCCAAGGATACTAAGGGAACTCAGAGAGGTTCTGGCAGTTCCAGATGGACTCGTTCAAAAGATCATTGGAGACAAGAATGGATTCATAGGATAGGAGAATGGTGGTTTTGATCATGTAAAGATTTCTAAGAGTGTATTTTAGCCTGGAGGATACTACTTGCTTCCCCCTCCCTTTTCTCTCTCTTTTTCTGGAGAATATTGGCAAGGCTAGTGAAACTTATCATTTATTACCGTATATACGATCCGAGAATCTCATGAATAAATAAGCTTTTATCTCAGAATCAGACCTTTATTTTCAGACATTTCAAACTTACTACTCAGAATAATACACACAACTTATGACTCTTATGTAAGAAACATATATTGCAATCCTTAACACAGCATGTATTTATAATGATTATAGCTTACCATATTATTTACAAACTCAGAGCACTACACCTCAGGATAATCTTATCTTACTTAGGATGTTATTAATAAACTTAGCTAAGAATCTCGATAACTTTAGAAGATTAGCCTTAGTCTCACCACTGATAAAAAGAAACGACCCTGGCGAGTCCAGGGTCGTGGAGGGTAACATGGGCGCGAGCAGAGCGCGGGGCGGAGAGAAGGAAAGGGGGGAGCGGAGAGGGGGGATCCGGCTGGGCACCAATGGGAGGCGGCAAAATTCAAAAGCTGTCCTCCCATTGGTGCATTGCTGGGTATTAGTGGTCAGTGCAGGAGCGGACGGCAGTTGGAAATCAGGCAGCGGAGCAAGCGGAGGGTTCTTTGCTTCCCGCCCTCCCTCCCTTGAATGTTTGGGGTTCGGAATGTCTTTTGGTGCTTGTCGCAGTTGGAGGCGGAAAACCCGAGCCATATGCTGTATTGTGTATTGGAATTATGTTATGGACTGTTCGGAGGGGGGGGGAGGAATGCCCGTGTAACTTGGTGCCGTTACACGGGAAGGCCTAAAGAGCAAGGGGGGGGCCGATGCTCAGGCCGCAAAGCTTACCCTCGCCGATGCCGTGGCGGGGTAAGTGGGGGGGGGGGGGGGGCAGGACACTGGCTTACCACCGGGCCGCGGTGGTAAGCGAAGAAGAGGAGGTGGCCAAGGAGGTGGAGGGGGGGGCGTGGTTATTGGAAAGCATGTTAAGATAGTGGCTCGGGTTAGGTTAATAAACTGTGGCCTTTGTTAATACCATACAGTTGTCAATTGTGTTTATTTGCAAGGGGGGGGAGAGGGACGAAAAGGGCTGCCGGAGCGAAGGTCTCACGTCCCTATGTTACTTTTCTGTGCTGAACCGGGAAAAAAGCGAAAGCTCCCAGAGCCTGTCTCTGCTGATAGGAGCACATATTAGTGTCTCCAGTTGCCTGCTGATCCCTGGAAAAGAATAAGACAGGTTCAACTCAGACTGCCAGCTAGCAGCTTGATGGCTTGGCTGCAGGGTGGGGCAGAGAACAATGGCTAGGGTGTTTTCTTCTGATGGTAATAATGGACCTTCTTCACTTCCATCCTCATGAGCTCCTCTCTCATGCTGTTTTTATGAGCCCAGATATGCATATTCAGGAACTCATACATAGTAAAAGAGTAGTACAAAATAGGGTCTCTTCTTCATTTCAAACTGCTGTCCACACCCCCCCCCCCCCTCTAGCTGGGACTCCCCTAGAAGATCATCTATCGGGGCTCGTGATCGGGTTGCATGACCTCTGACCAGGGAGTTGACCTGGCCATATGACCGAGGTGACCTGTCCGATAAGACCATCTTCCAGGATTGGAGGGTCTCATCTATAGGCAGAATTGAGTTTTACTTCAGGTGTTAGATCAGTTATTTATTTATTTATGTATTTATTTATTTATTTATTTATTTATTTAAGGTTTTTTTATACCGGCATTCATGAACTCGTTCACATCATGTCGGTTTACAGATAACAGGGGTGCGAATAATACAACCAAACATAAATAACGTGATGAAGAGAAGCAGTTACAATTAACAAGGGCTAATGAACTGGGAATGTAAGAAATAGAAAGAGATAGAGGAGGTTAATTATATACAAAAGTACAATATAAATATGGCGTCTCATATATACAGTCTCTGAGTAGAGAATTTATTTGTGGTGCATATTAGGTAGAGTTCGGGAGTTATGTCTCTCTCTCTCATACACACACACACACACACACACACACACACACATACCTGGCCTGTATTGTCTATGTCAAGTCTATTTATAGAGAAGTTATATTCCTTCAGAGGGGTATAGTTAACAGCGTGTGCTGGCAGATCAGATAACGCAGTCATGTATTTTTATTCTAGCCAAAATTCATCCTCTCTGTATTTTCCCTGAAGGTCAAGCATCCATTTTGTGAGGCAGAATTCATATTTTGCTGCATATAGTAGTAAAACTTCAGATCTCTCCCTACATTCCCTCTTCACAAAAGTGGTAAAAGAGAGGAGGATAGAAACTACAGGCCAGTAAGCCTGATGTCAGTAGAAGAAAATTAATGAAAATACTGCTGAAGGAAAACAAGTGAACTGCCTATTATCCAATGGGTTGCAAGATCCCACGAAGGATGGTTTTTACAGAGGCAGATCATGTCAAACAAATCTGAATGAAATTTTAAATTCTGTGGCTAGAAATTGTATTTATTAATTTATTTTACAATTTTCTGTTAACTTTACCAAGTGGTTTATATAGTGCAATCCAAAAATACATATATCACACAATAATGATGATAAGATACTATATAATAAAAATGATTAAAAATAATTAATTAATTAGATCAAGAGCCAATATCAGGATTTCAGCAAAGCTTTAAATATCATCCCATATAGGAGACTTATGAATAAACAGGTGACAGAAAATTATTTAGAGCTGTTAAATAACAAGCAGATTGTGATAAATTGCAGGAGGACCTTGCAAGATTGGAAGACTGGGCAGTCAAATAACAGATGAAATTTATTGTGGACAAGTGCAAAGAGATACACATAGGGAAAATTAACCCACATTGTAGTTAAACAATGTTAGGGTCCATATTAGGTGATATCGCCCACAAAAAAGATTTGGGTATCATAGTAGACAATATATTGAAATCATCAGTTCAAAGTAATAAATAAAGTGCTGCAGTGGTCAAAAAAGCAAATAGAATGTTAGAAATTATTATAAAAGTAACAGTGAATAAATTGGAGAATGTCATAGTACCTCTATTTCGCTCAGTGGTGAGATCAAACCTTGAGTACTGTGTGCAATTCTGGTCGCCACTGTTATGTTATGAGTAAAGTCAATAGTGGACCCTTGGGCCGGCTGAGGTGGACAGCGTCCACAGGAGTTAATAAGCCGGGAGGCGGCACTCAGCTGGAGCGGACTGATGGCGTCTTCACCCTGGAAACCCAAGACCCCCCCAGGAGGAGCCCGTAGGGGTCCGAGTCACTGGGACTTAGGAGAATCGTGAATGAGTCCAAGGTCTGTGGCTGGCTGAAGACAAAGGAGAATCGTGAAGAAGACCAAGGTTCGAGGCTGGCAGAAGACAAAGGAGAATCGTGAAGAAGACCAAGGTTCGAGGCTGGCAGAAGACAAAGGAGAATCGTGAAGAAGACCAAGGTTCGTGGCTGGCTGAAGACAAAGGAGAATCGTGAAGAAGACCAAGGTTCGTGGCTGGCTGAAGACAAAGGAGAATCGTGAAGAAGACCAAGGTTCGTGGCTGGCTGAAGACAAAGGAGAATCGTGAAGAAGACCAAGGTTCGTGGCTGGCTGAAGACAAGGAGAATCAGGAACCGGAGCTGGAGTCAGGATATGTAGACAGCAAGTAGAGCCCAGAGCTGGAGCCAAGGCACAGCAGGACCAAACAGAACCTGACCTGGAAGCAAGGCACGGCTGGGACAAGCTGGAACCGGAGCTGGAAGCAAGGCACGGCTGGAACAAGCAGGAACCAGGGCTGGAAGCAAGGCACGGCTGGAACAAGCTGGAACCGGAGCTGGAAGCAAGGCACGGCTGGAACAAGCAGGAACCAGGGCTGGAAGCAAGGCACGGCTGGAACAAGCAGGAACCAAGGCTGAAAGCAACGCTGGGAAGCAACTAAGCACACAGTAGAGTGACCTCGTTGCAAAGGCAAAGCAAGGAAGTCAGACGCTGGTTTAAATAGCCGGCCAGCGTCTGACGTCAGGAACGGGGCGGTTCAGCACTTCCGGGTGCTGGACCTTTAAGAGCCCCCTGCTCGCGCGCGCGCGTTGCCTGGCAGTGGGAGAAGTCTGAGTCGTCCCTCGGCAGCGTCTCCACGTGGAGAGAGACGCTGCCATGCGGCCCTGCAGGCCCCAGGAGCAACGGAACGCGGCGAGACCGGGAGAGGCAGCAGAAAGGTAAGGACCCGGTCGCTAGCCTAGCGACCGGGACCGCAACAGCCACATCTCAAGAAAGATATAGTTGAATTGGAAAAGGTTTAGATAAGGGTGACTAAAATGATAAAGAGGATAGAATTGTAGGCAATTATGATTTTACTAGCGATCTCGCAGTTAGAGAATTATATGAGTCTGTTTGTCTGAAGGGAGGGATTACCAAAATAACCCAGCATTTCTCATGAGCAAAAACACATTGTTACAGAAACATCCTTGGCATCAGGAACTTATCAGATTATAAGAGTAATAGAATCACATCATCTTAGCTTAAACTTGCATAAAAGTGCTAAGTCCTAGCTAACTAAACCTTGAGAATAAAACTGAGAGTTTAACCTCTTGCTTCTCACCACTGTGAAGAGTTCTTGTGATCCTTGTTCAGGGGTGAAGTTGGTTTCTGGATCTCACTCTCTGATATTTCCACTTGCTTCAAACCTGGTGGTATAGAGCTACAGGGGCCCTCTTTGTCACTGGAAAACAACAAAAGGGGTGCTCAGCCCAGTTATTCATAACTGTAGGAAAGCAAGAATTAAGTGTTGCGGAGGTTGCCCCTTGGCTCAAGGTGGAGTTGACACTACCCATGGGGAAGCTCCCACGGGTCCCCACCATCAGGAGGCAGAGCAGAATGGGAGGCGGAGGCCGACTGGAGCTTCACCAATACCAGCTCTTGTTCCCCGCTGGTTGAGCCCTTGGGTACCGGGGCCGGCTGGTCTTAGGCAGGCCTCCACGTGGTTGATCCCGAGAAAGATGTTCAAGGCAGGATGCCAGGAAGCAATGGAGACACAGGGTCTGAAGGAACTGAGTTCAAGAAAGGGCCTGGATCCAGAAGCCCAGACAGACTGAGGCAGGCTAGTGAACAGGAACAGGTTAAGTTCGGGCTTGTAAGTAGGCAAGAGCCTAAGAAAGTCCAAGCAGTCAGCTGGAGGCAAAGTCAAGTTCAGGCTGGAGTCAGAGCAGGCGGCTGGAGACAAGGTCAGGTATAAGCTGAAGTCAGGGCAGGCGGCCGGAGACAAGGTCAGATGCAAGCTGAAGTCAGGGCAGGCAGTTGGAGACAAGGTCAGATGCAAGCAAGGGTCAGAGCCAAAGAATCCATCCAAGGTGTGGTCAGGAACAAGCGAGGGTCAAAGCCAGGAATCCATCCAAAAGGTAATCAGGAACAAGTGAAGGTCAGGAACAGGAAACTGGTACTGGAACTTGGGAACTGGAACAGGAACGCAGGACTGGAATAAACATGCACAGGTGCAGGAACAGGAACACGAAGGAGTAGCAACTAAGCACACAACAGAAAGCATAGAGACCTGTTGCCAAGGCAAAGACTGGATGGCGGGACCTGCCTTAAGTAGCAGGGCCCAGCAATGTCATCATCCGGGGCCGCGGGAAGGTTTCCCGCCGCGGCCCCTTTAAAGTCAGGGAAGACGGCCTCCATCCTACGTGGATGTTTTAAGCGAATAGCCAGAACGACGGATAACATGTATTATCGGGAAATGCAGTTTAAGTTTTTTAATCGAGCCTATATATCCCCACAAACGGCCACACATTTTATACCGGAGTCCAAGGCACAGTGCCCCCGGTGTGGCCAAGGTTTAGGTACGTTGTCCCATGCCTTTTGGACCTGCCCGCCTATTTTTCGCTTTTGGCGGTGGGTTGCAGAATATATGGCCGATTTATTAGATAAGGCATTCCCAATCTCCCCGTTGTGGTTACTCTTCGGATGTATTTCCCCAATACGTATCCGTGATCCTGGCTCTCGCATGTTACTACGCAAGGCCTGCTTGGTAGGGATGAAAATGATCCTTCTACAGTGGAGGTCCTTGGAGTTCCCCTCTTTTTGGGTGTGGAGGAATGGGCTGCATCAGCTGATGATAATGGAGAAATTGGCGTCCCATTCATCCCCTCAGAATAGACGTCGATTTCTCACAAGGTGGGAGTTGTATATACAGTCGCTATCACACCATGCCTGCAGCTTAGTCTTAAATGATTAAACAAGTAGGGGCCCAACTTAGACACAAGGTAATGTTATTTGATTAATGGCTGAATATGAATGGCTTGCTATCAAGTACACTCACTCCGAGGGGGGTTGGGGGGGATGGGAAGGGGGAGGGGGATAAAATCTTGGTTTCTTATATTGCTGTACTACTTGGGCTGTGAGGTGCTCAGAGCACACACCTCACAGTAGTGTTGTGTGTTATTGCTGTTTTTGTAAAATTCAATAAAAAGTTTAAACATAAAGTCAGGGAAGGCACGCGCCTAAGGCAAGGTAACTGGAATTACATGGTGGCAATGTCTTCCCTCCGCACATGAGGGGAGACCTGACTGGGACCAGAGGAAGCCATGGAGCAGCCGGAGGATCCTGGGGAAATGGTAGAAGCGCGAGCGCGTAGGTGGCTGCCTACCGCTGCCAAAGAGGAAGGGCCAGCTCTGGGACCTGGGCGTCTGGGGTGAGTAGTAGAGATGTGAATCGTTTTCCATATTGTCTTAACGATAGAAATCGTGTGGCAGGGCAAGAAAATCGTGTTAGGCACGATTTTTTAGTTAAAAAATCGTTAAAAATCGTTTTTTCCGATTAGTGCGCACTAACTCGAGTTAGTGCGCACTAACGGGAGTTAGTGCGCACTAACTGGGAGTTAGTGCGCACTAACTGAAAATGATACAATTTGACACTTTTCAGGTCAGTTAAGGTCAGTTTAGGAAAGAATATGTATTCCTATTGCCTGCCCTCTTATTTATTCATGTTACCAAGCTTTCCACTGACAGTATATGGGGGATGGGAAATGGAAACAGTTGGTAGCTTGACAAAACAAGTAATGTGATCAGTCAATGTGACTAGAACTTGTGCCCTAACACTGATACCAGGGGTATTGTGATCTTCCTGCACACAGTGCCCTATCCCTATTAATACCAGGAGTGTTGTGATCTTCCTGCACACAGTGCCCTAACCCTGGCACCAGGGGTGTTGTGATCTTCCTGCACACAGTGCCCTATCCCTATTAATACCAGGAGTGTTGTGATCTTCCTGCACACAGTGCCCTATCCCTATTAATACCAGGAGTGTTGTGATCTTCCTGCACACAGTGCCCTAACCCTGGCACCAGGGGTGTTGTGATCTTCCTGCACACAGTGCCCTATCACTATTAATACCAGGAGTGTTGTGATCTTCCTGCACACAGTGCCCTAACCCTGGCACCAGGGGTGTTGTGATCTTCCTGCACACAGTGCCCTATCCCTATTAATACCAGGAGTGTTGTGATCTTCCTGCACACAGTGCCCTAACCCTGGCACCAGGGGTGTTGTGATCTTCCTGCACACAGTGCCCTATCCCTATTAATACCAGGAGTGTTGTGATCTTCCTGCACACAGTGCCCTATCCCTATTAATACCAGGAGTGTTGTGATCTTCCTGCACACAGTGCCCTATCCCTAATACCAGGGGTGTTGTGATCTTCCTGCACACAGTGCCCTATTCCTGATACCGGGGGTGTTGGGATCTTCTTGCACACATCCCGGTATCAGGGATAGGGCACTGCATGCAGGAAGATCACAACACTCCTGGTATCAGGAATAGGGCACTGTGTGCAGGAAGATCACAACACCCCTGGTATTAGGGATAGGGCACTGTGTGCAGGAAGATCACAATACCCCGGAGGAGTGAGGGTCAGGCAGCTCCCCCCTGTCTGTGAAGCCAGCCTCTCACTAGTAATGCAGGGAGGGAGCTGTCTCAGACTTCACCATCCTCCCCCCCCTCACCCACACACCATTCACTAGCTGGGACATGGGGGAAGTCAGGAGTGAGGGTCAGGCAGCTCCCCCCTGTCTGTGAAGCCAACCTCTCACTAGTAATGCAGGGAGGGAGCTGTCTCAGACTTCACCATCCTCCCCCCCCCCCCCCTCACCCACACACCATTCACTAGCTGGGACAAGGGGGAAGTCAGGAGTGAGGGTCAGGCAGCTCCCCCCTGTCTGTGAAGCCAGCCTCTCACTAGTAATGCAGGGAGGGAGCTGTCTCAGACTTCACCATCCTCCCCCCCCCTCACCCACACACCATTCACTAGCTGGGACATGGGGGAAGTCAGGAGTGAGGGTCAGGCAGCTCCCCCCTGTCTGTGAAGCCAGCCTCTCACTAGTAATGCAGGGAGGGAGCTGTCTCAGACTTCACCATCCTCCCCCCCCCTCACCCACACACCATTCACTAGCTGGGACATGGGGGAAGTCAGGAGTGAGGGTCAGGTAGCTCCCCCCTGTCTGTGAAGCCAGCCTCTCACTAGTAATGCAGGGAGGGAGCTGTCTCAGACTTCACCATCCTCCCCCCCCCCTCACCCACACACCATTCACTAGCTGGGACATGGGGGAAGTCAGGAGTGAGGGTCAGGCAGCTCCCCCCTGTCTGTGAAGCCAGCCTCTCACTAGTAATGCAGGGAGGGAGCTGTCTCAGACTTCACCATCCTCCCCCCCCCCCTCACCCACACACCATTCACTAGCTGGGACATGGGGGAAGTCAGGAGTGAGGGTCAGGCAGCTCCCCCCTGTCTGTGAAGCCAGCCTCTCACTAGTAATGCAGGGAGGGAGCTGTCTCAGACTTCACCATCCTCCCCCCCCCTCACCCACACACCATTCACTAGCTGGGACATGGGGGAAGTCAGAAGTGAGGGTCAGGCAGCTCCCCCCTGTCTGTGAAGCCAGCCTCTCACTAGTAATGCAGGGAGGGAGCTGTCTCAGACTTCACCATCCTCCCCCCCCCCCCCTCACCCACACACCATTCACTAGCTGGGACATGGGGGAAGTCAGGAGTGAGGGTCAGGCAGCTCCCCCCTGTCTGTGAAGCCAGCCTCTCACTAGTAATGCAGGGAGGGAGCTGTCTCAAACCTCACCATCCTCCCCCCCCCCCTCACCCACACACCATTCACTAGCTGGGACATGGGGGAAGTCAGGAGTGAGGGTCAGGCAGCTCCCCCCTGTCTGTGAAGCCAGCCTCTCACTAGTAATGCAGGGAGGGAGCTGTCTCAGACTTCACCATCCTCCCCCCCCCCCCCCTCACCCACACACCATTCACTAGCTGGGACATGGGGGAAGTCAGGAGTGAGGGTCAGGCAGCTCCCCCCTGTCTGTGAAGCCAGCCTCTCACTAGTAATGCAGGGAGGGAGCTGTCTCAGACTGGTATCAGGGATAGGGCACTGAGTGCAGGAAGATCACAACACCCCTGGTATCAGGAATAGGGCACAGGTTCTAGTCATATTGACTGATCACATTACTTTTTTTTGTCAACTACCAACAGTTTTCATTTCCCATCCCCCCAACCATCACCTCAGTTGGAAGCTTGGTAACATCAATAGATAAGAGGGCAGCCAGCCAATAGGAATACATATTCATTCCTAACTGACCTTTACTGACCTGGATAGTGTCAATAATTTGTATCATTTTCTGTTAGTGTTCCTGAGTTTCCATTTCCATTTCCCATCCCCCCAACCATCACCTCAGTGGGAACCTGGTTAACATCAATAGATAAGAGGGCAGCCAGCCAATAGGAACACATATTCATTCCTAACTGACCTTTACTGACCTGGAAAGTGTCAATTTGTATCATTTTCAGTTAGTGCGCACTAACTCGAGTTAGTGCGCACTAACACGATTTAACGATTTTTAACGATAAATCGTTAGAATTTCTATTGTATCGTGTTCTATAACGATTTAAGACGATATTAAAATTATCGGACGATAATTTTAATCGTTAAAAAACGATTCACATCCCTAGTGAGTAGGGCCGGTCGCAGGTCTGCCGTGGCTGGGACTCGCAACATTAAGTTTCTGCTGGTCCTCAGGTTTAGCCCATGAGAAGGGCTGTTGCATTCAGAGAGCTCTTGTGCTTCTTGGGTTGGTTGCCAACCTGGTACTGACTCCCTTTCCCTCTTTTAAGAGCTTACTGATTCATCATTCATTAAGTCCATGAATATTCAGGTGAATGCACAATTAAAAATCTGATTGGCTCATCTTTTGTGCTTTTACAGAGCTCTTTTATTGTCCTTTTTCCAGGTCTACACCAGACCAGGGTAAGATCTCCCAGCTGTTCACAGATGACAGCCGACATTGAAAAGCTTCTCACCTCTGCATTTGTCTGCAGGGAGCAATATAGGCTCTTGTCAGGGAATCCATCTTTGCTATGCATGCAGTTAGTAAATTAGGGTTTTCCCCCACAGAATGGATCCCCTATGAGGAAAGGTTTAAGGGGTTAGGGATGTTCAGTTTAAAGAAAAGATGGCTGAGGGTGGATATGATAGTGATCTATAAAATCATGAGAGGACTAGAATGGGTAAATGTGAATCGATTATTTACTCATTCAGATAATACAAGGCAAGAGTGCACTCCATAAATTAAGCAAGTAGCACATTTAAAACAAATAGAAGAAAATTATTTTTCACTCAATGCACAATTGAATCTGGAATTCATTGCGAGAGGATATGGTTAAGGCAGTTAGTGTAGCTGGGTTTAAAGAAGGTTTGGACAAGTTACTGAAGGAGAAGTCCATAAACTGATGTTAATTGAATTGTCTTAGAGAATAGCCACTGCTTATTACTGGCATTAGTAACATGGGATTTATTTACTGCTTGGGTATATGCCAGGTACTTGTATCCTGGCCACTGTTGGAAACAGGATGCTGGGTTTGATAGATCCTCTGTCTGACCCAGTATGGCAACTTCTAAAGCTCTTATGTTTTTAAAATGACTAGCTTTGGAGTGGATTCCAATGTGGGTGTCTGGATTAGAAATTGACAGAGTGATGGATAACAAAGAGTGGTAGTAAATGGAATTCACTCAGGGGAGAGAGAAGTGATTAATGGTATACATCAGTGATCGGTCCTGGGGCCAGTTCTCTTCAATATCTTATGGGCCGATTCAGTATTTAAATTAGGTCCGGCGATTCAGTATTTAAATTAGGGCCAATTCAGTATTTAAATTAGGTCCGGCAATTCAGTATTTAAATTAGGTCCTGCGGTAGAAACGGGCAAAAGGAGGCCCTAGGGACACTAGTGCGTCCCTAGGGCCTCCTTTTGGCCCGGAGCGGCGGCTGTCAGCGGGTTTGACAGCCAACGCTCAATTTTGCCGGAGTCAGTTCTCGAGCCCGCTGACAGCCACTGGCTCAGAAACCTGACACCGGCAAAATTGAGCTTCTGGTTTTCGACCTGACAGCCGCCGGCCAACTTCAAAATTTATTTTTTTTAAAAATTTTTTACCCTTCGGGACCTCCGACAATATCACCATGATATTAAGTTGGAGGATGCACAGAAAAGCAGTTTTTACTGCTTTTCTGTACACTTTCCCGGTGCCCGAAGAAATTAGCGCCTTCCTTTGGGTAGGCGCTAATTTATGAAAGTAAAATGTGCAGCTTGGCTGCACATTTTACTTACTGAATCACGCGCTAATACCTAATAGGGCCATCAACATGCATTTGCAAGTTGAGGGCGCTAATAGGTTCAGCGGGTTGGACGCTCGTTTTCCACCCCTTACTGAATAAAGGGTAAGGGAAAACGCACGTCCAATGGCAGATTAATAGTGCCCTCCGTCAGAGCGCACTGTACTGTATCGGCCTGTTTGTGAGTAATATTGTGGAAAAGTTAAAAGGAAATGTTTGTCTTTTTTGTGAATGACACAAAGATATGCAACAGTGGATATACCTGAGGGAGTAGACAGAATGTGAACTGACCTAAAAAAATAAGGATTGGTCAAAGTCTTGGCAATTAGGGATGTGAATCGTTTTTTGACGATTTAAAAAAATCGTTCGATATTTTTTAAATCGTCAAAAATCGTTAGAGTGTGCGATACAATAGAAATTCCCCTGATTTATCGTTAATGGGTTAGTGTCCACTATCGGGAGTTATTTGGGGGGAGGGCAGGAAAACCAGCACATCAAAACAACCCCTAAAGTCACCCTGACCCTTTAAAACTAAAACCTTACCTTCCCCCACCCTCCCGAACCCCCCAAAACTTTTTACGAGTACCTGGTGGTCCATTGGAAGCCCTGGGACCAATCTCCTGCTCTCAGGCTATCGGCACCATTTTGGCTGCCACTAATAAAAATGGCGCCGATGGCCTGATAAAAAAAAAAACCACCGACCCTTTAAAAATGACCCTTTTGCTTCCCCCACCCTCCTGAACCCCCCAAAAACCATTTTAAAATTACTTGGTGGTCCAGTGGGGGCACAGGGAGCGATCTCCCGCTCTCGGGCTGTCGGCTGCCACTAATCAAAATGGCACCGATGGCCCTTTGCCCTTACCATGTGACAGGGTATCCGTGCCATTGGCCGGATCCTGTCACATGTTAGGAGCACTGGATGGCCGGCGCCATCTTGTGCTCCTACCATGTGACAGGGGCTGACCAATGGCACCGGTAGCCCCTGTGACATAGTAAGGGCAAAGGCTATCGGCGCCATTTTGAATACTGGCAGCCGACGGTCTGAGTGCAGGAGGTCGCTCCCGGCCCCTTGCTGGACCACCAGGGGCTTTTGGCAAGTCTTGGAGGACCCTCCTGACCCCCACAAGACTTGCCAAAAGTCCAGCGGGGGTCCGGGAGCGACCTCCTGCACTCAGACCGTTGGCTGCCAGTATTCAAAATGGCGCCGATAGCCTTTGCCCTTACTATGTCACAGGGGCTACCAGTGCCATTGGTCAGCCCCTGTCACATGGTAGGAGCACAAGATGGTGCCGGCCATCCAGTGCTCCTACCATGTGACAGGATCCGGCCAATGGCATGGATACCCTGTCACATGGTAAGGGCAAAGTGCCATTGGCGCCATTTTGATTAGTGGCAGCCGATGCGGGAGGACGGCCCGGAGCGGGAGATCGCTCCCGGGACCCCCACTGGACCACCAGGTACCTGAAAAAAGTTTTTTGGGGGGTCGGGAGGGTGGGGGAAGCTAAGGGGTTACCTTTAAAGGGTCGGGGTGGGTTTTTTGTTTATCGGCAGGTTCCGATTCACATCTCTATTGGCAATAAAAATTCAATGCAAAAAATTGCAGGGTCATGTATGAGAGATGCAAAAATCCAGTGGATCTGTACTTAATCAGAAGGGGGAATCAGAGGAGGAGAGAGATGATCCCAAGGTGGAGAAGTAATGCGACAAGGCAGTGGCTGGAGCCAGAGGGATGCTAAACTGCATAGAGAGGCAAACCAGTAGAAAAAAGGTGATAATTCCCTTGTTCAGGTCATAGTGAGGTCTCATGTAAAGCACAATGTTAAGTTCTGGAGGTTGCATCTCAAGAAGGATAGAGATAGGCAACCAAAATGGTGTGGTGACCTCACCAAAAGACATGAGATGAAACTTCAGGACTTGAATATGCATACCTAAGAGAAGTGGAGAGACATGTGGGATATGATACAGATATTTAAATATCTGAAAGATATTAACACACAGTTAAACATTTTCCAATGGAAAGGAAAGAGCAGAACTCGGGGTCACTGTTTGAAGCTACAAGGTATACAGAGGAGCAACATCAGAAAATATTTCTTCACAGAAAGAGTGGTGGATGCATTGAAAGCCCTGGTAGTCAGGACAAAGATGGGATAAACATAAAGGATCCCTTATTGTCAAGAAGATGCAAACAAAATTCTGGGATAATGTGCATGGAGCAGCAATTCAACCCAAATCACATTGAAATGAGTGTACTGTGCTTCCAGGAAAGCACAGATAACCTGCATGGAGCCACGTTTTCAACTCTAAACAGATGACACTGGGGTAGTTGCAACTCTAAACAGAAGACAAATTGGTACTTGAACAGAGTGACAGGTGCAACCCTGAACAGCTTGCTGGGCAGACAGGATGGGCCATTTTGGCCTTTTTATGCCATCTTGCACTATGTTACTATGTTACAAAGAAAAACTTGACTGCCACTGTGTAATGGTCCTGGGCCATATCCCGGTCCCTTCACTTACCTCGGGGCCGGCCCAGGCTGCCGCCACTCCCCTACTGCCAGCAAGGCCCGTCCCAGCCTCTGATGCAGCGCTCCCTCCTCGAGGGAGAAGCCGTCAATCTTCAGTGCCTGGCCCCGCCCCCTAGGCATGCGCGCACGCAGGGGCTCAGTACTTAAAGGGGCCAGCGTGGGAAAGTCAGGACGGCCCACAGATGACGTCAGACGCTGCAGGGGTATTTAAAGCCTGCATCTGGGCCTATACGGGGCCTTGCAACAAGGTTCACTCTCTGTTGAGAGCTACTAGTTGCTGCTTTCGTCTACTGGCTTCCAACTCCGGCTTCTGACTACTGGCTTCCGACCCCGGCTTCCGACTACTGGTTTCTGACCCCGGCTTCCGACTACTGGCTTCTGACCACGGCTTATGGCTACTGGCTTCTGACCACGGCTTCTGACTACTGGCTTCTGGCTCCGGCTTGCTTCCAGGAGACCTCTCGTAAGTCCAAGCGGCTCGGGTGCTCACGAGCTCCTCTCGGGGGAACTGCGGGCTTCCAGTGGTGAAGTTCCAGTTGGCCTACTGGCTTCAGCTCTACACTTCTCGATCCTCTGGGACTGCTCTTCAGACATCAGCCCACATGAGACCGCACGTAAGTCCAAGCGGCTCGGGTCCTCACAGGCTCCTCCTGGGGGGACCTCGGGCTTCCAGTGGTGAAGATCCCTCTGGTCTGCTCAGTGCCGCCTCCTGGCTTTGACATCCACTGTGGGCCTTCCCATGGTGAGTCTTCATCTGTCCCAGCCGGCTCAAGGGTCACGAATCCAACATACTGGCAGGGAGGCCCGGGCCTGCCAGTGGGTGATGCGCTGGCCAGACCTGCCTGTAAAGGCAGTGTGGTGAGCAAATGAGGGGAGAGGAAGGGAAGAGGAGAGGGGATGAGAGAGGAAGAGGGGGAAACAATAGGAAAGGAATGAAGACAGGGCTAAGTAAGAAGGAAGAGAGTCAATGAAAGGGGTGAGTGAAGAGAGGGAAAGGAATGGAGGTGAGGGAATGAGATGAAAAGGAAGGGTGGGGAGATGAGTGAGTGATAGGGAATGAGATGAGTGAGTGAAGGGAGGGAGTATAGATAAATGGAAGGGAATGGAGGGGAGGCTAAGAAAGATAGAGTGATTGAGACGGGTGAATGAAGGGAGGGAATGATAGGGAAGGGAGAGAGGGGAGCAAAGTGTGTGACAGGGAAGGGAGGAATTAGAGGGAAGGGAAAGGAAGACAGGGCATGATAGGGGGATGAGTGAAGTTAAAAGAGGGGAGGAGAGAGGAGAGATGAGAGAGGGAATGGAAAGGAATGCACAACACACACACATCTGATTATCTCAGGGAGGAGATGCAGGGGAAGAGGAAAGCAGGGAGCAGGGGTTCTGTGATTGTGGAAGGGTTGCCAACTTCTAAGAAATCTAGAAATACTACTGACACTCTATCTGCTAGACTCCCGTGAACCCTGTCCCCTCCCTTCCCCATCAATTCATATCATCCAAAGGACCAGATATTCTCCTGCCCCCACCCCCAGCAAACTCTGAGCGGGATCTCCCCTCATCAGCAGACCTTCTTGATGAATTGAAATTTCCTATATGACCCTTCCCTTGAAAAGTTTGGGGACCCCTTGATTTATATCATTAATGTTTATGCCTTCAAATTTCTCCAGAGCCTCTGAAATTAGAAATACACTCTTAGACTGAGTCACTAAAGTGTGCTACCACATTACTGTGCAATAGCATGTTGTTAGTGATAGTGAATAGGTATTACATTTGGCAGCTCGTGGGATGGCCTTGCGCGCTGCCATGCTCAACCCGACGCTGGCAGATCAGCTTCGTAGCAAGGACACCACCCCAAAAAGTCAATGCTGTTACGTGCAGCACAGAATGCCACCAGCCGCCACTCCCCCGGACACCCCATGGGTGTGTGCATACCAGAAGTGCTCTGCCTTAAAGGGCCTACAGCAGGAAACCTGATAACATCAGTGTTCTCATACTTTGGGCTCTTTTAGAGCAGCCTCAGATGCCTCAGCAATCTATATGCAAGACAAAAGAAAAGAGGCAGTGGAAAATTCTGTTCTTGCAGCTCAGAAGGCTGAAATACAGCAATGCATTGATTATTCCCATGCCTTACATTTTGTGTTACAGTTTTCTTTTGTTTTCAAAATTCCACACTGAGCAAATTTTCATATTGAAACTGACCTCCAAACCAGGCTAACCACACAAGATTAAATGGCAGCTTGAAAAACATTTAACAGTATTTTCTTGGAGTCTGAGCGCCAAGATCAGGAAGCTTGCACATTAAGGGGTAAGGAGGGGGCCACTGAAACTGTTTCCTTGCAAAGTTTTATAGATATCTCTCTTCATCTGCTTGCAGTGGAAGCTTCCTCTCTCTATTCTCTGGAACAGAAATCAGACCCCAGCTCCCACTCTCCTGCACAAGTTGTTAATGGTGCAGTGCAATTAGAATTTGGTGGAATTCTATTTGCATTTGACATTTTATTAAAGAGGCGCTAAATATCTTAGCATGTATGCTAAAATCTCATTTCTCACTTAGGGCTTCATTTTCTAAAGTATCGCAGGCCTGCGATACTTTAGGAAATGAGGGGCGAGGGGCCGAAACGGGGGGCGGGCCTGCGCTAGCTGGCAGCGATCACACCATCGCGGTGCGATCGCTGCCGGTGTCGCACCCAGTAGCGCCACCATAGGAGGTGTAGCTATTGGGAGCGAAATAGGACGTGAAAAGGGCCTTACCTTTTCGTCATCCACGGCGGCTTCTCGGAGTTGGCCCCGGTGATGCCCCGACTCCTCCTCTTCCGGGGCCGACTCCGCCCCCATTTTCGCATTGCACGCGAAAAGGGACATTTCGCGTGCGAAATGTCCCTTACCGCGTGTGATACATTTAGAAAATAAGGCCCCTAGGGGTAGATTTTAAAACACCAGCATGCGTAAATCCTGGGGTTTATGCACGTGGCTGGGCCTTATGCACGCCGGGCCCATTTTCAAATGGGCACGGCCATGCATGTAAACCCGTGACGTGTGTAAGTGCCGGTGCCTTAAAAGGGGGTGATCCGAGGGGCGCGGCGGGGCAGGGCTAGAGGTGCCAGGCAACTTGCTCCTTTGCAGGAGCAAAAGGTGAGTTAACAAAAATGGGGGGGGGGGGGGGTGGCTAGAATAGGGATAGGGGGAGGGTAGGATAGGGGAAGGGGAAGGGAGGTTAGGGTAGGGGGTTGGAACGTTCCATGCCAGTCTGCTCCTTAATTGGAGCGGACTGGGAGGGCAATGGGGAAGGCCCCGATGCATCGCTGTGTGAATTTGCTAAATTATTCTCCCCCTTGTGAGCAGCGACCCGGAATTTTATAGCATGAGTGCGCCAGCGCGTGCATGTTATAAAATTGCTCGTCCATGGGCACGCGCCGGGTAGTGAGCGCACATGGATGCATGGGTGTATTTTTTCAAAGTCTACCTCTTAGATAATTGTATGCAGAGATCATGATCAATAAAAAAAAAATTACAAAAGATTTCATGATGCATGTTGAAAGATTATCATGCACACTAGTGAGAAATTAATATTAAAATATCTGCTTGCAATGCTATTTACCAACTGTGTACTATTTTGTCCACGAACAGACTGACTTTTCTTCTAGCTCATTCCTTCCTTTCTTTATCTCTACTAAAAACATATGAAAAAAGAGCCTAGTACATGTTCTTCCCTGCGACCTTTTTCTGTTTTACCTCCCTGTCTTTCCTCTGGCTTTTCTTCTCATATGAAAATATAGTCCTACTACTATTTCCCAGTTTCTTGCAAGACAGGAGAAACTCTGGGACTATGCCATTCACACTTCTACCATCCTCTGTCCATGGAAAGGGGATGTTCTAAACTGTGCTCTCTTGCCTTCTCCCATAGCAGAAATAAAAGACTAAGGAGTAGATTTTAAAACAAGTACGCACACATGGACGTGCCGATTTTAAAACATGCGCACGCCGGCGCGTGCATGTTATAACATCTGTGGGCTGCGTGCACAAGCGCACTGGATTTTATAATCCATGTACGCATGTTTTGGGTGGCGTGAGTAAAGGGGGGAGGACTTAGCCAATTCCCGAGCGGTGACACATCCCTGCCTTCCCCATTTCCCTCCCCCCCCCATCTCACCTTCCCTACCCTTCCCCTCTCTTCCCTACCCCCTAAATCCACTTTTTTTTTTTTTACCTTTGCTCAGCAGCTTACTTCAGCTCCCGAGCTGAAGTAAGTTGCGCGCACCGGCAGTCGGCCGGCCCCGCAGCCTGCTCCTTCCAAGAGGCCCAGCACTAGAGCACGTACTGGCCTTTATGCGAGTGGCCGGGCCTTTTGAAAAATTTGCCCGGCATGCATAAAAGCCGGAATTTATGCTTGCCGGGCATTTAAAATCTGTCTGTCAGAGTGTTCAAAGAAACAACAAGGCATTTTCAAAATTGCATGCATTGCTTTGGAGGGAAAAAGTATCCATAGAAGAGGTAGGTGCATATGTCTTGGGGTGCTTTTTCCCTAGGCAATTTTAGAGCTAGTGCAAAATCCATGTACCTGCAGTCTTTCAAATTAACTGCAGTTTTGAAAATTGTGCCCTTGAAGATTTCCCTAAATTCGTACCTTCTTCCATGACTTTTTTACGTTAAAATCATCAGTAAGGGAGGAGATGAGAAACCAGGATGACCTTTCTATTGGAGAAAGACTTGCTTCCAAACTGCTTTTTCTTTTTCTTTTAAAATCTCTAGGAATACATGCCCTGGACCTTCATGTCTCAAGGCAAATGTCCTAATTTACCCAGTTCCAATGCCCATGCCTGGACGTGTTTGAATTTTCCACAGATCAGTCTACCCACCCCTAAACCTGACTGAAGTCAGTGTAAAGTAATAGCATGTCTTACTTGTTGGAAACCTCACAAAAAATCTCCACCCAAATAGCCAAAAACTCAATCAACGCAAAAAAACTCTACACCACATAATCCATGGTTAATGATTAAGCATTACGCCATGGTAACCTGGATAGTACTTTAACTGGCAGTGTATAAAACCTCTGCCTTCCATTTAAATATTATTTTTTTTGACCAGTTAATCATTATAAATATATAAAAAATAATTATTGGGTTAAGTGGTGTAGATTTCTTTGAGTTGGTTTACTTGTTGGAAAGCCAGATCTGGATACAGTGCTAATAATCTGGGGGACGATACAACTGTCTTGACAAAATATTCCTACTTTGGAAAGATTTGTACTTAACATTTGGAAATATTTCGTCCCATTTTGTGTACACAAGGGGGAAATAAAAGCTTTTAGAAATGCGGCCTCAAGGCCTAAGGTCCATGTTTATAAAAGAATGAATGCTAAAGAATGCTAAAGATCCAGATCTGGACTTCTGACTACAAGAAGTCCTACTTTTTAAAACGAGAAGTCATAGCCAGCATATAATATCATAAGGATCAAAACATGACTACTAATATACTGTACAGCATGATTTCATTAACAAGTAACTTTTTTTTAATATTCCTTTTCCTTATCTGAACTTGGTAATGCTTTTGACCCTGATACATTTTTAGGACATTATGTTACTGCTCCCTAACTATCTAATAAACAGAGTCATTAATATTTTGAAAAGGAGGAGTCTTTGTAATTGATCCATTGCTGAAGGGCCTATTTAAAAGATGAAAGAGAAACCACACTGGCCCATAGACAGACAAATTGACATAATATACAGTAGCAGTGGGGATGTCTAACATATTTTCCAGCCCTTAACGACTGGCAGTGCTTTAACATGTGTTCCACAGTGGTGTTGTGAAAGAATGATTGGTGAGCAGATGGTATTTTTAAAGGAACAGAAGTGCCTAGAGGAATATCGAAAATGTTAAAATGTCCTTTCTCAGGTCTAGAAATTTATTTTATTTTCTTCCTCTGAGTTACTCTATTCTTTATTTTGAGTTCCTTGCTCTTCCTGCACATTCACATTAAAGAATTAATTTCTTAAGGAATAACTCATGTAAAATTTGCACATCCTTGCATAAGTAGCTTTTACTCGCATATATGCTAAGTATAAACAGTAAATGTATGTGCTTATTTTCAGTTTGGGGAGCTCAGTTACCTGTGCAAAACAGGGGTGGCCTAGTGGAGTTCTGGGGTGCGACCAAGGGGAATATATGTAAATTGTTATTTTATAAGAGATTTAAACAAATACATTAGACTACTTATTCACACAATTTAACACCGGCCAATCATCAAGCACAATTGATTATAAGCTCGATCTATTGTCTGCTATTGGTTGGGTGAACTGGGAGGAGTTCAAGGTGAAGAATTAGGAGGGTCTTGATGACCAGGAGAAAGACTGAGTGAACTGGAGGAGATTGTAGCAAACTGGTGATTTGAGTACATGAGCATGTTTTAAAATACGCACAGAAAAGTAAAATTAATATTTAGAAAAAATATATAAGGACCATCACACTAAGCATTCCCAGTCTTAAAACCTTCATTGCTTTTTATTTAATCATCGGTCCAAAATTCAAGAATCCTTTTGTGATTTTTTTGCAAATAAAATTAGAATAAACAAACACTTATCTTTGTCCTTCTTTTTGATATAAGAATCCCAGCAGTCCCAACATGTGCCACGTTAAAACATTTAGGAAAGAAATACAGACTGAAGTCCAAAACATTCTGCATAATCAGGTCCGCTTTAGGCCTGAGCTGTTTCTTTTGGGGGTAATATGTCAATGGATCCTAACCAGAGAGGACAGCAAACTGTCTTACTTCACGATAGCCTCATTATGGAAATGTATCCCCATTAATGGCACATTGGCATAATGTGCCATCAATGGCATAATGTGCCATTAATGGGGATACATTAATGGGGATACATAATGTGCCATTAATGGGGATACATTACAAATCATGAAAAATTATCCTTCTATTGAAAGACAAATCATCTCTGTGATAAAGTATGGTGTCCGTATTGAACCAGCAAAATGACATCATGAAAATTATCTGTAGACTCTATTGTCTTACCGAAAATGGAAGATATAAAGGCAAGGACATTTGTTAAGTGCACAATGTTATTAGCATACTTTTATATGGTCTGAGGTAATATTTAAAGTAAACATATGACTGTAAACGTAAAGTAGTAGAATATTTATTGTTTGTGACAGACTCTTATTTTATGCTGGTATTCTAAATAAAAAGTTTTCAATTAATACTATAGTGGACATCCACACAGCCATATACATGCATATATGAAGTTATGGGGAGTTGTTTGAAAGTTATCCTCCCTGGTTAGAGGATCTTATTCCTATTTTTATGGTTTTTTTTTTTCTTTTTTGCCCAGTAGTTTTCTCCTCCTCCTTTGAGCTTCTAGCTCAATTGTAAGCAGGCTTTATTGGGTTAGAGGAACATGAGCCTTCATTTGCAACTCCTTGGGGGTTTCCCCCCTATTTATTAAACCTCTCCTCTCAACTTGATCAGCCATTGTAATGATCATCATTGGTCAGTCACTCCATCCCAGTGTTACTGCACCCTGAGTCTGGTCAGTAGGTTCACTGGGACATCTCTTCTGTGTTTCTTTTCAAGTTATCTACAGTATCCATAGATCCTTTTTCTATGTCTTCCTTTTCTGTCAATAGGAATCAATGGTTTGCTGGAAAGGGCTCCTGGAAGTCCCTTGTTAAATTATTGTGTGCAAATACAAAAATATCTCAACAAGTGGAATAGATCTGGAAAGAATCCCTTCACAAAAAATGCATAGTAAATTACTGAAAAGAACTTACATTCCAGAATGCAAAAGGGGAGAATGATTGCAAACTTTAAGAAATCTGAGGCATGTCCTGGTTGCCATGTTTACATTGCATCAAGGACAATATAACATTTGATTATTTAAATAAATATTCAAAGAGCTAATTTCATAGAGGGGTGACAAATTAGAAAATCATTAAAGAAACCAAAAGCTTAGGAATTTCTGAAGTTTACTTAAATGATTGTCATGAATAATACACACATTATAGAACTTCTTATTTTAATATGTTGAATATCTAAATGTCAAAGAAACACAAAAGAGGTGCAAATAAAATATGAAAGCTCTTTTTTTCTTTTTTCTTCTTTTTTTAGAGAAATGGTATCAGAAACAAATGTGCTGAATTTGATATAATCTAGTGCCTCTTGCCCGTAATGGGCCACAAGCAATGGTCAAACACCAGCATTGAAAGATCACGTCATTTATCAGAACTCAAATATCCTACATGCAATTTCTTATGAATATATGCTTATATGTAACCCTATCCAAAAAAAACATTTATTGATGGAGTGACTAGAGAACTGGATCAGGGAAGAGCGCTCAATGTAATTTACTTGGATTTTAGTAAAGCTTTTGATACGGTCCCACACAGAAGACTCATCAACAAAATGAGAAGCTTGGGAGTCAGCTCTAAAGTGTTGGTGTGGATTACAAACTGGTTGACAGATAGAAGACAACGGGTGATATCTTCTATCCATCTCTGAAGCTACTCTGAACCTACTCTGAAGAGAGAATGGTATTAAGTGGAGTGCCACAAGGATCAGTGTTGGGACCGGTTCTGTTCAACATCTTTGTGAGAGACATTGCTGAAGGGTTAGAAAGTAAAGTTTGTCTATTTGTGGATGATACTAAGATCTACAACAGAGTGGACACACCAGAAGGAGTACAGAGAATGAGACGGGATTTAAGGAAGCTGGAATAGTGGTCGAATATATGGCAGCTGGGATTCAATGCAAAGAAATGCAGAGTCATGCATTTGGGATGTGGTAATCCAAAATAACTATATGCGATGGGGGGTGAAGGGCTGATGTGCACTGAGCAGGAGAGAGACCTTGGACTGATAGTGTCTAACGACCTGAAGTCGACAAAGCAGTGTGACACAATGATAGCCAAAGCCAGAAGAATGCTGGGCTGCATAGAGAGAGGAATATCTAGTGATAATCCCCTTGTACAGGGCCTTGGTGAGGCCTCACCTGGAGTACTGTGTTCAGTATCTCAAAGGAGACAGAGACAGGATGGAGGCGGTTCAGAGAATGGCGACCAAAATGGTGGGTGGTCTCCATCAAATGACTTATGAGGAGAGGCTGAGGAACCTGAATATGTAAACCCTGGAGGAGAGAAGGAGCAGGGGTGATATGATACAGACCTTCAGATACTTGAAAAGTTTTAATGATCCATGGTCGTCAACAAACCTTTTCCATTGGAAACAATTTAGTAGAACTAGGGGTCACAATTTGAAATTCCAGGGAGGAAGATTTAGAACCAGTGTCAGGAAATATTTCTTCACTGAGAGGGTGGTGGATGCCTGGAGTGCCCTTCCGGAGGAAGTGGTGAAGACTAAACTGTGAAGAATTTCAAAGGGGCACAGGATAAACACTGTGGATCCCTAAAGGCTAGAGGATGGGAATAAATAAAAAAAACTAAACCAGCATGGAGAGGCAGTTAATACCCTTAAAAGAAACATGGGGGTAACCTGCATGGAGGAGAGGCAGTTACTACCTTGGGAAGCTTGCAGGGCAGACTAGATAGACCATTTTGGTCTTTTTCTGCTGTCATTACTATGTTACTATGAAGACTATTCTTATCTTTAAAAGGTGCCTTATATCTTATTTGCAATATCCAACTGCAATGCACAACATGGCCAGCCAGTGCTTTTACACCATATAGATGTCTTCTTCAGGGGTCAAAATATAGTCTGTAGACAAAACAAACAAATTAATATACACACTTCTCTTTCATAAAAAGTTAAATGATCAGAAAAAGCAACTGCAACTCATAGACATCCACTCAATACGAAACAACAACTGCTTTCAAAAACACAAAAATATGAGGCAACTAGAACACGCTTTACCAAGACTATAGAGAGCAGCCTTTCATATACTCTCACTATCCAAATTCAAAGAAAGAATAAAAAAACCTTCCATTCATTTTCCTTATTCAAACCACTAGGATGGACAGGACACAATTTGTATATCCAATGTTGTTCATGCCTATATAATAATAGATTCAGATCCCTCCTCGGAATTTGGATCTAGGTTGTTCCAAAAAGCAAATATAAAATCTTCAAAAAAAGTTGTTTAATGAGGCAATGTCCACTAAAGGATCATTTCATTTCTGATGGGATACAGCACTCATAAGTTCAATCATCCAAATCTTCACATTTCATTTAGTTTTACCTATGTAAAGCAAGGCACAATTGCACCACATAACACCGCATAACAATCAGAACTCTCACATGTGGTTCTTTGATGAAACTGAAAATTATGTAAACCAGGTACAGGCAGTGGAAACTTGGAACCACTCAAAGATTGATTACAAATGCTGCATTTCCCATAATGATCCACCTTCGTATTAACAGTGCCTGTTGTATTACAAATTTCACAGTATTCTAAATGATCCATGATCTCTTCTGCCATGGTGCAATGCAAGAATAGGCAATTCTTGAAAAAACTTAATGCAACGTTAGTATGAACCAGTGATGCTGAGTTCTTTGTTGTACATGAAAAACCTGAGCAGAGTAAGGTAAAATACATGCTGGATGAGACTGAGACTCAGTATGTCATGGTTGTAATAACAAAGAGTTATTGACCTAGCATGCTCTCTTGATCACACATCTTAAAAGGAAATCTAGATAGCCACACTCCAGAAACTGTTGCTTCTTTTCTGTCACTTGCACTTTTTGTACTCCTGTATAATAGAAATGAGTTGGCGAAGCTGGAAAAATTAGCTAAATGATGTTATTACACAAAGGGAATGGATGACAATTCTAATATTGTAGAATTGAATTTCTATCAATGGGATTTCTGTTTATAATGAAACTGAAACCAGCGTTGGAGAGAGAAATCTTGGTATCCAAAAATGACACAACAGTTTTACTAATAATAAAATAAATAAATAAATTGCTAAAAAGAGCTTTGATGTGAATCTGCAAGATGGAAATATAATCAATATACCAGCACCACAGCTCCTCATCATGTTTAAAGGGACATTGTGTTAACCATATTGTTTCAAAGGGACCCATGTAAAGATCGGCCACATCTGAAGCTATCACGGTCCCCATGGTTACTTCTTTAGTTTGTTTGTTACAGCAGAGATGTGTTGTGTCATTGACAGATCAGAGTTTATCAGTATTCCTAGGTTGGATGCCTGGTTTAGAATAGGGATGGATAAACCATTTATTGAAAGATGAGATGGAAGACCAGTTGTAGGGTTAGAAATCAATGTTAGATGGACAATTTCTGTTTTGGAGGGATTCAATTTTAAACGGTTATGTGATAGCCAGGCATTGATCATATTTATGTATAATGTAACCAGAGATAAGGTGGAAGACCATGAAGTATTGTAAAGAACCAGAAACTGAATGTTATATGATAACAATTATTTTGTAGATAAAATAATCACTGATGATATAAATACCACCATTTTTTGAAAGCTGTTGTTGCTTCATGTTGAGTGTGTCCCTGAGCTGCAGTCACCTTTTCCTATCATTTAACTTTTTATGAAACAAGATAACCGGTAGTGTTGGGCATTGCAGTTGGATAATGAAGATATCAGGTACTTTTTAAAGATAAATACAGTCTTCAATAAATGGTTTTTGGATAGGGTTACATATAAACATATATTCATAAGAAATTACATGTAGGTAATTTATGAGGTCTGGTAAATGATGTGATCTATCAGTGCTGGTGTCTGACCATTGCTTGTGGCCCTTTGCGGGTAAGAGGCACTAGATTATATCAAATTCAGCACATTTATTTCTGATACCATTTCTCTAAAAAAGACGAAAAAGAAAAAATAGCTTTTATATTTTATTTGTACCTCTTTTGTGTTTTTTATATGTGATATTGAGGTGTTCACTTTGATTTGGTATTTTTGGAATGCTTAAATCTGTCATAAATTATTGTGCCAACTGTTTGGCATCTAATTAATGACTCTATTTATGCATCCAAGCTGAGATGCAGAACAAGTTTTAAATATCTAATATATGATTAGGACCCTGATCAGTTTTCTATGCAGACACTTAGTAGCCTAGAATCTCATTTAGACACAGAACTATTTATGTTTGAAAATGTATCCCAAAAAATGACCACAAATTTGAATTGGAGGTTTAGAATAATTTACCTGTGAAAGAAACAAAAGGGTCTCTTAACTTATTTTATCTTGAATAAGTTTTGAAAGGAAAGTTAGAGTAGGTAAAAAGTTTATTGTGCAAACCACTTCAAAATTGTGACTTTTGGTGAGCAATGTGAACATGTTCTCACAGAATTATCTGTTGCTACATGGAGCCTATCCACATAATGCCCTGGGTTTCTACAGACATCTTAGATATGCAGCAAAAAAGTCGGAAAACAAATGGTTATTCATGGAGGCAAGATAGAAAGAGGTAACGTTTGGAAATTGTATCCAGATAATTTTCTTTGAATCATATCTATACTTACAAAAGGCAGTGGAGCAGATTTTAAAAGGGTTATGCACATATATTACGCGCATAACCCTTTATTTATTTATTTATTTATTTATTTATTTATAAGCTTTTATATACCGAAGTATTGGCGGGGGCCTTCACTTCGGTTTACATTTTTAACAATGCTATACATTGAATTCAGAGGAACAACTTTAACAGAATTAAAATTATAACGAATATATACAAAAGACCTGTTAAAGGTCTAAGTATGTCAATACTGTTAAAACATAGACATACTTTAAAACCTCTCCTGCGCACGCCGAGCCTATTTTGCATAGGCCCGGCGATGCACGCAAGCTCCGGGACGCATGTATCTCCCGGGGCTTGAAAAAGGGGGTGGAGTGTGGGTGGGGCCAAAGCCTCCAGGCACAGCGGCCATTTGCCACTGTGCCCAGGATCGCAGGTCGGCCATTGGCCGGCGCGTACAACCTACACCTGCTCGGAGGCAGGCGCAACTTCTAAGTTAAAGGATTTTATAACATGCGCGTAGCTGCGCACGCATGTTATAAAATCAGGTGTGGATTTGTGCGCGCCGGGTTGCGTGCACAAATCTATGCACGCGTGTAGCTTTTTATATCTGCCCCAGTGTGTAAGAAAGTAGTAAAACAGCTGTAGGAACAGCTCAATATTGAGGAAGAGCAGTAGAAGAACATCACAGCAGATAATTGTATCAGAGGTGTGCAAAAATATTTACAACAGAAGCTACTATATATTTCATTAAAATTGACCTCTGAACATTTTTTTATCATAACATTAAAATGGGAAAAATTTTGATGGAACCCTTTTTTGTCCTATTAGTAGCCTTTTCCATTTTTGACGAAGTGTGGCCAAAGTAGTTTTCCACCTGTCGTGTTATATTTTCAAAACATTTCACAAAATGAAAATATCACTTTTTTAACCATATATGTTACTTTATCATGACCAAGAAGAAAATATCAAGAAAACAAGTTAAATGATGAAACCATTATAGTAAGGAACGGAATGTTTTATTGTATATGTTTTGGAACTCAAAGACTGGAAAATATTAAGGGTTTTAGAGCAAATTATGGCAAGATTTAAGAACATTTGATTTAGTGTGGAATAATTTTATTTAAGACTTCTAAAGATTCTACCAGTAGACGAAGGTCGTAAATTGGAGTGCATGACTTTGAAGACTGTTATTAAATTGTACAGTGTAATGCATAATATGAAATAAGGAATGTGTGATTTAATAAAAAAAAGTTTAAACCTAAAAAAATTGATATAGTGTAGAAGCAAAATCTCTATATAACGAAACATTTCCTAAATATGAGTTGTTTTCCTCTGAAACTCATGAGATTATTAAAACTTAGAAGGTGAATTTTCAAAGGTTTGTGCATGTAATAGAGGCCATATACATGAATATATGTGCCAAAGATACATAATCTGTATTTTAAAAATGGATCAATTTATGTGAGCAAATGTATATGAGCAAAAAAGGGGCATACTAGGGGCTTGTTTACATATACATGTGTAAAGACATATTTTCAAAGAGAAATATGTGAGCACGTATATGCAAATATTCATGTATATTTACTACAGCTCATTTACACATACAATTACTAACTTTCACTTTGAATAATAGTGATTGGTGTTTGGTGGCCTAGATTCTCCAGATGAATGGACACAAGAGCAGGCTAGAAGATGGGAAGGCGTGTAGCTGGAACACATTGGGACCTGCTGGGGCCATGCTGGGACATACTTGGTTATACACAGGTCAAAGGGATAGACTGGGACATGGTTGTTGATTTCTATGTGTTTGGCGATGAATTCTGTGAGTGGTGATGGGTTGTTTTCGAGAATGCCTGGGGGAGTGTATATTAAGCAGATTTGGAGAGCTTTGGATTTAAATAAGCCAACCTCAAGTTTGTGGGGGGGGGGAGAGATAGCTTTTTGAGAGAGGTTATATTTCTTTTTAGCAGCGAGGAGGAGGCCTCCTCCTTTCTTTTTGTTCCTGGGTATGGAGAAGACATTGTGTGCATCTGTGGGTAGTTGGATTATTATGGCAGTGTCTGTGTCCTTTAGCCATGATTCTGTAATCGCACATATGTCAGGGGTTTCTTCTGTGAGGATGTCACATAGTAATGTGGCCTTTTTTAGTAACGATTGTGTGTTTAATAGTAGTATCGAAAAGGTAATTAGTCCTAACATTTGAGTGATTGGTGAGGCCATGATGGGAGTTAGTGTTCTGTTAACTAGTGTGTGTTGGTTAAGTCTCATAGGTTTGTACAACGCGTTATAGTGTTTGAGAATGGGTATGAGGTGAGTAGTCATAATGAGATAAGAGGGGCACAAGTGTTAAATCTATTTGTCTCTTGGAGTAAAGGGCTGGGATGGACCAGTTGTGAGAGGGTTTCACTTAGGAAGAGGAAGGGGAGGGGAGGGGTGCTGGTGTTTCTAACGTGGAGGGACTAAGGGGAGAGGTCTCAAAGAGTCCGGAGGAAGGGAAGATCATCCAGGGGTTACTGTGCCGATAGTAGGAAGTGAATAGTCAAGTGTGCAGTTTGTATAAGCAGAGAGACATTCAACTGAGGTATTGGTAGGGTTTGCACAAAGGGGCGCACTAAGGGGCAGGCCCCTTGTTCGCGCTCCCTCGTCGCGTGACGCCAGGCACGAGACACCTGCGGGGGCGCCTTGCTTTTTAAACCCTTCGGCCCCTCGATGATGATGTAGGTAGGTGGGCGGAGTGAGTCGCGTTCGAGGCAGGTATGCAGGCAGGCAGGTCCGGCGAGAACAAGGCCGCGTGGCTCAGCGGGAGCACTCCTGACCCCAGCGGGTCTGTGCCGGCCGCACAGGAGTCAGCGGTCGGCAGCAGAGAACGGATCGCAAAGGGATACTTGCAGGGGCGCCTTGCTTTTTAAACCCTTCGGCCCCTCGATGATGATGTAGGTAGGTGGGCGGAGTGAGTCGCATTCGAGGCAGGCATGCAGGCAGGCAGGTCCGGCGAGAACAAGGCCGCGTGGCTCAGCGGGAGCACTCCTGGACCCCGGCGGGTCTGTGCCGGCCGCACAGGAGTCAGTGGTCGGCAGCGGAGGACGGATCGCAAAAGATACAAATCCAGAGCTGTTTGCAGTAAAGCATTAATTTTGGACACTAACCCAGTGCTCCTTGCGTCTTCTTTGGCACACAGCACTCAACACCCAGCACCCAGTGTCTAGAAATTCACATCATCCAGAGTAATCAAGAGAGGAAGTCTGTTACCCCATACTGGGACCTGAGAGGACTCCTTTCTTCCCCCAGTCAAAATAATCCATACCTTGGGAGGTAAGGGAGACAAAAGAGCTAGCCAGGGACCCTATCCTGAAGAGTTATAAATTCTTTTATGACCTCACCCGTGCTGGACTTGCACACTGGGGTGGGGTTACACATATATACAGTACTACATAGATGTTTTTCTACAACAGTAAAGTCCCTTAAAGGATAACATATAGCCATAACTCTCAGAACCTAATGTAATCCTGCATTCCGCTTGTCATGCTGGTTTATGCATGACTTGTTAGACTTTTTTCATCTAACCTTACATCTGCATGTGTCTTTGGTTTTCCTGTACTTACTTTGCACCCCTAAAACTATTACCTGTAAGGGAGACCTCTGATCTAAAGGTGTTTAACCACTAGTACCACTTACATCCCCAAAGACCACTAGATGTGAATATAGGTAAGCCATAAGCAAGGGTTTTGTGTCTCAAGTTTGTAGTATGTTACATATCCCCTTTATTTAAATCACAGCATAAAGAAATACAGAACACACAAGAGATGGCCCTTTCACATTCATTACTCTTCACAACAGACATGAGGTGTGATATATGAGAAGTTACATTCTCCTGAAGCAGAGCTTCACAGTCTATTGTATTAGCTCCATTTCCCATACAATTTTGCTATAACTTACAAGAATTTCTTTGTAGCTATTACTACAGAGATGGAAGTCCTATCAGGCTTTAAACCAGCATCTGATTAATGACCTGCATCCATCCTACCCCTCTCTATGCTCACACAGCTTATTCTTACAGTTAAGGCTTGGCTGTTTTGCTGAAGGCTCCTAGTTCCAGTGATGATTATTAATCATCTTCACCTTCCATGGTATTCTACATTAACAGATCTAACTTGTGGTAGTGGACTAGCTGTTGGATCAATGGCATCTGGGACTGGCAGATCCAGGCCAGGTCTTGCCCACATTGCAATCTTTCTGAGAAAGCACAGGCCAGATGCCAAAGTCCCAGAGGAGATGGATCCAGTTGTCTGGCAAAGAATAGACCTGGAGCTCTCAACCCAATCCTGGTCACACAAGTACAAACCTATGAGACTTAACCAACACACACTAGTTAACAGAACACTAACTCCCATCATGGCCTCACCAATCACTCAAATGTTAGGACAAATTACCTTTTCGATAATACTATTAAACACACAATCGTTACTAAAAAAGGCCACATTACTATGTGACATCCTCACAGAAGAAACCCCTGACATATGTGCGATTACAGAATCATGGCTAAAGGACACAGACACTGCCATAATAAACCAACTACCCACAGATGCACACAATGTCTTCTCCATACCCAGGAACAAAAAGAAAGGAGGAGGCCTCCTCCTCGCTGCTAAAAAGAAATATAACCTCTCTCAAAAAGCTATCTCTCCCCCCCCACAAGCTTGAGATTGGCTTATTTAAATCCAAAGCTCTCCAAATCTGCTTAATATACACTCCCCCAGGCATTCTCGAAAACAACCCATCACCACTCACAGAATTCATCGCCAAACACATAGAAATCAACAACCATCATTCTTGGTGACTTGAACCTTCACGTTGACTGCCGCCCACTATCCCCTGCTTGCGAAGCCATATTGACCTCACTGATTGCTCTAGGACTTCAGCAAATTGTTGCTAGCCCCACACACAAGGCTGGACATACACTTGATGTGATATTCACCAGCACGCTCATCCAAACAGATCTACCCCATTGCACTCCTAAACCCTAGTCAGATCACTACTGGATTGATACTCGCTGCACAATTAAGTGCCCCCCCTTATCACCCATCATAAAAAAACTATATACTACCGAAAACACTATCAAACGGAAGACATCATTGAAGCACTCTCAGAAGATCTCAAAAAATTAGACCTCACTGACGCTGATACAGCTTCGTCATCCTGGTTTCAAATCACTAGCAACATAGCAGACAAACTTTGCCCCATGCGAACCAAAGAAATTAACATGGAGACGATAAACAAAAAACCATGGTTTACCCCTGAACTAAGAACAATGAAATCTGAGCTCCGCAAAATGGAAAAGAAATGGCGCAGAAACCAAAATCCAACCTATAATTAAAATTCAAGTCATTACTCAACAACTACCGCAAAGCCACAGACAAAGCTAAGAAAGACTTTTATGCAGTGAAAATCCACCAATTCCAACTCAACCCACGTATACTCTTCCAATACGTCAAAAGCCTCGTTACAGCCCCTGTCAATATAAACTCAAACGATGATGAAACAAAATGTGAGAAACTAGCCTCTTACTTCCACAACAAAATTGAAACTATATTGACACGCTTCAACTCCCACTTCTCTCCCAACTCGTCTCTTACACCTAACAGCGCCCACAACTCCAACCACACACTGGGGCGGATTTTAAATGCCCTGCGTGTGTAAATCCAGCTGGATTTACACGCGCAGGGCCCTCGCGCGCCGGCGCGCCTATTTTGCATAGGCCGCCGGCATGCGCAGAGCCCCAGGACGCGTGTAAGTCCCGGGCTTTTTAAAAAGAGGTGGGAGGGGGCGTGTCGGGGGCGTGGCAGAATGACGCGGCGTTTCGGGGGCATGACGCGGCGTTTTGGGGGCGGTGACGCGGGCGTGGTTTCGGCCCGGGGGCGTTCCGGGGGCGTGGCCGCGGCCTCCGGACCAGCCCCCGGGAACGGAACACGGAGTGGGGCAGCCGGCCGGCGCGCGCAGATTTACGTCTGCTTTTAGCAGGCGTAAATCATGAAACAAAGGTAAGGGGGGGGGGTTAGATAGGGCCTGGGGGGTGGGTTAGGTAGGGGAAGGGAGGGGAAGGGAGGGGAAGGTGGGGGGAGGGCGAAGGAAAGTTCCCTCCGAGGCTGCTCCGAAATCGTAGCAGCCTCGGAGGGAACAGGCAGCGCGCGCTGGGCTTGGCGCGCGCAGGTTGCACAAATGTGCACCCCCTTGCACGCGCCGACCCTGGATTTTATAAGATACGCGCGGCTACGCGCGTATCTTATAAAATCCAGTATACTTTTGTTCGCGCCTGGTGCACGAACAAAAGTACGCGATCGCGCAATTTTTTAAAATCTACCCCACTATGTACACATTCAGCCTTCCACAACCAATCCTCACATCACACAACCACTCACTCAAACATCAAACCCTCACTCACAAACCTTGAGACTACTTCTTCCAGAGAAATAGAGACTATCCTTAAAAAAATCAAACCAGCACTGCACCCCTCAGACACAATGCCCACAAAAACTCTACTCTCAATCCCCACTACTATAGCAAACCCCATTGCTAATATCCTCAACAAATCTATTATATCTGGTATAGTTCCATCCCAGCTCAAACATGCTATAATAAAACCTACCCTTAAAAAACCAAACCTTGATTCTGCTGATCCGACTAACTATCGTCCAGTATCGAACCTCCCGTTCCTCTCCAAAATATTAGAGAGAATCATTAACAAACAACTCACTGAATACCTCGACGAGCATCAATTACTCTTCCCGTCCCAATATGGATTTAGAAAGTATCACAGCACAGAAACGCTCCTCCTCTCCCTATCAGAATCACATCTAAAAGCTCTAGACGCTGGCCACTCCTACATTCTCGCCCTTCTAGACATATCTGCCGCATTTGACACGGTCAATCACAACACCCTCATCACCCGCCTCACCGAAATCGGTATCATCGGCACAGCTCTACTCTGGTTCCAATCATATCTGAGCAATAGGACCTATAGTGTAAAAATTGGGCAATGTGAATCTAAGCCAAGAAGTCTTGCACAAGGAGTACCCCAAGGATCCTCACTCTCGTCAACTCTTTTTAATATTTATCTTATACCGCTCTGTTGACTACTGTCAAAACTGGGTTTTCAGCACTTCATCTACGCAGATGATGTGCAGATCCTCATTCCCATAAACAATTCGCTCCCTAATGCCCTGAATACCTGGAACGCTGCTCTCACAGAAATAAAAAAACTACTCACTGACAACTTTCTGGCCATTAACACCAACAAAACAGAACTACTCATCATCTCACCTCCAAACAACTCCACAATGAACACAACACTCCTACCCCAAGTCTGCCCATCCACTTTACAACAAGTCTGCAGCCTTGGCATCAACATCGACAACCATTTTACGTTAAAAAAGTTCATCACTGCCACTGTAAAAAATGGATTTTTCAAGCTCCACACCCTAAAACGAATCAAACCACTCCTACACCCATATGACTTCCGTACAGTCCTACAAGCTACAATCATATCAAAGCTTGACTACTGCAACACATTACTGTTAGGCTTACCAAAAAATACGTTACAACCATTTCAAATGCTACAAAACGCAGCGGCCCGCATACTCACCAACATGCACTGCCACGATCACATCACTCCCGCACTTCAGTCCCTACACTAGCTACCCATTGCTTCCAGGATTACATACAAATCCATGTCGCTAATACACAAGGCCATTCATAACCAAAACATGCAGTGGTTCTTCGAATATTTGTCTTTCAAAAAGACAAATCGACCAACAAGAACACAGCACCAGGCCAAACTGCGGATACCCTCTCCTAAACTTACCAAACATGTATCCACAAAGGAACGCTCACTCATCATAGCAGGAACCACAATATGGAACAGTATGCCCTCTGACCTGAGCCAGGAACCTTGCCACAGAAAATTCAAACAAAACCTAAAAACCTGGTTGTTCAAACAAGCATACCCATGACTAACTGTGCCCTTTACCTGCCGCATACATTATTGCTAACCTCCCCCCTGACTACCCTCCCGACACATGTTCTCTAAAAAAAAAAAAAAAAAAAATAAAAACCACTCTACTGTATATTTCCTATACGTATATCAAATATGGCCCATCTATCAAACTCATCTGTAACCCTTGTTACATGTATTTCAATGATAGCTATTTTAAAAAATGGTTCTAGTTTCTAATTTGACTGTAAAGCCTGTTGCATATATTGCATATATTGCCCCGTTTAATATTTTAATGTTGCTCCATATAATATTTTATTGTAAAGCCTGTTGCTGCATTATTGTTCACTGTAAACCGAGGTGATGTTCTGAACGTGCCGCGGTATATAAAAATCTCTAAATAAATAAATACACAAACAATAAATATGGCTTTCCAGATCCACATTTTTTTCTCTTTCTCTCTCTTGATTTTACATTTCTGTGTCCTCTATCTGTGCAAAAGTCTCTTAATAAGGCTGGGAATCCGACCACCCTCCTGAGTTAGGCTGAGCAGTGGTCACCTTTGGTCAGGGCAGGAAACCATTCCCAGATGACAAAAATCTGTCACTGTACAGACAGCAAATTTATCTCTCTCCCTAAGGTTTTGTCAAGACTCCGATTGGTTGTCCTCTCTTAATAAAGATGATGGCATCCCTGGTGGAAGGGATCCTTGATGGAACTGCAGGTTTCACAGGTCCACTGATGGGTAGGAAGAGGGGCAGAAAACACTTCCTCCCAGATCTTGGAAAGAAATGTTCGTCAGTCCCAAAAAAGTAAATGACACCAAATCACCCTTGCAGAGGGGCACCACTTCAGATGGGCAGGTCTTCTCTAACCCTAGGCATCTTCAAGAAATGGTTCCCCAGTCCCTGTGTCTCAGAAAGGCCCAGGAGCTCAACAGGGCTCCTCCCAAGCAAATTGTCCAAAATCCCAAATTATTCCTGGACACTCTCTGTACCTCTGAAGGAGGGCACAGCAGAAATTCCCAGACTCCCTCTGGAGGAGCTCAGATAGCTTCCAAGATTCCTGGTAGGCCCAATATGCAACTCAGGAAGGGCTACCAAAATGATAAGGGGAATGGAACAGCTCCCCTATGAGGAAAGACTAAAGAGGTTAGGACTTTTAGGCTAGGACTTTTAGGACTTTTCAGCTTGGAGAAGAGACGGCTGAGGGGGGATATGATAGAGATGTTTAAAATTATGAGAGGTCTAGAACGGGTAGATGTGAATAGGTTATTTACTCTTTCGGATAGTAGAAAGACTAGGGGGCACTCCATGAAGTTAGCGTGTGGCACATTTAAAACTAATCAGAGAAAGTTCTTTTTTACTCAATGCACAATTAAACTCTGGAATTTGTTGCCAGAGGATGTGATTAGTGCAATTAGTATAGCAGTGTTTAAAAAAGGATTGGATAAGTTCTTGGAGGAGAAGTCCATTACCTGCTATTAAGTTCACTTAGAGAATAGCCACTGCCATTAGCAATGGTAACATGGAATAGACTTAGTTTTTGGGTACTTGCCAGGCTCTTATGGCCTGGATTGGCCATTGTTGGAAACAGGATGCTGGGATTGATGGACCCTTGGTCTGACCCAGTATGGCATTTTCTTATGTTCTTATGTTCTCCAACCTTTCTCTCTTCCAACTCAGACTGTCCCCAGAGTCCTATGCAGCGCTCTGTTATAAAACCTCCTGTCAAGGATATCCATTACAGACCTTCAATGGAAGGGCTGCCAAATGAATGGATCCTCCCCCTAATTATCTTTCTCTAACTGCACTAACTTTATATGATCCCAGGGCTCACTGGTAACCCGGAAGGTACCCGGGTTACACCAAAATAAAGGAGACACAAGCAAAGTAAATATTAAAATATAAAACTTTTATTAAACAGTTAACTGTAAGAAAATATTTTTTATTTACATTCTTTAAAAAAGAGACTGGGGTGAGGCAAATTAGGGATTAAATTACTTAAAAAAATAAATCAAGTGTGAGGTAAGTAGGAAGACCAGGGACTGCAGACTTAGGAGTCTGATAGATATAGTAGGAGCCTCATTGCTATAAATTATACAGCCAATGTCAAGCACTGATGGATGTGAAAGAGGTCTTCCAGTATACCCAGCAGATTCCTGAAGTCAGCTCACATGCCTCTCATTTTATCACTATGATCTCCATACTCTTCTTGAAATAGCACGACAGACAGGCTCATCACCTGGAGTGGGTGCAATAGGCAATAAGCCTGACTTTGAAGCTTCGAGCAGAGCAGTAGATGATGGTGGGCAAGAATGAGGGGGATACGGGCCTTTCTCATCCAACAAGGGCTGACTAGTATAGTCCCAGCTTCCCCATCTCCCTAAGCATAACAGGGAGGAGGCCCTACATGGATGGGGAAAGTGACATCATCTTCTTCTTCCTCATCTTCTTCTTCTGGCCTGGGGCCCACCAGTTGAGGTGAAAGGGCTGTGCTACCATTGCTGTTTACCCTGATGGTGGAGAGGGTGAGGGAGGAGTACCCTGATCCTTTCCAGTGGTGGCATTGGCTGGTTGAGTGAAAGGGCCAGGACGTCACCACTGTCTTTCCTCCTCTTGCACATCCTCTTTCTTCTCCTTCTCAAACAAAGGTGTGAAGTGTCTTCATCTGTGTGTTATAAGGTGTGCTCATATGCTTCTGTGCTGAATGATACAGGCAGTTAGAGATCATTTCTTTTGTTGGAGAAGTGCTTATAGCTATGGGACACTCATGTCATATATGTATTAGCTAGGTCATACAATGATTTGTTGCCATATGGAAGCTTCATTTCAGAGTTATGTTACTTGACGTTTTTTTGCTTATGATATGGGCACAGAATCCAATTCTTTGTCAGGGTTAAAAGCATAGGGTTGTGGTCAACATAGCAAGGCATCTAGAGCCATAAGTTATTGCATACTTGTATATGATTGTGGATCAAATACATATAGGGGACACATCCGTTCAGTAGTCCTGATTTTAAGAGTGGGTGTGAAAACCCTGAAGGATTTTCTGCTAGGCGAGAGGGTGCCTTCCTGGTAATGCTGCATGACAGTTCTGCCCGTGACCCCAAGAAATGCCTAGATCTAAGTATGTGTGAATGAGGGTTTGGAAACTCTGAAGGAAGAGACAGGAAGGTGTAGACCAGTAGGCCAATGATGAAAACAGGACAAAGAGAAACTTCAGTACATCTCCCTTATTGTCATATCATTAACTAACCTCCAGTCCCATACCACCAGCCTCTCAGCTACCCCCTGTTCTTCTGGGAGAGCTCCTGGTCCTTTTTCTTGAAGTCCCTCAATCTATAGAGAGAAACAGCTGACACAGTATCCTCCATATTGGTCTGTATCAATATATTCTACTGACTTCTGAAGTGAGTAGCATGGCTCTTTGCACTCCCTTCATGCACCTGGAAGTGGTATTCTGGCACCATGGCCAAAAGTAGAGCTTAACAGAGAATCTCCATGAAGAGCCATGGTATCCCTGCTCATGAGGCACCAAATAACCCAAATAAGAGAACAAATGTTCACAATAGCAGGACCCAAACTATGGAACGAACTAGATGAATCAATAAAATTGTAAATGGAAAAAAAGACATTCAAACAAGAACTTAAAAGCTGGCTCTTCAGAAAAGACTATGAACTTATATAAATAAATATCAAATAAACCACTTAATCAACATTATTTTTCCAGAAATATTACTTCTTCTCAGCACATCAAATAATAACTGACTAAAATCAATTCAAAACTGAAACAGTAAATATCAATATTAGATTGATATTTTATTTTTTTATTGAATATTGAATAGCATTATTCAATAGCATTAAAATAGATACAATTACTTTAAATAAGAACCTGTTAATATAATATTATACAATGTCATCAAATGCAATTTATGTAAACCATTGTGGTCTTCTGTTGGAATGATGGTAAATAAAAGCATAAATAATAAGTAAATAAATAAATAAATATGCAGTACAGTAGGATTATCCCTTTCCATAGAGCACTACATTTTGGCAAGTAAGCAGAACCTCCTTTTATGCATACAACTCTCAGGGTAATTTCCAATAGGCTATATAGGCATGTAAAAATAGACTTTTACACAAGTGTATGCTTTTGAAAATTCACTTCACAATGGAGAGGCATTCCAAGGGTTGGAGTTTGGGTTGGGTTGGTATTTACATGCCTAATTTTTTATTTTAAAAAATATGCATTGTATATTCTCTTTGCAAAACTATGTTTACAAAATAACAGGGGTTTTTGTGTAGGCATAGTTTTACTGGGATCATATTCAAAGCAGACTTATATGTGTAAACTTGCTTTAAAAATTGCTGCAACTTATGCAAATATTCTCCAGTAACTTAGGCGAGATGTTCCAAATTTCCCTAAGTGAGTTGTATAGGTGCAGATTTGTTACGAGGCCAACCCAACTGCCCATAGAATCTCTGGTCCCTTGGCAATCTGATTTATGAGTTATCTGGTGGCTGGATTTATCGGGGGGGGGAGGGTATTGTCAAGGATTGTCTTAATAATGTTAGTAGTTTAGTGTTTGTATTAATTTAATAAAGATTTCAGTTTGTTGGCATAACAAACACTAAGTTCTGTTACAATTAAGGCCTGGATGAGCCCTTAGTAAGAACAGTATAGGTTACTGAATGGGGGGAGGATACTATTCAAATCCAGCCCTTGAGAGATTTTTTTTATGCAGCCCTTTCCAGAAAGTCTAGAGGCAGTCCCTTATGGTTTGTTAGAAGTTAAGAGGTGGCGAGGAGTTTTTCCTGTGTTGATTTTTTGGTGCAATCATAGGATCGAAGCCCAACCTAGCTGGGGATCCTGATCAGGGTCAGGCGAGTTGTCCTTTTCCAGTCCACTCACTAGCTGGTTGGGATTTTCCCTCTGGGTTGTTTTTGCAGGTTTTGATAATTTAATTGGTAGGAGCCTCATGAGAGCTTGTGCCCCACCTGGGCTCACAACTTTGGGAATCCTGTGTCTGGGGCTGCTCAGATTAGGGAAGACCTGCCCTCATACCCTCAACAAGGATGGAGGTGGTAGTGACCTGCTGCAGGGAGGAACTCTGGTGTGTAACTTCTTTTGAAAGAGAAAGGACTTGAGTTCAAGATCCAGAAGGAAGTTTTGGCTTCCACTTTCTTCCTGCATTTGGAGCAGGTGTTCAATTCGGAGTTAACAGTCTGCTTAGGAGTTAGCAATCTGTAGTTATTTAGGAGAGTAGTGGGTGGATCCTTGGACCGGTGGCAGATGACCACGCCCCCAGGGGAAGATCCCGAGAGGGACTACCGGTCAGGCTCAGAGTATGGAGACAGACACACACTAGTTCTTTTATTAGACAGTATACTGAATCACCAGAGGTGGCAGTAGTGAGCTGGAATGCCCTGCTGGGCTGTAGTCCCTCAGATACTGGAACAACGATCCCTGGAGGCTGAGCTGTAGAGAAACTGAAATATAGTGAGTAAGCAGGGTATGCAGAGTTCATGAACTGAACAAGATGGTAACACTCACACAATGTCTCATAGAAGCCCAGGAGCTGGAATGTATAGACTCTCGAGGAGCGAGTACCTGGTTCCAGGGAAAGCTCTGAGAGAGCGAAGGTAACTCACTGATGTAGTTGGCAGTGATGACTTCCAGGCAGAAGAGAGTACCGAGTAAGTCTGGGAACGAGGGCCCTTGAGGAGCGAGTACCAGTTCCAGACTGTCACCTGAAAAACAAAGGAGACAGCGAGGCCCCCAAGGAGCGGGTACCCCTAGTAAGTCTGAGGAGGCAGAGTAGCTTAGGTAGAGTAACCCTTGCTAACTCGATCTGTTAGCAAATTCTAAGACCTTATATATCCGTCGTGGGTGACATCATCTTTGGGGGACACCCCTGAGGTTCGCGCCATCACCAGTACTTCAGTCGGGGCCGCGCCGCGTGTGCGCCCCTAGGCCTCCTGGCAACATGGAGGTTTGCAGTGTCTAGCCGGTCCGGGGATGCCGGAGGACTTCTGCAGAAGAATGCCGCGGCAGCCAATCTTCCCGCGGACGAAGAGGGAGGTGCCAAAGAGGTAAGGAGGGCGGAGAGAGGGCGGCAGGAACCAACGGACACAACAGCAGGGCGGAACTTCCTATTTCCAAGGATCCAGCAAGAGTTTGAGAAACCAGAGAAATATCAGAGGGATAACTAACCATGAGTTAGAACAAAGCAAAAATCAATGAGGACATGCATCTGGCATCTTCACCCCCTGGAGGGAAAAAGGATTTGACACTGTGTACAAAGGACAGTGTTAACATTTTTACCAGATTTGGAAGGGGTTTTCCACACAGCTAAAGGAGGCCCCACCCACCTGGGAGATCCACTTATCCAAGCCCTGGAGGATGGAATTTTCCCTGGCCCTGGTTCAGAGATTCGGCTTCAAATAGAGGGGAAACAACTTGTGGTGCAGAATTTTTATTTGGACACTAACACAGTGACTCCAGCATGGTTATTGAGCTTAATCTGCACACACAGACATGTATCAGAGACAACACTCCCCAGGGGCAACTCGTAAGAGGTGTATTCCAGGCCCTAAAAGAAGTGTTTCCCCCATAGAAAAAGAATCCACTCCCTAGAGAAGGAGCCTGAAGGAACAGCTAGCCAGGATTCCATCCCCTAGAGACAACACATATGTTTATGGTCCCATCAGAATGCAGCCTGCCTTCCAGGATGGGGGTTACATTTAATTATTAAATAGGGTTACTTTTGTATTTTATTTTTATAGTGTGTATCACTTTGAGCCATAAGGTTAGGTGAAAACCAAATGTAGATACATTATATAATATTCTCTTCTATAATTATTAAGATGACAAATTCAAAAGCCTTATCAACTATTTATATAGGAACAAATACCATCAGTAGTAGTGCAAATGGACTATAATCCATCGCCTCTCGCCACGCAATGGGCCCCAGGCGAATTCAGCATTTCTTCAAGCACTTAGTGTACAATCATTTGGTAATGTTCCTTTATTTATTCCACAACATTTAATATCTATCTACTAAAAATATTTTTTATTTTTTATTTTTTAGTATTCAAATTTTAATTTTATCCCAAAAACCCAGAAAAACTTATTTGTTTGTGTGTTTCTAAAATCTAGAATAATTATTTTCCTAGCACAAATTAGATGTCCACCGTCATTCAGTTTGTTCAATCATTGACATCCTGGAAAAAAATCCTAGGATCGAGTATACTTAGCCCCACTGTAGATGTATTATTTCTCAAGTTGTCCCGACATGGGCCATGTTTCGACTGTCTCCAGTCTTCCTCAGGGGATACTTAGCATGTTGTAATCACGATTCCAAAAACCAGTTTTTTATATATAATTTTGCCTTACCAGCGCTAGTCAGTTAATTTGACCTAGGACATATAAAAAATGTTGTTAAAAAGTGCTATTTAAAAAACCTCATCACAGATACAAGTTTGTTTAACCTTCCCGAAACGTTTTTACCAACTCCCTTAGAACAGATTCTCGTAACAAATTTCTTTCCAACTCAACAAAAAACTTTACTCACAGTGTTGCTAATGCCCATTCCTTTTTCATGCATTAATGGCGCCTCGGCGTTCTTAGATTCCTCCACTTACTGTCCACTTTTTTATACCTGTCATACCCGGAACTTGATGCTGTCAATCATATTCAAACATCGCTTTACTCAATACGAAATTCCTTCTTAGCCTGTGTCACCTCCACTTCCTACCCACTTCTTTTTGCCACTCCTCCCCGGAACTGGATGATGTCAATCATCTTCAAAAGTCACTGCTTCCGAAGGCATCCTTCTAAAAAACCGACCAGTCAATTTCTTTATTCAACCCACTAGGGGTCACTATTTTAAAATAATGAATCCATTTCTGCTCTTTTTGTAGAAGGATTAGATCAAAATTGCCACCTCTCTGGGGATATATCGGCCGTTCTATAACTGCAAATTTGAAATCCGAGAAATCATGTCCCTCGGATATACAATGCTGTACCAGTGGTGCTTCAGCCTTTTGTCTTACAATTGAACTTCTATGTTCCACCATTCTTATTCTCAAGCACCTCTTGGTCTTGCCGATATACAGCAAAGGGCAAGGGCACCATATACCATAAATTACCCCCACCGTGGAACAATCAGTGCGTGCCTTGAATCTAAAAGATCCCTCCTTAAAAAAGGGTAGAAATTGGCCACTGTGAGATTGCTGACATACCGAGCATTTGTTGCATGGATAATGTCCAAATTCTCCTGAACTATCAGTATTTTTAAGATAATCCACATCATCCTTATAATTCGAATGTACAATAGTATCTCTGATGTTTTTGCCCCTTTTAAGTGCAAAGCGAGGGCCATTTGTAAATATAGGATGTAGATTCAAGACATGCCAATGACGTTTTATACTATGTTGTATACGATATATTTGAGGGGAATATGGTAAGACACAAATCATCCGGTCCATATTTTCTTGTCTTCGTGATGGTTGTAAAAGTAAATCACGATTTGCCCACCGTGCTCTTTTATAGGCTTTTTTTACCACATACGGGGGATATCCCCTTGAACAAAAACTTTGTGTCATTTCCTTTGCACGTATCTTATATTCTTCTACAGTAGAGCAGACTCTTCTTAATCTAAGAAATTGTCCCATCGGTAAATTTGATCGGAGATGCTGGGGATGACAACTCTCATATCTAAGCAAGGTGTTTCGATCCGTTGGTTTCCGGTATAATGTATATTCAAAGCCATATTGTTGTATGGTAATGAAAATGTCCAAATAAGCTAATCCAATTCGACTAAATACTGTAGTGAATTTTAAATTCACATCCCTAGTGTTTAACCATTGTGTAAATTCCACAAAAGTTTGCTCTTCTCCTTGCCACACAATCAGAATATCGTCTATGAAGCGCTTCCATGTTTTTACATGGGCTTTAAATGGATTCTGTTCCAACCACATAGATTCAAAGTTTCCCATGTACAAATTTGCTACATCGGGGGCCATTGTGGCCCCCATTGCTATCCCTTTGTTACGAGAATCTGTTCTAAGGGAGTTGGTAAAAACGTTTCGGGAAGGTTAAACAAACTTGTATCTGTGATGAGGTTTTTTAAATAGCACTTTTTAACAACATTTTTTGTATGTCCTAGGTCAAATTAACTGACTAGCGCTGGTAAGGCAAAATTATATATAAAAAACTGGTTTTTGGAATCGTGATTACAACATGCTAAGTATCCCCTGAGGAAGACTGGAGACAGTCGAAACATGGCCCATGTCGGGACAACTTGAGAAATAATACATCTACAGTGGGGCTAAGTATACTCGATCCTAGGATTTTTTTCCAGGATGTCAATGATTGAACAAACTGAATGACGGTGGACATCTAATTTGTGCTAGGAAAATAATTATTCTAGATTTTAGAAACACACAAACAAATAAGTTTTTCTGGGTTTTTGGGATAAAATTAAAATTTGAATACTAAAAAATAAAAAATAAAAAATATTTTTAGTAGATAGATATTAAATGTTGTGGAATAAATAAAGGAACATTACCAAATGATTGTACACTAAGTGCTTGAAGAAATGCTGAATTCGCCTGGGGCCCATTGCGTGGCGAGAGGCGATGGATTATAGTCCATTTGCACTACTACTGATGGTATTTGTTCCTATATAAATAGTTGATAAGGCTTTTGAATTTGTCATCTTAATAATTATAGAAGAGAACATTATATATCCTCCTTTTTTTGTATTGAGTAAATTCGTGAGTGAGGATCTTTAGCTTCTGTGGATTGATTGATACATTATATAAGCCATCAACTCAAGAACATAAGAATTGCCATGCTAGGTAAGACCACGGTCTATAAAGTCCAGCATCCTGTCTCCAACAGTGGCCAATCAAGGTTGTAAGTACCTGGCAGATCCATAAGTTAGATCTAATTCCTGTTATTCACTCCCAGGGATAGCAAAAGCTTTCATTAGTCTCCCTGGCTAATAATGTGTTATGGACTTTTCTTTCAGGAACTTGTCCAAACCTCTTTTAAATCCTGCTATGCTAGTTGCTTTGATCATTTTTGGCAACAGATTCTACAGCTTGATAGTGCGCTGAGTGAAAAAGTACTTTCTACAATCTGTTTTGAATTTTCTGGTTGATAGTTTCATGGAGTGTCACCTTGGTTTTTTTGAAAGGATAAATAATCAGTCTTTATTTATCATTCTTTATTTACCTGTTCTATCCCACTCATGATTTTATAAAATTTTATCTTGTCCCTCTCAGCCATCTCTTTTCCAAGCTGAAGATCCCTAGCCTGCATTGCTATTCATTATAGAGAGATTTTCTATTCCCTTTATCATTTTGTTGCTCTTCTATGCACCTTTTTCTGATTCTGCTATGTCTTCCTTGAGATAGGGTGACAGAACTGCATACAATAATCAAGGTGTAGTCTCACCATGGCCCGATACAGAGGCAATATATTTTCTGTTTTATTTTCTATTCCTTTTTGGATCATTCCTAATATTCTATTCACTTTTTGGACCGCCACTGCACACTGAGCAGAAGATTTCAACATATTATCCACAAGGAGAAGGATATTAAAAATGTATTTAGTGCTAGATAGCCAGATAAGTAAGACTTATCCACCTATGTAGTGGCCACTGAATATCTGGTTATGTTCAGCGGCCGCTACATAGCCGGATAAGTTGTGGGAGGGCAATGGGAGGATCTGGCCAGTGTTACTTAACCGGATAAGTTATCTGGCTAAGTAGCAATATTCAGCCTTAGATAACAAGTTATCTGAGTAAGTCAGACCTGCTGAATAGCAGACGGATATGACTTATCTGTTTAAGTAGAGCTTGCTACGGGGTATTCAGCAGCATAGCCGTGCTGCTGAATAGCCCATCTAAGTTAGCTTGATATGCCTATCTGGCTAACTTAGAAAAATGGATAAGTTTTCAATATATATCCCTGGACTCCAAGGTTCTTTTCCTGGGTAGTGATTCCTGATACATAACTAAGCAACTGTAGTTGGGATTATTTTTCCCTATGTGCATCACTTTACATTTTTCCCCATTAAATTTCATCTGCCATTCATTTGCCCAGGCTCCTAGTCAAACAAGGTCCTTCTGCAGTTCACTGCAATCCACTGCTGCTTTAATAACTTTGAATAATTTTGTGTCATCTGCAAATTTGATCACCTTACTTGTCTTTCCCTTTTCCAGATCATTTATGAATATGTTAAACAGCACTGGTCCCAGTACCAATCCCATTGGTATTCTACTAACGGTCTTTCTCCATTTGGAAAACTGGCCATTTAGTTTTACCCTCTGTTTCTGACCTTTTAACCAGATACCAGTTCACAATAGAATACTGCTTCCTTCCCAGTGACTTTGTAAATTTCCTGAAAAGTCTCTTATGGGGGAATTTGTCAAATGCCTTCTGAAAGTCCAAATACACTATATCAACTGGCTCAGCTTATCTACATGTTTATTTACACCTTCAAAGAAATTCTAAAAGATTGGTAAAATAAGACTTCCCCTTGCTAAAACTATTTTAACTCTTCTCCATTAAGCCATGCCTGTCTATATGGCCAGTGATTTTGTGCTTAAGAATGGCTTCTACCTTTTGCCTGGCACCAGCATCATGTTCACTGGTCTATATGTATCTTCATCTTTGGGGAGCTCCCTGAATGCACGGGCACACTTTTACTCCCAACTCTCTGTCTCCTCTCAGTTCACACCAGCATATTTCACAGCAGGCCCCAGGGTGCTGATGTTCATATTGCAGGGAGGAGGATAACCTCTGGGGCCCTAGGCTCATGGGGATGGGTACCAACATACAGTGTCTCTCAGTGTCTCTTATAGTTGTTGCATGCCACTAAATATCCTGGCTAAGTTAGCTGGATAAATATATCCAACTGATTTGCCGAGCTGCAGAGTGGCGTATATGGACACCTTGAAGCTCAATTCACAACAAACATTTTCCAATGTATCATTACCCAAAAACAAACAGTTGAAAGATACCTGTTTCCTCAGGTTTATAAGCTGTCAGTGCCTTTTAGGATGGCAAGCACTAATTAAAGGCCCAATTGTCTTGAATGATAGAGAATGGGTTTCTAGTGTGCTGGGATCTTCTATCTCTTTCCTTGATGGTAACAGCTGGTTTTATGGTGGTAGAAATTCCCTAAAAATGTTCAAAATCCAAAATTCCTCTTCCTTCTCACTGGGCAGGAACCAGTGACAAAATAATTCCTCCCATAAACACAAGAACAATGCAGCATGAATGCCGCCAAGCATGGTCCACCACACTGCCATGCCACTGACATCTGGGCTTCCCCTAAGGTTCACACACCACACAACACCCTGCTTTGAAAGGCTGACTGCTGGAAAATCCCTGCTGTGCATTCTGATGATGCCAACAACGCATCTTACTTAAGGGCACCTCAGACTGCTCGCCAGTACCTCAGCAATGGGTCTTCTGTTGAAGCAGTGTGTTATGCTAGCATTCCTGGTTCCTGTCAGCCTTCATTCCTGATTCTTGGCTTGTCCAGCCTTGACTTCCAGACTTGCCTCTTCCAACCTTGGCTTCCAGGCTTGCCTCTTCCTGCCTTGCTCCAACCAGCCTTGTCCTGCTTCATTTTTTTTCTCTCATCCAATGACTTTAGTGTGTCCTCGTTCTCCCTTGCCTGACTCTGGATCTTGACCTTCTGCCAAGACCTTACCACATTTTGCTTGCTGCCTGGACCTGACCTTTTGCTTGGACTTGACCAGGTCTGTTCTCAGCCTGACCTGACCTTGACCTGTCTCTGTCTATGTCTGTCTGCTGCCTGCCTTGATCCCGGAGTGTTATTGGACTCTTGCTCTTGCCTCTACCCTAAGCACCCACCTAAAACTTGCTGGCTGCCAGAATCCAAGGGTACAACCTGCAGGGAAAGTGGCTGGCAAAGGTAAACCTCCCATCTATCCCACTACAGGGTTTTTTTGCCAGCTGCCAGCATAGGCCTCATAGGTTCAGCTACAAGGCTGTGTCATCTATGCTGCAGCACCAGTGGCTCATGCCAATGTTTATAGATTGCTGAGATCATAAGCTCAGTGGACTCACCTTAGTTCTCCTCCATCACTGGGCTAGCACACCAACTCCAGCAGCAGCAGGATCAGCTGTTCACCATGGCTAGGCATCTCCAAAGAATAGCTGCCAAGTCTGCTCCAGCTCCTACTTCAACATCCATGGTACCACCTTCTGCACCTACATTGCATCTGCCTCCAAGATATGACAGCAACTCAGTAATAATTAGAGGCTTTTTAAATCGGTGTTGGATGCAATTCGAACTTCAAGCACCCTTGTTTCCAATCAACAGAGTCAAAGTTACTTATATCCTGTCCTTGTTGGGTGGCACCACCCTAGCTTGGGCATCACCTATCTTGGAAAGAGATGATCCTCTTATGAGTGACCTGAATTCCATTCTTACAGGAATTCTGGAAGATTTTTGTTGAGCCTGGTCACTTCACCTTCAAGAACTCTGAGCTCTTGTGGATCAGACAAGGTATATGGGCCATAGGAGTATGCTGTGCACTTTCACACTCTGCCTCAGAGCTGCAGTGGGGCACCAACAGTCTGATTGTCATATTTAGGCAAGGCCTTTCCGAGTGTATAAAAGATGAATTGGCTTCCAGGGACCTACCTGAGATGCTCGAGGGTCTTCCTAATCTAGCTATTTGGTTAGACCTTTCCTGTCCGCCTTGCCCCAAATTTCCAAAGACTGGTGCCTTCTCGTCCAGCTTCTGAATTAGGGTTGGCATCTGAAAAGCCATGCAGGTTGACTTGTTCAAAATATCTGCAAAGTAGAAACTTCGACACCATATGTTCAACCTGTGTCTGTATTGTGCAGCTTCAGGGCACTTCACCAGACAGTTCCAGAATAAGCCAGCAAACTCATGGACCTAGGCCTGGTGGCCACCCTAGGTCATCCTTGCATCTCTCCTACTGGTACCAGTCTGGTTCTCCCTGTGGGACATTTTGATTGATGCACTTGCTTTCCTGGACATCAGAGCAGGTAGAAGCTTCATTTATGAAGCATCACTGCATCATTACCAGATACTGACAATCCTGTTATCTACGCCACTGTCCATCTCATCCATTTACAGAGAATCATTGCTTGGACACATCACCAGAGGTATGGTATCCCTGACTTTGCAAACCGGGGTGCTGCATAAGGAACAAATCAGTATCTATGTCTTTCCCAAGGCAGTTAATACCGTCATCTTGGAGCTACCATAATTTACCCTTCATCAGCCTCACTTTGACTGAACCACATTACAGTTAACCCAGTGGGGTCTCTGTTGTCAAGAGTAATTCCTCATTAAAGTCCACTAGTGGTATCCTTGACCTGAACAGCCATCTATGATCTCCTAGATCTGTCTCCCCAATATGCTAACTTTGCAGATGTCTTCAGGAAACAGCAGGGAGAGGATTGTCCCCTCATCGCTCATATGACTGAACCATAAACTTGCTCCCTGACGAGGTTCAACCCAGAGGCAGAGTGTACCTGCTCTTTGCTTCAGAGATGAAGGCTATGTCTAAACATATAAAGAAGAAATTGGACAGAAGCTTCAATTGTCCCTCTTCATCACCTGCTAGGGCTGGATTCTTTTTGGTAGGGAAGAATGATGGATCCTTATGCCCTTGCATTTACTACCACAATCTTAACTCCATTATAAAAAAGAACCACTATCCTCCTTCCACTAATATCCAAACATTCTGACTGCCTTCGAGGTATACAGGTATTTACCAAATTGGATCTCCAAGGTGATGAATGGAAGACCACCTTTAACACCCATGATGGAAACTATGAATATCTAGTAATACTCTTTGGGTTGTGCAACGATCCTGCAGACTTCCAATTTAAAGTCAATGAAATCTTCAAGGATCCTCTCTATTATGACATAGTAGTCTACTTGGATGATATCCTAGTCATTTCTAAGTCATTAGCAGAACATCAATGCCATGTAAAACATGTTCTCCAGATGCTCCGTGAGTACCATATCTATGCCTAGTTAGAGAAGTGTACTTTCAATCAAGAAGAACTTCTCTTCTTGGGATATATTATCTCTCGGCAAGGCCTATGGATAGATCCTGATAAATTAAAGGCCATACTGGAGTTGCCATGACCCATGGGTCTCAAGTGTTGCAATGATTCTTGGGCTTCACAAATTATTATATTTAATTTATTCATGATTACTCTTCCTTGTCAGTGCCACTCACAGTCTTGACTAAGAAAGTTTCTGATACCAAAAACTGGACCCAGCATGCTATTCAAGCTTTCAAGCATCTTAAAGAGAAGTTGACCCTTGATCAATGTTTGTACCACCCATCCAAGCCTTTCATCTTGGAGATAGCTGGGCACTGTCCCCTTACATGATAATAATGGCACCCTTGTGACATGTTCCTGCTTTTCAAGAAAGCTCTCTCCATCAGAAAGGAACTACACCGCGAGCTGCTAGCAGTCAAGTTGGCCTTGGAAGAATGGTGACAACTGCTAGAAGGAGTCAAGCACCCAATAATCATCTAAATGGATCATAAAAACCTTGAACATTTGGTGCTGGCTCAAAGATGAAACCCTAGGCAAGCACACTGTTCATTTTTAATCAATTTGATTCCAATTGCTCTATCAGCCCACCGAGAAAAACCACCAAGACGATGCACTCTCCCATTCTTTTGATATTGAAGGAACCTTGGAAACCCCACAACATATCATTGATCCAGCTAAGACTGTGATTGTGATCATCTTCACAGTTACTCCCGGGAAAACTGTGGTAATCCAGCACCTATGTCAGAAAGTTCTCCAGTGGGCTCACAATTCCCATCCAGTCTGGTCATCCTGGCAACACTCAGACATTGGAATTAATCATGTGGCACTACTAGTGACTACAGATGAAGACTAATGTTAAGCATTATGTAGAGTCCTGCCCTAGGTGTACCATGAATTAAAGTATGAACGCATAGCCTTGAGCGTTGTTACAGCCATTGCCAGTCCCTGAAGAACCTTGGATCCACGTGGCTATTGACTTAATCACTGATCTTCCCATCTCTGAAGGCAACACCACCATATGGGTGGTAGTGGATAGATTCTCAAAGATGGTACATTTCACACTCTTTCTGGACCTCCCATTCATGCCTGAATTGGCTAAACTCCTTATCTGCATTGGCTGCCACTCCACATCCTCTAGCATGTTATATCCCATATACAATTCACGTATTATAATATGTTCTTTCTTAAACAACCTGTTGAACTATAATGTACAATATTATAATTACTTTGTAATTGTATTATCTGTAACACATCTTGAACTTTGACTGGAAAGACATGATATAAATAAACGATGATGAGGACTTTCATGGGATAGAAAGCCCCCAGCGTGATCTCCTGAACACAATTTTTCAGCAACCCAAATCTGCACTGGATCAGAGATTTTGGTGGTGATGGGCATAGCTGTATCTTTCTTTAAAAGTAGAGAGGGATGGAGGAAGGGAATTAGCAATCAGATCAAAAGGGATATCTATTATCACCTACAAGCAAATAAAGTGGCACACTGTAAAATGTTTACAATAATGAATACTACAACTGTCCCAGCATTTACCCAGCAGAACTTTGTCTTCTAGATTGTGAGCATACATATAATTATAAAGGGGACTCTACCTTTACTGAGGAAGACGTAAGCCACATAAGGCTATGAGAATGCCAATATAGATATTGTGATCTGAGGTGAAGTGTGTTTTTTGTTGAAGAGTGAAACATGGTCATGTCAGCAAGGAAATGCACAAATAAATACTGTCTCATTATTTAACCGTCATTTTGATATTGAGTGGGCTGCTTATCAGCATTGAATAAAAACACTTTGTTACCTTTTTTCAGTATAAAGGACTTTTTAAGAGACTGTGTTTAATTATAATAAAAGAAAAAGAATATAGAGATAATGTTCCAATAAAAAGGATTTGTATCCATTGATGGCAGTAAGATTATATATACTGTAAGCACTAAGAAGGCAAGGAGAGTAAACTTCCTTGTAAGTGCTGATGCTGACTTAGGTTTTTTCCCTTTTTTGAGAGACAGTACTAACTGCAACACTACTGATAAGATTTATTCTAAGATAAAATTGTAGTATTGGATGAGTGGTAAAAAAAAAAAAAATCAAAAATTTTTTTTGAGAATCTAAATAGTACTTAAGATTTGGATACCAGTGAGCTATTGCCAGAACTGATAGTTAAAAGTGTTGATTCAGAGGAACTGAAACAAATCTCAGTGAACCTATATGTACAAGGGCAAACTGACAAACTAAAGAGTAGCAAATCATGTGGACCAGATGGTATCTAACCTAGACAGGGCTGGCGCTAGCTTTTTTGCTGCCTTGTGAGAATAATGACTGTGCTGCTCCCTTCTTCCCCCCCCCCCCCCCCCCCCCCCCTTGTTCATTCATTGTCTGACCTGGGCTCACCAAAAATAAAATCCCAGCTCCCTCCATTGATACAAACTTTAAAAACTGACACCACCTTCCTCCCCCAGCGAACCTTATAGCCTTTCACAATGCCACTCCCCACTCCCCAACCTCCCCTCAACCCGCTCTTCATATAGTTAAGAGTTTTGTATTTATATAACAACATTTTACATGAAAAATATCAAGGTACCATATTCTGAGGTAAACATATCACTTAAATTATATTTACATGCAGTCATGCACTGCTGTGACGCCAACCTGAAATCCCTACAAAAACACTCTTGGAACCCATATGGTATTAGGCCTATTGTAACTTGTGTTGTATATGGGCTTGATCCTCCGAAAGCCTTAAAACACTAATACACTTCCTATTAGGAGAATACCTCATCTCAGTCACACATGCAGAACATAAACATACTCTCACCAAACACAGAATAGAGCAACCATAAAGTAGAAATATAAAAGTGACAAAACATGAAATGGAAACCACAAGAAGCCAAATTCTGTATGCTGTGCAACAATAAAAAACCAGAACCATTACCATTCCTCAAACTTCAAACTGTTGTGTAACACGGGTATTTGTGTACCCTTGGGCCTCAGCCCGACTCCAGACGGATCCAGGACCGAGCTGAGGGTTGGCGACATGTCCCAGCATGGCAGAACACGGTCTTACCCTCTGCCAGGCCTGCAAGCTCCCATGGCCAACAACAAGATGATGTTGGTAGGTGAACGGTCCTCCAACCGTTCCAAGCCCTTTTGGACCTGCCGCTTGAATCGGCATGGAGCAGCAGGCCGGCCTGAGGATGAGGTCAGACAGAGGCTTTGACACGAAGACATGATACCAAGGTTGATGCGACGGCAACACAGACGAGTGTTGATGCGAAGACATGACACCAAGGCTGATGCGAAGACATCACAGATGAGGGTTGAGGCGAAGACATGACACCAAGGCTGATGCAACGGCATCAGAGACGAGACGAGGAACTTGACAAAGTCCTGACGAGACAAGAAGCTGGGAAGGTAGACAATGGCACTGTCTCTCAGGGTACCCTATACAGCCCACCTTCACGGGCCAACCCAATGGGCTGGTCGTGGACCACCCTGTCCCACTGCATGCCTTACACAGCCCGAGGAGGCTGGTCACGGACCACGCGGAGAGCAGGACAAGCGCAGGAGAGGATCCAGTCGAGGCGGGACTTCGACGACGAAGCCGATGTCATCCGAAGCACCACAAAGGCTGGCAGGCAGGATGGCTCAGGAGCACAGGACACCAGTCCACTGCCGGCATCTCCCAAGACACAGAAGATGGAGCCCAGGGCATATCCGGCCGTGGGCCCTTTAAATGTTGAAGAGAGATGCAGCCGCGCGCCTAGGAGCAGGAAGGAAGCTGTGCAGGACCGTGGACAGTGGTTCTGCACCGACGTCAGCGATGCAGCAGCAGGGCTGGGCCTGGAGACAGGCCCCGATGATGGCAGTGGCTCCAGCCACTGCAGGAGGCCCCGAGGGCGGCTCCAGCTGCCAATCCAGCTCGGGGCTTGAGGCATCCAGTCGCGAAGAAGGCAGAGATGTCGGCAGCGGCTCCGGAGCCGCGGGGAAGGCAAAGCAGTCCGCGGCTCCGGCCGCGGCAAGGCAGTACAAGATGGGCGACCTCCGGGCCATGAAAGGTAACAAAGTCCGCAGCTCCGGCCGTGTGGGAAGGCCCGACTTTGGCGGCGTCCAGCCAAGTTGGGAGCAGCAACAGAGGCATGGTAAGGAGCCTGCTCGCGGGGAGACCCACGGGCAGGATTCATAACAGAAACAATAAAATCAAGAAATACAATAAATGCAATACAATAAATGCATAATCTTTATAGTAAAAACATACTAATAATAACATTCCAAAATCAAATGACAAATAAAAGATCAAATAATTAAAAACACAATTTTTTTTAAATGTCCCAAACATCAATAAAATATTTCAAAACAGCAGGCACATTAAATAACACCTGAAAAATAAAACTAAAAAGGATTTTAAAAATTCATGCTCTCCATACCTGGACTTTTGATTTCTAGTCATCCTGAGATTGTCACAGATTTAGTGGGAGTGGGATGCATAAACTTTCTCCTCTCTTTCTTATATATATACACACACACATATAAGATCCTACAAACATATGCTCCTTCTCAGACAAACCCTCGGACATCTCCAGATCTTCTTTAATTGGGATATGCCAACACTCCCGGGCCCTACTCTTCATTTCAGCTGCTGCCAGGTTGGGATTCACCTGCAGCCCCATTCTCTCTCTCTCTCACCCCCCCCCCCCCCCCCCAAACAAGCTCCCATTCACACCCATGCACCACAGACAAGCTCCCATTCACACTCACACACCCCAGGCAGGCTCCCATTCATCTCACCTAAATGCCAGGTAGGCTCCCATTCACACACACACACACACACACACACACACACACACATACACACACACACACATATACACACAAGCTGCCCATCCCAGAAAGGCTCCCATGCATGCATGTGTACACACACAAATACCACACCCATCCCAGGCAGGTTCCCATTCCAATACATGCATGCAACACAGGCAGGTTACAATTCACACACATACATACACACACACACACACACACACACATACACACAACCCAGGCAGGCTCTCATTCATACACCCACCCATGCCAGGCAGGCTCCCATTCACACACACCCAACCCAGGCAGCCTTCCATTCACACACATATACCCACTCACCACTGGCAGCCTCCCATTCACACGCACACACACAAACACATACCCATCACAGGCAGCCTCCCATTCTCACACAGGCACATACACACACCCCCATCCCAGGCAGCCTCTCATTCACACACACACACATCCATCCTAGGCAGCCTCTCATTGACACGCACACACACAAACACATACCCATCACAGGCAGCCTCCCATTCTCACACAGGCACATACACACACCCCCATCCCAGGCAGCCTCTCATTCACACACACACACATCCATCCTAGGCAGCCTCTCATTGACACGCACACACATGCAGACCAGACAGTTACAGGATGTGCTAGCATTGCAAATTACCATGGGGCCAGCACCTGAAGAGGAGCTGTAGGATGGGCTTCTTCCACCGCCCACTGGCGGTCGCATAGGCCTTCTGTTTCTTCCACTGCTGGTGGGTTGTGTCAACTGGTGGCCCCATGGGTCTCATGCTTCTTCTACCATCAGTGGGATTCGGTCTACCAGCAGTAGCACGGGCCTCTACTGGCTCCTGATGCCACCCCCGGGTGTGCCGCTCTGTGCAAGTGCATGGTTTGCGCACTTGGTAATGCCAGACTTGATCCTAGAGTACTGAAAGAACTGAAAAATTAAATTGCAGACTTACTGTTAGTAATCTGTAAACTATCATTAAAATCAGCTATGTAGATTGTAGATTGTACTTCCTGGCCAAACCCACATGAGTGCTGTCAATAACCCTGATGACACTGGAGTTGAGCCCTGTCAGTGAAACCTCTTTATACTTCCCTTCTTTCCTGTTCAGTGCAGGAATATTGTAAATAGTCAATAATTTATGCAAGCATAACTTCCAGAATGCATTGACACACTTGGAGACAGACAATTATCTTATGAGCATTGTGTCTCCTGATACCCTCTGTGTGAAGCCAAGTTTTTACCTCAACAAAGAAGTTGTAAGAGTGGTTTATATGAGAGGCCAGACATCCATTCAGCCTCTCACAGAATTGGAGAATAAGAGCTCTGATAGTGTGAATCTTTTCAGGCCCTCCCTTAGTCAGCTTTTCTAAGTCTTCCTTTGATGAATATATTCTACTTCAGGAGGCTTGGCATCTCCTTTAATATGTACTGTTTAAAATGATAGGCGCACACTCTTAGAGCCACTGATGCTTTCTTCAAATTGCTTATCCATCTTGCTTAGACCAAGTGGAAAGGAAAGATGAATACCGGTACAAGTGCTGTGGACATCTCAATACTGTCTTTTCAGATTCAATCGGAAACAAATACAAAATGGGAATTTTTTAAAATTTCCTGACACTTCTTTTCTGATTCAATTCCAATGAAACTGGATAGAGTAAAAGGAAAATGGATGGCATGCGCTAGTTCCCATCAATTTCTATGGAAAGAAAATTAAAAAAATATATATATTTTATATCATAGGAAAGCAAGTGTGCTAAATGGGTAAAAGAGAGTCCATCAGACTTTTGTTCTGGCAAAGAGGACATTTATTTGAGGTAGAGGCTTTGGGGACGTGAATAAAAGATGTTTATATTGGTGGGTGAATAAGCTTTTGAGGGTAGACTGTAGATGAGCAGTGTCAATAATAAACATTATAAGCAGGAGCTCCCTTCTGTGCTTTCCAAATATCTTTTTTTCCACGACCCTTAAGAGAATTTCAAAGCAACACATATAGCAGACAAATGCTCCCTTTTATGACTGTATATAGTTGGGAAAACCAAATATTTGGCTGCTGTTCATTAAGCGGAGGCTGAAACTTCTGGGGTAAACTGAGCCCAAAATAAACAGTATTGCACTTTGTAATTCAAAGTTAAAACTATGAAGTGAGAATACAAAATGAATACTAGTTAGTTGCAACAAGAGCAATAGTACACTTCTCATAAAAATCTGTAAACCATGTGGGAAGCAGTTGAGCCAAAAGCTTTGCTGTATTAGAAAATGTATGACTGTCAGAAGGCTCTTTGAAATGTATTCTCTTTAACTGTAACTAGTGAAAACCTATCTGCTTATCATTTAAATCACATATGGAAAAATGGCATAGCACTTGAAAACATACACTGAAATGTACACAATTATGTTGTTCTGCATTTAGTAGCATGTTTCTGAAATGAACTATGAATAATTTAATTTAGAACATAATAAAAGTAATTGGAAGCACACAGTCAACTACTGAAAATAAATGCAAAAAAGCTGAAGTGTGGCATTAGCTCAGTGGTCCAACAGTGGTGTAGCAGACCCAGGGTTTAAATCCTTGACCCTGCTCTTGGTCTGAGGCTTAATAGTATCATCAGATGTTACAGAGACTAACATGGAACATCCTGAAGAATTGCACTCAGTACTCAAGAACTACCCAATTCAAGGTGCGGTCACACCATGGCACTCTATCTCTGTATTCAGCCATGGCACAACTTCACCTTTAGTATTGTGTGCAGTTCTGGTCGCCCTATCTCAAAAAAGGCATAGCAGAACCAGAAAAAGGTGCAGAACAGGGTGACAAAAATGATAAAGGGGATGGGACATCTCTCCTATGATGAGAGGCTATGCAGGCTAGGGCTCTTCAGACTGGAAAAGAGACAGCTGAGAGGAGATATGGTAGAAGTTTACAAAATCATGAGTGGGGTGGAATGGGTATTTACCCTTTCAAATAATACTAAAAGAAGGGGACACTGTGAAACTAACAGCCAGCAGATTCAAAACAGATCATGGAAAGAATCTTTTCACTCAACGCACTGTCAAGCTATGGAATATGTTGCCAGAGGACGAGATCAAGGTGACTAGCATAATGGGGTTTAAAAGAGGTTTGGATAAGTTCCTGGAGGAAAAGTCCATAACACATTATTAGCCAGCTAAAGAAAGATATTGCTATCCCGGAAAGTGAGTAACAGGAATTTGGATCTACTTTTTGAGATTTGCCAGGTAATTGTGGCCTGGATTGGCCACTGTCAGAGACAGGATGCTGGCAATACTTATGATCTAATAGTCAGAGGCAAAATTCACAGTTCCTGGGTAGGAGGGAGTCTCATTATAACTCAGCAGTGATGAGCTACTGTTGATTGGTTTCAAGGTGTACATTTGCAAAGTTCAAGAGGGATCATGCTCATGAGCCACAGGACTTGTGCTGTAATAGATAGACTAACACGGTAAATTAATACAGAGGGTAACAATTACAAATACTCCCTGATTTGCTTATAGTAATATCACACAACAGAGAGATCACATGTTCACAATGTGTATAAGCATTTATTAAACATCATAACACACTCACCTGTGTAGACACTTTAAAAACTAAACTAGCACATTCATACCGTCATTCATACCCATTACTTATTATTATTATTACAAATGTTATTATTACAAATGAATCCAAAATCCGGGTGTTTAACTACTTCTCAACAGAAGCCCACTAAACTACCACTCAGTGTGGGTCTTCTCAACATCAGTCCAACAAAAGATATCTTCGTTTCACCTTTTAAAAAGGCTTCCTCAGGGACTAGTCATTATCAAAGTAGTTGAGCTTTCATATCCGTATTCACCTTACAAGAAGGCTTCCTCACAGATTAAATGTATGTCAAGCTTGTTTGACCTTCATGTTCATTCACTAAAAATATTAAAGTATTTATAAATTACACCATTGAGACTGTCAGATTCGATCAATCTCCAAAAGCAAAAAAAAGAACCTACTTCACATAGGTACAAAGTATCTTACATCAATCCGTTACAATTGTAATGAAAAAGGCAACCTGCTTTTAAATACACACCGATCAAAAGGACACACTATTATTGTCACTGACCCACGTCTGCAAACAAAAATAAGAAACAGGCGCATTAACTCTCCAGATTAAATGATGACTAACACACCACCACCGAGTGTGTATACCTAAAACATCTCAAAATGCATGTAAACTTACTGAGTTTATGCGTGAACCGGCAGAGTAAACTTATTCCCCCAATACGCCAAACGGCTGAAACGCTGAAAATGTAGAAAGCTAATAGGGATGTGAATCGTGTCCTCGATCGTCTTAACGATCGATTTCAGCTGGGAGGGGGAGGGAATCGTATTGTTGCCGTTTGGGGGGGTAAAATATCGTGAAAAATCGTGAAAAATCTAAAAATCTAAAAATCGCAAAACCGGCACATTAAAACCCCCTAAAACCCACCCCCGACCCTTTAAATTAAATCCCCCACCCTCCCGAACCCCCCCCAAATGAGTTAAATAACCTGCGGGTCCAGCGGCGGTCCGGAACGGCAGCGGTCCGGAACGGGCTCCTGCTCCTGAATCTTGTTGTCTTCAGCTGGCGCCATTTTCCAAAATGGCGCCGAAAAATGGCGGCGGCCATAGACGAACACGATTGGACGGCAGGAGGTCCTTCCGGACCCCCGCTGGACTTTTGGCAAGTCTCATGGGGGTCAGGAGGCCCCCACAAGCTGGCCAAAAGTTCCTGGAGGTCCAGCGGGGGTCAGGGAGCGATTTCCCGCCGCGAATCATTTTCGTACGGAAAATGGCGCCGGCAGGAGATCGACTGCAGGAGGTCGTTCAGCGAGGGTTCCGGCGCCTCGCTGAACAACCTCCTGCAGTCGATCTCCTGCCGGCGCCATTTTCCGTACGGAAAATGGCCAGGCCATACGCGTATGGCCGGCGCCATTTTCCATACGAAAACGATTCGTGGCGGGAAATCGCTCCCTGACCCCCGCTGGACCTCCAGGAACTTTTGGCCAGCTTGTGGGGGGCCTCCTGACCCCCACGAGACTTGCCAAAAGTCCAGCGGGGGTCCGGAAGGACCTCCTGCCGTCCAATCGTGTTCATCTATGGCCGCCGCCATTTTTCGGCGCCATTTTGGAAAATGGCGCCGGCTGAAGACAACAAGATTCAGGAGCAGGAGCCCGTTCCGGACCGCTGCCGTTCCGGACCGCCGCTGGACCCGCAGGTTATTTAACTCATTTGGGGGGGGGGTTCGGGAGGGTGGGGGATTTAATTTAAAGGGTCGGGGGTGGGTTTTAGGGGGTTTTAGTGTGCCGGCTCACGATTCTAACGATTTATAACGATAAATCGTTAGAATCTCTATTGTATTGTGTTCCATAACGGTTTAAGACGATATTAAAATTATCGGACGATAATTTTAATCGTCCTAAAACGATTCACATCCCTAAAAGCTAACAAAGGTGCTCGCCTACCACGCTGCACCATGGGGTCAGAAAACTCGCCTCACATATTCTACTTCAGAAATTCTGTATGAAAAGAAAACAAAATTTATAAACATCATATTTAGCAGAACCGAAAAAAATTTACTTATTACAGCACTCCACGCCATTGCCATTATTCAGGACTGCCGTACTCACACGTGATTAGACGTGACACATTACGTCAGGCACAAAACGTTGTGTAGAATTCTGTCCTCTAAAACTTTATATACACATGGCAGTCAGTGCTCACAAGTCCTTAATATGATTGCGTATATTGAAAATATATAGACACCTGGGCATTAAGCAAAGCAGAACGTGACCTTAGGGGCACCAGACACGAAAAAGCAATTCAAGAAAAAGGGGCAGTTCAAAATAACGCGCTCCATTCCCTGCATACCCCTAGTCATTGTATCTCGCAGATGTGGTCTCTCCTTTTTATTATATCACTTATATGAAAGTTATTTTTATCTTTTCTCTACAGCTCTATCTTCTATACCTCTCATAGAAATGCAAAATTATATTTCTATTTTGGAAATCATAAAACTGCTCATCAACAGATTACAATACCATAAATGTAAAAATATAATAATTTACATTTTCCTGTATTTGTTTATTAAAAAAATACATAAAATCATTCAAGTTCCAATGCCATAAACTAAAGAACTGGTTACTCCACCATGAAGATACAAGGCAAAACTTCACCTTTCATGGGGTGCCACTAAATCCACTACAAGAGGGAAATTAAATTATTTGAGTGTCAGATATCAATAATCTAATTTCATTTTACTTAGTAGCACATTCAATAGAAGCAGATAAAGACCAAAATGACCCTCCAGTCTGCCCAGTTGAGAGTTGCCTACTTTGGATAAATGCATGGACAGACTCTTCCATATGCAATACCATACCAATTCCCCCTCCCATATGTCTTTAACCTTTCAAGCTTTCTCCACCTCTCCACCACCAGTACCACCCTCCACTTCAGTTCCAAGCATGATCAGAAGCCATAACAGTGATGGCCTTCACCACCTTTACTAACAGGCTACCTCCAAACCTGCCACCCACAAGACCAACACCCAAGCCATCACCCAAGAACCTTTCCATGTCCTTTTACATTTTGACATCACTAGGGTAACATTTTGTATTTGTTCAAATTATTTCGGGGTTGATGCATGTTAATATGTAGTATGCAGTTGTATTGGTTCTCATGCATTGGAGACATTACGTAGGGGGACGTGACGATGTATCATGTGCGTTTGTGGGTAGCCCCGATCCGCGGAGAGTGTGGGGATGTAAAGGGATTGCATGGGTCATGCATTGGAGATATTACGTAGGGGGACGTGATTACGTTCCATGGGCATCTGTGGGCAGCCCCGACATGTTGAGAGCACGGGGATGTTAAGGTAATGTTTGGGTTATGTGCCTTGTTTGGAGAGTAAATGTGCTGAGTGAGATCAGGTGAGTCATATTGGTTTTTTTGTTGTGCTAGAGTGTGGGTATGTAGTGGTTTTAAGTGAGTGTTAGTTTTAGAGTGGTGAATGATTAGTATCAGGTGCATTGTTTGGATGCGTGTCTGGGTGTGGTATGAGTGATCAGTGGTGATTGGTGTGGAAGTTGTTTAAGAAGGCAGAGGGTGGTTAGTATGATTATGGTTGGGTTGGTCCGTGAGGAGAGTTGGATTGGAGTTCTTCCCCTTAAGAGAAGCTAGCTGTATGCGGCCGTTTTTTGGAGAGTTCATTAATACTGGGTCTCAGTTTTGTCTTCCTGCTGTGAGTATAGAATTTTTGGAAGTATTGCAAGGGTGGGAATTTGACAACACATATAAGTAGTTTTTGGCTTTATGTTTTAGGGTACAGATATAAAAGTATTATAAAAGATTGACAGTAAAATTGGAATGGAGTTGGGTAAAGCTGTTTTGAATAGGTACGTCCCGTTATTATATCTGCGAGCAATGGTGTGCAAGGGCAAGAAGTAGACGATTCATATTGAGATATAATGTGGATTTGTTATTTGTATATACTTGTTTGTAGTGAAATCATGAGAGACTGATCTGATGGGGATTTGTGGATGTATATGGAATTTTTGAAATTAGTAAGTATGATTTTAGAGGGTATATTGGGATAATGGGTGATTGTGGATATAAGTAAGATGGGTATTTATGTATGTGTATATTTGTAGGTACTCGACTGTGAATAAGAATTTGTCCCCCGAGGAGATTGAGTTTGTTAAAGATTTCCCCTGAAGAAGCCCTGGTAGGGTGAATCAAGGCACCTTGTTGGGGTGAACATCATTGGAACAGGGGGGTGAACACTACTGGAATGGAACAGCATATCTATGAAAATAATGTAATGTCAATGTATTAGAGGTTTAAATACGGGTGAACATTGTTGGAACCATGGGGATGGAATGGAGTAACATATTAGATGTCTAAAATAACGAGTGAGTACTGAAATACTAATTGCATTTTCTGGGTGAGTTCAGGTTTTATGTGTATGAATGAGTGTGAATGTGGATATGGGATATTAAAGGGATGGGGATAGGAGATGTCTGTAGAGTATTATAGTATATATGCATTATGTTATTTGAATATGACATTTTCACAGTTATAAGATGGATGAGGTCTCTCATCATGTTTGATTAAAGTGTATATTTAATCATATTGTGTGAATTGGTGAAGTGCAATATAAATTAATAATAAAAATTTGAACATATTATGTTCTCTTTGTATGAGATTACATAAATGTTGTAACACATAATAATTATAGTATTGTGTAAATGTATGATAGTAATTATTAATGATTCCTATTGTGTGATGATGCTGTACCAAGTTCGTGGACCATAAGAGGATTGGAGATCTGGAGGAATGATCTAGCAGGGTGTGTACTCAAGTTTCAGTGTTAAAGAGTTCTAGTATGGCCCACATAAAAGACAGTCTGCTCTTACACTCTTAAATTGGAAGCTCTGGAGAATGCAATGAGAGTTAAGAATTTGCGCCTTCTCAGCTTTCCAAAGAGCAGGTCGTTAATCCTTCAAGAGCTTATTTAAGAAATATGTGAGAAAGATTTTCCAAATTTCAAGTGAGGATGCAAATGGACTATCCAAACGGTATTATTCTCCATTGGGAGTACATAATGAGAATGTGGAAGAGATAGCATTGGACACCATTCTCACAATGATAGTTTGGATTTGCTAGCATAGGCAGAATACTCACAGGATGAGATTGCTATAAGGGTAACCCTGCTAGACTCATTTTTCTCTGATACCGACAAAAACTTGGTGTTGTGGTTGTATTTTTAATTTAAAAATGTTTCCTTTTGCGGTCAAAGGATGCTGATATTTCCTGATGTGGCTTGTGCTACACAACTTAGGAGGAGGCTTTTTCTTCAGAAGAAATTCCCCTTCCAGGTACTTATATCAGGTGCTTCTTATTTTGGGAAGTTCCCATGCAAGTGCACATTGAGATTCCAAGGAAACAAATGCATCTTCTTTGACCCTTCTCAGCGGGAAAAGTTTCCTGATGATTATGTTTCTATATGTGTGTAGTGCTGGGGTAAGAATATATTAGAAACATTTGCATGGCTTGTTAGGGCAGATATAACCTTTAATTTCTTACCTGTATTTATTTAATTATTGTTCTTGTCCCTTATCTATTATGTGGACTGGATGCAATTTAGCAATATGCTTTTCTTTTGATATTTTTCTCAGTTTTTTTTTCCTGACCTTGATTGTTTTTTTCTTATGGGTTTGCTTTGAAAATCTTGATTATAATGATAAAAAACCCCCCAAAACAAAGCAGCAAACAAGGAGATAAACAGAGAGGATCCCTGGAGAAAGAGGATGGTAATGAAGCACTTGGTGGATGGTAATCTCTCATGAGGCAGCAGTTCAGGCCATCACACCAGCAGAATGACTGCTTTTTGCTTACAGGAATTAATTTGGCAATCTACATGGAGCATTAAACAGCACTGGGCAGACTGGAAGGCCCATTTTGCCTTTTATCTGTCATCATTTACTATGTTATTCTGATTGAATAGCTCATATCCGGGATAGAATCAGTCTACAACAGAGATCATGATTATTATGCTCTTTTCTATGATACATTTTGAAATATCAGATCTACATAAAAATAAATCAGCATTTATTTGAAATAGTGGCAGTCAGAAAATATTATAGAAGACATTACAGAAACTCCAGTCTACCTAGTGGGTATGTTAGGAAGTAGTACAGGTACGTTGGGTCACTCTATGTGCTATGTGTAACGTATTTTCTTACTAGCATCTTCCTGTCCATTATACTGGAGAATACATTACAATTTGTGGCTTATTTGGTGTACTGTATATAGGAAAAGATACGCTGCTAAAATAAAAAAGAAGCAAATTAATTGGATCCAAGAGCATCCAAAGAAATGATTGTAAGCATTCAGGTGCTTGTCATTATAATGATGTTCATGGGGCAAGACTGATGTTTACCAATCATGGCAGAATGAGAAGATGGGTCAGTTTCATAAAAGGGGAGATACAATTAATCAGAAGCATCCATCACCTTTGCTCCCGATGGATTTTAACCAAGGTATTGCTTTGCACCACAACCCCTTGAAGAACATAAGAACATAAGAACATAAGAAAATGCCATACTGGGTCAGACCAAGGGTCCATCAAGCCCAGCATCCTGTTTCCAACAGTGGCCAATCCAGGCCATAAGAACCTGGCAAGTACCCAAAAACTAAGTCTATTCCATGTAACCATTGCTAATGGCAGTGGCTATTCTCTAAGTGAACTTAATAGCAGGTAATGGACTTCTCCTCCAAGAACTTATCCAATCCTTTTTTAAACACAGCTATACTAACTGCACGAACCACATTCTCTGGCAACAAATTCCAGAGTTTAATTGTGCGTTGAGTAAAAAAGAACTTTCTCCGATTAGTTTTAAATGTGCCCCATGCTAACTTCATGGAGTGTCCCCTAGTCTTTCTACTATCCGAAAGAGTAAATAACCGATTCACATCTACCCGTTCTAGACCTCTCATGATTTTAAACACCTCTATCATATCCCCCCTCAGTCGTTTCTTCTCCAAGCTGAAAAGTCCTAACCTCTTTAGTCTTTCCTCATAGGGGAGTTGTTCCATTCCCCTTATCATTTTGGTAGCCCTTCTCTGTACCTTCTCCATCGCAATTATATCTTTTTTGAGATGCGGCGACCAGAATTGTACACAGTATTCAAGGTGCGGTCTCACCATGGAGTGATACAGAGGCATTATGACATTTTCCGTTTTATTCATCATTCCTTTTCTAATAATTCCCAACATTCTGTTTGCTTTTTTGACTGCTGCAGCACACTGAACCGACGATTTCAATGTGTTATCCACTATGACACCTAGATCTCTTTCTTGGGTTGTAGCACCTAATATGGAACCCAACATCGTGTAATTATAGCATGGGTTATTTTTCCCTATATGCATCACCTTGCACTTATCCACATTAAATTTCATCTGCCATTTGGATGCCCAATTTTCCAGTCTCACAAGGTCTTCCTGCAATTTATCACAATCTGCTTGTGATTTAACTACTCTGAACAATTTTGTGTCATCTGCAAATGCTAAGTTGGGGGAGAATTGCTGCAATACTTCCTTGCCTGTCATATTGTGCTGTTTTTGTTTACAATGAAGTTATTTTTCTTTTCTCATCCACTTCAAAGGGGTCCTTCGCACCAATCACCTCATGCTCCTGTTCTCTCACTTCCTCCTCATGTCTTTTGTCACAAATCAACAGGCAGGTGTGCAGCAGAGCTGACAGATTTGTGACGAGCTGACAGAAATCTGCAGGAATCGCAAGGGGATGGTTTTTGCCATCACCCCTGAACCTGAAACGACATCACCGAGCCATTTCACAAAGGCCACCTTCTCTAAAGTCCCTACTAACTGGAGTAGCAGTTTCTTACTGCAGCTGGACAGGCAGGCATCCTGGCTGCCACAGCCTACGTGGGAACAGCTTGAGGAATATTTTCCCCTGACTCAGAGGTTGAGAACGTTGCTTCTGTCTTGCATTTGTTCCCTGGCAGCCTAGAAAATATTTGCCAAAGTGCAGGAATGGATCTCACGTATTCCACTCGGTGTTTCTCACTGTTGCTACAGCACAGCACACAGGTCCCTAATAGCTTTTTTTATGAGCTTTTTTTTTGCTAAAGGCTATTTTGCCTGATTCATCAGCAAGTAAAAATGTATATAAAAATCTTCTGTTTATCACTATCACTACATATGCAGTATTTTATTCCTGCTATGATTCTGTGTCATCTAGTAGGAAAATTATTGAGACATATATATATAGTTCATAAAGTCCAGAGCAGGTTTCATAATTTGCCCTGCCAAAGTTTCCCTTGGAGAAATAGCTTAATTTAGCTCATGAAAAACTGCCGCATTGAACGACTTTATGACTAATATCAAAGGTAATTCTCATATAAAAGAGGGGACAATGAACTAGCATGCAAATCTTTTTATTCACGGAAATAATGGTGAATACTGGTCTATGTTCTAACTGCAAATATAAATTCTGCTTCTAGTAACTCATACAGTAAATTGAGTATTTACTGTATTTACTGTATGAGTTACTGTATGAGTTACTAGAAGCAGAATTTATTTATTTTGTGACTGTTTCAAAGTTTCTGCTCCGTACAGGGGTATTTCAATTCTTGTCTAACAGCAAATATGACAGAATAAATCAGATAACAATGAACTGGATTTTTCTACAAACATAAGGGACCGATTTACCCATTTCACTGCTGGAAAGCAGACAGAAGTGAGTAGTTATTAAGGAAGGCTGGCAAATATTTGCCAGTTAGAGTGGGAGACTGCCCAGGAGCTGGTGGCAGAACTGGCACCAATGAGTATACAATGAAGAATCGGGAGCTCATCCTGTTCCCCCTGTTCCAGGCTGTGGAACGCAATAGCCAATTCATCATTATCCCTTACCAGACATGTAAATTCACTCAGGTGAGGTCAGTGCCCTATTGAAAAAGGGAGAGAAACTGCACTGAACATACGTGGCCCATAATAACAGTGGGGTCAAATGGTAGGTAGTCAAAAAATGCCTGCCTACACTTCAGTCCGTACATTGTCTCAATTCCATACTTTCCGAAATGATGATTTGTGTAGACTCAATTGAAATTATTTGGAATAACACCAGCAATCAAATACTAGCTTAATTTAAAAAGAACTTCCAAGCACATAATTCTCACTATGGGGCCGATGCAATAAAAGTGCGTCAAAAGTGGGCATTCAGTGTGGAGCGCCCGCTTTTCTATCACACACCCAGGCACCTCTCCTGGGTGTCTGATGCGATATTTAAATGAGAGGTCACGCTGCCAAGGAGGCGCTAGGGTCGATTGCGCACCCCCTAGATCTTCCTTGGCAGTGGGCGCCCAGAAGAGGTCGGCTGTCCCTGGGTTAGGAAAACGGACGCTCAATTTTAGGAGCGTCCGTTTTCCTAAGCAGTGCATAGCCACGGATTAGGAAAATGGGCATTTGTTAACTGAGTGTCCGTTTCCCTAACTTGACCACCAGCACTTTTTATTTTTTATTTTTTTTTAAACTTTTGGTTCCTCTGACTTAATGCCACCACAATATTAAGTCGGAGGATGTACAGAAAAGCAGTATTTTCTACTTTTCTGTACAATGTTTTGGGCTGCTCAGAAATTAACACCTGCTCTGGGCAGGCGTTAATTTCTAAGCGTAAAAATATCCGGGTCCGGCACACATTTTTTTTTGCATGTGGGATGAATAACTAATACCCTCATCAATATACATTTGCATGTGATCAGTTCTTTTAGTTTCGCAGTATGTTGGACGCGCGTTGTGGACACACTAATTCCCTTATAGCATAAGGGCTGTGTACGCACGTCCAAAACACACATCCAACCAAGGGTTAAACAATGCTCTCGGCTGAGCACACTGTTTTGCATTGGGCCATATGAGCGCCCAAGAGTAGCTCTCTTTGGAAGTATGCAAGTATTAAGAAAAACACTAGCAGTAAATTTGAGAGATTGAGATCCCAGCCAAGCAAGGGGCGTTGGGTGACTGCTGAAGTTGGTGATGCACCATAAAATTTACTGCTGTCAGGTGCCCTAGAACACAGTCCACCCTCCTACATTACCTTGTGAGCACTACTTTCTTTGATGCAAAAAGTCTATCAATTTTATGTTCACAGCAACCCAATCCTTAGAGGGAAATTAGCTAAATCCATCCCTTAAAATAATCGCCTAATCTACTAAGATCAGTTACAATAAAATATGTGAATGAAAAAATTATTTTCTGCAAGAACATTCAAAGCCATTTTTCTGTATGCAAAGGAAATTAATAAAGAGCAAACTTCTGTTTAAAATAGAAATGAGAGAGGACCATAATGCCATAAAAGCCAGTGATGATAAGTACCATAATTATAATTTTAAAAAACTTGTGTAAATCTGTTCTAATATTTCCAAAACAATAAAATATGTCATTGCATCTGATAAATTAAACATCCAATAATTAAAAAAAGGTTCTAATATTTCCCAAACAAAACCAATAAAATGTTTCAAAACAAAAGAAACATCAAATTACATCCAATAATAAAAAATAATAAGGATTAAAATATTTCCTGCTCTCCATACCTGGGACCTTGTGATTTCCACTCACCATGAAATTATCATAGATCGGGGAGATAGAGCCACACAAATTCTCTCTTCTCTCATTCACACACACATAATAACTAGGGGTGTGCATTCGTTTTCACCGTATTGGCAATCCGCAACATATATTGCACTATTCGTAGTATTCGTGGGGAAGCGAAACGTATCGCGATTCCCCATGAATATACAAATCTTAGCCAAATTATATGGTCACCTAAATAAAAATTTAAACAAACCCCCCACCCTCCTGAACCCCCCAAGACTTACCAAAACTCCCTGGTGGTCCAGCGGGGAGTCCGGGAACCATCCCCTGCACTCTCCCACCCTCGGTGCCGATTTCATCATGGCGCCAATAGCCTTTGTCACAGGGGCTACCGATGCCATTGGTCAGCCCCTGTCACATGGTCATCGGCACCATCTTGTGTTCCTACCATGTGACAGGGGCTGACCAATGGCACCGGTAGCCCCTATGACATAATATGGGCAAAGGCTATCGGTGCCATTTTGAGTACTGGCATCGGACGGCCGGAGTGCAGGAGGTCGCTCCGGGACCCCCGTTGGACCCCTAGGGACTTTTGGCCAGCTTGGGGGGGCCTCCTGACCCTCACAAGACTTGCCAAAAGTCAAGCGGGAGTCCGGGAGCGACCTCCTGTATTCCGGCCGTCCGATGCCAGTACTCAAAATGGCACCAATCGCCCTTGCCCTCACTATGTCACAGGTACCGACGGTCAGCCCCTGTGACATTGTGAGGGCAAAGGCGATCAACGCCATTTTGAGTACTGGCATCAGACGGCTGGCATGCAGGAGGTCGCTCCCGGACCCCCGCTGGACTTTTGGCATCGGATGGCCGGAGTGCAGGAGGTCGCTCCCGGACCCCGTTGGACCCTTATGGACTTTTGTCCAGCTTGGAGGGGCCTCCTGACCCCCTCAGGAGGCCCCTCCAAGCTGGACAAAAGTCCATAAGGGTCCAACGGGGTCCGGGAGCGACCTCCTGCACTCCGGCCATCCGATGCCAGTACTCAAAATGGCACTGATAGCCTTTGCCCATACAATGTCACAGGGGCTACCGGTGCCATTGTTCAGCCCCTGTCACATGGTAGGAGCACAAGATGGCACCGATGACCATGTGACAGGGGCTGACCAATGGCATCGGTAGCCCCTGTGACAAAGGCTATTGGCGCCATGATGAAATCGGCACCGAGGGTGGGAGAGTGCAGGGGATGGTTCCCGGACTCCCCGCTGGACCACCAGGGAGTTTTGGTAAGTCTTGGGGGGGTCAGGAGGGTGGGGGGTTGTAGTTAATTTTAATTTTAGCTGGGACACGAATAGAAATCGCCGTATTAATGCATCGGGGCGCCATACAGCCGAATGTAACATATCTGCTGCCCAACCAATCCGAATCACGAATGCAACGTATGGCGTCCCTCTGCACATCCCTAATAATAACACATTCATTCTTTCACACATTACCTCTCTCATATACATGCCAATGCTCTCACACATTCTCCATCTCTTTCACACACATAGGCTCTCTCTCCCATGTGCCTGTCTGTGAGAGCCTGTGTGTGACACACCAGGTCCTAGAACACTGATACATCACCTACTGGGCAACAGATCAAGCCAGCTTGCTACAAATCCCTACAGAGAAACTACACGCTAGTCAAAATTCTACACCTCTGTCACACATGTACATCACAGACAGACCCTTGCTTCATACAGAATAAGAAACTACAAATTAGAAATAGAAATATGCAGGCAAATCCAGACTCTGTGAACTCTGGAATACTGAAGAAAAAGCAAAATGCAAATATATAAGAAATGCACATTCCCAAAGATGGTATATGCCAATTGCTGAAAGGCAAAATAATTCTTGTTTACCTTTGTTGTCTGATCTTATTTTTCTAATCAGTTGGTCCCAGTCTCTTTTTTTCTCCTTGTCTGCCTTTTTCTTATTCCTTTTTCAGGGTCTCTTTTATTCTTTCTGTTTCTTCTCTCACCTCCTGTCTTCTTTCCTTCCTCCATACACTCACATAGAGGCTGTCTCTCAAATGCATCCTCTCACATACAAGCTTTCTCTTACACAGATACCACTCTTGCATGCTCTCGGTCACATATAACCAGGCTCCCACTCTCATATGCTCTCTCTCACATGAAGGCTCTCTCTCTCACCCGCAAGCTCCCATTCTGCACACACATGCAAGCTCTCACTCTTACAAGCTCTCATTCACACACAGGCTCCCACTCCCACACATACACACACACACACACACACACACACATACATACAAACACAGACAGGTTCTCACACTACACATGTTATTATTTATTTATTTATTTATTTAGAACTTTTTTATACCGACATTCATGTGGCAAGAGACATATCATATCAGTTTACAGTAGAACACAATTATTGCAACAAGCATTACATAGAACCGGGGTTACATAGAACTGTTCTCACACGCATGTTTCCATTCTCACAAACACACCCTCAGGTTTTTATTCTCACATGTTGTCTCACACAAGTTTCCCATTCCCCCTCAGACACACAGGCTCTCACTCTTACATGCTCTCTCACATACAGACACACAGGCTCTCACATGCAGGTTCCCACTCCCATATCTATAAATATACACACACTCAGGCTCTCACTCTCACATGCAGGCTGCCACTTTCTCACACACACACACACACACACACACACACACACAGGCTCTCACTCTCAACATCCATACACTCCCTCACACCCACACACAGGCTCTCACATCCACATGCTCTCTCTCTCTCTCTCTCTCTCTCACACACACACACACATTCACACTCACTCAGGAAGGCTCCCATTCACATAACCCCCCCCCCCCCCAAAGCAGGGCCCCAGTCACTCGCATACTCCCATGCAGGCTCCTGTTTACACACACACACACACACACACACACACACACACACACACAGGTAGGTTACCATTCACACTAGTACAGACACACCCACACCTGGGCAGGTTATCAGTCATACACACCCAGGCAACTTACCATTCAAAGGCAGGCTCCCCATCGGGTCCAGAAGGCCTTAGCGGTCAAGAAAAAGAGCAGACCTGCAAGGCTGCTGGCAGCCGAGAAGAGGAAGGAACCCATTCTCCTGTTGCTCCTTGCTTGCCTCCCCCATGCCTTTCAAAACTCGTGGGGCTAACACTTCCTCTATGTTGATCTCACAATACATGAGATCAGCATATAGTACATACTGGCTGCACATGATTTGAAAGCTGGAACACAGAGAAGCAGGAGAACTGGTTTCTTCCTCTTCTAGGCCACCGATGGCCCCTATCTTCTACTCTTCTCAGCTGCTGGTGGCCATCCAGACCTCTTCTTTCTTAGGCTGCTAGCGAAATGGGATCCACAGGTGATCTCCTGGGTCTTTTCCTGTTCTCGATCTCTGGCAAGATGGTGTTTGCCAGCAGCCTCCCGGGCCTCATATCTTCTTAAACTCTGGCAAGATGGAGTCCGCTGGTGGCCTCCCGGGCCTCTTCCTCTTCTTGGCTACCTGTGAGATGGGGTTTGCCAGTGGCCTCCCGGGCTTCTTCTTCTTTTCAGCCATCGGCAATATGGGGTTTGCCAACGGCCCCCCAGGCCTTCTCGGCTGCTGGGGAGATGAAGTCCTCTGGTGACCTCCCAGGCCTCTTCCTCTTCTCGTCTGGCAGTGAGATGGGATTCACCTTGTGAGACTAGGAGAGTGACACTAGGAGAGTGAGCTTGTAAATGAAAGAATGTGAACACATGCAAAGTAATGCGCATAGGGGAAAAATAATCCCAACTACAAGTATATGACCTAGGTTCTATATTAGTGACCATCCAGAAAAAGGAACTCAGAGTCCTTGTGGACAATACCATGAAATCTTCAGCTCAGTGTGCTGTGGTGGTCAGAAAGGAAAATAGAATGTTAGGCATTATTTGAAAAAGAATAGAGAATAAAACTGAGAATATCATAATGCCTTTGTATAGATCCATGGTGACCACATCTTGAGTATTGTATGCAGTTCTGGTCACCCCATCTCAAAAATACAAAGCATCACAGAAAAGTGTGGAAAATCTGAAGACACGAACGAAGGACATCAGGAACCTGAAGACATCTGGAGGCATGGATGATGGACATCAGGAACATGAAGATAACTGAAGACCTGGACGAAGGACATTAGGAATATGAAGATGACTGGAGACCTGGACGAAAGACATCAAGAACATGAAGACAAAGCCATCAAAGCAGGAGAAAGCCACGGAGGACCTGGACCGGTCAGAAGACACAGAAGACTGTGGAACCCGATCCGAAGGCCAGGAAGAACTGAAAAAAGGCCCTTTTATAGGGCTGAAGCAGGAAACTGGGTGGAGCTGGATTCCGGTGGGGCCAGGAGCACTTCCTGCTACTAGCCCTTTAAATACTGTAAAGAGGCACACGCCGGCACCTAAGAGCAGGGCTGGAAGCAGAGAGGAGCAGCACCACGGACAGCGACACTCTCCTGCACTTCGACGCGGAGGCGCAGGCTGGCTGCAGGCACTGGCAGGGACAGCCTCCCTGTCGGTCGAAGACCCCATTGATGACGTCGTGGCTCCCGGCCGTGGAGGCAGGCCAGCAGGCCTCAGAAGCGGCCTCCAGGCAGTGGATATCAGCGGGAAGGCAGCAGCTCTTAGTCCACGAGGAAGAGTACGACAAAGGTGGCTCCCGGTGGGGATAGCCCTGCCATGCGGGCAGAAGATGGGCGTGGCCCCCAGGCTGTGGAGGATAGAGTCGGCGGCATTCTGCCACATGAAGAGCACAGGTGGGTGGAGAAGCTGCCTGTGGGTCACCGTGGGCAGAGCCATAACAAATACCTAGAATCCATTGGCAAGTTGTGCACAGTGAACCACCCCTCGAAAAAGGGACACTGATGAGGCAGTGAGGCCTCACAAGGGAGGGACAAAAATCTACTTCTTTCCTGTTCTGTATCTGATTTGATCTGATCTGACTCTAGCCATACCTTAAAATGTAAAATGGCTGGCTATAAGGGCATGAGTAACAAATCCCACTTCTCTTAGGTGAGAGAAGGGCAAAGAGGATGGATAGCTCCATAATTATTACATTTCTGGCAATGGAACTAGGGCATACAGTGATGGACTGGAGGGTTCAGTCACAACCTTTTGTGAAGAGTTATCACATCTACTTGTTACTAGTCATTTGGAACCATTTCTATCTCTAAATGAACATTGAAAAGATCAGACAGTGGAGCTGACAGAACTTCTCTAAGTTCCCTTAATATTCTCAGATTTATCCCATCTGGCCACATAGCTTTATCTATTTTAGTTTTGTTTGCTCCTTGCAAATTCAGTCTTCTGAAAATTGATTCAATTACTAACAATTAGGGAGAAGAGTAACTCTTGTTTGTTCTGCTATGCCTGCTCATCTCTTCCCCTCCTCTGCATATTGTCTGGGAGGGGAGGGGCTAGATCAGGAAGCAGATGGATATTCCCTGCTGAGTGAGATTCAGCACAGCTGGAAGGCGGAAAATCTTTAGCTAGCCTGCTGTCCCAGATTTTTGTCACCCTAGGCACACTCCTAGTTTGCATAGTGATAATTCCAAACCTGTTAGTACTGACTCCAATAGTTTACTTACCACTGATGTCAGATTAACTGTATTGCCACTCTCCTCCATATTATCATTTATGTAGAGGCACAAAATCTGCCTATCTCCTATCTTCTAGAACAATTCTTGTCTCCAAAGGATAATGGAACAGAACTGTCAGTGCAGGTGCTAGAAGCTTTCTGAGCTCTCTTAATATTCCAGGACATATTCCATCTGACCCAATTGCCTCATACACTTTCATATTTACAAATCCCATGCAAATTGCCCCCTGTGTAAATGGAGTGGCATCTATCCCTCAACTATATATTCTTATGCCATCTATCTGTGGTACTTATTCTATCCTTGCTGCATGTCATGCTGCATGACAAATAACTATGGACTTACATAAATTATATATGATGCTGTAAAATGTGAACAGTAAGAGATCCATATTCAAAAGCCATTTAGACAGATAAAATAATAGGTAGCCATCTAAATGGCTTACCCAGCTATACTCAGCCTTTATCTAGCTAAATTCTAGCTGGCTAATAAGTTAGGGAGCTAGAATTTAATTGGACAAGTTAGTGGTAGTCCAGGGGCGTAACTGGGAGAAAGAATTGAGTTAGCTCGTTAATTTAATTGGCTAAGTCCGATATTCAGAGTTGGCTGGATGACTTAACTGGCTAAGTCTGGTCGAGTCAAAGAGCTGTCCTAAAGTTAGCCAGCTATAGTTAGCCGGATAACTGATTAAGATAGTCGGATATATTCAATAGTGTGGCTGCACCGTTGAATATGCCTCCAAAGTTAGCTGGGTAAGTGTATCCGGCTAACTTTGCTATCCAGCCTGTGTCTGAATATATATCTCCCATGTGATGCAAATAACTGTAATACAGTTATGGCTCTGTTTCTCTAAAGGTTTGTTTCCAATATAGTAATTTGTTCAACTTCAGGAAACAGGGGAAAACAGGGATGTGTAAAGATTTGGGGGTGGAACAATGAACTGCAATTTCCCATATAAGAAAGCAGTCTACTCTTCAACTTGGCCATCCCTTTTGTTTTAAGAGACAAGATGAAGAATGATTCAGGTAGTACAGCATAGGGCAAATTGTTTTCCTGATACAACCCATCCTAGAATGCTTCAAGACCAATTTTGTTACTCACATGAGTCTCTTTCCAATGGTTTATAAATAAATTATATTTTCAGGACTGGGAATCAGCAAAGTAAAAATATATGCTATGAATTGTTCCATTTTGTACTTATTGCTCTACTCCTTTTTTTCTTTCTTTCATTTAAAGGCGAAGAGAAGCCCATGTTGCTCAGAATTAGATCTTAGCTATGGTGAGATCGATATTCAATAGCCATTTACCATAGATGGATAACTAAAATGTTATCCATCTAAATACCTACCCAGCGATATTCATCGCCATATGGGGCAAAACTCGGGGTGTTCCGGGGGCAGTTTCCTGACAGAGTTAGCTGCATAAATATTTCGAGTTAGCCACTTAACTTATGTGGCTGACTCTGGTTGGGCCATAGGGCTGTCCTAAAGTTAGCTGGTTAGACATAACTGGCTAACTTTAAAATAGCTAGGTAACTTGAGCTGGCTAACTAGCCAAGCTGCCCAGCGGCTGAAAATGGACCCTGGTATATTTTACCATAGTAACCCCATGTCCGGGTGCTGCCTAACACCTAAGAGCCATAAAAAAAGGTATGCATCTGTCAAGGCTGGATCACATGGGCTACCTCCTTCACCAGCCCTTTCCCCAGGGCCCGAATTCTTTGTTGCTGGGGGAGAAAGGAATTTCCTTTCAGCACCCAGAGTGATTGGGGTGATTCTGTATTTTCCCTGGGAGAGGTTTAGTTTCTCTTCAGTACTTTGGGTGCTATTAGTGCCAATAATACACGGAAGACTTGGATTGAGTGTTGAATCAGATGCAGATTTATCCTAAATTACATTGTCTGCAACCACCACAGATGCTCTTTAATTATTACAATCCTTCACCCTATATATGCATGGGTTTCACCTTATTGGGACATGGGAAGCATCCCCCCCTCCACCCACAAGTTTTTGGCTGAATGAGGTCCCCAAGTGGACAGGGTATCCTGAGGTGGGCAGGAAGACCTCTCCAAATCAGATAAAAATGGAAAAATACAGTCTTAGCACCGAGACTCTAAATTCCTCTCTCCCCAGGACTTAAAGACTCCGATTGTGGGTCCTCTGGTTTCCAGATGGTGTTACTCACAGTTAGATGTCTCTTGCTTTCTCACACACTTTCTCGTTTCTTGAGTCCCACAGTGGAAGTGATCCACTCAGGAAAAAGCAGCTCTTGATGTTTCTCCTTAGGTAGGAAGAGGCAGTAAAAACCTTCCTCCTGATTCAGCTAACAGCTGAGTCCAAACTTTCCAAAAGATCCTTGAATCAGGTCACTGCCATTCCTCTGATCCCCTAAAAAGGATACAAAGCGGCAGGTCTTCCTTATACTGGGCCCCCCAGGGACAGGGCTCCCCATACTCTATACCAGTGGTTCCCAACCCTGTCCTGGAGACCCCCCAGTCAGTCAGGTTTTCAGGATATCCATAACATGCAAATTTTCTCTCATGCATATTCATTGTGGATATCCTGAAAACTCAACTGGCTGGGGGGTCCCCAGGACAGATTTGGGAACCACTACTCTATACTCTGGTGACACCCAGGGGTCTTTCAAGGCTTCCTTTCATGAAAAAGTCCCAAAACCCGAAAACAACCCGGAGGTAAGTCCCCACCAGCCCATTAGTGGACTGGTAGTGCAGCTTCCTGACCTCGCTCAGGATTCTCAGGCAGGGTTTGCCTGGATCCTCTAAGTAGGCCCAAAAATCAAAACTAGAAAAACTCTACAGAACTGTCACCTAATTCCAAACTCAAAGCCCTGCCTCCAGACTCTCATTAGAGAGCTGCTTAAATAACCCCAAGGCCTTAGTGAGCCCAGGGGAGCCATTACAATAGCTTATACTGCACACTGTACAATAAATCATGCTATGATAATGCCTCTTATAAACAGACATTTGGACACATAGAAATATTTTTATAAACAAAGTACTTTTAGTGAAGGTATGCTGTCCTTGGCATGAACAGCTTTGGCTTTTGAGAAGATATTTTAGAATCCAGTCCACTATGCTGACAAGTACAATTGGTTACGTTTGCTAGGGCACAGTAGTTTGGGTTTGTATTTTGCCCTTACTGTACAGCTAGAAAATGGATCAGAAAATGTGCAGTGTGTCATGTATGCATATTGTGACATTTTTAGGAAAGAAAGCAGAACTGTTTCCATGGTTGAAGCAAAGATTCCACTATAAACAAATATATAAATACAAATATATATATATTTTCTTTTGTGGCTTTCTACTGACAGTGAAGCTCTGATTTTTTTTTAAAGCTATGATCAGCTACAATTAATTTTGAGTTGCCTTGCATTTACGAAACATAAATTGCACTGCAATAAACTATGAAACCAATTTTGTAAAAATGAAAGGAGAAGTATTAACAAATGGCATTAGATGAGGCCTAAAATATAGCCATGGGGTAAAAACGTAGATTAGAAGTTAAGGAGGATTGACTAGCTAACACTTACTAAATGTGAACAAGTTAATGGTGCAATGTTGTTTTTAATCAGAAGCACTGAGTTTGTTTTAAGAATATTTTTTGTACTTGTAAATAACCTGACCCACTCCAGATTCTTAAGCTCTGATAAAAACTAATATGTCAATAAATTCAGTAAACATTTTGGTTTCTATTTAATGCATTACATAATTTTCCCCTGAGATCACAAAACATACTGAAGTATATGCATTTGGCCAGACTTCCACCAGATGATTAGATTGCTTGACTCATACATGAGAGCAATCCCTAACCATCAATGCTTTTTACAAATCAACGTCCAAGTCTTAATCTGTTCTATATAATAAAAACACTGTATGACAGATTAGCTAAGAATCTTCCTCATAAACAAAAAAGTAGAAACTGAGAAACAGAAAATGATATGGATAAAGACAGCAAGGCCCATCTAGTCTTCCCCTTCCTGATGCAAAACCGCAGAAATCTACCAGATCTCAGGCTTTACTGTCAAATCTTTTTACCCAAGGATCCTGTGTGCTTATCCCATGCTTTATTGAATTTTGTTACTGTTCAGGCCTCCACCATTTGCACTAGGGATTAATTCCAAGTTATCTCCCACTCTTTCTGGGAATTATTTTCTTACGTTATTCCTGAATCTAACCATTTTGAACTTCATATCATGACCATCTATTATAGATCTTTCTTCCACTGGAAAATACTTGCTTTGTATGCATTATTTTAATTTTTGATATACTGGAATATCTCTAACAAGAACCATATTTCCCTTGTCCATCTACTTTTTTTCTTCAAGAGTATATGCATTTAGGCTTCTTATTCTCTTTTCATAGGGTTTATGGGCCAGATTCTGTACCCTGTTGATATTGGTAATGCTTTTCTAAATTGCCTTTTTTTCTGTCTAGAGATACAGTTTCCAGAATTGAACACAATACTTCAGATGAGATCTTGCCTTCTTTTTATAACTTATCTGTTTGATATGTCCATCTGTCTGTTTGTCTGGTTGTGACACTGGTATAACAGACAGGGGCTAGCAGTGCTGGTGGACCAACCAATCACATGAGCATTGGTGGCCAGAGATACAGTCATACAAATCGAATACATTTCTTTCACTTGGGTGACCAGAGAGTTAGATCAGGGGATAGTGCGAGATGTAGTATACTTGGATTTCTACAAGGCATTTGACACAGTTCCACATAAGTGACTAATAAACAAACTGAGCACCCTAGACTTGCACCCTTAAAGTGACTGGGTTAGAAACTGGTTCAGTGAAAGGTGACAGAGTAGTGGTAAACGAAATACAAGGAAAAAGGGTTTACCAGAGGTATGCTTCAGGGATTGGTCCTCAAGAAAACAGAGATACCATTTTGTCCACTCATGGAGTCTCAGCACAACCACAAAACCCACTATACACCGCTCAAGAACTTTTTCAATATATAATAACTAACACACTTCCTGTTGCTTCTACCATTGTTATGTAACTTGTTCACCTATTATACTCACTGTAGAAACCCTGATGTTACTTTGTCTACCTATTATGATTACTGTAAACCGTTATGATGGCGAAACCGAATGACGGTATACAAAACATGTTAAATAAATAAAATGGCTGATGAGGTTTTAATCCTTTAAAGTTGGCATGTATGATGGGAAAGATCATCTCTGCTGCAAAAGCCCCTTTGTGTGGCTGCTACATACAGACATTGTAGCATTACTGCTGAATGCTTATGAAAAAAAAAATAAAGCTGTGAGATATTAATCTCAAATGCTATTTAAAAAAAATGTGTACAGAGAGTGCAATTGTTTGAATCTCTTCTTTTCCTTTTGTATTGTCAGTTTCTGTTGAAAGAAGACCGACTGCGTAGTTTCAAGATGTCTTATCTGAAGCCAGACGCCCTCATTTTGTATTCTGTGTGACATCTTGTAAAAGTAAACAAGTACATTAGCAGACCTGAAGGGGAAAACTGGTCAGATGATATTACTCTTGCAGAAGAATTACATGATCTGCCATTCTCACCTTTGACTTCAGATGGTGCAATATTCATAACAGGGAACATTAGAAAAACTCTCAGAAGTGATAAGGGGATATCCCATTACCAAAATATTCATGAGTAGGTAAATATTATTTTCCCTAGCTTTACATGTGTGTAAAAGTAGCAACATGTGGCTTTAGTTAAAGACTGATGCAAAGACATCTCTGATTTGAGCCTGGCTTGCCCTCTCGCTGTGCAAATGTAAGCCTACTTCATGGGATATCTTACTGGATGTTTCTAAGGTAAAAGAGGTTAAGCTTGCTGGAACTAAGAAAAAGGCTTTTTCTTGCCTGGATCACAGTATTTTGAATTCTCTGCCAACCACTGTTTGTACCATGGGGAATTATTTGAGTTTTTGTAAAATCATGCAAAGGCTGGTGGTTTACATCTGCATTCTGCTGATCCCATTAAGATGTTTCCTCATTTTTTTTCAGTTTTGCAGACTGTACATGATGTATTTTCATTTGTAATTATATTATGTTTTATTTTTGAATGTTTTCTGTTGATTGCTTTTTTTTTTATTATATGTTCTCTTATCTGCCCAGAGACCTCTGTTGGAATGGCAATTTTACAAATAAATAAAGTTTTCTGCTAAAGTACTTACCAGTGTTAGGACTTCTTCAGTCATTCTTGTTGATTTTTCACAAATGATTCCTGAAGTGCCAAAACATCATAAAGGAAATTGATGTACCATATTGGCCCAAACATAAGAAAATGTTTTTTATGGACATTTTGCATGTCCAACAACTCATATACATGTAGCCAAAGCAGCAAAGAGTGGATACCACCACTGAGACAACCTGATGGAGCCCATCCTCTTGACTGTAGTGTACACTGCTGCAGAGGCAGCCTGGAAAAGCCCATCCTGCTAGAGCATAATACTAGTGATTGTGCCCTGGCTGGGGAGGATGAAGCAGGGGTAGAAGGCAGTTGGAACCCCATGAGCTTTCCAGTGAGCCCTCATGTAAGTTCCTCTTTCATTCAGGGGCTGACTCAATAGAAATTTTAACTTTTTTCTGTTCTTTAGGACTACAAATATGATTGACTTCAAAGGGAAGTGCTTTATGACTAATGATATCATCAATGTGGGCCAGTTGCTGACATCATCATGTAGACCCTGAACCCAATAAAATAATACATTTCTACCATGAGCAATGCCACTCCTGGTAACCTGACATTATGCTATTGCCATAGACTTGCCACAGTTGTTTTAACCAACACTGCATTTATGATACCTGATTCTCCTGGCCCATGGTTTGCCTTCTGGGTTCCCCCCTTTTCCAGTCAATGCCACTCTTTTTCATTTTGGCTCTGAGGTAGATTGAATTAGCCACAGCCACTCTAGCTTATCCTTGAGACCTTAAGGCTGTGGTCTTCTTTCCTGCTGTTATACTGTTTCCTGCTTCAAGAGGCCTGTAATCTGAACTGCCACTAACTCATGCAGCTAATTTTGCCACCTCCCACTGCCAATGCAGCCTATATTGCTGGTATGTCTAACCAGCACCAGGATCCCACTGACATCACCTTCACATGTGCTGTCCATTTTACTCCACTAACTGACACTAAAGCCAGAAGTTGCCACTGCCGTCACTGCCGAGCCCCACAGCCCAATATTTAAAGGGCCGTACTCCCCAAAGTAATAAATTCCTAATCCTGGGAGCTACTGGTTCACAGTAAGAATAACTTGCCTTGTTTCTGTATGCCTGGTGTATCAAAGGCAGAAAGTCCACCTAAAGATACTACAGATTTGCAAATTTCAATGGTATTGCCATGCAAAAGACCTGGGTTTGATTCCCAGGTCATGTGTTCTACCCGCAAGGCAAGTCAGGGCTGGAGATGCCATAGAGGCAGCTTTCAGAGCCCCTGGGGCGAGGGACTCCGAATCATCATGCAAAAGTGACACCTAGTGGATGGATTTAGGGTCCATGATTACAAGGTTTGGAAAAAAGGCCTTTTGCTGTATTGACTGGATTAAAGTAAGTTGGAAGGGGATATAATTCGAGGGAAAAATTCCCCAGGAGGTTGAAAATGAAGGTTCATTGAGTTAAATCTCAGTCCTGATTTTGGTTGAACTGGAAATTAAGGAGGCAGGAGGAAATAAGCACTTCACTCCTAAAACAGACTTGTTAAATAAGCACTTCCACTCCTAAAACAGACTTGTTAAAAAAACAAAACACAACAGTAAAGGTAAAGTTATACAACTATGAGACAAAAAGAGCTATAGTTTATTTACTAGGATATTCTTTATGTAATATTTGTCTTCCATTCATGATATATTTCTGTAATCTGTTCTCTTTGTCATTCCTCCTACCTCTGTTCCCATTCAGAATGGCTGTTGACTTGGCTTTACAATATTTTTAACCTCTCTAAAATAGGGCTGGCATGATTTGCAAGCCTCTGCTTACTTAACTCACTTGGAAAAGTCTGAAAGTAAGTTCAGAGTCTTCTATACAAATATCCATTTTCCAATGATGATGCAAATTCTGTCAAAAGAATTATCTGCTACCGTCAATGCTACATATTTCAAATCTTGAGAAGGTTGAAAATCTAAAATTTAAACATGAATGATTCATTACTATTACAGTTTAAAGTCTTGTGCTGACTGGTTTTGTATAAACATTCACATCAGCTAATGTATACTCAGTCCACTGCTTAGTAATAAATAGTCCCAAATAGTATTTGTTCATTTGAGTTTTCATAGTGATTTCCAGATGATGTTGAAATGCAGCAGTAAACTGTAATACATCTAAGGCTTCTAAATTCCATTAGTATGACTACGGGTGTTTAATAGCTGGAGAAGAGGAGAATTCAGCACTTCTTTCTCTTCTAACTCACACATTCTTTGTGTGCTGGCTCTCTTAACCTCTCTCTCTAAATTACCTCTCATCCTCCTTGGAATGGGAAAATATCGGGGACAGTGACACTGGAAGGCAGAGACACGGAGAGAGAATGCAAGTGAGAGTCTTCTGGGGAAGAATGCGGAACCTATAGGACAGGAGGAGGAGGCAGCCGGCAGAGAACACTTTAGGAAGTGCCCAGAGCACTGGAGGAGTACATTCGGGGCAAAGACCTAAGTGAGTGTAGTGTTTGTATATTAGGAGGGAGTAACGTGATACCTAGGGTAAAAGAATGGACACCAGGAGAAATAGTAGCCCTAGCAAAAGATGAATGGAGCTGTGAGGGGAAACCTGTGAGTAAAGGTCAAAGAGCCTCAAGTAAGAGAAGCGATGCTGTTATGTCACCCAAACTGAGTAAGCTGAGTGAAATGTTTAATCTGGATCAAAGGTCTTCATGGGTTGCTAAACAGAGACAGAGAGTTCAAGATTTTCTGTAGCATGCAGCACAAGCAGATAGTAACATAGTAGTAACCTAGTAAATGACAGCAGATAAGGAACAAAATGATCCATTTAGCCTTCCAGCAAGCCTTCTTTTAAAGGTAATAGCAAATGCTGCTCTGTGCAGCAGAAATGTAAACTTTAGGTGTAATAAAAAAGTTACCCCATTTCTTCATTTCCATTTCCTGGACAGCAGGGGTCCTCTATGTTTATCCCATGCTCTTTTGAATTCCATTACTGTTCTTGTCTTCTCACCACCTCTTTTGGGAGGAATTTCCATGCATCCCCCACCTTATGAAGAAATAGTTCCTGAGTGGAGTTTCATAGAGTGGCCCCAGCTTCCTTTCCATCAGAAAAGATTACATTTTTGTATATCATTAATTCCTTTCAGGTATTTATCATATCTCCCCTGTTTATTTTCTCCTCCAGGGTATATATATTAAGGTCCTTCAGTTTTATCTCATATGGCTTTCTATACTGACCCCAACCATTTTCGTTGCCTTTCTCTGGACTGCTTACATTCTATCCTTATTCCAGGAGATACCTCACTAAGGAAATGTACAGGGGCATTTTCATCTCCTTTTTCCTGTTAGTTATGCTTCTTTCAAAGTATCCCAGCATCCTTCTGGCCTTGGCCATTGCTTTGTAATCTTGCTTCTCTAACTTCAGATCATCAGACACTAGCACCCCAAGGTCCCTCTCCCAATTCATGCACATCAGTCTTTTGCCCAACATATGTAAATTCTTCAGATTGTAGTACCTGAAATGTATGACACTGCACATTTTGGCATTGGATTCCAACTCACAAAGTAATGATGTCAGAAACCAAGCGGAATAATTAACAACATATACAAGAACCCTTGTTTCCACAATCGAAAACCATTACAGACATCATAATAGGCTCTACCAGCATGCAAGCACTTTCATAGCCATATCAATAATCATAGGTCCAGTAACGTTATTTTTTAATTTTTGTTTTGCAAATAAAATTATAGTAATCTTCTTCCAAACATTTTGTAGTACTTATCTTTCATCACTTTTGCAGTTGCCTTTGCAGTTAATAAAGATCCATATGAGTGGTGTAGTTTCTCAACAAGAGCCTGTGTTTTGATAATGGATCTGCATCAGGGGTTGATCAAAGTTTTCTTTCTAAATTTTATATTCCACCGTAAGTAATCTGTCAGCGATCGAAGCTCATATGGCGCCTAAATTTTAACCACCAGTCAACGGGCACGCCAACACAAATTCCACATGATGGTGTACACCTTCACCCACTGGATTGGTTAGAAAATTGTTTGAAATGTTTAAATGTTGGGATAGAAATGTTTCTTTACTTTTAAGATTTAGAGATACTAGCTTTTAATAAATGTTTGTTTATTTTATTATGATGGGATAAATGCATGTGATGTGTGTGTGGGATGGCTTAAACCTGTCTGTGAATGTGTGTATATTTGGGAGAATATTGATTTTATCTTTTTATCTTTTTATCTTTTTTTATCTTTTTTATCTTTTTTTTATATTTTTTATATTATAAAATATCTTTTATATTTTTGTTATGACTTTTTATTGTGATATGGGATTTCTATGTGTAGTTTGTATCTTTTTTCCTTTCATATATCACTTTATTTCCATTGCTAGACCATTCAACAAATCTTATATTTGGTTGTTTCCTCACTCCGAAGGTCAGCAAATCTTCAGAAGAGAGCACTGTTCTGTTCGTACGTTTCACTTTGAATGCCCCTAACCCCTACACTAATACCTAAACCTCACCTTGAGTAACTAGGTGGGCTTCATATAGAGGTATAAATATCTACCTAGTATGAGTGCATTTTGGCTAGGCTCATTCTCTCTCTCTCTCCCTCCCCCCCCCCCCCCAGTGGTTGTATGTAGGAAATACAACAATTCTGGCACTTATCGCAAAGTGCAAAAAAAGTTATCGCAGTTTGCACTAATACCTATGCGAAGCGCTAACATAGCACACTTTGCGATAAACAGCCTATTACCATAAAACACACCCCTTTTCCTATTGCATGCAATATTGAGTGCATTTTGATAAATTCAGGCCTTTATTACTTAGCTATCCATTCTCAATGCTTTGCAAGGATTTAGACACGAGGCCAACCAACTTAAAGATGTTATAGAAGTCTATAGGCAACTAATGAAGAATATACAAAATAGGGGAGATACTGTCTCTCTATATTAAAGAAATATCACAGGACTAATCGGGATCTCAGAAGCTGAAATTTGAATCAGTGAGGGGAAAGGGACATCAGTACCCATGGAGGAGCAGCGCACCTTTGTGGTAAGAAGCAGAGAACGCTGACCTAAAGGAAGACCAGTTTACCAAACAAATTGGGCATCTTTTAACACCTCCTAGACCAGAGCAATGAGAAAGGGAAATCTGAGCAAAGGAGATTTCAGGTTTAGATAGTCAAGTAAAACCAGTTAATGGTCCAGTTAGATGAGTAATCTCTGTATTTCTCATGTCAAGAGAGCTTCAAACTCAGACTGCCCCCTTTTTTGCAAGCAATATTATTTGAACTGTTACATGTTTAAATTTGTATTCCCTACTCTTGTTATAAAGTGGTTGCCATTTGCTAAGTTTAAAACTTGCATTCCTTACATTTTTCTTGGGTGTGTCTGTTTTCTTTTGTACCCGTTTCAAGCAAACCCAGCTAGAGGTGCACACACATTACCTTGTCTGAACAGGACATCTCTGACTCACACTGGTCCATGTGGAGAAAGTTCACTGCACAAATAGCAAGTAATTAGACCTAGTTCCATATGTCTATTGTGACCAAAGGATGAATGATTTATAATAAAAATGTCATTCCTTTGTTCCAGAAGAATTCAAAAGCTTCTACAGATACTAAGGTTGAGCTTTTTCTTTTACTTCCATTATATCTTTTTCTTTTACAATTTAATGTCCTGAGTTTGAACTCCATGTTAGCTGTGTAAACCTAACATGATATAACTTTCTAGTAATTGACTGGTTTAAGGGCCTCTGAGAGAGAGGGAGCTGGCTCTGATTATCCTCCACACACGCTATAGTCACTACTTTCAGTTGTCACTCTCTGATAAGTAAATTACCTAGAGTGAACTGAACATCTTATTTTACTGCCTCACAATTTGTTTTATTCAGATTTAATTTAATAAAATGTGATTAAAACATAAAGCTAGTCTGGCATTGAATTTGCTTTATTCCTTTCACCCTGATTATTATGAAGAGATTGCCATTATAAACTGGCTTCACTTTCTTTCATAGGAAGGATAACTTGAGGATCTTTTCCCTTTCTACACAATCTACAGAATAGTCACTTGATACTGGCAAGTCTGCCAGCAATGCTGTTTATTGTGTTTTTCTCATTTACCAGAATACCTGATTTTCTTGTTTCAAGCTTTTTATCTACTGGAATGAAAATGTCTCCGGTAATTATATCTTCTTTATTCTTCAGTTTTCTCAGGATCATAATCCCAATGCTTTTCTGGAGCAGTGATCGTATAGAGATGAATATTCAAAACTGAACATTTAAATGGGTAACTTGGAGTTAGATGGATAACTATTACAATTTCAACCACAATGCAGCCTCGTCATACCCTATGATGCCTCTCCACCAGCAAAGGTCTCCTTGCAGCTCCAATCTGTGCTATCCATGTCAGCTCCTCGTAATCATGCAATTCTGCCTGTGGTGCAGCCTCCTAGCCACCAGAAGTCCTCAGCAAACCTTTAATCCAGCCTTGCCAAGTTCCTCCTTGCCTGCATCACACCTAAACCTCAACCCTACATAACCCTGTCTTTTTCCTGCCTCGATGTCTGCCTTGGCTCCTTGCCCTAACCCTTTGCCTTGCATTGCACCCTTCTTGCTTCTTGCCCTATGGCCTTCTGAGGCCTTCTGCCTTGCTTTAGGCTTTGTGGCCTTCTCAGGTCTTCTGCCTAGCCTAGCTCTGTGGACTTCTGAGGACTTCTGTCATGCCTATGGCCTTTGGGCCCCCTGATTTCATCTTGTCTAGCTAGTCTTTGGGCCTTTATGTTCAGTGTTCCTTATTCTGTGCATCCTGTCAGTCATGTCCTTATTGTGTCTTGCCAGCACTCTAGCCCCAGTTCCAGTCTTTGCTTGCACTCAAGCCACAGTTCTAGTCCTTGTCTGCATTCAAGATCTGTTCCAGTCCTTTCCTTCATTCCAGGTCCTCTTCCAGTCCTTACCAGCACTCTGCACTAGTATCAGCTCCTGCCCTTGTGAGCATTCACCAAGATCCACTAGTGTCATTGTAAAGCTCTACTGGCTCCCAGATCCCAAGAACTGAACCTGTGAGGGAGGGGACTGGCAAAGCAGAAGACCAGCCCTAGTCCTGATCTGTGGCACTCTCTGGGTGGTGTTCCTTCCCTCCAGACCCGTGAGCCCTACAATAACTTCTGTGTTATCCTTCTAAATGTCTTTTAATGTTGACCTCACTATGTTTACACAATTTACAGTGTATGAGATGTGCCACCCTTATTATTATTTATAGGCTTCCTGACATCCACATTTGACATACAGGAACAAGGTATATAACCATTTCTAATTCTGTTTTACAGACTCAGCATTTATCTGATATGCATATCTCTACCCAGCAACATATACACATATGCATATTTACCTGTGAATACATGCAATGCATTTAAACCAAATATATCAATGCATTTGTAACCCATGGGTGGGTTAAAACCTGGATATTGGTCCCAAAGCCACGCAATCAAGGATTTGACCCTACTTGTAACAGTTCTTCAGGATATATGATACTCCTGAGTGGTCCAGGGCTCCCTGTGGGAGGAAGCATAGATTTAAGGCTATTTTGCATGTGTCATCATTATATAACCCCATATGGCACACAGAACTGATAAATCACTTGAGCCTATGACAACAATAAACACTCTGGAAGTTTCCAACTTCTTTTGATGATAGTTGATCAAATGGAAGAAAAATGTTGTTTATAGCTCTCTGATGTTAAATTAAATTGATGTACATTACTGAAAAACTGTAATAAATTTGTGACCTTACTCTTTCAGTAAATGTCTTAATTTGATCAAGCCAAATACTTAACAACTTTTATCTCTTTTTCATTTACTCAAATAGAAGAAAGCACAGTCCTTCTTCCAACTCCCAAATGTATATCAGATTCTTCCCATTGTGAAATGGTCAGATTGAGAGTCCCAATAGAATGAAAAGTTCCAATTTCTGAACCTCCTCTGAATGTCTTCTTTATTCTTCTACATATCCAACTGGCTGTACCGAAGGAGCACTCTTATCCCAAGTGTAGGCTACTTGAGTCAGTAGTGAAAATACTTTTGAACAATACCTTAACTCTGTTTATCCTGTAACGGATGTGAATCTATTCCTCTGATATGGCACAGCTATTCCTCAGGTCATTTCTGGCTAGGGGACAAGTCAACAAGATACAGAAAGGGTGGAAAAACTTTGTTCTCCCTTAAATTAATCAAAAATTTGAAAAACTTGAAGAAAAAAAGAAAAAATTGGAACTCTCCTGCATGGGGTCTCCAACTCATCCATCCACTGAAGATGGGATAGAGAACAGCAGATCTTCCCTAATACCAGGTCTAACCACGCACAGGGACAAGTTGTCAATTGTATATGCGTGTCTTTTAAAATAGCAACTTATGCACATAATGTTGGCCCTGCCCTTAAACTGCCCCTATTTATGTGTTTGTATGTGTGCATGAAAGTGAAAATACGAACTTATTTTTCACTTTTATAAAATCTGGAATATGCAAGTAGAGGCTTCTTACACATGTATATGCTATTTTTATGCACATAAAGTTTTGAAAATTTATCCCTAAGTGGGTCACTTGATACACAGACCAATCTCCTTAGCAATGCTTTCATTCATATCTTTCTCATGGTTCTCAATGCATCAAGTGCTAGGGATGTGAATCGTTTTTCTAACTAATTGAAATATCGTACGATATTTCTAAATTCGTTAGAAATCGGTTAAAAGAAAGAAACGATCAATTTTACCCCCAGTTTTTCGTAAAAATCGTTCTTCGGGTTAGTGCGCGCTAACTCATGTTAGCGCGCACTAACAAAAAAAACGTTTATTTTTGTTACTTTTTGATATTTTTTGCTATTTTTGTTAGTGCGCGCTAACTCCTGTTAGCGCGCACTAACCCGAAAAATGATTTTTCACTAAAAAACTGGGGAAACGTGGGAAAATGATTTTTTCCCATGGCCAGACGATCTCGAAAGCAGGAACGATCGGGCACTCGATTCACATCCCTATCAAATACAATAATGAACTTTTATCTCATTCCCACATTAAAACTGGTGTTCTGCAGGGTTCCACACTTTTTAACATATTCCTATATCCCATCTGCAAAATTCTCTCTTTCCTGACAACTTTTTTTTTTTTTAATAGTTTATTTATCATTTTTGAAAATTAACATCATGTAAATTCAATTTAAACAAGAAAAACATATGCCAAAATATTGGTTTAAGAAACTAAATCAATATAATATAAGCTGTAACTAAAATTCAATTTTCCAGGTTTATCCTTAAACCAATCACTTTACAGGTCAAATTTGAGAGGGATGTGGGAGAATAGAAATTAAGGGAGAATTTTACTTTTAATACTACTAAACAGTAAGGGCAATACAAGACTGGATATACGTATTAGTTCATTTACTTATGTTATGACAATGGGGATGAGGTTGTTAATTTACGTTGTTCTATGAAACTCTTTAAATGGTCAGGCAAAAGAAAAATAAAAACTTCATCCTGCTTTGAAATTAAGCATTTACATGGAAATCTTAATACAAATTTGTATCCCAAAGCAGTAACATCTTGACGAAAGGCCAAAAAGGCTTTCCGTTTCTGTTGTGTTGATGCAGCTAGGTCAGGAAACACTTTCATTTCTTTCCCCAGGTAATTGATAGGGAACTTGATGAAATATCTCTTCATAATAAGGTTAACATCATTTATTGATGAAAATGTTGCCATCAATGTTCCTCTATCAATGACCTGTGCCAAGGAATTTTCTAAGAAATTTGTGAGATCTCCTTGCAACATTTGATCTTCTATTTGAGGTACTTGATTTCTAGATTTAGGTGAAAAAAAACCAATTGATAATTACTGGAGAGTCCTCTAACACAAACCCCAAACCTTCAATCAGAAATTTTTTAAGGGAAAATATAGGAACTTCCCCAATTACCCTGGGGAAGTTAAGAAATCTAAGATTTAGGCGTTTGGAGTTGTTTTCAAGGTTCTCCAGCCTCTTAGTAATATTATCTCTATCTTTCACAACTGCAATTTGAAAGTCTAAATTTCTCTTTTCATTCATCTCTAGTAACTTTATTTTCTCAGTAGAAACTTTTATCTGTTTTTGAACTTAAAGGAAATCTCTTTGATGACCAGCATTCATTGCATCAACTTTATGTTCCAACCTTTGAATATTGTTCAAGGTCCCAGCCATCATATCCCAAAGCATATCTAAAGTAACCACCGCAGGGCGGGTCAATGGGATAGGGGGTGTCCCGTTGGTCAGTTGAGCCCCCACTACTTCTTGAGGTGGGGACAATTTTAAACCTCCTGCAGCACCTTCAACACCCTCAGCTTCCTCAGAAGCTTCTCCAAAAGTCCCATTCCCATTCCTCTGTGCAGGTGGCAGTCCAATATTAGGACTGAGGGAGGCCTCCACTGCAGGCACTGCCAGTCCTCCCTGACTGGCAGGCACACCAGATTCTTCGGTGCCTGACCTATTTGACCCAGTTGTAACCATGAAACGACTTATGTCCAATTGAATAGGAGAGGGTAAGGGGAGAGCAGGAAATACTCTCACTTTTCCCTTCCTTTTCAGAGGCATGACTGCAAAAGGATGATAAAAGGAAATCTAGTCGTTTCTATAGTTGTATTGCCTATTTTCCCCACATAGATACTTCGGAGGAGAGTTTAGGAAAGAGAGAGGAAACTTTTACCTCTGATTCCCGTCTAAGATAGTCCCAGGCTTCTCCAGGTGGAATCCAGGCGAAGCCCACCTGCCGCGCACCCCTTAGGCGTGCGCGGCTTGGGTGGTGCGCTGGCTCTGCAGCGCGCCGCACACAGCTTGGTTTTAACTGCTTCCTGCTTCCTCTCGCCGGGTCCGCCCCCTGACATCGGCAGTCATGCTGATGGCTCACCGATGGGATTGCAGGTACTCGTTGCTTGCCCCGGATAGCTCAGGTGTGACCGAGATGGTGTTCTCTCCTTCCGCTCTCCTCCTCTCTCAGCGTTCTATCTCGGGCAGCTCGATTTTAACTGCTTTCTGCTTCCTCTCGCCAGGTCCGCCCCCTGACTATGGCAGTCACGCTGATGGCTCACCGTCGGGATTGCAGGTACTCATTGCTCGCCCCGGAAAGCTCAGGTGTGACTGAGATGGTGTTCTCTCCTTCCGCTCTCCTCCTCTCTCCTCCTGACTACTTTTTATTAACTGTATGCCAATGACATTCAATTTACTATCGGTATCCACTCTTCATGAAAATACACTTTGGAACACCTTGAAATTTGCTTTTCTGCAATTACTTCCTGGCTCAAACATATTAAGTTATCTTTAAATATGTCCAAAACTGAATTTTTTTTCATCCATAGTCCTCATTCCACCTTTAATGAAAAAACTCTGGAAGATCAATCATTTCCCATTCAAAATCATATCAAAAGTCTTGGTGTTCTCCTCGATAACACTCTCTCATTTTATCCGCAAATCAAGCTAGTCATTTCACAAGGCTTTTACAGACTCCGTGTCCTTTCCAATCTTAAAAAACTACTACATCCACCAGAATTCTGCACTGTACTCCAAGCTTCCATCTTTCCAATTCTTATTAGTGCAATAGCTTATATACTGGCATTTCTCAAACTCATATTAAACCTTTGCAGCTGTTACTGAATTCAGCCTCGTGGCTCTTGGCTGGCATTAAATGACATGAACACTTCACTTCAACCCTAATTGAATTACACTGGCTCTCAATCAATGAATGTATCAAATACAAACTTGGAATGCTTGTACACAAACTCCTTAATAATCAAAATTGTCACTGGGAAAATGTAATTTTAAAATTCTATCGACCAACTAGGCTTCTGCGCTCTTCACAAAGAGGCTTATTGGAGATTCTATCTTCAAAACTAGCCAAGCTTCACATCACTCATGCTTTCTCTATTGCAGCACCAACTTTATGGAATTCCCTTCCTATAGAAATCAGTCAATGTGACTCTCTTAACCAATTTAGAAAACCAATGAAGACTTTTTCATTTAATTTAGCTTATGGTTAATTTTGTTCCTTTTTTATTCATACCCTTGTGTTTATTGTGTTTTAACTTATTATTTACTATTTTTTTTAATTTTGATAGTTTTAACTCATTTTAACTTATTTAATTCTGATACTTAGGGGCAGATTTTAAAAGCCCTACGTGGGTAAATCCAAAAGAAAAATTCAGCTTTTTTATGGTACATAAGCACAGATAAAGGAAGCTGGAACTTTCATTTCTTACTAAAAGGTCATCTGCTTCTATCTTGGAAATCTGGTCAGAACTTGGAAAATCCTCTTCTTCCACTTCTACTTTGTCTCACAATAGCTGGTTGGTGAAAACAGTTTACTGGACAAGCTGAGACGAAGGAATAGCAAGCTTTCTGAGCATTGAGTTTAGCTGAGTCCCTCCTTGACTCACTCCAGCCTTTCCCCAAATGAGAGGGCTACCACCCATTCTCCCAGTGGAGAGAACAGGTAATATGGCCTTGCCTTTCATGGAACAGAGAAGAGCCACAGCCCATGTCTTCCTCCCCCTGGCTCCTCTTTCTTGATGATTCCTAGTGATCACCAGACACTTATAGATTTTGGAAAAGGGAACTATCCTGTTGGGGATGGACCACTAACAAGCATGCACTTCCATGGATACCCCTAGACCTAGAAGTTTCCACATTATCGTTTATAGTGAAAGCCTTGGCTGATTTATAATGTCATATAAATATATATATATATATATATATATATATATATATGACATATATATTATTAGCCAACATTACAAACATATATATATATATATATATATATATATATATATATATATATATATTTGTAATGTTGGCTAATAGATTGGGTAGTAAAACAAAAGAGAGGGGGAAGGGAATGGGAAGAAAATATAGATTGTGTTAAAGGTATCAAATAATATTTAACATTTTTAAACCTCTCTCATCCCATTTAGAGATGGATTTTAGGTATGCAAGAATATTGTTGTTGATGCAAAGAGTGGCCGTGTATGTGGGGAGAGTGATAGAAAACATAAAGGTAGAATATAAATAAAGTTAAATGAATTGGGAACAGAGGAGGAAGAGATAAAAGATCAGTGGAAGAGAATGAAAATGAGAAGTAGGAGCTACATGACCAGCCTCCATTAACTTTGAATGGAGAAGATAGAGGATTTACTCCTGTTTCAGGCAGACATAAATATATTCATTGGAGAGGTAGTCTAGCAGCATGCAAGTGCTTGCTGAGAATTTTGCAGAAAACTCTAACATGTCCAGTCAGGGCAGGAGGGCATGTATGTATTTAGGCTTCTCCTACTACATGACACAAATATTTTTACACTTTGCTTGCAGAAAATCAGGAAAATCCTATGAAATATATTAGGACATTAAAAAACTCCATCCCCAAATACCACCTGTTTGCTCACTTATGACCCTTCCGAATTGGTCAGCATCTTGCTCTGTGCTAGTAGCTATACCAGTTCCCAGTCCTCCCATTCCGAGCTATACGGATCTGTGAGTTTGTGAGAGTTATGATAGAGAAAACGTCCTCTGCTGTTTCTTTAGCTTCCCAAAATTCTTTGAAAATGCATCAAATGACTTGGAATAGCTATTTGTCTCTCATAAATTGTAGGACTCAGGATTTATGCATTTATGTGTTGGAGGTCCTTGCAATCAGATGAGGTTTATTAATACAGCATTTTGTTAGATGTAAGATCAATGTGTTTTAGCAATAATAAAATGACATTAAAGAGTGCATATTTTCTGTTTTGACTCCAACACTCTAATGGCTGAGCTCAGAATGGAAATGAGAACATTTGTATGGAAAATACCAGTTTTCCCAGGGGAAGTACAGGTCACTATCAGTAGGGATCCATTAGGCACATTTTAAATCTCCATTCTGATTTTATTTTCCATAGAAAAATACCAAAATAGGAGTGGAAACATGCTCCTGTTTTGAATTAGTTGGGACTTACACAATCAGGTTCTATGTTGTATAATATGATTTAAAGTACTAGGCGTTACTTTATCATCTATTTGGCGGTAACAATCCAAAACTAAACAGCCAGCCAACCCCATAGCAGTGAAGGGAAGCCAAGTGGTTTATTATGATGTTTTAATCCCACAAAAGATTCTCAGCATGGAATTTTCAGCTGTAGTAATAGTAGTCCAATTGCTGTTTACACTCAGAGTCTCTACAGATTCTTTCCTGTAGTAATGATATCATTTTAAATGTGCTTAGCTCCAGGGAGGGAAATGCCAACCAATTTATTGGGATTCCTCTTGCTGAGGCATGGAGTAAATCATCCTGGTGGGAAATCTCAGAGGCATGAGCAGCTTTGCCTAATGTGGATTATCAGTTTGCATCAAGACAGCATTAATATCCATAGATGTCCTGACAGTTTGAGGATTTTATTGAACTGTAACAACTGAAACCTTCACCTGCGTTATTATATGTGTGGAAGAAAATAAGCTTACGTGGTTGATCTCAACTGGAGTGAATTCCCATGGCTCTATTTTGGAGTTGCATTAGGGCCCGGAGGGTGAAGGGACCAGGAAGGATGGTACACCCAATGCCTACCCCTTTGATGAAGTCCTGCTGATTATATGGGAGACAGTGCAGTAGTGGCAGGTTACACAAGGATGACTGACGGAATGGGGAGGTGATGGGTTTTATGGCACCAATAGAATTTATTTCTGAGGAAGGAGGGATTTGAAAGTGGAGAGAGAGAGTGCTAATATATTACAAGAAGGAGTGAATGCCAGAAGAAAGATGCAGCAAAAAAGATAGCACAGAAAGAACAATATGCAGAGGAGACAAAACTGGAAGTAAGGAGAGATTTCTGTGCTGAATGTAAGGCCAGATAGCATGTTTTGGGTGGGGAGTGGGCTGGGACAGCACAAAGGTTTATTTTATTTATATTCCACTTTTCACAGCAGATTACATTCAGGTACTAGAGGTATTTCCCTATCCCCAGAGGGCTTATAATCTAATTTTGTACCTGAGGCAATGGAGGGTAAAGTGACTTGCCCAAGGTCACAAAGAGCAGCAGTGGGACCTGAAGCCTGGTCTCTTGGTTTGTAGCCCACTGCTCTAACCACTAGGCTACTCATCCAGAAGTTACTTCAGGTCGGGTCCTGAAGTAACTTGTAAAATAAAAGGTAATAACATTTTCAAAAGGGTTTTAGAGGGTGGGGAGGAGAGGGGAAGGGAAAGGGAATGGGAGGTAAGGGAGGGGGTATGAAAGTTCCCTCCCAGTCCGCTCCTAAATTGGAGCGGACTGGGAGGGAACGGGGGAAGGCCCTGATGCGTCACCGTGCAAAAATCGCAAAAATGTAGCCTCCTTTGAGCACGCCGCTCCTGATTTTCAAAACTATGCTAAAAAAACAACTTAATCCCGCACTCCATGCGATTGACACAATAACAACTGCAGACATAAAAAAAATAGCCAACACTGTATCTCCAACACTGGCAAAGATCGTTAATCTATCCTTAGAGGAAGGATCCATGCCAGACACACTAAAAGGAGCTATCGTAAAACCTATTTTAAAAAAGAAAAACAGTGACCCACTGAACCTGAGTAATTACAGACCAGTCTCGAACCTACCCTTAATCGCAAAATTAATAGAAAAAACTGTACAAAAGCAACTAGCAGAACACCTTGATAACAATAACATCCTATATCAGTCTCAACATGGCTTTCGAAAACACTATAGCACAGAGACACTTCTGATTGCACTTACAGATAACATTATGAGGGGTTTTGATAACGGTAAACATTACATTCTAGTGATGCTTGACCTGTCAGCAGCATTTGACACTGTAAATCATGACATACTCTTAAATAGACTAGAAGAAATAGGCTTAAACAACAGAACTATCAATTGGTTTAGATCATATCTCAGTGACAGATATTTTCAGATACAAATTAAAGACGCTATATCAGAAAAAATAAACCTTCAAACAGGAGTACCACAAGGATCTGCCCTCTCTGCCACACTTTTCAACATATACTTGCTACCTCTATGCCACCTGCTAGCTGGTTTGGGAATCACATATAATATATATGCTGATGATATCCAATTAATTTTACCCATTGACGATACAATCGAGAAAACATTAGACTTAGCCAACATGTATCTAGATATCATTAAACAGCTACTAAACCAAATGGAATTAGTAATCAATATAGAGAAGACAGAATTCTTACATTTAGAAAGAAAAAATATGGAAATCAAACAAAACCCAATCACACTAAAAAATAACCAACAAATAATACTTGCAGAGAAAGTACGGAATCTAGGAGTAATAATTGACACTGAACTAAACTTAAAACAACACATATCTCTAAAAGTAAGGGAAGGATACACTAAACTTACGGTCCTCAGGAGACTTAAACCACTTCTGACAACTGCTAACTTTCGATCAGTGCTACAAGCATTAATATTTGCAAGCACTGATTATTGTAATGCACTTCTACTAGGTCTTCCATACACCTCACTAAGACCATTGCAGGTTCTGCAAAACTCAGCTGCAAGGATTTTAACTGGCAAAAGTAAAAGAGATCACATCACTGAAACACTGGCTGAATTACACTGGCTTCCCATAGAACAAAGAATACAATACAAAACACTGTGCACCATACATAAGTTAATACATAACGAACATGCAGACTGGTTAAATACAGCCCTCCATGTACACGTCCCTAACAGAAACCTAAGGTCAGCAAACAAAGCACTCCTAACTATTCCATCAGTCAAAACCACAAGACTAATACAAGTACGAGAGAGAGCACTATCACTAGCAGGACCCATACTATGGAATTCCTTGCCCCTAGATTTAAGATTACAAAGAGACAGCAAAACCTTTAGAAAAGGTTTAAAAACCTGGCTCTTTAAACAAGCTTTTCAGAAAGAGAAGGGTGAATAGAAACCAGGGACGAGCAAAGCAAGAACAATAAAACACCCACACACATATTAACTAAATGTGTAGTTTTTAAAAGACAGTCACAATTTTAAAGTTAATTCTGTAATCAAAACTGAGATAGAGACCTGGACAAGATTCATTACATTTAACAGTTAATATTGATCACTAACTATGTTACCGAACCTTATGGCACTTTTGTAATCAGACAAATTGCAGCATTATTAAATAGTTGCTCAGACTTTGCCTTAATCATGGTAATTAACATCCCTACCTCATAAGGGCAATTCATTAATGCTTCAAGCACATTGTCTGACATATATACTCTCCCTATTTAAACCCCTGCTTCTTTTTCTATGCTCCAAGTTGTATTACTCCCTTGTTTTATTGTAACTGCATTCCTTAGCCTTTCTCTTGTTTAATGTGTTAATGTTTTATCACTACTATTATCATTATTTATTACTATTATTAGGATCAATGTTATTTTGTACCTTTTTGTTCCCTGTCCACTTGTTAAATGTAAACCGGCATGATGCGATATTTATCGCGAATGCCGGTATAGAAAAACTTAAAATAAATAAATAAATAAATTATTACTTTTATGTGCCTTAATGTAAACCGTTGTGATGGTCCCCACCAAACGACGGTATAGAAAAGATTTAAAATAAATAAATAAATAAATAAACATGCGTGCACAGGTACTCGCATGTTATTCAATTGCACGTCCATGTGTGCGCACCGGGTAGCGCGCACATGGACGCACGAGAGTATTTTTAAAATCTACCCCTTTATGTTGTCCAAGTTGTTCCATTAATGTTCGAGCTAATACTGAAAATGCTATGTTTCTCGGGAATTGTAACCAAACCCCTTTATGAGAAGGGATACACAAAATATCCTCCGTAGAAGAATGCAAACTCTGACCGTTCTTATATGTGATCAATTTCTCAGTTAAATAATCTAGGCATAATCCTTCTTTTGTTTTAAAAGCTACCATCAAGGTTTTAAACTTACTACATTGCACCACTGGCAACTAATACGGCTCTTTTTTCAGCAAAGGAATTAAGTCACTGTTAATGCTTTGATGACCGGTGCTTCCACTCACTAGTTTCAAATTCGTGCTTGTTCAGTCCTTTCATGAGTTTGCTACTAGAAGTACAATGTATACATGTCATGTATATATATATATATTTTTTTTTTTTTTGGGGGGGTGGAAAGGGGCTAGCTGTGGTTTTAGCTACAGTTTTATAATTTCAGAATTTAATGTGGGACTATTAGCCAGAGCATTAAAATCACTGGAGGAAAGGAATGATTACATTATAAGCAATTGAGAAGCTTCAGTTTTCCCATTACTTTCAAAAACTGAAGTCACACTTACTACATGTGCTTAGCAAACTGGCTAATCTTAAGATGCTCTGCTTTTGAATTTCAGGAGTGTACTTTCTCACAGCACACTAATCTGAAATTTTCCAAGCATTTTGTGGTGGTTTTCACTTGTCTGGACTAATTTGTACACTTCATTTTCTAAATACCATGGACTACTTTGTGGGTTTTAATCATCTTGACATGCACAAATCGGCATGCTACATTAAATTGTGATGATTTTCCAAAGTTAATTTTGTTGAATGTAAGATTTTAGGTCAGTGGTTCCCAAAGCTGTCCTAAGGGACTACAACTAGTTAGGTTTTCAGAATATCCAGAATGAATATGCATGAGATAAATTTGAATGTACAGTTTTCATTGCACCAAAAGAGGTGTAAAGTGGCATCAACAGTATCATGAACAACCCAAGGCAAAATGAGAGGGGAAATAAGCACTAAAAATGGCAGGAAAATACCCCAAGGCACTCACTCCAAGATGAGATTTGGGCAAGGTTCTGTCAACCTAGCTTGATGGATTCTTTACCTGGGTAACATCAAGCTAAGTTGAGAGAACATTGCCCAAATCTCATCTTGGAGTGAGGTTCCTCACTCCGAAGACCATCAGATCTTCACAAGAGACCACTGTTCTGTTCGTAGGTGTCACGTAGAATGTCAAAGTGGTCCCTAACCCCCTACACTCTTACCTAAACCCCACCTCGAGTTACTAGGTGGGCCTACCATAGGGATACAAATACCTACCTATGGGCTATGATATTATGGCCAGTCTCTCTCTCTCTCTCTCTCTCTCTCTCTCTCTCTCTCTCTCTCTCTCTCTCTCTCTCTCTCTCTCTCTCTCTCTCTCTCTCTCTCTCTCTCTCTCTCTCTCTCTCTCTCTCTCTCTCTCTCATATCCCCCAGTGGTTGAATGCAGGAAATACAACAGGTAATTAGCATAAAACACACCGCTATTGCATGCAGTACCTAAACAACTGGCTTATCCAACTGTTTCACTACCCTGAGATTCTCTTCATACTGTGACCTCTTGTTAGAGAACTTACTTTCCTACTGCTCCAGTGATGAAGTGGCACAGCTGCATATTGTCAGGTGGATATGAATTTAATTCCCAGGTCAGATCTTCTGCTATCTGAGCAGCAGGATTTCTATAGAGGAGGGGGATCACATTCATTACACAACAGTGGCATCTAGTAGCTGAATTTAGGATCAGAAGTAGCCCTGCTATATGGTCCATAGGCAAAGACTGTCATTGCAATGACTGGGATAAGTTGAAAGGAGATATAAATTAGGCACAAATCTCTAGGCAATTGCAAATGAAGGTTCTTGGTGCTGTAGCCCAACAGAGACTGGTTCTGATTGAGCTGGTAGTCTGAAGGAGCAGAAGAAGATTACAGGACAAAAATACTAGAAGTTTCACACATAGCTAATGAAGCTTATTTTCTAGAATGTGTGAATTTGACTATGTTGATCTAGATGAAATATACCCATGTAAGGCTCTTCTTAGTCTTCATGACTTCTTCTGAAAATTTGATGTGGATCAGATGCAACACACAAAAACTTTAGGTAACACAATTGCATGCATAAATTTGTGGAATATATGGATATCTCCCTAACAAAATTATACCTCCCTCATGATCTTCATAGATCACCTAAAATGTAAAGAGAATTTAGTGTGAATCAGATGCAATCCTGAACTTTTATTAGATAGCTTAATTGCAAAAAAAGTTATTTAGGTGGTATAATTGCATACTTGTATTTGTGGAATACATGGATCCTCCCCAAAAATGTGCCTATTATAATGCTCATACATCCTGTGACTTGTAATAAAAATTTGATGTGGATCAGATGTGGAATAGATGCAAACCAAAAAATTATTAGGGAACAACAATTGTGTGTGTGTGTATTTGTTGAATACATTGATCCAGAAAAATAATGCCAGTTTCAACTCCTGTTAGCCCCCTAACAAGCCCTAAATATTTGATGTTGATAAGACACCAAATAGAAATGTTATGAGTGGGAGATGGATACACAAATAGAACACAGGCAGAGTGATCACATAAGCCTCTATCCCTTTGGAAACTAGGGAAAGATTAGAGTTGCTCCAGAGAAGCCCTATACATGAGACTTAAGGATCTACATAGGTACATTATACAGTATAGAAGGCAACAGATGGGGGGATATGATACAGGCATTCTACCTTGAAGGTAGAAGTATTGCACAAAAAGCACACTTTTTTTTCCAGTGGTAAGGAGTTTCTAAAAACAAGAGATATAATGCTCCAACACAATAGACTCAAGTAACATCAGAAAATATTTCTTCATGAAACTGAGTGTGGATATACAGAATTGCTTTCCAGTGGCATTGCAGAATGACTTGATGGACGCATATTTATTTATTTATTAACGCTTTTATATACCGACTTTCATGATACAGATCAAATCAAACTGATTTACATGGAACATGCTTGTTCTCAGAAGATACAAACATCATCAACAGGGTAGACACACCACAAGGAATAGAAACATGACAGGGAACTTGAAAAAATTAAGAAAATGGTAAAAGATTTGGAAACTGTGTTTCAGTGCAAAAAAGGGTAAAATCATGCACCTGTAGCTTAAAAATCAACTAGCCTCTTATTACTACTTAACATTTCTATAGCGCTACATGACATACACAGCGTTGTACTTAACATTTCTTTAGCGGAAGTCTATATTCAACGCATTTAGCCACAAAACTCAGAAGGGTTTTATCCAGGTAAATGAAGATTTGAGCACTTATCTGGCTCAATTCTTGCCAGTTATGTTGTGGGAGTCTCAATTTAGTGGACCCTTGGGCCGACCTGCTGGAGACTGGGAAAAGATGGTCAATGTCTCTAATGAATAGCAGGTTGGGAGGCAGATGTTCAGGCAGGACGTAGATGCTCTTCACCCTGGAAGCTGGTGCTCCCCCGGGAGGAGCCTGTAGGAGCCCAACCGCTGGGACTTAGGTGGCTTCACCCTTGGAAGCCGAAGACCCCCCCCCCCCCCCCGGGAGGAGCCCGTAGGGGCCTGGCCGCTGGGACTTAGGCGGGTCGTGGATCAGGACAGGTAACTGGAACCAGACTAGGACAGTAGTGATACTGTAACTGGGTTCGGGTACTGGAACCAGGCAGGAACTGTAGTAAGACTCGAGTACTGGAACCAGGCAAGAACTGTAGCAGGTAAACAGGAACCAAGCAGGTACTGTAGCAGGCAGACAGGAACCAAGCAAGTACTGTAGCAGGAACGGAGCGACGAAGCCAAACGAGTCACTCCAGGGCACAGCGCAACTGGAAACTGGGAAGCTAACCCATTGCAAGGCGAGGACTGGATGGCCGTGGCTGGCTTATCAAGGCCGCGGCGTCTGACGTCAGGAACTGGGCGGAGTCACCACTGGCGGGAAACGGGCTAGAAAGGCGCCCAAGTGGCGCGCGTGCGTGCCTAGGAGCCGGGCGTCCTCAGGCACCTTCGCGGCGGTGCAGCCCCAGCGGGGACGCCGGCAAACGGGCCGCAAGCCAGGGCTCCGGAGGCTGGAGCAGGTCCGGAAACAAGGAGGTAAGGGCCGGGCCACGGTGCTCGCGGCCAGGACCGCAACAAGTTAATAAGTTAGCAGGCTAGAATTTAGCCGGTTAAGCTGAGTTAGCCAGATATGTTATGTGGCTAACTCTGATCAGCCTATAGAGCCCACTCCACTCCATGCCCTTTATCCCCCTCTTTCTTCCCTCCTACTCCATGCCTTGACATCCCTTTTTTCTCTCTCACACCAACTAATTGTCCTGCATCCCCTTTCATCCCATCCTCTCATTTCCCTACTTCCTGTATTCCAAGCACATGCATAGTAACAGAACTAGTAATTTGTAGCCTATCATTAAAATCATCTATTGTAGCTGAAGATTGGAGGGTGGCCAAGGTAATGCCAATCTTTTAAAAGGTCTCCAGGGTGATCTATGAAACTAAAGACAGGTGAGGCTGACTTCAGTGCCAGGAAAAATCTTAGAAACTATCCTAAAGAACAAAATCACAGAATATATAGTTAAGACATGGCTTAATGGGAAATAACCAGCATGGATTTAGCCAAGGGAAATATTGCTTCTCCAATCTGCTACATATTTATGAAGGGGGAAATAAACATGGATAATGGCGAGCTGGTGAATTTGGATTTTCAGAAGTCATTTGACAAAGTCCCCACGAGAGACTCCAGAGAAAGGAGGCAATGTCCTATTATAGCTTGAAAACTGGTTAAAAGACAAGAAACAGAGAGCAGGACTACATGTCAGTTTCTCAGTGGAAAAAGCTAAATAGTGAAGTGATTCAGGGATCAGTACTAGAACTGGTGCTTTTTAATATATTTATAAATGATCCGGAAAAGGGAACAAGGAGTGAAGTGATCAGATCTGCATATGACACAAAATTATTCTGAGTTCTTAAATCGCAAGCTGATTGTGAGAAATTGAAGGAGGGCTTTGCAAGACCAGGAGAATAGGCATCAAAATGGCAGATGAAATTTAATGTGGACAAGTAACATAGTAATGCCTAGCAAGCTTCTTACAGTAGCAATTGTTGCTCCATGCATTTATCCCCTAAGCCTTTTGACACCTCATAAAAAAATTATTGCTAGCTTTCTTGAAAATTCAAACAGTGCTGCTTGATGTGCTTTGCTTATGGGAATGGCTGTAGAAGCAGTCCTGTGCTTTTTCACTTATGTCTGCGTATCAGTACCCCATTCCATAAAAGTCAGGGCCTATGTTAGTTGTCTGAATCCAATTCATCTTCCACCCCTTCCCCCCCTCCCACTGTCAAAGTGGAGAGCGATGTTGCAGCTGAGTTAAAAGCATCAAGGTTTATTGGTTAAGGGTAGAAATCCCATATCTTCTGTTAAGGATAGTAACTGCTGCTTAGTATCAACCGCAAATAGGCAAAGTTTACCTTCTGTCTCTTCCGAAATGTCACTTTACACGGAGTGCCACGGTTTACACTCCATGTAAAGCGGAGTGTAAACTGTGGCACTCCGCTTTACACGGTTCTTGTTGTTATCCATCTGCTGTATAGTTAGGACTTTGCAGAAAGACAAGCCCTTGTGAGTCAGGCAAAAGGTAGAATGCATATTGTTTCTTTATGGTTACTAGGCCTAGCTAATGAATGGAAACCAAACAGTTGTATGGATCGCTTGTCAAATGTGTCACTCAGGGGACATTGACTGTACTGTATACCTTTACTAAGACCCTTACATAGGCAACACTGTAAGAATGCTGGTGCATGGTAACGATGAATGTGTTGGTTCATGAGAAGACAGACAATAACAAGAAAGGTGCTGTGTGTTTTCTACCATTCCTATTCTTATACCTCTTGAGCATGCATCTGATTCCCCAATCTTCACCACATATAATTGACTCTCCTCAGATTTCCACCTTCTCAATAATCAATCTATGGCCAATAAGTGTGGTCCCATGTTCCTGGATGCTGGCCCATGCATTTCTATCTTTTCCTAATTTGTTTGCTTCAGCACCATCAGCACACAAAATCTGGTTCCCTCTAATCACTCCCACAGAAAAAAACCCTACCTGATGTTCTTCACATTTCCTTCTGATGCCTTATCTATTTTTTCCACCCCCTGCCCAAGATGTACTAACTTTTTTTTATTTTTTTTACTCTCAACCTCATGATCACCAGCAACATTGGGAACAGGGCCTATATGCTAACTTGAAAAAGCAGTAGGCTACATGCCCAGAATTAGCTGAAGCTGTGGTGCTGACATGTAATAACTTTCTCCAAAGTGCAGAGTAAAATGAAAGTTATCCCTTGCTGTCTATGATCTGTCCTTTGCCATTTGCAACACTCTATGACCACATTCCTTTTCTGGGCCCAGCTAGACAGAATGAGAAATTGTGGAGAGGGGGAACCTGAGAGACGTGTTTTACCTCTTAAGCATGAAATTAAAGTGTGTGTACTGCCATCATAACTATTGCCACACCAAAAAAAGCCTTAGAGGTCAATATGCAAAGCTATTTAGAGGGATAATTCACAAGTTAGCCATGTAACTCCAAGTTATCAATTTAAATTTTTACTTTGGATTATTCACCTCATGAAAACTATCAGTACAGATTAACTCATACAAAGAGTATTTTGCTGTGTTAATGATTTTTATTAACAAATGTAACCATTTTATTTCTTATTAAATTGTTAAAAAACATTTAAAAATAAAAAGAGATGGGGAGGGCCTAACTAGGGAACAAACTATTAATCAAACAAACAGAAAAAAAAACCCCCAGGGAATTTGGGATTGCTACAAACTCAGATTTAGGAGTCTGCACAGGATGGCACTTGGCTCCTGGTATGAAGCTGCATGGCCATGCCCAGCCTGCGCAGAGCATGACTGTGGTGGTGCACCACCCTAAGCAGACTCCCAAGGGATGCTTGCATTCTCCTCTGGTGCTCTGCCACTACCTGCACCAGGGCTTCAAATTGCCACCTAGAAAGAGGCTCTTCAGTGGCTGCTCCCGTTGAAGCTGCTGGGGGTATGGATGATGGTAGAGGCCAGCAGACTGGTTTGCTGGCCAGTCAGCATTGCAGCATCCCTAGCTCCCTGGGCCAAACAGGGAGGAGGCCTTACAGGGACAGGGGTCTGGGGCTGTTGAGGCCTGGGATGCACCTGCTGGAGGCAGAGGTGTTGGACCACTACTGGTTCCCTTCGTGGTGGACAGGGTGGAGGAGTGGCATCCTGCTCCTCCCCAGTGGTGGCTGCTGCTGCTTCAGCAGGGTGTGGGGCTGGGGTCTTTCCACTATTGTCTGCTTCATCTTCTTCCTCCTCCTGATCTGAGGAGGAGGATGACAATGAGGAGTTGGTATCTCTGAAGACAAAAGCAAGTGTGTATCATGTTGTGTGCTCACATTCTGAAGAATATGAGCACAGGAAGACTGAGGCATTTAGAGAACTAACCTTTGGAGGGAGAGTTGAAGACAAAGAGAAGCGTTGTTAGGTATGGGACAAACCGGTCATCCAGGTGCTACCTTCCATTTTGGTAGGTGATTGGACATCCTGCTCATTGATGGGATCATCATGCACATTGATGGAGGTTACTATGTGCTAGGGGGTGAGGGAAAGAAATGTGCAATGGGGTTAAACTCACTGGTAGAGGTGTATGTAGCAAGACATGCAGAGCTGTGATGCTACACATTGTTGTATTGGACTGAACCATGTTGGTTACAGGAAAATCCATGTTGGAATGGGAGTAAAGTCCCTGAAAGCAAGCCAACTAGGCTACACGATGTCTTTCCTAAACACTTTCAGGAGAATGGAATCTGTGACATAGAGATATGTGAAGGAGGATTAGCATAAGGTGAAGGGTGAGACCAAGCATGGCAGAGGAGGGGGTGATTAATGTGGTACTTCACATAGAGAACATATATGGAGCTTGATAACAATTACAAGTTGGAATGAGGAATATCTTACCTCCAGCCCCATCCTGCTGAGCGCACAGCTTCCGGGCCTTCTTCATCAAGACCTCAATCTAGAGGGCAAAGCAATATGAGGCACATTATTAGTGCATGATTGCTGTTAATGTGATTGCCGTAGTGGTATGTAACTATTGATTATTATGCGTTCAGATGTGAGTAGCTATACCGCATTCAATACTCTCCCAGTAGCTCCCCATGCTTGTCCTGACCCTCACCACCCATACCTCCACCCCTCTCTAGACCCACCTTGTAGCCCTCCCATGCAGAGCCTGATCCTCACCACCCATGCCCTCCACCCAGACCCTACTAGTACCCCCCTATGCATGGCCTGACCTTCACCATGCCATTGTCCCCATTCTACTTATCCCACGTGAGTAGAAGGCACCATGATTGAAAGTGATGCAGAGTTCCATCCATGCAAGTTTGTTTTTCCTGAAGTCCCAGCACACCCCAGGAACAAAAAATAAACCTGCCTCCTTGGCCACCACCGGGCATGCCAGATGTTGGACATCCCTGGTGATAAAATTCGGCTGGTAAGCAGGGCAAGGCATTTTTTTTTTATGTCCACCTTTGCGAATCCAGAAATGGTGTGGTGCTGAAGCTGGTGCACCACCCATCCGTGCAAACGTGAGCGTGACATGGGTTGTGTGTACACCTATGCACAAAGGATACAGGCAAAGAAATATGTGTGTCTGTACACACATTTTGTAAAGTTTGTGCATACTTTGTCGCATTGCTGAAAATTCATGCTTTTCGCACACATGCAGTTACATTAGTGCGCACACACTTATTTTAAAATTACCTTTATGGTTTCCTTGAAGGGATAATCATGCTCATGCATAGGCTAATGAAGCAACTAATGCCTCCTGCTATCTGGAGCCAGGAGAGCTGCAAATATTTCATGATATGCTCAAAGGAGACCTGTTTGGTCTCCTTTGCAGCCCCTACTTCAACTTTGCTGGGCAATTATTTTTCACTATATTGTTTTCCTTTCCTTCCCAAATAGCTCTTTCCACAGCTTCCTTTCCAGCTTCAAATTGGGTGACTCGACCCCTAGCATTACAGCAATCCAAAACCTCAGACATAAACTTTTCCTTTCTTCAGATGATTTTATCAAGCTGAGAATTTTATAGAAACAATTTCACAATATGTCCTGGTCAGAGTATTTTAAATCTGAAACATCACCCTATTCTTAATCCAGATGCTCTTCTCTGTTTGAGGCCTCTCTGAGAGATGTTTTAAATCTTTGCCTGCATCTCAACATCTGTAGGTTTTCACAAGTCTGCCAAGTATCCTTCTTCTACTGTCCAATCACCAGTCTTCTTACCAAGGCCATTTAATAGCTTTATTTTTACTTAGCAGTTGCTACTTTAGTAATCTGTCTGCAGACTAGGACTGTCAGTTCTCTTATGTCTGTCTATGGGTGATTCCCCAGGCTCCTAGTAATCAGACATTCCAAGATGTATGCGCCTTTGTATGCTCAGATAAAAGATATAGGGTCTATCTACTAACCATCATTAAAACTGGCATGGTAACACAATTCGCCTGCCAGTGTTAATACTGGCTTTTTTTTTTTTTTATCAGGCTTTAAGACCTGATGTGTAAAAGTAATGATATGCAAATGTGCCAGCATTACCATGCCATGCTAATGTTAGTGACAATACATTTTAAGTTTCCCTGGGCTAACTGGCCCAATTTGAAAGGGTTAGTTAATACAAGGAAACTGTCCCCAATCCTCAAATCAGATCAGGCCTTTGCAACCTCTTCCCCCACCCATGACTGACCAGATTTAAGAAAGGCTTTTATAGTTCTATCCATCCTGTTGCTAGAAACGATCAGGACTATTTTGGCCCCACTATTGCCCCATCCCCAGTGGATTTAAGATGGGCCTTCATGGCACCCTGTCTGAACAGATTATGCCTTTGTGATGGCACCTCTCCACTGGAACAGATTTGGTCTTCTCAGCTGTCTTCATCCTTTCTCCCCACTCCCCCCTCCCCTGATAAAACAGATTGGACATACTCCATACCCAGCCCATCAGAAGAGACTGGACTTCATAATTCCCTCATTTATTCTCTAGTTCTAACAAGGACCTATTGGGCTTGCAACACCCCCACCCCCTCCAAATCTACCCCCCCCCCCCCGATCTCCACATACTTGCTCATGGTTTTCCAGAGATAGGCCTTGTCAGACAAATCTGATCAAGTTATTTGACTTGGTGGCAAGAGAGTTGGATCAAGGGTGAGCATTAGATGTAAAGGATTTTGACACAGTTCCACATAGACGACATATATAAACAGAATTCCCTTATTATAAGCCCTAAGGAGAATGACTGGGTTAGATACTGGTTGAGTGAGAGGCATGACAAAAGGATAATGATAAATTGAGTTCACTCTGAGGAGAGAAACATTACTATTTGTGTGCAGCAAGGATCAGTCCTTGGACTGATTCTTTTCAATATTTTTGCAAGCGATATTGTTGAAGGACTATCTGGAAAGGTTTTTTTGTGGATGATACCAAAATTGGGAATGAGCCCCCACCCAGGAAAATGTGGAAAACTTGAGGGGGATTTAGCAAAACTTGAGGAATGGTCTAGAATCTGTCAGTTAAGATTTAATGCTAAAAAATGCATTTTGGCAACAAAAGCCCAAGCAAGCAGTACAATATAAGGGGTGAAATTCTATGCATGAAACTAAAGCAGGATCTAGGTGTAGCTCCTATCCTGTTCTTGTCCTGGGCATGGGGGCACATTCAGAAGACCACGAACAACACAAAGATGACATCCCAAGGTATCCACACAAGGGGACAAACCAAGTCTCTTTTCAAGGGTCTTATGGTTTTGTACTCACAAGAGCTCCTGTCTACACCAGCACTATTATTCAATATAAAATTCTTTACTGACTGATGGCAGGGAAATAAAAATCTAAACAATGTACAATTCCACAGAAATCAAAGTCCAAAGTTCCAAAAATCAAATTCAGTCACTTTTTATCTCATCATCCAAAACAAATCAGCACTTCTGGATGAATACTTATACCGTGAACCCTTCCAGTACCTGTTTGGTAGGTGTAATCTTTTCCTTCAAGGTCTTTTTCTCTTTTTCACTCTCTATCTGGTATTTCAGGCTGATTGCAGTTGTATCAGTGTTAAGCTCTGGTGAGATTTCCCAGGTAGGTGCCTTTCCTCTGGCACCTCCCAGTATACTGGTCCACACAATCTCCAGGGAAATTTTCTTCTCCATAGGGCTCCCAACTTAACTCTGGTAGACTTTCCCTGGCAGGCTGTCCTTCCTCTGGTACTTCCTAGAACACTTGTTCCCAGTCCTCAGGACTGCTTCCTGAGGGAGAATCTGTTTTATATTCTCCTAATACCCCTCCCAATGGAGAATGATGCACCTTCTTAGCATGCTGATACTACACTGACATCACAGGTAGGTAAAGTCTGTTGAGACCTCTGTCATACTGAGAGCATTCAGAGCTGCTAAAGACACATACTGTATGTTTGTAAGAGGGAGGAGAATTTTCATAAAGGCAGAAAATGGGCAACCCTTACATCAGGGTGATTGTATCTGTTGATACAAAGTGGCCAATCAAGTGGAGAAGGTGATTGCTGCTGTGCTGTGGGTGGAAGGGAGCACTAGAGGGTGCTCCCCAGTGCGGGACAAGATGTGTGCCCCTATGGTGAGATGGTCCATGTCTGGGAACTGGAGAACCAGGAACCTCTTACCAAACCTGCATGCCCAGGTGAGACCATCAATTCAATGATGGTCTCTGAACAGTACTCCGACCATTCCAAGCCCTTTCGGATTGCCGCTGGGTAATGGTAAGGGTGGCAGGCTGGACAGAGGTCAAGGGCGGATGGAGACATCTGGCACAGGACAAGACTCAGACATAGGAAGACGAAGACTCAGGCAATGAGGTAGATGAAGACTCAGGCATTGAGGTAGAACTTGAAAGGAGTGCTGCCACGCCATGCGCCCTACACACCCCAGCCGGGATGCCACGTTGGAGGTGAAGCAGTGAGCTAACATAGACTCAAATACATTAGAGTTCAAAATGGCAATGAGTACTGAAGAGAAGGACTGGAAATCCAAGATGAAGGATGTCAGGACAGATGGATGAAGGTAATCGACTAAGACTCCTGGTAGCCACGTCCTGGAAGGAGCCTAAGAAACACGGTGATGACTGACACACCTGACAGGCCATTCGGAAGAGGACGAAACCCCCGACCCGTCGTGAGGTCATTCAAAAGAGGACGAAAACCCCGACCCAGTGTGGAAGACACATCTGAGGTGTTCCAAGGTTGGATTGAAGATGGACCACAAGGAGGAACTCCAGAATCTTGAACATGTTGATGATCAGAAGGACTAAGTGAAGAATCACAGGAACAAGGCATGTCAGATTAGGGACGAGATGACTCCTCGGCACCATCCGATGGAAGGACCCACCAGTGCCCTAGGCACCCCAGCGGGAGTGGTTGCGGACCACTGGACCACTACGTGTCCTACTCAACCTAGACAGGCTGGTTGCGGACCATGAGGGATGGGTCAGAGCGGAGCGGAAGACATCTGGACGAAGACATCAGGAACAGATGGACACCTGGAACAGGCAAAGACTCAGGACAGGAACGGAACATCAGGAGAACCTCTGGAACAAATACGAAGACAAGAGACCAAGGAACGAAGAAGATCTAGATGACAAGGGATCCCACATGGAATATAGTGCCTTGGAGAAGCTGGAAGACGTAGAGTCCTAAGGAGGACTTTCTCCTTGCAAAGGCCTGGAAGGACTGACCTGAGAAGCCTTTTGTAGGCTGAAGAGGTGGATCCAGGAAGATGATGTTATCAGGGTGTAACAGGAACCACTCCCTCAATGGCCCTTTAAGTCAGGCCAGGAGACACGGCCCTGCACCTAAGAAGAGGAAGTAGGAGAGGTGCAGGACCCTGGACAACAGTCCTGCTGAAGAGGAGGAGCTGGATCTAGGCCTCTGGGCAGGCCCTGTTGCTGGAGGTGGCATCCAACTGCTGGAAGACCCCAGGGGTGGCTCCATGCCGCAGGGAACGTCAGAGACTGTGGCCTCTGGGCCGCGAAGCTGAAGGAGGCAGTCCCAGCTGCACCGAAGGCATCGGTGGTCTCTGAGCCACAGAGGAAGACCTGGCATGGCTCCTGGTGTCAGCGGCTCCTGCCGCATGAGGGCAGGCCCCCAGACCTGCTAGAAGATTTATTTATTTATTTATTTATTTTAAAGTGTTTGTATACCATCTTTACAAACAGTGTTTAGTCAAAACGGTTTACATAACTAAATAAAAAAACAAATATAAATAAAGATTTAAATTAAAAAGAACATAAAGATTATCAAATTATAAAAGCTCAAAATTACAAAAATATATAATAAAAATAAAAATCTAAAACAATGAATAGTTTACATAAAAAATAAATCAATATATAATAATGTTGTGCCCTGTGTGATGGAGAAGTAGATATGTTATTTAGTGTGTGATATATGGAAAGCAGATTGAAATAAATGTGTTTTTAGGGATTTTTTGAAGTGTTTGAAGTTGGATATGGATCTTAAAGAGTCTGGTAATGCGTTCCATAAGATTGGTCCAATGACAGAGAATGATCTTTTTCTGCTGATGGTTGCCTCCGGGCCGCGAAGGAAGGACCGACGTGGCTCCATGCCGCGGAAGAAAAGGGCAAGCTCGCGACGGCTCCTGCAGTGCTGGAACATGACAGCATGGCCAGCATGCCGAGGGAGCAGCACACAGCGGCTCCTGCTGTTTCTGGGAGGTCCAGGCTTCAGAGTGGACTCCGGGCCGCGAGGTAAGAGCCTGCTTGTGGTGCTGCTGCGGGCAGGATCGCAACAATTGCCTAAGCCAGAAAAATGCTTGCATATATAAGGAGAGGAATAGTCAGTAGAAAAAAAGGGGATTAGGTTCCAAATAAGATCTCCCTGGTGAGACCTTATTTGGAATACAGTGTGCAATTTTGAAGATCACATCTTCAAAAGGATATAAACCAAATGGAGTTGATCTATAAGGTGGCTACCAAAATAGTCAACGGTCTTTGACAGAATTGAAGATCTAAACATGTATACCTTATAAGAAAGGCAGGATAGGAAGATATGACAGATATTTAAATATCCCCAAGATATCAAAGTATGGGAGGTGGGCCTCTTCCAATGGAAAGAAGGCTCTGAATGAGGAGTTATGGGATGAAGGTGAAAAAGTGGTAGACTCAGGAGTAATCTAAGGAAACATTTCTTTACAGAAGATGGTGGATGCATGTAACAGGCTCCCAGGACAGTATCTGAATTCAGGAAAGTATGGAATAAGCACATGGAATCTTTGAGGGAGTAGTAGAAATGTAGAGATGTGCAGACCATATGGTCTTTTTCTGCTGTTCTGTTCCTATATTTCTATCTTTCATAGGTATTCCTTAATCTTCACCAGCACAAGGAAACCATGTCAGCACCAAATCCAAAATAGTACCGCTGACAGTCTGAACCTCCTAAACTGTAGTTAACTTTGCTGCATTAAGAGGCCAGTGTCAACACTAAATCCACTATCCAGTGTCAATTCCTGAGGCCAGTAGCATAATTTCTTTTGGGTGGGTTACTTGCATGCACATTACATTACTGCATAGTAACATTAACAGTACAATAAAAACCCCAAGAAGAATAGCTTGAAAATATGAAATAATCACAAAATATTAAATTCAGCTATGTACAAGGGAACTCTTGTTGAGGAATCTTACGACCATCATACAATGCCTCTAGAAGCTTTTGGCTTATTTGTGAAGCCCATGAGGATTCAAGCTAAGTGCACGCATTAGTAGTTATACATCCAGTGTCTTATCTTTTGTTATAGCTCCGGATGGAGAATACCAGGACTTCTTGCAACCTATGATTAGTCAAGCCCAGAGTTTCATGGGCTTCACATATAAGCCAAAAGCTTCTAGAGGCATTGTATGATGGTCATAAGATTCCTCAACAAAAGTTCCCTTGTACATAGCTGAATTTAATATTTTGTGATTAGTAACATTAACATTCACAAATCATGCACCTTGTTATATAAGTATTAGGTAATGCCTGTGTTAAGGCATGTTAACACATTTCCAATGTGGACATTAACACTAGCTCCCTTCGTACATAGATCCTATGTTGCTCCTGAATCAGATACTCTGTGCAAATTATTCTATGCATAGTGACATTTCATATAAGAAGAGCATCTGAGATTTCCTTAGGCAAATGTGTGCAGCTGGGGAACTGTACTACTTTTCAGTGGTCCTGTCTATAGTGGCCTCTGTTCCTTCTGCAGTGCACATTGCACTGTATGTTGAAACATATGGTAATGTTGAATACGATGTTGGACTATTGCTGCCAGTTTTCTTGTTGAATGCTCTAATTAGATTAAATTAAATTGAATAGTATGATTAATCATTGCCTAAGGAGAACTGTTAACATCACTAACTTGGAAGCCAGCTAACTTGGTCTATCGCGGCTGCTGTTTTCTACATTTATGTTTTTTTTTTTTTTTTTTACCAGCTGATGTAATTCTTATTAAGATAAGTCTAAATTTAAGACATACTTTTCTTTTTTAGACTAACAATAGCAATCTTCTTGTTATATTTTTAGCCTTACCTCGAGGAGTACCATTAGATTTTCTTCATAAGAATGATACTAATTTGCATCTTAATTTCTTGTACCAGAACCATGGGACAATTTTCAAAGAGGCAGTATAGCTACAAAGTCTGTTGACGATGTAGCTAATTTTTAAAGGGAAATTACATGGGTCCTTTGAACATTGCCCAGTGGTAGAAAGTATTTGGGGACTTTACTCCTGCAGTTTCTATGGGAAAAATTTAGAATACAAATAAACAAAGTAAGCAAAATTTTCACAGTCAGAAAGAAATGGTTTTTTTTTGTCTCCTCTTATCTGGATGATGGCCCTTTTAAAAGAATGAGGTCTAGGTTGTAAGAAACAAAAAATGAGGAAAGATAAACATTTTGTTTCATAGGCCCATCGCTAACCTTTAGGTTCTTTGGACATAGCAACCTGTCTTCTCAGTGGAAAGCTAAACTTTCTTTCTTCAAAGCAGCAAGGAAAATCTTTCTAAGCAGCTGCTTGTAAACTCAGCTCTCTCCCCCATACACCCACAACACAGGGTCCACAGCACAGTACATACACTGAGCCTAACCTTGGATGCGCTACCTCAGTTCTTTTTCATTTTTGGGTCCTCTCTGACTCTTTAGTTCTCTTCTCACCTGGGAAAGTTCTGTCAGCTTCGCTCCCCATCTGAGGAATATGTAATTACTGTATAACATGCTGGTGAAATGGACAGACTTGAAAGATTACACATCTATAGTTCACATTGGTTCAATGCTATATCACTCTGGATCCGCTATATAGATGATCTTCTCATTTTTTGGACACAAGACAACAAGTCCCTTCAGGAATTTACCACTTGGATCAACACTATAGACACGGATCTTAAATTCACCACACATTTCAGTGATACCCAGTTATCATTTTTAGATATCTCCATCACTATTCATAATCACCAAGTACACACATCTATTCATCGTAAAGAAACTGAAAGGAATAACTTACTCCGATACCACAGCTTTCACCTGAGAGCATTCAAACAAGGCTTGCCAGTCAGTCAATTTTTTAGACTCAGACGCTTATGCTCGTCGGACAAAGATTTTAAATTCCAGGCGAGTATATTGGCGGACAGATTTTTTTCTAGAGGATATCCCTATCATGCAGTATATAAAGCGTTCAAAAGAGCATGGCATTCACCACGGACAGCCCTTCTGCAATATAAAACACGGGATCCTGTTTCAACAGACATTTGTGTGCTAACACACACGGACAAATCCTACCTGATCATGCAAAGTATAAAAAGACACTGGCATGTCCTTCAATTGCATCATATTTTTTCCGAATACCCTCTTTTTGCATATCAACGAAGCAAGAATATAAAAGATATTGTTGTTCACACAGCTATCACTCTGCAGAATCCAGCAAGACAGCACGGCAATCATTCAAGCTGTGGTAACTGTGAAATGTGTGCTATTACTATGGAAGGTCCCACATGGCAACACCCCCGTACAGGTCACACCTATCATAAAAGATCAGAGACTACCTGTAACTCTACCTGTGTGATATATCTTATCCAGTGTCCCTGTTTATTAACCTATGTAGGACGTACCAGTAGAAAAATCAAAACACGCCTCTTTGAACATCGCAGCCGTTTAAAAACGGCAAATTTAGAAGCACCTATGGTCGACCATTGTATCACATCTGGCCACACATTTGATCAATTACGGTGGACCGTCCTCGAACAAATCACTCCCAGCCCGCGTGGGGGAGACTTCAAACAACTGCTAAATACCCGGGAACAGTGGTGGATTTTTACTTTAAAATCCCAAACACCCTCGGGTCTCAATGACTCCGTAGAATGGACATCCCTTATTTAATTCATTTAATTCATTTAATTCTTCATTAATTACAGTACCTGTCTCAGTCAATTGCTTTGACGTCATCACTAATTGTTTTTTGTCTGCAACACTGGGTATATAATTCGGATTCTAAGATGGCGGATCCTGCTGCCTGACTTTTGCCGCAGCCGAGTAGCAGAACGAGTTGGCAGTCCTGGGAACAGTAGGTTATAGTTGACACCAGCTCAGGAATCATGTTGTTTTAAGACAGGATGCATTAATGTTGCTTCATTCTATTTACAGTACTGGCATACTGCAGCCCCTGAAGAAGGTTCTCCAGAAACACGAGCCGTGTCGGGCTAATTCGCCAGCGATACACCCTCACTGCATAACCTGCTACGATAAGTGTTTACCCTACTTACTGCCTATACAATATCAGTAACGGACACAACGTGTCAATACAATACAATAGACTGTGAGACCAATGATTATAAATACTTAGACGGTGCAATACTGCATTTAACTCCATACGATTAAACTACTGGCATTGACGGGCTTTTGCTCAATAGCCTGCCGTAGTACATATGAGGTCTCACCGTCTGTTAATTACACAGGCTTCGGTAAATTCTGATGGTAGAATATGATGATTGTTTGAATATTGACTTGAAGAATTCATCATAATATCAACAGTTCTAAATTCATACGGTGAAATGTGTATATCATCTTCATCCAGTTAAAGACTTAGGGTAGATGTACTAAACTGCATGAAGTATCTATCACAGCATTTTCCAATTGGTGTGCCATGGAACACTGGTGTGCTGCAGATGAAGTGTCGGTGTGCTGCAAAATTATGGTCCTAAGTTGCCATTGCGTCTATCAACTACAACAATGTCTTCAATTCATCCTTCCTTCCATACCTTCTGACTTGCAGGATCTCCTCCAGTTGGCAGGAGTCAGAAAGCAGCACTTATCTGCTGCTGATGTTTCCTCCTCAGCCAGCAATTGAAACTGCAATTAAAACTGCCTGAGGCCTGCTAACACCATGCAGTTCTGACTACAGAGGGAGTGTATTTCCCTTGGTGTTTGATGTCTAGTTTGAACCCCTAAACAATCGGTTAAACCTTTAAGACAGCTGAAGATAAAAGATAACTTAGTTCTTGGTTACCAAAAGCATTTATTTGAATGAAGAACAGTTCCTCACTCACAGTAGATGAGAGAGCCCCCAAGAGAATCCAAACAGGTTGATGAACCTGATACAGCTGTAATAGGCTTCTCTGAAACCTGACAATAGCTGAAGGGTTAATAGTACTTTAGAGATGAAAAGAGGATGAGAACAAGGTGCTAGCCTGCCAAAAGCCTATTTCCAACTGAAAATGTCTGTAGGAAATAAACTTTCCCAGGCATTCCTTGGATGAAAGGACTGATAAGAAGAAGAGAAAGGCATATAAAAGGAGATAGAGCAAACAGGAACTGCCAAAATAGGAAGTTCTAAAACATTCAAACAATAACCAATCAGTACAGACCCTGTAGAACATCTAAACTATGCAATATCACAAGATGACACCAGGTGGCAGCATAATAAAGAAACATATACATAGCGGGCCGGATTTTAAAAGGGTTACGCGCATAAGGTACACACGTAACCCTTCTAAAATGGGCCTGCGCGCGCCGAGCCTATATTGCATAGGCTTCCGGCGCGCGCAAAGCCCCGGGATGCACGTAAGTCCCGGGGCTTTCTTGGGGTGGGTGTGTCGGGGGGCGTGACGAGGTTGGTGTGTCATCGGGGGGGCATGTCGGGGGCGTAATGCAGTCGGCGCATCATCTGGTGGTGGTGCCGTGGGCGTGGTTTCGGCCCGGGGCATTCTGGGGGCGTGGCCACGGTCTCCGGACCAGCCCCCAGACCGGAACATGGCACGCGGCAGCCGGCCCGGCGCGCGCAAAGTTACGCCTGCTTCAAGCAGGCGTAACTTCTGTGACAAAGGTAGGGGGGTTTAGATAAGGCTGGGGGGTGGGTTAGGTAGGGGAAGGGAGGGGAAGGTGGGGGGAGGCAGAAGGAAAGTTCCCTCCGAGGCCGCTCCGATTTCGGAGCGGCCTCGGAGGGAACGAGCAGCGCGCGCAGGGCTTGGCACGTGCAAATTGCACAAATGTGCACCCCCTTGCACACGCTGACCCCGGATTTTATAAGATATGTGCGGCTACGTGTGTATCTTATAAAACCCAGCGTACTTTTGTTCGCACCTGTTGCGCGAACAAAAGTACCCGCGCGCGTAGATTTAGAAAATCTACCCCATAATATGGAGGCAGAACAGGGAGGCCAGCAAAATAAGAAGGAGCAGCAGGTAAGCACTGCTCTTTGACATCTGCCAGTTGCAGAACATGTGGCTGAGGAAGAAGGGATGGATAGATGGATGCCTTAAGTGGTGTTAGAGAAAGACTCTAGCAGGGGCTTGAACCAATGCCAGCCCTGGAGTTCAGCACAACCTTGTGCAAAATAAAAGATATCATTGTTGCACCCTCTCAGTCCTCCCTCTCCCCCTCATTGAGTTTCTTCTTATACCATCTCCAGCTGACTAGCTTCCTTGTCTTTCCCCTCAACAGCTGCATCCTTTTTTGTTCTCTTGAAACCGCCTCACTCCCAAATCCTCCTTTTCCCCTTTCTCATCTTCCAACCACTCATATATTCCACTCTTCCCTAGGGCCACTGTATGGGTATTAGGCACCCTACATGACTCTTATAGTCTTGCACCCCCTCCTCCCCAGGCATGCCCTTCCCACACACACAATCAGAAATTATGCATTTATAATAACAGAGTTTACATGAAAAAGGACTTTGATGTAAAAATATCCACGTATCAGCATGCATATTATATTTACATGCATTGCTGTGGTGACAGCCAGAAAACCCTGCAAAAAAGCAAAAAAAAAAAGACTTAGGCCTAATATCTTATGGATTCCATGATAACACATTTGGGTATGGGTTTCATCCTGGCAAAGCCATGAGAAAACTGATATAGATCCCTACATAAAAACTACATGCTACCAGAGTACCTCACCTCAGTCATACATGCAGAACACAGACAAACCCTCACTAAATACAGAATAAAGATGACTTCATATGCAGTACATCCTCCCTTCTTTGGCATGCTTCCCTTCCCATTGTTTTCCAAACATGGGAATGGTTGCCACTTTTGCAAATATCATAGCTTTTTTCTACATTTCTTTCTAAGACAGCATGGTTGTAACACATCACATTTCTTGTCAATAACACACACATTTCTACAGTTCCACCACCCTCAAGCCTTATATTGGGCACCATTTTATGTAACCCTTGCTTGGTGAGGTGACTATCTTCCAAAGAGCCATAAAAATATTTATTTCTTGGGGCTGTCTCTATAGGCATATTTTCCCCTCTCTGCTTATCTCAAGGTGTGGGTCCTTTCTATGGGGGGAAGGATGTCCTTCTAGGCAGTTTACTGAAATCCATTTCACTTGTGTGCCACTAAATTCTTTAGGTGATGCTGTGCTGCAGGAAGCAGACAGGACACAGTGTTGGGTGTTCAAATAAAAATTTACTTTGATTTCTTCAAAATGAATGTCAAATCAGCAGATAAACTTGTCAAATTACAACTGGGTTTGTGCTGGTTTCTTATTATCTTTCTCAGAGTAGATGCCCTTGGTCTCAGGCTCCTGGTGTGAAGCTTCTCACTGTCCCAGTTGGGTGGAGAAATCTTAGTAGTGAGGGAATCCCCCTACTCCCAGAAAAATCGTTCCTGAGCTCCAAAAGTCCAGTTTTTTTTCTCCCCAGTCTGTGTCCTGAGTCCCAAAGGATTGAAATCCTAGGGATGGGTCACACAGATTTTCATTCTTCTCTCAAGTTCTCCAAAACTCCTCCTGATGGGACCTTTTAACGGGCAAGGGCTGATGCTGGAAGGAAAGAGGCTATAAAATCCCAGCTCCTGTATGAAGAGGTGTGCTACTAAACCTTCTCACAAACAAAAAAATATAAAACAATTTCAAAGTCCCAAAAATTCCTCTAGGGTGAATCAGTCATTGCAGCTCCTTCACCTATCGGGAGAAGGGCTCACAGGTCTTCTGCTCTGTGGCTCCTGTGTCCGGGGCATATTTCTCACCAGGGATGGGCCAGGGTATCACCAACATTCAAAATCCAAAAATTAGCCAAATTATAACATCAAGTTTAGTTTTCATTTCTGAAAGGAGCTTTTTCTTCTTAGATATTTAGAGGGTAACTTTGAAAGGGATTTCTGTGGGTAAATGGGGCAATCATGTAAAAAAAAGGCCCTTTAAAATTTGCTCTGAGCCCTTAGTAGGAAAAAGAGGTGGGGATGGGGGTAGAGATGGGGTGATCCTGAAAAAAACAAGCATGTAAATGTCAATTAAAAATCCCATATCTGATTTTCATTTTTTTAACTCACATATGCTGCACCTGAGACTTTTTTTTCTTGATTCCATTATAACAGAATTGAATAGAGTAAATGTAAGAGTGTATCATTGGTTGGATCCCATGATCTTCCATAGAAGAAAAATAAAATAAATATTCATTTTTTTCTCCCACAGGAAAGAATGGGAGCAATGTAGGAAAAATGGAGGCCATACTTATGTCTGCTTTGAGCTGGCATAAATTTATACAGAGTTGAATCCTCAGGGAGGCAAATTAAAATAATCAGTCACTGGCCAGCTTGCAAAGTTAGCTGGATAAACATCTGGATAACACTGCAGGGATTATCAGTGGCAGGTGTATGCCTCTGAATATATCCAGCTTTATATTTACATTAACGGGATAAGTTTATCTTATGACATTATGATATCCCGATTCTTAACCAATGCTGCCCACCTAACTTCTCATATTTTCATATGACTAGGACACAGAGGAGGGAGTCTGGCTATATTTTTTAAATCCCACCTGAAATTTACTGTGGTAGATGTCTCCACCCCTGCCCCATTTGAGTTGCTATATCTAAAATCCAAATACATAAACCTATGTCTGACCTACTGCCCTCCTGGGCTCCTTGCCAAAAATGTTCTTCCCCTGTGTGAAGCAATCCTCAATCTAAACTTGAATCCATCAAAAACAATTATCCTAAGAGACTTCAACCTCCATCCACTGGCCTCAAACATTTCAACTCCCACCAACACCAACATGATGTTCAATACCCTCCTCTCATGTGGCTGGAAGCAAATCATCTCCTTCCTCATGCACAAGAAATGCAAATGTCTAGACCTAGTAATTTTCAACCCCTCCAGCTTTCACACTAATGATTTAAACATCAACATATCTGAAATTCCCTGGAGCAACCACTTCCTTATCAACTTTACCCTTAAACCCAAGTCTTGTGACCAAATCTCCCATGAAAACACTATTACAACCATGAAATGTGTCATATTTTTATTTTATTTATTTAGTTTTATATACCGGCAACCGTTTGCACATCGTGCCGGTTTACAGATAACTTACAACCAAGAATATATAGACAAAGCCTTTACAAGGAACAGTTTGTAACATAAATGCAGTAACATGGCAATTGAGTCATATAGACCCAATGTCCCTTGCATCCAACCACACCTCGACTGTAGACAACACCTCCTGTAACTCACCTGAAGAACTATTAGAACACTGAAACTTCACCCTTACATCTACACTTGACAAACTTGCCCCTCTGAAACCACACTCAAAGAGAAGATCAAAATCGCACAATGGTACAACACTACACTCCAAACCCAAAAAGAAAATGGAGGAAAGACTCATCTCAGACAAACAAAACTCTCTGACATCATATCAAGAGGCCATCACAACTGCAAAGAAATCCTACAGCTTTAAAAAACTGTGAGCCTCATGGAACAACCCCAGAGAACTATATACCTCTGTCAAGAATATAATCAAAACGTATCAGAGGACACTGTATTTTCTCTTTATGTACACTGATGTTCTGTATTTTCCATTAGGCTAAACCATAGATTGGTGACAACCTTACTAGTAAATATACCATTTTTAATTTTTCTTCAATAATTTAAAATTCTCTAGTTTTGCTTATTGACCATCTGTAAATGGTATCCCTCAACTAATAGCATTTGAATGATATGCTTAAATCAGCTCTCTCTTATACAGTCTCCATCAATCGCCTATGTTAACAATATTTTATACTTAGATGTTTGAGTGGGAGGTTTTCCTCTCCTTGTGAAGACAATTCAGTATTGTGAAATTGGAACCGTCAGCCCAACACTGGCAGTGTTTTGACCACCCCGTCTTCATCAGGGACTGAGAGAGCTATACAAAACAAATTCTATTAATATCTACTTAACTTCAAATCACCAAACCTTCTTTCAACCCAAGCTTGACCTCCTCCAATCTTCCTTCCACCACCCCGGGGATGAGCATTGTGGAGATATTTGCCACCCACTTTTCTAACAAAACTGTATCTGTCATCAGTACTTTCAATAATTCCATCCCTGATGAAGCCAACAGTGATCCAAAATTTCAAGGTCCAACCTGAGAACATTTTGAAAACATCACTACATTGGAGCCCACAAAGATCATAGACAACCTGAAACCCTCGTCCAACCCCCTTAATCCATGCCATACATCTTTACTCAAACTAGATATTGCTCCATTCATTACTAAATTCATAAACTCATCACTACAACATGGCACTGTCCCAAATACCCTGAAACAAGTCTCAGTCTGACCCATTATAAAAACAACAACAGTGGATCCAACTATCTCCTCCAGCTACTGTCTGATACCCACCATATCCTTCATGGCCAAAGGACGAGAAACTGCAGTTCTCTGTGACTTCATTGATTCAAATAATAATATCAACCAATACCAGTTCGCTTTCAGGAAGCACCACAGCGCTGAACTCCTACTGCTATCTAGCTTTGATACAATGAGATGTGGATTTGAACATGGCTCCTCGTTTCTCCTATGTCTACTCGAAATCTCCGTTGCATTCTATATGGTTAATCACTCCATCCTACTCTCAAGGTTATGCACCTTTGGAATAACTAGTAGGGATGTGAATCGGGCTTCGGATGATTGAAAATATTGTCGATATTTTCAAAATCGTCAGAAATCAGGGGCTCTCCCAAAATGATAGGAAAACCCCACGATATTGATCGTGAGGCTTCCCTTATCGTTTTGGGGGAGGGCGGGATAAACGGCACACAAAAATAACCCCTAAACCCACCCCGACCCTTTAAAAGTAACCCCTTAGCTTTCCCCACCCTCCCAACCCCCCAAAAACCTTTTTACAGGTACCTGGTGGTCCAGTGGGGGTCCGGGGAGCGATCTCCCACGATCTCCCACTCTGGGCCATCCTCCGGCTACCGCGCCATCCTTTGCCCTTACCTTGTGACAGGGTATCCGTGCCATTGGCCGGATCCTGTCACATGGTAGGAGCACTGGATGGCCGGCGCCATCTTGTGCTCCTACCATGTGACAGGGCTGACCAATGGCACCGGTAGCCCCTGTGACATTGTAAGGGCAAGGCTATCGGCGCCATTTTGGTTCCTGGCACCCGACGGCATGAGTGCAGGAGATCGCTCCCGGACCCCTGCTGGACCCCCAGGGACTTTTGGCCAGCTTTGGGGGGCCTCCTGACCCCCACAAGACTTGCCAAAAGTCCAGCGGGGGTCCGGGAGCGATCTCCTGCACTCGGGCTGTATTGCCAGTATTCAAAATGGCGTCAGCGCTAGCCTTTGCCCTCATAAGGGCAAAGGCTCATGAGGGCAAAGGCTGGCACCGGCGCCATTTTGAATACTGGCAATACGGCCCGAGTGTAGGAGGTCGCTCCCGGACCCCCGCTGGACCACCAGGTACCTGTAAAAAGGTTTTGGGGGGGTCAGGAGGGTGGGGGAAGCTAAGGGGTTACTTTTAAAGAGTCGGGGTGGGTTTTTTGTTTATTGGCTGGGCAGCCGATAAACAAAACATGAACGGGCCTGATGGGAAAAAACCCACATGTGACTCTGAACTGGAATCCGAACCGATTCCGGTTCCATTTCACATCTCTAATAACTGGTACAGTGCTGAACTGGTTCTCGTCTTACCTTAGCAACAGGACACAGCAAGTCCAAATTGACTCTTTTACCTCCTCATTGATGCTTCTGAGCTCTGGAGTACCCCAAGGATCTGTTCTCTTTGTTGCCCTCTTTAACCTTTACCTAACTCCACTATGCCATACCCTCGATGACCTCGGTTTTCACTATAAAATCTATGCAGATGATATTTCAATTCTTTTTCCCACTTTAGGAAACATGGGCCCTGACTGAATCTATTCTCAACAACTGCCTTACAACGATCCAAAAATGGATACACTGTATTAAATTAGCACTCAACACATACAAAACAGAAATCCTAGTTCTATCATGCCATCCAGTCATCAGTACTCCTAAACATATCACTTTTGTTCCCATCCCCATCACCCAAAGTGTACAGAACTTAGGAGTCACTATTGACCCCTCCCTCTCCATGCATAACCATATAAGAAATATCACCTACTCCTCCTAAAAACTGCACTTACTACACCATCTTAAACCTCTCCTCGAAATCTCGGATTTTAGGTCTGTCTTCCAATCCCTACTATTTTCAGGGATAGATTCCTGCAACTCTTTCCTGACAGGCTTACCCCATATGCCACCCATCCACTACAGATCATCCAAAACATGGGAACAAGACTCCTTACCAGCACTCACATGTGAGAACACATCTCTCCTATTCTACAATCTCTACATTGGCTCCCCATCTCTTTTTGAATACAATATAAGCTGGAAATGATCATCCACTCCTCGATTCACAAGTTAAACTCCCCATGATTCTCCTCAACAATAAAAATCCACACCTCCACCAGAAACCTAAGATCATCTAACCATATGCTACTTGATGCTCCACCCACAAACTTACACACCTAGTGGAAACCAGAGAACACACCTTTTTCTCTGCTGGACCACTCCTATGGCACAGCCTACCAAAGAGAAAAAAACACTATTCACAAAAGCCCTAAAAACTTTCCTCTTCAAGAGAGCATTCCTGAACCAAGATGACAACAGACTACCGTCAACCTGTCCCCCAGCAGGGGATGATACATAGCCTTCCACTCTCCTTTCTGATGATCCCTTGTCACATCTGATCTCAATCCCTTGATGCCTGTCCTCTCCCTCTCTAAGATTTCACATAACTTTCCCTCCTCCCTATTGTCTATATACGTTCCACATTATACCCTGCTCTGAATATAGGAAGGGCGGGTAATAAGTGCCTATAAATAAATAAATAAAATAAATAAACTATTGGACTGCTGTTTAGCAGAATTAAAGTTATCTGACTATCAGGGTCATTTATCAAAGTGCATTATGGCATTTTTGCATGCGAAAAAATCCTTAACAAATGTTTAAAGCACCATAACACATTGTGCAAAGCAAATTTTTAAAAGGGGAGGGACTGGGTAGGAGTCGGGGCAGGAATTTTGTAAATGTGGTCTGGCTTCGCACTTTGCTACAACTGTTTTAATAGCTTTAAGCTATGCGATGTCATGCGATATTCCCATAATGCAATTTGCAATGTTTTCGCAAATTCTGTTTTGGGGAAGGGCCTGAGATATGGGAGGAGAGAGAGAGAGAGAGAGAGAAAGAGAGGGAGAGAGTGTCACTGGAGGTGGCACATCGTAAGCAGCTATTTATGCTACTATATGAGGTCCACCAAGTAACTGGAGGTGAGGTTTAGGTAGTAATATAGGGGTTAGGGGGGCCACTTTTACATGCAGAGTGAGATATATGAACAGAACAGTACACTTTTGTGAAGATTTTATGTCCTTCGGAGTGAGGAAACTCACACAACGATGAGATTTGTACCATGTTCTCTCAACCTAGCTTGATGGATGCTCTGCCTGGGTAACATTATACAAATCTCATCGTTGTGTGAGTTTCCTCACTCCGAAGGACATAAAATCTTCACAAGAGTGTACTGTTCTGTTCATATGTCTCACTCTGCATGTAAAAGTGGCCTCTAACCCCTACACTACTACCTAGACCTCACCTATAGTTATTAGGTGGGCCTCTGATAGTAGCATAAATAGCTGCTTACGATGTGCCACCTCCAGTGACACTCTCTCCCTCTCTTTCTCTCTCTCTCTCTCCTCCCATATCTCAGGCCCTTCCCCAAAACAGAATTTGCGAAAACATTGCAAATTGCATTATGGGAATATCGCATGACATCGCATAGCTTAAAGCTATTAAAACAGTTGTAGCAAAGTGCTACAAGGGTTGTGTAGAAAGTCTCTCTCCTCCCCCCCCCCCCCCCCCCCCAGTGGTGAAATGAGCACTTTGCAGGTAGGAAAATGCAATTATGTAGGTGTTACCACAAAGTACAAAAAGTTAACACACTTTATGGTAATGCCTATGCAAAGCACTAAGGTAGCCTATTTATTGCAATGTACATTATTACCATAAAACACACCCCTTTTCCTATCGCATGCAATATTTACTGCATTTTGATAAATCTAGGCCTATGTTAGCCAAATAACGCTGAAAATTGGCATTTATCTAGCTGAGCCAGACAGTGAGCTCCCCTTGGAATGTTCCACTGCACCCATGATCAAGCTGGAAATATTTTTATCTGTAAAACAGTTATCTGGATATCTCATGGACAGTCAGCACTGAATATGGATCTCGATGTATCTTTGAAAGTGAATCACTAGTGTGGACAGGAAATGAGACATAAAAGAGCCTGATGGTAGAATGCAGATGGACACTCTACCTCCTGAGGACTCTACCTCTTATATGTTTCAAATATTGTTTTTGATGCCCATGTTTTATAAACACATAGAATAGCAGCTAGGGATTTTTATTTATTTAAAAATAAAAGGAAAAAATCTAAAAAAAAATCCATATTTTATTTCATTTTCAAATGAAATTAAAAAATAAATCCTTTCAAAATTTGGATTTTTTTGTTTTATTAGTTTCAAAAAATTGTGTGTGTTATTTGCAAGTAGTGTAGTATAGAAAATAAAACAAAATAAAAACAAAATTTGGGCAAAACCTCCCACTAACAAACAAAATAAAATAAAAATAAATTTGTTTGGCCTACATACACCTAATAGCAGCTGAATATCCGCTATCCCAACAGTAATAGTCAGGAAAAGCCACATTTTGACTGCTGAAGGCCAAAACCACCAGAGATGAATTGACTCCTATGTTACCATAATTAAGTCCCATAATCTCCTTATTTATTGATCTCTGTCTCTTTGCATTGTTAATCTTTCATTATCTCTTAATCTTATTAGGGTTGTTTTTGCACTTGCCATTGTTTTGTTTTATTTGCTTTAGAAGTGGCTTCTTTCTGGGATTCTATTTGCGTTAAAAGCTCCATTTAAAACCATATTTTTTTCTTCTCCTTTTATTTAAGAAAGCTGTGTCAGGTTTCAGCAGATGTCTTTTTTCTCTTTCATTTCTTTCCCATAGGGCTTTGATATCCAATGCTGGAGATTAAATGTTCAAAAGAAAATGTTAAACCTCCCAACATTTCACTTGTGTTTTCACTTACTACCACCATGAATATCTAACAGGAAGTATTTGCAGGCTGATCCAAAAAAGCAAATAGCAAAAACTCAACTGTTCCAGATTGTCAGAAACTTTAAGCAGCACATTCTGGGTTTTGATGTATTTAGGTAATATTTTAGTATAATGATGCTCCATATTCCAAACTTTTGCATTAAAAAAAATTTCAGTTTAAAATTTGTGTAGATGCACCATGTGTAGTTAATTACAAATTTATGGTTAGTTAACATTCAAATAACTGCTTTTCATGTTTGTCTGGTATAAGGTTATTAGAGGCCGATATTTAAATAAACTGAGCTCCTAATTCAGATACCTTGATTCACTAAGCCACTATATTATTTTGATTATTTGTGATTATTTTGAGGCAGGAGAGGAGAGGAAAAAAGACCTTCTTACCGGGGGTGAGGTTCCCGGCCCCAACGGACCCTCCCCCACCTCTGCTGACGTCACTTCTCAGGGACCTGACTGCTGTATAAAAACGACGCTGCTGCAGCGCATGCGTCCACCGGCGCGTCGCTTAAGCCACGCGCCGTTAAAGGGGCACGTGACTTAATTTCGACTTGGTTTCGAGTTGGTGGAGAGGAAAAGAAAAGAAGATCTTATAACATCATTTCCTCGTGAATCCGGTCTCCATAGGACCAAAGGAGCTTTTTGAGGCTTGGTTGGTAGGTCCCTTTTTTTTCTTAAGTTTGATATGCCGCATACTAAGCGCAAGGGACGCCTGCGTGTGGATTCCTCTGCTCCTACACAGGCAGTTCCCAAGCAGCAATTAATTGAAGGTTTTTTTACCCCGGCCGCAGTTTCAACGCCGGGTGCTAAGTCCGCTGAGGGTATAGGTGAGGAGCATAACCTTACTCTCCAGGACAATCAGACCTCCTTAAGCCCCGGAGCTCCCCAAACGCCTTCGCACCCTTCCTTGGGATATTTTCAAGGAACTGTTCAGGGGAAACAGCTAAATGCTAGTGGGTCTCTGAACGCAGAAGGAGAACCTGAAAAGACTTCCATGTGAATTGGGGTATCATCAGAAGGGTCTGAAGGTAACTTGGCAAAGGAAATCCAAAAGATTTCAGAGGTTTGCCAAGAAGGAGTAGCATTACCTGATCTCACTGTAGAGAACATTGTTCAACCAGATGTGATAACACTAGATTCTATATGGAAAGCTCTGATGACAATGGAAAAATCAATATCATCTTTAACAAACGCTATTAATCTGTCTCAAAACAAAGTACACAGCATTGATTCCCAGGCAAATTTACATGAGAAAAAATTGAATGAGATTACAGATCAATTGGTAACAGTTAAAAAAGTTCAGGTAAATCTAATAAAATCAGATGAATTAATGAGATGAAATTATGAAAAAATTGAAAACAAATTGCGATATCTCAATTTGAGAATATTGAATTTCCCCTGTGTGAAATTAATTTCGCCAAGGGAACAATTCAAGAAATATTTAATAGATATACTTCTAATTTCACCTGAGAAAGTTCCTTCTTTTTCAAAGATCTACTATGCTCCTAATAAAGAGAATAAGATAGGCACTAGAGGCCCAGAAGTAAATTTAGAATCAGAGCTGACAGTATTTTTAGAGACTCCGTATGAAGATCAAATTGAATACACGGGAACTCTGTTAGTGTCCTTTGTTCATGAAATAGATAGGGATTTAATTTTGAAATTGTTTCTTCGTAATCGTGAAAAAAAATATTTAGGACATAAAATATGGATTTATCCAGATGTCACGAAAGACACTCAGATTAGAAGAAAACAATTCGTGGGTAAGATACAAGAAGCTAAAGTATTGGGGATTCAATTAGCCATTAGATATCCATGTAAATGTATGTTTACATATAAAGATAACAAGTACATCTTCTATGAGCCAATCCAGTTAAGAGCATTTATAGATAAATGTAAGAGTGCGATGGATATTGTTTAAATTCTATTTGAGGACTATAAAAGATAGAAACTGCATTAATCATAAATTTTTTTTTTCTTAGTTAGTATGCTCTGTTTTCAGCTCCTGAGGTTCTAAATTGCTTTATAAATTTTTGATTTATACAGGAGAGTTTATAAAATGATTATCATTGGTAATGGTTCTTTGTTTGTAATGAAAAAAAAACAAAAAACATTCAAATAACTGCTTTTCATGTTTGTCTGGTATGAGGTTATTAGAGGCCGATATTTAAATAAACTGAGTTCCTAATTCAGATACCTTGATTCACTAAGCCACTATATTTTATCACAGAAGGGGCCCAATATCATGAAGCAGTGATCCAGTGATATTTTGCTTCCTCCCTGACAAAATATTATGGCAATATTCCCACATTGTTTTGACTCACAGTAAAAGTCCACAATACAAAACATGGCAGAGGCCTGTACAAAGCAATGTGGCAATCCCCAATTGTTGCATGCTACATGTAAAAAAGAGTGGTTTAATAGTTTGGATTCTAATTTGAAGTTTTCTTTAAATTGCCACAGCTAACAGAATTCATTTTTGGATATACAGCTTGTTTACACAAGATCTGCTTTCTCCACTACGATTTACTGTAAACCTATTGATAGAAACAATTTCATTCACTTCTAGAGTGGTCACTCTTGGATTTTAAAACTCGTGCTTCCAATTTGCCAATTCTTTAGAATCTATCAGATATGCTCGGATATTGCAGAATACCAACGACAAACGTGAGATCTAGCATGATGCTTTCATGAATGAGGATATCCTGTTTTAATGTAACTTTTCGCTTCCTATGTTAACTGGTTTCCCCCTTGTTTATTGTAAACCGGTACGATAAGACCTCATCTTGAGCATCGGTATATTAAAAGAACGTAAATAAATAAATAAATAAATCCATCATCCACTATTCATAAAGGGGCAGATTTTCGAAGACCTTCGCGCGTAAATCCAGGAGGATTTACACGCATCGGGCCTATTTTCAAAAGGCCCGGTGTCGTGCATAAAGCCCCGGGACGCGCATATGTCCCGGGGCTTTTCTGAATGGGCAGGCAGGGAGCGGTGAAGATGGTCTGGGGGATCACGCGCCGGCACAGCACTCGGCCGGCGCGCACAAGTTACGCCTGCCTCTGGCAGGTGTAACTTCCAAAATAAAGGTACAGGTTTTTGTTTTTTTTTCAGGCTGGGGGACGGGACAGGTAGGGGAAGGGAGGGGAAGGTGGGGGGAGGGAACGGGGAAAGCCAGCTGGTCTCCCTGAGGGCTCGGCACACATAAGGTACACTAGTGTGCACCCCCTTGCGTGCACTGACACCTGATTTTATAACATATAACATAATATTAGAAAATTCCTGATGTGTACACAGCAATTTTTTTTTTTATTAGCACCAACTTCCTTCGGGATTCCAGAAGGTCCCATGGCAATGCTCACAGAGGATCATTTCAAATGGGAAAATCAGACAGACTGCTACCTTAAATGACTTAGTGCCAGTCTAACAAACAGCCACAATATAGAAAATATCTTCAATTGTGCTCACTCCTATTCAGTTGAAAATTTTAATGAAAGGAATCTCTTTTGTCTCTAATACTTCTTTTGCTGTTTTAGACATGGAAGTTTGTTTATTTAAATTTACTCATTTCCTCAGATTGAGGAATATTTTTGCTGAAATGGCTACTGGGGCCACCTTACATGTCAGTGATTTGTAATCCTGTGTAGGTTTCTCCAGATTCTGAAGATCCGGTGATTCAGTCTTTTCATTTTTAGTTACTCAAGACATTCGACGGTTTGCACAGATTCCTAAAAGTTTTTTCACAATTTGACCAAGACAGAAACTAGAGGTCTGTGGGAATTGAGAACTTCTACTGACATCATTATTAAACCAGCAGACAAGTGTGGCTGGATAGTTGTTATGGACCATGCAATGTACATAGCAGAAGTTCCATGCCAATTATTGGATACTCCTTATTATCAATTGCTACAGCAGGATCCTATTCTGGCCCTTCAGCATTGACTGTGCAGCACAGGAAGGTTTCCTGACTTCAAAAGAGGGGTTTTTTTTTTTTAAGTGCTCTCATCTCATCATGCCTGTTTTATACATCCTTCCTAAGATACACAAAAGGTTGTTGGATCCTCAGGATGTCTGGGAAAGGTTTACTGTTAGAACCATTATCTCAGTTCAACCTTTTTCTAGCCTCCTTTGTGCCTTTTATACCTTCTTATGTCAGAGACTTTTTAGTGTAATATGTCCAATGTTAGTTTCACTAGATGTGGAAGCACTCTGCACAAATAGTCCTCAATGTGGAGCCATCAATTGCTTGATCAACACTGGGTTCCTACATTTTTTCTGATGTGCATGGTGGATATATTGCACTTACTCAGAAGTTTTTTGCTTTTAATTAATAGCTTTAGCAGTTAATACTTGGCACAGCCATGAGTAGAGATGTGAATCGGAACCGGAATCGGTTCCGATTCCGGTTCCGATTCACATCGTGGATTTTTTTTCGTTCGGTCACCTCGGTTTTTTTTTATCAGCTGCACCCGACCCGATAAACAAAAAACCCACCCCGACCCTTTAAAACCGCCCCCTTAGCTTCCCCACCCTCCTGATCCCCCCAAAACATTTTAAAATTACCTGGTGGTCCAGTGGTGGTCCCGGGAGCGATCTCCCGCTCTCGGGCTGTCGGCTGCCACTAATAAAAATGGCGCCAATGGCCCATTGCCCTTACCATGAGACAGGGTATCCGTGCCATTGGCTGGCCCCTGTCACATGGTAGGAGCACTGGATGGCCAGTGCCATCTTTAAAAATGGCGCCGGCCGTAATGACAAGTGATATAATACTTCATTCTGATAGTATACGAAGCAGCTGAACAACAAATCTGTATCCAGAGAAATGGGTAGAGAATGCAGGGGCAAAGTGTCCATAGTGCACAGTCTTGCACAGGCACCACAACTGGACGCTATCGCCTTTTCTCTTACTGCCCTCTGGAACGATAAGCAAGTGGTGCCATGTGCCAGTGCTGTGACTCACTGACCCCAGCACTGCCTCCATTTTGAGCTGCAGCGAGGTGAGAACAGACTTCATTTTCCAACAGGAAGCCTGCAGGTGGCCTTCAGAGTCACTCAGGGGAGGACTCACAAGAGCAAAGAGCAAAACGAGCATGAACGTGTGCCCACATGCATCAGTACTTGCTGCTGCCTTTGCTGTGCATTGTGGAATGAAAAGCTCGTGCAACACACCACATCAGCACAAGGAGTCTCAACAGCCACCCAGGTCAGCAGTCCCTCCTTGCATGCCTTCTGTTAGTCAGCCACTGCCTCTCATCCAGCCCTATCTCACAGCCAAGATTGTGAGTAACTGTGAGCCAACAGCCAAGTAAAGGCATGGACTATCTGTTTGGGAAGCTCTGGGATTTTGGCCTGTTAGGGCAATGGCAATAATGTGTTTGGGGGACTCAGGGGGGGACTCAGGGTAATGGGTTTGCACAGTAAGGTTTGGGGAGGCTTTCTGGTGGATAGATCATGTGTTTGGAGGGAGGGGGGGGTTTCAGAGCCAGGTGTTAATGGTATATTCAGTAGGGTTTGGGAAGACACTTTGGGGGATGGATCATATGTTGGGGGGCTCAGAGTCAGGGATGTTTATGATGAGGTTTGGAGAGGCTCTCTGGGAGTTGGGTCATGTGTTTGGGAGGCTCAGGTATGTATATGGGGGCATGGTCTGGGGAGGTTCTCTGAGGAATCATGTTTTGGGGGCTCAGAGATGTGTATGAGGAGGATCTGGGGCAGGGTTTAATTTGTAGACAAAAATGAAGTGGAGCTGTTGAAGGGTTGGTTAGAAGTTTCAAGGGGTAGGAAGAGGGGTGCCAGGGAAGGGTATGACCTGTGTGTGTGTGTGTGTGTGTGTGTGTGTGTGTGTGGTAAGGGCCAGAAACATGGCCAGGTGTGAACTCTCTCTCGTGAACGCTAACACTCTCACACACATGAACCTACTCTTCCTCCTCTTTATCCCAGTAGGTCATCTTCCCCAATCCACACTAGTGCTCTATTCCCAACCATTCCTTGCCTCAATAAGCACTGGTGGGTTAAGGACAACAGGGAGCTGAACATTGTTGGGGACTGCAGATGAGTCACTGAGGTAAGGATGAGGAGAGTAGAGAGAATGGGGTACTTTTTCTCCCTTCTCCTCTTCTCTGCCTGGGTGATTCTGGTAGGGATGTGAATAGTTTTTTGACGATTTAAAATATCGTCCGATATATTTTAAATCGTCAAAAATCGTTAGGACCACGATACAATACCAATTCCCCCGATTTATCGTTAAAAAATCGTAAATCGGGGGAAGGGGGAGGGCAGGAAAACCGGCACACTAAAACCCCCTAAAACCCACCCCCGACCCTTTAAATGAAATTCCCCACCCTTCCGAACCCCCCCCAAATGCTTTAAATAACCTGGGGATCCAGCGGTGGTCCAGAACGGCGGCGGTCCGGAACGGCCCCCTCAATTGAATCCTGTTGTCTTCAGCCGGCGCCATTTTGCAAAATGGCCGCCGCAAAATGGCGGCGGCCATAGACAAAAACGATTCGACACAGGAGGTCGTTCCAAACCCCTGCTGGACTTTTGGCAAGTCTTGTGGGGGTCAGGAGGCCCCCCCAAGCTGGCCAAATGTTCCTGGGAGTCCAGCGGGGTTCAGGAAGCGATTTCTTGCCGCGAATCGTTTTCCGTACGGAAAATGGCGCCGGCAGGAGATCAACTGCAGGAGGTCATTCAGCAGGGGTTCCGGACCGCCGCTGAACGACCTCCTGCAGTCGATCTCCTGCCGGCGCCATTTTCCGTACGGAAAACGATTCGCGGCAAGAAATCGCTTCCTGAACCCCGCTGGACTCCCAGGAACTTTTGGCCAGCTTGGGTGGGCCTCCTGACCCCCACAAGACTTGCCAAAAGTCCAGCGGGGGTCCGGAACGACCTCCTGCGTCGAATCGTTTTTGTCTATGGCTGCCGCCATTTTGCGGTGGCCATTTTGCAAAATGGCGCCGGCTGAAGACAACAGGATTCAATTGAGGGGGCCGTTCCGGACCGCCGCCGTTCTGGACCACCGCTGGATCCCCAGGTTATTTAAAGCATTGGGGTGGGGGATTTAATTTAAAGGGTCGGGGGTGGGTTTTAGGGGGTTTTAGTGTGCCGGCTCACGATTTTAATGATTTTCACGATAGTTTACACACCCAAACGGCAACAATACGATTCCCTCCCCCTCCCAGCCGAAATCGATCGTTAAGACGATCGAGGACACGATTCACATCTCTAGATTCTGGTCCTTCATCCAGATCTCCCACCCCAACATCTGCAGCCAGCTGAAGAAGAGAGAGAGAGAGGCTGGAGCAAGCTTGTGTGACAGCCTGTGTGTTAGTGGGTGAGTGGGAGAGCCATTTGTGAGAGATAAAAGGAAAGTGCCCATGAGTGTGTGAGAGAGCCCATTTGTGTGAAAAAGAGAACCTGTTTGTGTGTGAGAAAGTACCTGTGAGTATGAGAGAGAGAGAAAGTGTGTGTGTGTGTGTGTGTGTGTGTATATGTGTGTTGGTGGGTAGTGTGAGAGAGCATGCCTGTGAGTATGTGAGAAAGAGTACCTGTTTGTATGAGAGAGAGCCCTTTTGTCTGTCTGTGTGAGAATGCCTGTGAATGTGATCAGAGAGCCTATTTGTGTATATGTGTGCTACAGAGAGCTTCTTTATGTGTGTGAGAGAGAGAGTATCTGTGAGTATGTCAGAGAGTCTGTTTGTATATTTGAGAAAGAGAGAAAGGATGTGAGAGCCTGTGTGTGTGAGAGTGAGAGAGAGTGCTTGTGAGTGTATGAGAAAATGAACATGTGTGTCAGAGAGTGTATGTATGTGAGAGGGAGGATACTGTTTGTGTGCCCCACTCCAATCCACGTCAATCTCGGGATGACTGGAAATCTAAAATTCCCAGGTGAGTATGAGGGATTTTTTTTTTTTTTAAATCACTATTTGTTTTAATTATTGGGTGTTCCTAGATGTATCTGCTGTTTTAAAATATTTTATTGGTATTTGGTAAATTTGTAAACATTTTTATATGCATTATCAATTACTGAATTGTATTCTATTTGTCAGCTGATTTTAAATATCTATTCTTTTTAATGGTGTGGTTGATGATTGTATTTTAAGTCTAATGAGGAATGGCGATATTTCTGTTTTTTCCATTGTTGCACTACATACAGAGACTGGCTTGTTGCAGTTTCCAGTTCAGTTTGTATCTGCATGTTTCTATTTATATTTTATGGTCTCTTTATTTTGTATTTGGCAAGTGCCTTTGTACTGCATGTATTTCTGAGTTGAGGTACTCTGCTAGCATGTAGGAATCTATAGAGCCTGCCTTGGTCTGTTTTCCTAATAGAAGGTGTAATGGTTTTATTAGGGACTGTTGTAATGTTTGCAGTGCTGTCTTTTCATAGCTAGGGTTATTACCGAGAGTTTGGCCATTAGTGTGTTATGGTATGACGGGTTTGCTCTAGGTTCAGAGGTAATTTTTTGCAGGGCTTTTAATTATTACACATTGTTACTGAGGTGTACTAATGTGTTACTGTTATAGTGAGTTGATACCAGAATTTGAATATTATTTTTCTATGGTGAGCAATAAGGGGAAGGGTCTTAGTTCTGATCTGCAACCCTTTGTTGAAGGAGCTTGTGTGAACACATGGTAGTGTAGAATTTGAAGTGTGGGTTTATATTGGGATTCTGTCCTGTCCTGTATAGACTCCTGATTTCAATTCCATAAAGAATAACTATATTGGCCTGGAGTACATAAAAAGGTCAATGCTAAGATTTTTTTTTTCAAAATAATTTTTATTAAGTAAGACAAGGAATATACAGCCATCCAAGATCATATCTCTCATTTGACAGCATAGTGTAACAATAACAAATAAGCAGAACATTAACAGAACAGATATTTTACTGTCCAATCTCATTTTTTTATAAGATCTAACCCTCCCATCATACATCCCCCTTACTCAATCTTATGCCCAATCCAACTCTTAGTATTCTTTATTATTTTCCAAGTTATTTCCCCATATCTTTAAATCTCCTTTTTTCATTTTATGGCAATAAGCCAAAGAAACCTTGCCAGACAGACAAAAATCCTTTAGCATTTTCCGTGCGAGAAAGCACACATCATATCTTTCCATTGCATTATAGTGGATATTTGTTCCCACCATTTACTATGGGAAGAGATTCCTCAGTTATCCATTCTTTCAAATACATTGATGTGCCACCAAGAGAGCTATGTTTAGAAACCACAACTGCCCCTTGGACAACTGAGGAAACAAAGTTGGCACCTGTTCTTCTGAGATTTTAAGTCTGATAGAGGATTCGATATCATTGTTTTGGAGGATCTCAAAAGTCTTGTTTTTGGGTCACGTCAGAAGGACATTTTCTGATGCACCACCAACTTCAGCAGTCACCCTATGCCCCTGAGAGTAGGAGTGCAGCACAGGAGGAAACAGTGGCTACCTCATAGAGTAATGCAAGCAGGAGCAGCAACTCAGACAGCTAACACTTCCTCCCCCACCACAATATGCCATAGTTACATTGTCCGGAAAGAATTGTCTTTCCTGGCACAGGCCAGAGGGAAAGCAGCTGACTGGAAGAAAGACTCTTGACCCACCCAGGCAAAGGAGAGCTCAGCGCAAATATCTGTGACACACTATCTGTCAGAGCCCATAGGAGACCCGGACATAGATGTGTTTACATATTGGGTACATAAGTCCACAGTCTGGCCAGACCTAGCCAAAGAGGTGCAGCATTGTCTATCTTGCCTACCAACCAGTGTTCCCAGTGACTAAATAAGTAAATAAATGTCTTTTCAATTATAGGAGACATTGTGAGCCCTCATCGCTTGAGGTTGGCACCACAGTTAATGGAAATGCTAGTATTTTTTTTTTATGCATGCTCTCTCTGCTTGGGTTTCCAGATTTTTCATGTTAGTGGCAAAATGATTAAAAACACCTTAAAGGCCTTGCTGGAACTCTGCCTGCTAGTGTCTGCAGTGCACCATATATACCACCCCAGAGCTATGACTGTTACCTCTTGCCTGCTTTCCATACCCCTAATACCAGCGCATGGGACTTGCTGCCTAATGTCTGGCTGTCATACCACTAGTATAGGATGCAACGGCTAGTGAAGCAATCCTGCAAGGAACTCAAAATAAAGTTTCACAAATAGTATATGCTTACCAGAGGGATTTTCAATAAGAATTTACATTTTTAGATCTAGCCTGTAGATGTTTCACATTTCTACTTGCATTTCAATTCTTATTTAATGTATTTTTTGTTTTAATTTTTACATTTATTTTGTTTTTTCAGGGGACTTGCTGACACATTCCTAACTGTCATGCCTTTATACCATCACTGGTGATTTACTACCACATGTCTAGCTGCCATACCTTCTACATCCAACTCTTCTGTAAGGGAGCAAACTGCATGGTGTGGCAGTTACTGTCACCTTTAACAGAAAGCAAGAGGGTAATCTGCATGGTGCAGCAATTACTGCTGCAACCATTAATAGAAGGCATAGGGTGATCTGCATGGTGTGGCATTTACTGCCCTTAACAGAATGCATGGTGGTAAAATTCATGGTGTGGCAGTTACCACATTTAACAGTAGGCATGGGGTTAAGTGACATGGAGCAGCAATTACTACCTTAAGCTACTTGCTTGGCAGACTCTTTGGACTGCATGCTCTTTATCTGTCATCATTTACTATGAAATTATGTTAGAACAAAGCAGGGTGATGTCAAATATAAAAATATATCTAATAGAGGAAAGTTGCCCCGTACCCGCATTGCTGTTATGCAAATGAGTGCCTCTGCTCTCCGCCCCCTGAAAAAAGTTTGCTACCCCTGTGTTTGGCGAGTGAGGTCCTCTGCTGTCTGCCCCTGAAATGTACACTGCCCCTGTGCTGCTGTGATTGACAGCAGGAGGGAGGAGAGCAATCCACGAGCTGCAGTGGAAGAGAGGCAGCCGTGCCGGCAGGCCCCCACCTTCAGCTGGTGGAGGAGACACAGAGATCAACGGTGGCACTGGCGAGACCAGAGTGCAGGTGGAGGCCATACCCCCACCATCAGAGGACAGGGAAACACCTACAGTAGCACTGGGGGAATGGAATGCCAGCCGGAACTCTACTCCAAACAGTGGAGGAGAGACAGACACCTGCAATGGCAATGGAGAGGCTGGATGGCCAGCAAAGGTCCCACGTTCTGGTGATGGAGGAGAGAGAGAAGCCCACTGTGGCACTGGAGAGGCTGGTGTGATAGCAGGGCCCTCAAACTCCAGTAGAGAACACAGAGTGTTCGTACCCCTTATTCAGGCTGTACAGATGAAACATGGTTATGTTAGGTTGTAGCTGAGTTATTGATGTAGATGTATTGGGCTAGATTTTCGGAGGATTTACGCGCGTAACTGGCCTTACGCGTGCCGGGCCTATTTTAAAAAGGCCCGGTGACATGCGTAAAGCCCTGGGACACATGTAAGTCCTGGGGCTTTACAAAAGAGGCGCTCCAGGGGCGGGATGTGGGCGGGGAGGGGTGGTCCGGAGCGGAGCGGGGATGGGGCCAGAGGCCTTCAACAGAGCGGCCATTGCTGCTATGTCAGAGGAATGTGTGCCGGCAGGCGCAAAAGGTAAGACAAGAGTCAGGGGGGTTAGAGTAGGGCTGGGGTGCAAAGGTTAGGGGAAGGGGTGGTAAAGTTAGGTTAGGGGGAAGGGAACGGAGGAAGGCAGCGCGGCTCGGCACGCGCAAGGTGCACAATTGTGTACCCCCTTGTGCGCGCCAACCCCAGATTTTATAACATGCACGCCCCTGCGCGCACATGACATAAAATCGGGAGTACATGTGTGCGCGCCAGGTATAACGTGCACATGTAGGCCGTGCGCGCTTCTTTTAAAATCTACACCATTATGTGTATTATCCTGTTTTACAATAAATTTTATTATGCTGTTTATGTTATTGTATACTTTATATACTTTTTAATATTTTATATTCATTTTTTTTTTGTTCTATTTGTAGACTGTGACTTCCGCTCTTTGTCTTTTTCATTTACTTTACTCAACCAGCTTTGCATAGAACCAAAATTCTCTCACCTTGGCAGCCTCGCAGGCATAATCTTTGCAAAAAGACAATGTACTCTTTCACAAATTATTCAACGTTATAAGCACAAACAGAACCTGATTTTAATTTGTGCACTGTTCTTTTCATTATTATTTAATTAAGACATCTGCAAAAAATTTTCAAGATGGCTTTAATGGGTACAATTTACCCTTTTATACTGTACATGGAAAAGTTTCCATTTAGTTCATGTTATTATATGCTAAGATGTGCACATCTAGTAAAGCAAAGCAAGTTCCAAAATGCTCAAATTGTAGAAAAGTGTATGCGAAGGACTTGAAGCCATGATTTAAAGTCAAATTTGTTTTGCAAAGTCTTCTAGATGGCAAGTACTAGGAGACATTTACCTACAAATTTTGGAGTTAGATTTGCTGGTTGAACTTTTGTCAGGACACCCCTTTGAGGAAGTGTGTGTAATGTCTTAACCTTTAGTGCACCGGATGAGGTGGATTGTACTTTTGCAGTTGAATTTGATTTTAATGACAAATCCTGACGTGAGTGTTGTATCTACTAAGCAGGGAGACAAAAAAATGTGACAGCAGATAAGGACTATAGGGGTAAACAATCAAATCTAACACATTGTTGCAGTCTCTGCAGGTAGTTTTACCTGCAGGATTTGCACCAATAATCAAATCAGAACTAGGCCAGAAGTTTGGCTTTGATCATTCCTCAAGGAAAAATTAGACACTTTCTGTGCTTTTAAGTTTTCTGCTCAAAATTACAGGAGTATTTCTATTCTCTGCCTTCCCATGATTCTGGGACTATCTCCTCAGTATATGGGTGAATGTACGCGCATTGCTTAAATGTACTTTTACCTGCATACAGGGTGGGCAATAATCAAAGAGCTCATTTCTCTGGGTAAAATACTGTTTTACTCACAGAAATGCCTTTGGTTATTGCCCAATATTTTTTCTTGTTCAACCCAAAGACCACAATTGATTTTTTTGCTTTCCATTCACTTCTTTGTTAATAGGTATAGAGAATAACTTTCAAACAACTATGTGTGGCGGCACATACGATAGTATTTTATAATCCGCATGTGTGATATATCTGCACATATTATAAAATACATGTATCTAACCTGGAACATACCTGCATACACATGAATACATGCAATGCATTGAAAGCGTGTATTTTCTACTTATTTTAAAAATATAAGTATGTATATTTTATGTGTGAAAATAAAGTAGGACTTACTTGCATAAAACCCAGTTTAGGCACATAAATTCTCATCTTTGAAAACATGCTCACGTAATTTAAATTAACCAGTTTACCAATTACTCCACCAGTTTGCCCAGTCCTTCCAGCTCATTGTGACCCTTTTGGTTTTTCAGCCTAAATTCCTCCCAGTTTTCCCAGAACTTCCACTCAGCCAATACTACACAATAAACAAGCTTGATGCCATTTATGCATGATAATTAGCATATGTAAAATTCCATAAGTTGCCAAATGTCCATAAATGTCTTTTAGAATAGCAACTTACATAGATAACTATTGACCCTGCTCCAGAATAATCCTAGACTGCCCCTTTATGTGCAAAGATGTACTTGTTAAATGTAAAGTACTTGTGTATTTTTTACTTTTATGAGAGTGATTACACGAGTCAGACTACTTATGCAGGTAGATGCTAATTTTTACGAATGTAACTTTTTGAAAATTACCTCCTTACTCGGTATTTATCCCAAAACATCACTGAATTCTGTCACTGATTTTACCTTCACAACCTCCACCTAGAAGATTTCCATGCTTCTACCACACCTTTTTATGAAGAAATGTTTTCTGACATTCCTTTCAGTTCTATCCTTTTGGAGTCTCACACTATGATCTCTTTTTTCTGAAACTTTATTTCTAATGAAAAAGGGTTGCTTCTTAAATGTGAATATCTCCATCACGTCTCGCTGTCACTCCTCTCATCCAGGGTGTACAGATTTAGGTCTTTAAGCCTCATCTCATAGGGTTTCTCATATGCACCCTGCAATATTTTAGCACCATTCTGAATCGAACACCAGTGTGGAAGGAGTCCCTGGGTATTGCTCCTCCCTCTGCATGCGAGTACACTCAGGATTGCAGGTAAGCTGAGGGGAGAGGGTGGTCTGTGGTGGGGGATGGGAAAAAACCCCCAGTAGAGCTTTTTTTTTTATTTTTTTAGATTTTCAGTTTTTGTGGAAGGGACAATATAGGGATTCATAATCATTTTTAAAAAACTCCCCTTTTCCCGATGGATAAATATCTGGAAGGCAATTTTAAAAGCTGATTTCTATAAATAAAATGCTTTTTACCATCGTAAATCGGCATTTTAGAAACTTGCCCATCCTAAATATGGATAAAAAGTATGTGTGTTCTACAACACGTGTACATTTACCCTCATTGTCAGAAGATGTTTCTAAGGGTGTGTTAGGCTGGGAAGGAAAATAATATGCATAGATTGTATATTTGTGTCTATGGGCTTTACACGCATTTAAAAAAAGACTTAAAACTTGGCTTTTCAAGCAGGCCTTTGCTTAAATTAGACGCCAGATGAATCAAATCAGTTCTCTCACTAGTATCCCATGGACTCTTGCCTGTCTGTTCTCGATATAGACAATTCGCTATATGTCCAATATAGCCCCAATCCCAAGGTCCTTGGCCAATACCATGTTCTTAACCCAACCATAACCCTACCATCCTGTATCATAGTTGATTTATACCCTGGTTTGGTTTAATAGTTTCATGATCCTAGTTCTGTATTCCTTTGTTTTATGTAATTGCACTCTTTGAGGCACTGTTTTCTGTTACAATGTAAACCGCTTTGATTTGTAACCTCTTACAAGAAATTCGGTATATAAAACTGTTAAATAAATAAATAAATATGCATATTGGGGTAGATTTTAAAAAGTTGCGCTCTGGCGTACATGAGCAAGAGCTACTCGGCGCACGCACATGTACGCCTGATTTTATAACATGCGTGCACAGGCGTGCTCATGTTATAAAATCCTGGGTTGGTGCGTGCAAGGGGGTGCACAATTGTGCACCTTGCGTGCACCGAGCCGCGCTGCCTTCCCCCATTCCCTCCCAGGCCGCTCCGAAATCGGAGCGGCCTGAGAGGGAGCTTCCCTTCCCCCTAGCCTGACCTTCCCACCCCTTCCCCTAACCTTCCCCCCCCCCAGCCCTACTCTAACCCCTGCCCTGACCTTTATTTTACCTTTTGCGCCTGCCTGCAAGTGCGTGATCCCTGGCACAGCAGCCAATATGGCCGCTGTGCCGTGAGCCTGACCCCTCCCCACCCACGCCCCACCCCTTTAGTAAAGTCCCGGGACTTACATGCATCCCGGGGCTTTACACACATCGCTGGGCCTTTTTAAAATAGGCCCAGCGCGCGTAACCTTTTGAAAATCTGGCCCATTATTTTTTTTAAATGATTCTCTATACAAAAAGCAAGCGCAAATACTGTATCTACTTTGTACCCAGAGCAATAAGCCTGGGTGACTGGAAAATTTTGGATTGACTTAACGGATTGGATTTTTTTTTCATTACATGAAATTGGGTTTTACACTGTTTTACATTTTTAAATGCACAAAAGTTAAAAAAAAATCAAAAAAAGAATGTAGTACATTGAGACCGATGATTAAATAAGCAGAGTTTTATTAAGGAGGCAGTATCAGATAAGACTATACAGACCCTGCTGCAGTGCTCTGGATGTAAACTCTGTTGTATGAAGGGCTCTTTTCTTTTTGTATGAGTCCTGCTGGTTTTTGTAATAGTTAATATTTTAGCATACCTGTTACAGTCCACGTACATTAAGTTAAAGTCTAATTTTGATAAGCAGTAGGTCTCTACCTGACTTCTCCAAAGTTATATTCATAGACTCAACAAAGATATTGTGACCCTGTCACCTCAGGATAACACAAGAGCTCTCTACTAGTCATGGTGCCATGGATCAGGTAACTTTTAAACAGGTGCACGAGTACACATATGCGAGTGTTCATCGACCAACGCTTACAGGCATTTCCATTTTATAAGATATGCAGGTATGTGTGCACATGTTATAAAATAGGTTGGACACATGTACATGTGCGTGCAATTTTAAATGGACACGCGCATGTGTGCCCAAATGCCGCATCTACCATGCAGACACCATAGCTACTTTCCCAGTTCATTCCCAGTCCGCCCAGTTAAGGGATAAGACTTCTATTCCTCTTAGTTTAATAGCTTCCCTTCCCCCTGTTAGCCCTGACCCTTAAAACCCCACTAACTAGACTAGATTTCTTTGTTTTGATACTTATACACCATCCATAGCAGAAGTACATTTATGCGGCAGTGGACCATGATATGCGCATTGCGCAAGGACGTGCAGGTATTTACGCACACATTTCTTGGCCAGATCCCGACATGCCCATACTCCACCCCCTTTTAAAAACGTTTCACTTGTGTGGGCAGCAGGAAATACATATGTACATGGGCAGCTTATAAAATCCGCTCGGTGCGTGCTGGTCCAACTTGTGTGCATATCTCCTGGTTTTGGCGCATGCAGAGTTTTTAAAATTCACCTTTAAATGTGTAGCATTATTTTTTTGAATAATCTTCCCACTTCACTTTTAAGAATTCTTGAAAATGTGGGTTTTTGGCCAAAAAATATGGAAACTTCCAAGAGTGGCCATTAGCCCGACCTTCATTATAGCAAAATTTTATCCATATTGGGGTATGATCAGACACTTTAATCTCACTAATTCCTGCTTCTTCAATCTTTTAGATACCACTTAGGGAAGTCAATATGCAGTCAATTCTTGAAAATGTTGCATGCACTGTGGACAAGCATGTATAATCATTTTCCAACTGATGGAGTACCCTCCATGAATCCACAAGATGCAGTTTGGTATTCTATTTTATTCCCTCTTGAGGGATGTGATTTATCCGGATCTTGCACTATGTCAAAATTCCCCCCTACAAATAAGCAGTCTTCTACATTCAGAAGCAGATATCTAATCAACTCCATGAAAGAATGTGTATAGTAACTTGGAGTGTAAATGTTATGAAAAACTACCAGCTTAATATATGGTTCTGCTAATAAAATCACATAGCACCCATTCGGATCTGTAATCTCTTGCTTTATTTCTAAGGGCATATTTTTACAAACAAGAATTGCTAAATCCACTTTTTTAATGCTATCTGAGGCAAAACGCATCTCTCCCACCCACCATTTCTGTAACGACTTGTGCTCACTATCGTTCTGTTGGGTCTCCTGTAATAGTACAATATCAGTGGCTATTTTAACAGACAAAATTTTTGTTCTCTTGATGGGTGTATAAATCCCACATACATTCCATGATACAATTTTTATGCATGACATTTATTAATACCACCAAATAGATTTACTGCTGTAAATATCCCTTTAAGGTGTAAGAGTCTTCCCAGCCAAAACTCCTGGTCTCCCATATATTTAGACTCCATAAAGTGCTATCCCAGAAATGACCAAAAAATTCTCCATTTTAAGACCTTCCCTCTCTTTCTCCCCACATCCTTCTCTACCTCCCCCTCCCCAAATCAACATCAACCCTCCACATGTGGTGATCATTACTCCCTATCCACCCCATCCACCCCATCCCCCCCTCTAGGTTTTACATTAGCAAACCATGTTGAGCATTTAGGAACTGCAAATCATCACAAAACAAAAAAAGAATTAAGAAAATTTCAGACAAGGTAAACTGTGAAAAGACAAAAACTGCTCCAGTATTCTGAGAATCCAAGCAATCAAGCCGTTGGCCATCTCTTCTCCAGGAAAGCCGGCTACTCCAGAATATAAACCACCATCTGAAAAGTCCACTTTATAAAGCTTGAACTGTTCCAGCAACAAATTTGGATTTCAATTAGCAACTGTCCTCCGTGTACAAATCGCCATTCCTATGCTAAGAATACTTGCATGCTATCGAAAATAAAGATTGCATTGATCTTTTTTCCTCCAGCTCTTCTACCAATGTTTATCCTCTCCCACTGATGAGGACAAGGTGAAAATTGTACATTTTTGTTTCGTCTTTTCACTCGGATTCTCATTTTAGCAGGGTATAATAATGAGAATCTCACTCCCAATGCATGCAGCTTGGAACAGACTGGAGCAAATTCTCTTCTCTGAGTCACCAATCAGATTGAGTAGTCTTGAAAAAACCAAGACTTTGTTGTTGTTGTTGTGAGTCAGCATGTTCCCCAATCTTATCACCTGAAGTAGTTGTTTTATGGGAAAAATCCAAAATCCAGGCTATCACCACATGCAGCCTTTCTACTCTCTCTTTTCTAGCTCCCAAATAGAGTGCCCATTCAATCCGCAGCGGGCCACATGCATCTAAAAGGCCTAACTCCTTCCTCAGCTATGATTGTAGGAACTGTGGTAACTCTCTCTCCTCAAGCAACTTCAAGATTCCAATGAAGCACAAATTATTACGGCAAGATCTATTTTCTAGATCTTCAAGCAGTTTGCCTTGTTTGTGCACAGTAGATTTCAGATCTGTGAATTTCTCACACATGCTATGAATGGTGTCCCTGTTGCTTGAGACTCTGTTCCACCTCCATAAATCGCAAATCATAAACCGTCTTTTTGTGACTTCCTCAATGTTTTCTATGATTTTCTTAAATTCTGGCTCAAAAGCATCTACCACCTAGTTTTAAGTTCTATGATTGCTGTGGCATGCATAGCCTCCTGCTCCTGGGTACGCCAGCCTGTTGCCATTTTCCCCTCTCTCGGCTTTTTATTTTCCTTTTCAGCTAATCTCTCAGATATAACATTGTCTTTTGCTTGCTTAGTATTGGTGGAGTTTCGCTCACCTTATCGTTTGTCTCTGAGCAGATTTAATCCCCAATGGAGAAAGATTCAACGGGCAGGGGATTAGAGTGAAGAAATTCACATCTCACTTTACCCACTGCACCACCGTAATCTCATGTTTTAATATCTTTAAAAATCAAACTGTTAAGAATTCACATTTTAAAGAAAAAAAACATTTTTTAGGTGACAAATGGTTTCTTTCTCTGATTTTTAGAATTTTCTTTTGCCACATTTGGTAGAAATAAAATTCTTACAAAAAAAAAAGGTAAATTGAAGTTTTGACTTTAAAATTATTTAGTGGAATTAGTACTTGGATCCTAAAACTTTTTACTTCTTCAAATTACAAAAGTTATGTGCACAGACATGAGTAAATTTGTTGTAACAAAGCTTTCTCCCCTAGCTGATTTAATATCCTTGGAGGTTTAATTCATTTGATTGGCTAGAATCTAAATGATTTTATAACCCCAATGGATCAGGTGGAAGGATATTAATCTCTCCCCCCCCCCCCCCCTTTGATTTAGATTTTAAGGTTGTGCAGGTTGTACATTTTTGTTTCGTATTACTTTGATGGTGTTGGGGGTTCTGGCAGAATTTCTTTTCTGTGGATGGATTTTATTTTTTTCATTTTGGGAAATAATGCATACTATTTCTGAGTAATGCATGCTATTTACAGCTATTACACACTATTCAGAAACAGTGTTTACTATTTCTGAAATGAAAACCCCCAAAAGTTCAGAGGCATCAGTGATTTCATTTTGTTTAAAACAAACCAAAAATGGGCTTTTATATTTAACGACTCTCCTTTCCAAGCCCAAGATAAGTTACATTCAAGAACAGTAGACATTTCCCTGCCTCATAGGGTGTCCAGTGTAATGGGGCCATTTACTAAACTGCATTAAGTGCTCATCACATGGTAAACTCCTTAATGAAGCAACAACAAACAGTATTTGAAATATTGTGCATTAACCCCCCCCAGCAATGTGAGTATAGTAATGATCTGATGGTCCAGTGGGTAAAAAGCACCCCCTAGGGATTCAGGTCTGTTGCCATTTTACAAAATGGCACCAGCTGGACAAAGTCAAGCCTTTATCATGATGGAATCAAGGTATAAAACTGGCTGATCTGCACTGTTTTGAAAAATGGCAGTGCTGGGCCCAGAGCTCAAAGTGGCACTCTAGGCCCCACTGGACTACATGGGCTTCATTGGTAAGGATTGGGGGATTGGGGATGGGTGAGCTCTGGATTCTGGAAGGGTTACACATAAAAAGGGGAGAAGTATGGTTAGGTGGCTCAAAATTGTTACAGTTTTTTTTGTTACTTCAGCTGCCTCATGGGGTGGTTGGGGTGATGGGATGGGGTCTTAGAAATTCTGGGGGAGAGATTCCTTAGGCCACTCAGGCCCTTTAAGAAAATGACAGCCCTGGACTGTGGAGATTTTATTGCATGATGTACACTGGAGGTGCCTAAGCCACAGTATTATTTCCCATTGTGTTTCACTGCCTGGGAAAATGGCACAGGATTCTGTAAACTACAGTACTACCGTAAGTATAAGTACTGCAGCTTAGTGAATCCCATGGAATTTTCCCTTCTGGGAAAAATACCGTAGCTTAGTAAATGACTCCTTAATTTTGTACCTGAGAAAAGAGGGAGAAATGATTTGTCCAACATGACAAGGAATATCAATGCAAGACATGAGATTTGAATCCTGGATTTTCTGATTCTCTGCTGCTCTAACTTCTAGGCTACTCCTCCAGATTCTCAAATCTTAGGCAAAAGTCTAAGAAAAAATACCCTTCAGCTCAATACTTAGGCCTTACATTTGATCTTAACTGAAAGAAGTCCAAAAAGTGGTTTTGTTATTGTTTTAGAGATGTTTGCAAGTTGTGAGGTCTTTATTCCAGCTTGAAAAAAAAAAGGATGTAGAATGGTGAAATGTTAGCATGAATATGCATTTCCAATAGATGGAAGATCATGCCAATTTTAAGGAATTAAGGGGGTCATATATCAAAATGCACTAAGGCGTTTAGGGCTTATCACATGCGATAGCACCATATCATATGGTGCGATGCAAATCCGAAAAAGAGGAGGAGTGGGCTTGTGAAGTGCTATTGCATAGACTTAACCCCAATTTTAACTAGTGTTAAGCCATGTGATAGCTTGTGTTACAGGGTGGTAAGGTGTTAGTGTATTTGGTGATGTCTCCTGAAAGGCCTGTATTAGTAGGTTTCAATCTCCTGGAGCCCTGAGAGAGAGAGAGAGAGAGAGAGACTATCTATGATGTCCTCTCCCTAGATAGGTATTTGTATCCCTATGGGAGGCCCACCTAGGAACTCGAGGTGAGGTTTACGTATTAGTGTAGGGGGTTAGGGGCCACTTTGACATTCAACTTGAGATGTACGAACAGACCAGTGGTCTCTTGTGAAGATTTGATGACCTTCGGAATGAGGAAACTCACTCCAAGATGATATTTGGTCAAGGTTCTCTCCACCTAGCTTGATGGACACTCTACCTGGGTAATATCAAGCTAGGTGGAGAGAACATTGCACAAATATCATCTTGGAGTGAGTTTTCTCACTCCGAAGGTCATCAAATCTTCACAAGAGACCACTGTTCTGTTCGTACGCTCCAAGTTGAATGTCAAAGTGGCCCCTAACCCCAGATTGGGGCCAATCTCTGGAGAGGTATCATTCAATTTTGAAGCTTTAGAGATGAGTAGAAATAGATTTTCTTTAATGGATAAAATTTCCATAAAATATCTGTATAGCATCTCAGAGTAACAAATCACTTTTTAGGAAAATTTACAATCCTAATACTGCAACGACACACAATGTTTTCTAAATTTCCATCTTATTTTGCAAGAACAAATGTCCAGCAGAAAAAGTATCAACTGATTTTTGCAAAGTGACCTCCTTAGTCTCTAAATTATCCACCTGAGATTTAATCTCAGTAAACTGAGACTAAGAAACATGTAAAGAATTAGAAAGATCACACTGCTGTGATACAAACTATAGTACCTGTTGCACAAATTAGCAATAGCTTCCCAGATTATATCCAGTGTGATGTTAGGGGGTTTAACCAGAGGAACAAATGTTACCTCAGTGGAAACAGATCCACCAGTCCCAAACTCCGGCGAAGCAGAGGGAAAAGAAAGTAGGACTTTAGTTCCTACACTGGACTGGCAATCAACTCCATAGCACCTCCCGACGCTGAAGCTGCTGGTGCATGGAAATAGAGCAGTCACATCAGCACCAACCGCAGTGGGGGCCAGGCTGAGGAGGAACACAACGCAGCTCCAGAGTAAAAGAAGACTCAAGGTCCAGGGTAGTCAACGAAAGCATTTCTCGGCAGACTGCTCAAGGACGCCTCAACGGAGCCCGTGTAGGATTCTTGGCTCCAGATAACATGGTGGTCCATTGGGCCGATCAGAGATGGACCTTCTGAGGCATCAGGGAATGCTCTGGCCCTACCCTTCCTCTTGCCCATTCCAAAAAGTTAAACTTTGATGGAAAATTAAAAGGAAGAAAGGGGACAAGAGGGAGACCAATGGGGCACTACCCTTAGCATGTGACCATCTTGGGTTCCCCTGCATTATTTTATTACCCTAGGATTGCCTATACATACATGGCTTTGCATGCATTATGCAATTTTCATAGGAGGAGGAAATCTGCTGCACTGCACGATATTGCGCGATAAGCAGCATTTAATGTGAATTACATGCCGTTTAACTTGTGATATTGCCTTATTGTAGCTTAGTGAATCCAGGAAAAATTTATCCAGATAAATGTATCCAGTTAACTTGGTCAGAGTATTCATAAGTGTAGATGTATTACCAAATGTACTTGCATATATTTAAGTTAACTGGAGAGTTTATCTGGCTAACTTTAGGAATACTCTCAGATAGTCCTGAAGTTTGCTGGATAAGCTAGCCAATACCCAGATAACTCTGAAAATTGGATTTAGCCAGCAAATTTGTCTAGCTAGCAAAACTCTGCCTCAAAATGCCTCTGGAATGATTTATCTGAATAAGTTTCATCAGGCTAAGCCTTAACTGAATATCCCCAGATGACTTGGAGGTGTTGAGAGGGGCGAGGGAAATCAAAATACAGGGTTTGTCTGGTTAAACCCTGCATCTAGCTGAACAAAGCCCTTTAAATATGGATCTCTGTTTCCTTTTTGAGCCTGGGATTTTGAAAAAGCAATTCATATGCTAAAATACAGTGCAAAATTACACATGCATTCAGTAGGAGCAGCATAACATATAGTACTATTTTGTGCATACTAAAGCTGTAATGCATGTGCCAAAATTAATAGCTGAAACTAGGAAATGAATCAAACCAAACATTTTAAACAGTCTGATGTACTAAAGGGTTTTTCCCATGTTGTGTCTAAGGGAAAAGTACTTAGTGCACATAGATCTCCTTTATGGCACACGGACCTGAACATGTTCAGCTTTCCTCAGAGGAAGTCATACCCACGAAGCTGGAATTCATTCTGATGTTTTCTAAAAAATTAATTTACCATTCCCAGCCCTTGCTTATGCTACTGACAGATTCAAACAGAATATTATTCAATGACTCCTGAGTAGAGTTGTTTGTGTAGGAAGGGAAACAGATGTTAATCAAATCTATTCATTATTTCCTTTTGCTTATCCAATGTCTCATCACCACCCACTGCGTGCTGCCTGGGTGTTTGCTTTCATTTTAAAATCCCTCCTGTGGAGTAGGTGTGGATGCCACCAGATCTCCACTATGTGAATAAATGCAAAACTCATTAGGGATGTGAATCGTTTTAGGACGATTAAAATTATCGTCCGATAATTTTAATATCGTCTTAAACCGTTATGGAACACAATACAATACAGATTCTAACGATTTATCGTTATAAATCGTTAGAATCGTGAGCCGGCACACTAAAACCCCCTAAAACCCACCCCCGACCCTTTAAATTAAATCCCCCACCCTCCCGAACCCCCCCCCCAATAACTTAAATAACCTGCGGGTCCAGCGGCGGTCCGGAACGGCAGCGGTCCGGAACGGGCTCCTGCTCCTGAATCTTGTCGTCTTCAGCCGGCGCCATTTTCCAAAATGGCGCCGAAAAATGGCGGCGGCCATAGACGAAAAAGATTGGACGGCAGGAGGTCCTTCCGGACCCCCGCTGGACTTTTGGCAAGTCTCGTGGGGGTCAGGAGGCCCCCCACAAGCTGGCCAAAAGTTCCTGGAGGTCCAGCGGGGGTCAGGGAGCGATTTCCCGCCGCGAATCGTTTCCGTACGGAAAATGGCGCCGGCAGGAGATCGACTGCAGGAGGTCGTTCAGCGAGGGTTCCGGCGCCTCGCTGAACGACCTCCTGCAGTCGATCTCCTGCCGGCGCCATTTTCCGTACGAAAACGATTCGCGGCGGGAAATCGCTCCCTGACCCCCGCTGGACCTCCAGGAACTTTTGGCCAGCTTGTGGGGGGCCTCCTGACCCCCACGAGACTTGCCAAAAGTCCAGCGGGGGTCCGGAAGGACCTCCTGCCGTCCAATCTTTTTCGACTATGGCCGCCGCCATTTTTCGGCGCCATTTTGGAAAATGGCGCCGGCTGAAGACGACAAGATTCAGGAGCAGGAGCCCGTTCCGGACCGCTGCCGTTCCGGACCACCGCTGGACCCGCAGGTTATTTAAGTTATTTGGGGGGGGGTTCGGGAGGGTGGGGGATTTAATTTAAAGGGTCGGGGGTGGGTTTTAGGGGGTTTTAATGTGCCGGTTTTTCGATTTTTTGATTTTTAACGATTTTTCACGATATTTTACCCCCCCAAACGGCAACAATACGATTCCCTCCCCCTCCCAGCCGAAATCGATCGTTAAGACGATCGAGGACACGATTCACATCCCTAAAACTCATTTAAACATATTTGAACATGAAATAAAGGGATCACTTAGACCTAGATTCATCAAATCACCATAAATATAGTGGAAATAGCGCCTGCGATAAAAAAGGGGGCGTGGGTAGGCAAATTTGCAGTCTGCCACATCGCAAAGGTAAATACCGCATGCGGCGTTGTCAGTGCACATAATATTGTGTCATTGCGTTACGCGTTGCGTTATTGTGCAGTGTGTTGCATCACCATGCAGCGCATTGCATCAGTGCCTGCCACGTCATTTTACACTGCTAGCGTAAATTAGTGCATGGTGTGTTACTTTTTTCCATTTATATATATACAGACTTCCTGCAACTGCCTCTTTGAGGGTATGTCAGACGTGGGAGAGAGAGTAGAGGACAGTTGGTGAATGCTTTAGTGGGAGTTTGGAGTTTTTTCTGATTCAATTACCTGAGTGCATTGCCTGGTCTTCTGTTGCCATATGTTTTCCTTTACCTTGGGCTTTTATCTTCTTTATTGGTGTGAAACATTTTGTTTGTTAGTCCAATTTGTCTGTCTGTCTTAGTGTGGAGGAGTGGTGGTGGAGGAGCTGAGTGGAGAGGATGGAGTGTGAAAGGCATGGAGAGAGAGGAGAGGAGAGGTGAGGAGAGTAGGGGGAGGAAGAGGGCAGGAGTGCTAGGTGGAAGAGGAGTAGGAGTAGGGACAGGGACAGGAGAAGAGAGAGGCAGGAGGGGGAAGGGGATAGGCAGGTGAGGATGGAGGGAGGAGAATGGCAAGCTAGGGATAGAGAGGGCAGAGGGGAAGGGAGGGGAGAGGGGAGTGGGAGCGAGAGAGAGGAAAGGGAGGATACCTCTCTGGAAGTGGAAGTGGCAGCTAGGCAGCAGGAGGCCTTTATCTCAGGGCTATCAAATTGAGCGTGCAGGAGAACGAGATGGTCATTGCAGGGGTCCTGCAGCATTATAGCATGGCCGCCCGGTTGCTGAAGAGCAAGACTTTGAAGGCAGTTAAGGGCCAGATCTGGTGCAACATAGCCCAGAGCATCACCACACACAGTGGAGTAAAATGAAGTGGGGAGTAGGTAGCCAACAGGTACCGGGACATCAAGGCCCAGCTGAAAGCAAAGGTGGTGGCCAGAAATAAATACATAGGGCAGACCGGAGGAGGAGCCCCTTGTCCCATCATCCTGACCCCCAAGGAGGACTGACTCATGCAAGGGCTGGGACCAGACATCTTTGAGGGCATGGATGAGTGGCTGGACACCACCCGAGCCATAACCGGTAAGTTCACCTCGCCAGTAAATGGGCAGGCAGCAATGGGTATACACATCATTTGGCATAATATGCCCATAATCAGGCCAATTCAGTAAATCGCGCGGTAGAGCCAGCGCTCTGAGGCACGTGATCGAGTATTCAAATGAGGGCCTGCGCTAATAAGGAGGCTCTAGGGACACTAGCACGTCCCTAGCGCCTCCTTATTGGCAGAAGCGGCGGCTATCTGCGGGTTTGACAACCGATGCTTAATTTTACCGGCATTGGTTGTCGAACCCGCTGACAGCCACAGGTTCAGAAAATGGACACCGGAAAAATTGAGCATCTGTCTCCCAACCCGCGAGCAGCGGGCTGATTTTTTTTGTTTTTTACGATTTTTTTTTTTTTTTTAATTTTTGGGGCCTCCGACTTAATATCGCTTTGGACAGGCATTAATTTCTGAGAGTAAAATGTGAGGCTTGGCTCCACATTTTACTTTCTGTATCGCGCAGGACTAGCTAATAGGCTCATCAACATGCATTTGCATGTTGCGGGAGCTATTAGTTTTTGGGGGGTTGGACACGCGTTTTCCTCGTGCGTTATAAAATCGGGCATAGATTTGTGTGTGTCGGGTTGCGCACACAAATCTACGCCTACGCGTAGGTTACAAAATCTGGCCCAGTGTGCATTATTATTATTATTTTTTATTTTCAATTTATCACTTTTACAAATTGTTACTCAAGTAAATCACTTGAACAGGAAATACATACATTATTAAAGAAGCAATACACACATTGAATATTACAAAATTGTATTGCATGTCTATCAAGCCCACTATATGGCCCAAGATTTACTCAATCTAAAGAAAGTTTATGATATAATAGAGATAAATTTTTCTAGAAACATTAATGCAATATTACATTAAAGACAAGAAAACTTGAGGAAATAAGCAAGCTGTGGAATCCTTATGCATTTTTAGGGGTCAAAACCTGATCTGAGCTCTAGCCAGAGGCCGGTGAGGAGCTAAACTGAGGACCTATTTTATTAGCAAGGAAAGCAGTCAACTGTGATGGTAGGTAAAACAGATATGATATCCCTAGATGTTTAATTAAACATTGCACGGCAATTTTAAGGCAAATAATAAACCTAATTCAATAACTGTAGGCTTCAACAATAAAAATTGTCATCTCCTCTTTTGTCTCTGTCTAGATATATCAGAAAATATTTGAATTTTTAAATTCAGAAAGAGCTCAGATCTATGAGAAAAATATTTCTTACAAATCCATTTTTATTAGATTCTAATAGGAAAGTTATTATTAAAGTAGCAGGTGTTGTCATACTTTCTTCTGTTTACTCCAATACTGCTGAAATCTCCAAATTGGGAGGATCCTTTGGAGTTAACACTTGTATATTATCCTCATCCAGTTCTCTCTTCCTTAATGGGGGCATATAATATACTTTTGCCAAAATGGGTAAAGCACCTTCAGGGATTTTCAAAATCTCCATTAAGTATCTTCTCCAGATATCTTTCGGTGGAATATATGCTGCTTTAGGAAAATTTATACACCTGAAATTTCTCCCTCTCAGCTGATTTTCCATGTTTTTCAGCTTCATCTGCAGTTGTTGATTTTCTTTAATGAGCATTTGTTGGGTATTATCTTTACTTTCCATATTCACTTTAACTGAATCTACCTTCTCCTTGGATTTCAGAACTTCATTTTCCACATCATTCATCTGCTGTTCTAGCTTTCAAACCTTGTCTGTAACAGTGTGCAGTTGTAATACCATATTCTTATTGAATGTATTATTTTTTGCTTCCTAAAACGTTTCTAAAGATTAAAGTTGAGGCCTTACCAAGTTGGCTGCCTGAAACGCCAGGACCTTGGTCATTGCTTCTCCGGCCTCTGGTTCAGCAGCTCCAACAGGCCTTCCCCCTCCAGCCCCAATGATCTCACGCCGAGTCGGGTCTTCCTGCTCCAACCACACGAGCTCTGGCAGAGACACACCGGGGGTTAACCGTTCAGGTCTCCCTTAGTCTCCCCATGTAGTGAGGTTCCTTATCTCGGCAGGGTTAGTGGGTGGTGTCTTCTCTGCCGTGGAAAATGATGTCAGCAGCTCAACACCGTCTCTGGGCTCTTCTTCCCCTCATTCGACGGTCTGCGAGCTTCCCTTACCGGCTATAATTGCACGCCAGACATGGGCGTCCATAGGTCCTACCAGAGATAACGCCGGGAGTGCTTCCGAAGCTAAGCGCTCCCTGGCTCTGCGCTTCCGCGCTTAATGCAGCGTGGACTTCAAAGGAAAATGACCAAAGGCAGGAGTGATGCATCTATCCGACTTGCTAAGCTGCCATCTTGGGCCAAGAGTATTATTTTAAAAATCATAGGGCCGGATTTTAAAAGCCCTGCGCGCATAAATCCGGCCGGATTTACATGCGCAAGGAACTTGCGCGTCTATTTTGCATAGGCCACGGTGCGCGCACAGCCCCGGGTCACGTGTAAGTCCCGGGGCTTCATAAAAGGGGCGGGGAGGGGGCATGTCCGGGGTCAGGGGGCGGTTCGGGGTGGGACCGGGGGCGTGGCGCCATGGTCGAGGCCTCCGGACCAGCCCCTGGGTCGGGTGATGGCGCGCCAGCAGCCTGCTGGCGTGCGCAGATTTACGCCTGCTGAAAGCAGGCGTAAATCTGCCAACAAAGGTACGGGGGGGTTTAGATAGGGCTGGGGGAGTGGGTTAGGGAAGGGAAGGCACAGGGGGGTGGAAAGAAAGTTCCCTCCGAGGCCGCTTTGATTTCAGAGCGGCCTCGGAGGGAACAGGCAGCGCGCGCCGGGCTCGGCGCACGCAAGTTGCACAAATGTGCACCCCCTTGTGCGCGCCGACCCCGGATTTTATAAGATACGCACGGCTACACACCTTGAAAATCTGAGACTTGAAAAGCTTATTTCTCAGCCTGGAGATTTACATGTTGGCAGTGAATTAATTAAGCTGCAAGGTTTCTGTCCAGAAATCAAATTTTGCCTGCAGCAGTTACAGTTCTAACAGGGGGAACAGCTGACCTCAGGATTGACTTTGAAAGCAGCTATAAATTTAAATCATTGTGAAATCACTGATGGATCTAAAATATATAAAACTGTCCATATTAGCAGTCTTTGAGCTCTTACATTATTTTTTCAATTAATTCTAAGCACATCTAACAGCTTACAGATGGAGCCTTCTATCAGGATGGGTATGCTCAGATTATAAGAAACATTTCTTCATTGCCTCGGACTTGGCAGTAGAAAACTGGAGAGAAGCTATGGTTGGTGGTTGGCACCAATAATAAAGAATATTTTTCAGAAAGGGGTTACATTTTTGCTAATTCTTTCAAGTCAAGTGAAAGATTAAAGGGATTTGGCAGGTTTTGATGTATCCTGTGTGGTTTGTACTGTTTCCCCGACTGATAGAAGAATGTATCAGACTCTGAGCTATGTAGCAAATACATATTATCAAGGGTGGAGTTTCAGTCTATTTTCACAGCACGCAGTAGTTATTGGTGTTGCAAAATTTTAATTTTTAATATGGAATACATTAAAGTTTGGGAACATTTACCCTTTCAGAAAAAAATCAAACCATTTTTAGGTCCGGTTAATCCCTGATGAAATTCACCAAGCTCCTGTTCAACATTGGCAACATCTTACAAAGGATCGCAAGGCTGAATGCTGAAATTCTTTAATAGATATTGACAAATACATAAGTACTAAGATTCCAAAGCACAAACTAGTGGCTAAGAAAAATATGATCACAAATATAGATACACACTGTTCCCTCAGGGATACAACTGATCTGTAAATAACAGAGAAAACGTAGCAACACAAGATTGCCCAAAGCAGGCACGTTTCAGTAGCTGGTGGTGCAGGGCAAACCTGGCAAACACCTATGAGAGTCAATCCAAAAATTGACAATAGTTTGAATCCTTCACAGAAAGAATACAAAAGATGGAACCAACTGATGTAACAGCTTTATCTTTATTAAAAGTTCCCATGGTACCTGTGATTTCGTCTGGATTGTTGACTGGCAGGCTGCACAGTAGCTTGTAACAATCAGTGACTTTTTCTCCCTGGTGTCTATTTACTCAGACAGCACAGCAGCACAGTTTAAATACTCCAGAGGTACCAGGAGAATGTCTGAAAGGTTTAGCAGGCAATGGCATTTGTAGCAACAGTTACACCTGGGCTGCAGCCTACCAGCCTGCTTCCATATGGGCTGATGCAATATGGTGAGCTCGACCGAGCACACCGATAGCCCCCGTTTTGGCTGCACATTTTCCACGTGCTATTTTTACCCCTTCTACAGTAAGGAGTAATATCACATGGAAAATGTGCAGCCAACCCCTCCGAAACCAATAGCACCCGCAACATGCAAATGCATGTTGCTGAGCCTATTAGTAGGGATGTGCAGAGGGACGCCATATGTTGCATTTGTGATTTGGATTCGTCGGGGAGCAGATACGTTGCATTCGGCCGTATGGCGCCCCGATGCGTTAATATGGCGATTTCTATTCGTGTCCCAGCTAAAATTAAAATTAACTACAACCCCCCACCCTCCTGACCCCCCCAAGACTTACCAAAACTCGCTTGTGGTCCAGCGGGGAGTCCGGGAGTCATCCCCTGCACTCTCACACCCTCGGTGCCGGTTTCATCATGGCGCTGATAGCCTTTGTCACAGGGGCTACCGGTGCCATTGGTCAGCCCCTGTCACATGGTCATCAGCGCCATCTTGTGCTCCTACCATGTGACAGGGGCTGACCAATGGCACCGATAGCCCCTGTGACATAGTATGGGCAGAGGCTATTGGCGCCATTTTGAGTACTGGCATCGGACAGCCGGAGTGCAGGAGGTCGCTCTGGGACCCCCGTTGGACCCCCAGGGACTTTTGGCCAGCTTGGGGGGCCTCCTGACCCCCACAAGACTTGCCAAAAGTCCAGCGGGGGTCCGGGAGTGACCTCCTGCACGCCAGCTGTCCGATACCAGTACTCAAAATGGCACCTATCGCCTTTGCCCTCACAGGTATCGACAGTCGGCCCCTGTGACATAGTGAGGGCTAAGGTGATCTGCTGCCAGTATTGAAAATGGCGCCGATCGCCTTTGCCCTCACTATGTCACAGGGGCCGACCGTCGGTACCTGTGACACAGTGAGGGCAAAAGCGATTGGCGCCATTTTGAGTACTGGCATCGGCCGGCTGGCATGCAGGAGGTCGCTCCCGGACCCCTGCTGGACTTTTGGCAAGTCTTGTGGGGGTCAGGAGGCCCCCCAAGCTGGTCAAAAGTCCCTGGGGGTCCAACAGGGGTCCCAGAGTGACCTCCTGCACTCCGGCCGTCCGATGCCAGTACTCAAAATGGCGCCGATAGCCTTTGCCCATATTATGTCACAGGGGCTACCGGTGCCATTGGTCAGCCCCTGTCACATGGTAGGAGCACAAGATGGTTTCGATGGCCATGTGACAGGGGCTGACCAATGGCACCGGTAGCCCCTGTGACAAAGGCTATCGGCGCCATGATGAAACCGGCACCGAGGGTGTGAGTGCAGGGGATGGCTCTCGGACCCCCTGCTGGACCACCAGGGAGTTTTGGTAAGCCTTGGGAGGGTTCAGGAGGGTGGGGGGTTTGTTTAAATTTTTATTTAGGTGGCCGTATAATTTGGCGAAGATTCGTGTATTCGTGGGGAATCACGATACGTTTCGCTTCCCCACGAATACTACGAATAGTGCAATATACGTTGCGGATCGCCAATACGACGAAAACGAATGCACATCCCTACCTATTAGTCCTGCGTGATCCAGAAAGTAAAATGTGCAGCCAAGCCATACATTTTACTCTCAGAAATTAACTCCTGCCAAAGTCAGGAGTTAATTTCAGCCGGCACCAGGAAAGTGTATAGAAAAGCAGAAAAAACTGCTTTTCTGTAATCCCTCCGACTTAATATCAAAGCAATATTAAGTCAGAGGCCCCAAAAATAAAAAAAAAAATACATCGGCCCACGGCTTGTGCGTTGGAAGATGGGTGCTCAATTTTGTCGGCGTCTATTTTCCGAACCCATGGCTGTCAGCGGGTTCGACAACCGACACCGGTAAAATTAAATGTCGGCTGTCAAACCCGCTGACAGCCACCGCTTCTGCCAATAAGGAGGCGCTAGGGACGTGCTAGTGTCCCTAGCATCTCCTTATTACTGCGGGCCCTCATTTGAATACTAAATTGCGTGCCCAGGACAGTGGCCTGGGCACGCGTCGGGAGAGTGGGCGCTCACCTCGGAGCGCCGGCTCTCCCGCATATTTTACTATATCGGTCTGATAGTGCTTTCAGTGGGGCTTTACCCACCAACATGGTAGCTACAGGCTTGCCTTATTTAAGCCTGACTCTGAGGGCTGTTTCCATTTAACTCTCTCCTGCTACAGAATGGAGGAATATCCTAGTGGTTAGAGCAGTGGGCTGCAAACCAGGGAAGCCAAAATTCAGATCCTGCTGACACTCCTTGTGACCTTGAGCAAGTGACCATACCCTCCATTGCCTCAGGTACATACTTACTTAGAGCCTAACTTTCAAACCTATCCAGAGTATAGCATGTATGCATTTAAGTGGATGCTCGGAGATCAATGCTAGTATGTTCTAAAATACAATATAGTACTGTTGAGAAAGTATACATGTATGTTTCAGTATGTATGAATATTTCCAATGGAAGAAAATGCATATTTTTTCTGCTAATTTTATAAACAGGTGTGTGTATATTTTAAGTGCATAAAAACATAATGACAGTAGCTTTCTAACTGGCACTCGGTGCCCACCCCTTTTAAAATCCCCTGACTTACATGGTAGAAGCAGGATGCATGTACCCTCTTAAAACTTGGTGCACATGTCTTCCGGTGCCCAGGGAAATGGCCATTTTATAACTTGTATAAAATAACCTGGCCACGTGCACATGTGTGCCAATTTTTAAGTGAGCGTGCACTTGGGCACGTATATCACACTTCTACCACGCAAGTCAGGGGATTTTAAAAGGGGTACATGCCGATGCCATTAACAGCTTATCAGTTCATCTGCCAGTTCACCCAGTTAACGACTATGTCCTCCAGACACCCCTGGTTTGATAGCCTGTCCTCACTCCAATTACCTCAGACCCTTTAAACCCCTCCAAAATGGCTCAGTCTTTTTCTAACATATATGCCATCCATAGACAGAAGTAAAGTTAGGTGGCAGAGGACGTCAGCGTGTACTGGGGCACATAAGTATGTATGCACACATCTCTTGGCCAGGCCCCAAAACACTCCCGCCCATCCCAGACCATGCCCACACCCACTCCTTTTTGAAATGTTTTGAGATGTGCATGGCATGGCATTTACATAAATACATGGGTGCATTTTAAAATACGGTCGGCATGCATAAGCCCATCTTCTTTGTGGATCCCCTAATTGATGCGTATGCTGGTCTTTTAAAATTCACCTTTAAATCTATGTATAATAATCCCAATTTATATGCAGAGGCAGGTATTTTATTAAGTATGCGATCCGGGAAACTACAAACCGGTTAGCCTGACTTCAGTGCCAGGAAAAATAGTGGAAAGTATTCTAAACATCAAAATCACAGAACATTTATTTATTTATTTATTTAACGTTTCTTTTATACCGATGACCGTTCGCACATCGCATCGGTTTACAGTGAACACAAAACCATTGGGCGGGGCCCTTACATAAAACAGATAATATACTGAACTAGGAAACATATAATTGAAATTAGGGGGGAGCCCTTACATCAAAACTATTTACATCAAAACTATATACAGAATTAGTGCACAGTACCAAATCGACAAGCATAGAGGTGGTCATATCAGGAAATCCGAGTAAGGGTAAGGGTAAGGGTAAGGGTAAGAACATATAGAAAGACATGGTTTAATGGAACAAAGTCAGCATGGCTTTACCCAAGGCAAGTCTTGCCTCACAAATCTGCTTCACTTTTTTGAAGGAGTTAATAAACATGTGGATAAAGGTGAACCTGTAGATGTAGTGTACCTGGATTTTCAGAAGGCATTTGAGAAAGTTCCTCATGAGAGACTTCTAGGAAAAATAAAACATCATGGGATAGGTGGCGATGTCCTTTTGTGGATTACAAACTGGCTAAAAGACAGGAAACAGAGAGTAGGATTAAATGGACAATTTTCTCAGTGGAAGGGTGTGGGCAGTGGAGTGCCTCAGGGATCTGATTTGGGACCCTTACTTTTCAATATATTTATAAATGATCTGGAAAGAAATACGACAAGTGAGGTAATCAAATTTGCAGATGATACAAAATTGTTCAGAGTAGTTAAATCACAAGTAGATTGTGATCAATTGCAGGAAGACCTTGTGAGGCTGGAAAATTGGGCATCAAAATGTCAGATGAAATTTAATGTGGACAAGTGCAAGGTGATGCATATAGGGAAAAATAACCCATGCTATAGTTACACAATGTTAGGTTCCATATTAGGTGCTACTACCCAAGAAAGAGATCTAGGCGTCATAGTGGATAACACATTGAAATTGTTGGTTCAGTGTGCTGCGGCAGTCAAAAAAGCAAACAGAATGTTGGGAATTATTAGGAAGGGAATGGTGAATAAAACTGAGGATGTCATAATGCCTCTGTATTGCTCCATGGTGAGACCGCACCTTGAATACTATGTACAATTTTGGTCGCCGCATCTCAAAAAAGATATAATTGCGATGGAGAAGGTACAGAGAAGGGCTACCAAAATGATAAATGGAATGGAACAGCTCCCCTATGAGGAAAGACTAAAGAGGTTAGGACTTTTCAGCTTGGAGAAGAGACGGCTGAGGGGGGATATGATAGAGGTGTTTAAAATCATGAGAGGTCTAGAATGGGTAGATGTGAATCGGTTTTTTACTCTTTAGGATAATAGAAAGACTAGGTGGCACTCCATGAAGTTAGCATGTGGCACATTTAAAACTAATCGGAGAAAGTTCTTTTTCACTCAACGCACAATTAAACTCTGGAATTTGTTGCCAGAAAATGTGGTTAGTATAGCTGTGATTAAAAAAGGATTGGATAAGTTCTTGGAGGAGAAATCCATTACCTGCTATTAATTACATTGACTTAGATAATAACCACCGCTATTACTAGCAACGGTAACATGGAATAGACTTAGTTTTTGGTTCTTGCCAGGTTCTTTTGGCCTGGATTGGCCACTGTTGGAAACAGGATGCTTGCCTTGATGGACCCTTGGTCTGACCCAGTATGGCATGTTCTTATGTTCTTATTTTGAAAAGACTTAATTGTGTGTGCACTTGGAATCATCAGTTCACTAGTACTTCAGCCAGTTCACCCAGTCCTTTTAGAAAGAAAAATATGGTCAGTCCCAAAATCATGATGATATCAGTTATACTTATCTTCAGTTTCAAAACGAATACCTTAAACCATGCAGAGCATTTTTGTCATCAAAGAATCTGTGGTTTCAGTGTATCTCAAGATTTGATTGACAGATGAAATAGTGGGTTGCCAAGGAAAAAAAAAAAAATCAACATTGCCAGTGTTTCGACATAAAACTGTGCCTGCTTCTGGGGTCATAAGCCATTTGTGCTGAAACACATAAAGATAAAAATCAGTTTCCACAACTTCCATGGGTGTTTCACCTCAAACAATTAAAAACAACCCATTACTTAATCAATGTAGACATGTATCTCCCTCAATTTTGAATGTCAGATTAAACCCCTGCTGTTTTAAAAGATGATTCTGGCTTCAATGCAGGCCAATGATGCATCATTCTAGCATTAATGCCATCCAATGAACATTCACACCCAAATACTAATCAAATATTTTTCAGAACTCTACTACTGCAGACACTCAGCCAATCTTATATGATTCCACATATCCTGCAGTGAAGCTCAAGAAACATCACCCATCTTTATTCATTAATGAAAGGTAATGTTGGTATTATAAAAGGGTTAAAATTAAATAATTAATAGATTTTGGCACTATTTTACATGTCTGGATTCTATTTCTATTGTTATTGTGGTGCATTCTCTTCCTTTGCTTTAACTTGATTACTAAAATTCTGTTTTGGCAATTGCATCTAATAACATTAATTGTTTTCAAATGATACAAAATATTGCTCTCTGCATATTGACCTACTGCAAAAAATATGATTATATGGTTTCAATTTAATACATTTAAAAATGAAGTTAATTTTTTAAAGAAAAAGTGATGTTTTTAATAATAAGTGATCTGCAAGCCATTTTGTTGCATCAGATTGCTTAGAGAAACTGTGTGAGTGTTGTGTCCGTCGGTGCCCGACGCTCTCTCTCCACCCTCTTTACCTCTTTGGCACCTCCCTCTCCGTCCGCGGGAAGATTGGCTGCCGCAGCGTCCATTTTCCAAAGTCCTTCTTGTGTTCCCGGACCGGCTTGACGCTGCAATCGCCATGTTTTATGGAGGCCTAGGGGCGCGCGTGCGGCACGGCCCTGATTGAAGTACCGGCATTGGCGCGAACCTCGGAGGCATCCCCCGAAGATGACATCACCCGCGACGGATATTTAAGGTCTCAGTATTTGCTAACAGATCGAGGTAGCAAGGATTGACATCGGTCTCGCCTTGTCTGTCTAAGCTACTCTGCCTCCTTGGACTTATCAGAGGTACCCGCTCCTCGGGGGCCTTGCTCTCTCCTTGTTTTTTCAGGTGACAGTCTGGAACCAGTACTCGCTCCTCGAGGGCCCTGATCCCAGACTTGCTTCAAATACTCTTCTGCCTGGAAGTCTTCACTACCAACTATATCAGCTACATCAGTGAGTTACCATCATTCTCTCTGAGCTTTCCCTGGAACAAGGTACTCGCTCCTCGAGGGCCTATACTTTTCAGCTCCTGGGCTTCATTGGGACATTGTGTGAGTGTTACCATCTGCATACCCTGCCTACTCACTATATCTCAGTCTCTCTTCAGCTCAGCTTCCAGGGATTGCTGTTCCAGTATCTGAGGGACTACAGCCCAGCCGGGCTTAGCAGCTCACTACTACCATCTCTGGTGGTTCAGTAAACTGTTTAATAAAGAACTAGTGTGTGTTTGTCTCCTAACTCTGAGCATGACCAGTGGTCCCTCTCAGGATCATTCCCCAGGGGCGTGGTCATCTGCCACTGGTCCAAGGATCCACCCTCTACTCTCATATATAACTACTGATCCTGAACAGATTGCTAACTCCTAGCATCAGATCCCGAACAGATTGCTAACTACTATCTGATTGCTCCTCCCATCAGGCATCAGATTAATAACAGTGAGAAAGGGACAGATGGACTGTTCCAGGTATCTCAGCCTGTATACACATATTTCTATCATTAGGCTTTATATTATGATGAGGTACCCAAACATAGAGAGGCCATTTTTCAAAACCCCAGAAAATGGATAACTTAACTGACTAATGTTAGCCAGATAAGTTAACAGAAATATTTGTTATTTGGCAGGATAAACGCACTGCTGAATATCCTCAAATAAAGTTATCTGGCTTTATGTCACTGAAAACTTTTGAAACCTAATTGGCTTATGTTTGAATATCTTCGATTAAGTTTCAAAGTTAATCAGGAACATATTCCTGGATAACTTTCATCTTAACAGGCTACATTCAAAGTGCCAAGCAGGCAAAAAACACCAAAAAACAAAGCATCAAACAGGCGTGGTGGCCCAGTTCTCCACCTCCACCCTCACTTGAGTGTGCCAAATGTTGGGCTGGGCAAAGGAACACTGTAAGGCACTGGATTGTGGTATGAGTACAGTGTGATCCCAGCATCACTGAGGGTTTTTGAGGCTGCAGAGTCGGGTAGGAGGGTTAGGGTTGAGGTACTGGAGGAGAGGGAATGAGAAGAGTGGGCCAGAGGTAAGTGTGTTTGTCTTAACTGTGAATGGGGGAGGGACAGCAATTCATCACATTCTACTTGAGCAATTTCAAAATCTTTGGGAGTCTTTGGTGAGAAGAGGGTATCAGACTGATAGGCCAAAAGTTAGCAAGCTCAGGGTTGCCCACCAGGCCAGTTTGACTGTATCTTTGTTTTGTTTTGCTTGCTCAGCACTTAACTGGGTATATTGTTTTAAATATAGCTGGTAAAGGTTAAAATTAATCAGGAATATGTTCCTGGATAACTTTAACCTTGATCTCAGTCACATCTTGATTTAGCTGAATATTTGGATACTGGAGATATCTAGATAAATTATTTAGCTCATCCTTGGAACATTCCCGAAGTGCCTCCCACTGATCTGGCTAAATTTTATCAGGATAATGACTTATCCAGATAAAACTTAGCCAGTTAACTACCAGCAATAGTTAAACAGCAGCATTTATTAGATAATTCACAAGTTATCTAGATAAATGCTTTTTGAATATTTAAAAAAAAAAATCTATTTTAATGATTTTATTTCCCGTCCTTTTATTAATAATTTTTATTTTCCTTTTTGAAAATGTGTTTTGTAATTTTTAACCCCTGATATTTATTTTGTTGTTTTTATGCTGCTTTCTGTGATGTGAACCATTGTGATGTGTCTTTTCGAGCGACGGTATACAAAACTTTTAAAATAAATAAATAAAACAAAATACTAGATTCTATTCAGCCCTGCTTATAACAAAGCAAAAATGTATTTATGAATGAGGCAAAAAGAATATTTTTATCCTATATTTTAAAAAGGCTGCTAAAACACTCCTTACATTTTGCAGAAATTGAAAAATTTATATATATATATATATATATATTCCATGTTGGGGGGGGGGGGGGGTCATCATTCTCTGGCATGAACTATACTTTCAAGTTCATTACAATATGCATGAGCCTCATTATCTCTTTTCAGATACAATATCTGGAATGGAGTGGAGGAAATGTATGGAGAATGTTTAAAGAGGGATATCAGTGAATGTCAATGCAAATGAAAGACAAGAATCTAAGAATGCTTGCCTACTCTTCAATCACAACTTTTCTGTCATTTAAATATTCAAAAATATTTGTGCACCCTTGCTCCATAGGAAACAGTTGTAGGGCTATAGGGCTGATGAGTAAAGATGGCCAGCCATCCAGTCACATGGTAGGAGCACTGGATGGCCAGCGCCATCCGTTCCCAGGCATCAGCTGTTCTAAAAAAAAATGGCGCCGATGCCCCTTTGCCCTTACCATGTGACAGGGTATCCGTGCCATTGGCCGGCCCCTGTCACATTGTAGGAGCACTGGATGGCCGGCGCCATCTTTAAAGATGGCGCCGGCCATCTTTACTCATCAGCCCTATAGCCCTATAGCCCTATAGGGCTGATCAGCCCTATAGGGCTGATGAGTAAAGATGGCCGGTGCCATCTTTAAAGATAGCGCCGGCCATCCAGTGCTCCTACCATGTGACAGGGGCTGGCCAATGGCACGGATACCCTGTCACATGGTAAGGGCAAAGGGGCATTGGCGCCATTTTTTTTAGAACAGCTGATGCCTGGGAACGGGAAATATTTCCCCGAGGCCCCCCTGGATCTCTCCTCTCACCCCGAAGTCACGCGTGCAGGAGATCGCCCCCGGACCCCTGCTGGACCCCCAGGGACTTTTGGCCAGCTCGGGGGGCCTCCTGACCCCCACAAGACTTGCCAAAAGTCCAGCGGGGGTCCGGGAGCGACCTCCTGCACGCGGGCCATATTGCAAATCTTCAAAATGGCGCCGGCGCTACCTTTGCCCTCACTATGTCATACGGGCGACGGTCAGGAGGCCCCCCCAAGCTGGCCAAAAGTCCCTGGGGGTCCAGCGGGGGTCCGGGGGCGATCTCCTGCACGCGTGACGTCGGGAGCCAGGAACCAAAATGGCGCCGGTGCTACCTTTGCCCTGTCACATGATAAGGGCAAAGGGCCACCGGCGCCATTTCTCAACGCAGCCGTGGCCAGAGAGCTGGAGATCGCGTCGGGACCCCCCCACTGGACCCCAGGTAATTTAAAACATTTTGGGGGGGTTAGGGAGGGTGGGGGATTTGTTTTAAAGGTTCGGGGTGGGTTTTAGGGTTTTTTTGGTGTGTCGGTTTTCCCGCGCCCTATTTAACGATACAATACAATTGCCCCTGACGATAAATCGGGAGCATTTGTATTGTATCGTGCACTCTAACGATTTTGGACGATTTTAAAATTATCTGACGATAATTTTAATCGTTCAAAAACGATTCACATCCCTAATAGACACTGCTATTAATTGCATCAGTAGCATGGGATCTTCTTAGTGTTTGGGTAATTGCCAGGTTCTTGTGGCCTGGTTTTGGCCTCTGTTGGAAACAGGATGCTGGGCTTGATGGACCCTTGGTCTGACCCAGCATGGCAATTTCTTATGTTCTTATGTTCTTATGTACTTATCTAACTGAACTGCTTGCTGGAGTTTTAGTCTTCTGAAGTCTCCTGAAGTCTCTCCGTATTTTAGAATCTCCAGAGTCTCTTTGTATTTCAGAAGCCCTAGAATTTAGAAACAAAGTTGTAAAGTTTTTCTTAACAAAACATTGTGTTTAATTGAAAGAGTGTTATTTGGCTAATAAGAAGAACAATTGTTTAAAAATAAAAAACTGTATACACTTAAGAGAAAAGTATAATTCCTTTATTTTTGTCCTTGATTTCCCTCCTAATCCTGGGAGACATTGTTGGATGAGTTGTGGACGACCCCTGCTCCTGTGGGAGACCAAGTTGAGAAGAAGACTTTGGGCTGTAAACTCTGTATTTCATCTGAAGACCCTACTTCATCAATACCACTATTTTGACTACACTTCAGAACCATCAGCCTAAACAACAGGGAAGCAGCAACGACTTACACAATGAAAAAACAAGCAGCATTAAAATACATTAATAGAAAAACTATTCTCTCCTATCAAAAATAGATCCTATTCCATACAACTTTAGTCATGGAAGTCTAAAGTATCCAAGAATAAAAAGTCTTCTCCCATAGATGCATTGTATTCTATCATATCCTTAACTGATTAACAGCTCATCTGCCCATAAAAGTGTAACCCTGACTACTAAATTGAGAAAGGACACTTTTCTTATACAAAGAAGATATGATTATCAACATCTTTACTGTTGCGCTTCCCGGCCACGTCCACTCTGCAGTCAGGCCTGCTCACCTGGCCCGACCGTCCACCAGCTCCTCCCTGAGTCCCTGCACTGTCGGCCGTGACTTCTACGAGCGTCCCAGGCTCCTTCATGGCCTTCCTCATCGTAGCTATCCTAATGCTGGGGATCGGCATCCTCCTCGGCGTCGGTTCCGACCCCTAGCACACGCGCGCGGAGCTCTTCCCAAGTTAAAGGGCCAAGTGCGGGAAAACCTTGGGCGACGCCCGAGTTTGACGTCACTTGAGCAGGGTATTTAAACTACAACTCAACCCCTAGCTCATTGCCTTGGCATCAGGTCTTCATTCGGTGTCTTGAGTCGTTCCACTCCTGCCTGTTCAGTGGCTTGTTGGGACCCTCTCCCAGTTGACTGCATCTTGGGACCACCATTCCGTCCGGCATCCATTTCCACAGTGATCGGGCCAGGCCGATGAGCAACTCATTTAGGTCATACACTCCGGTGTGTCTAGTTTGCCTTCCAGTGTTTCCTGTTCCAGCCAGTGTCTCTTTATTTATTTTATTTATTTAGCATTTTTCTATACCGGCATTCAAGATTAGTATCACATCATGCTGGTTTACATTAAACAAGGGGGTGTAATATAAATAACTAAACAGAACTGTAACAAGTGTAATGAAGAAAAACTCTGAAGTTACATTAAAACAGGATGCTAAAACTGGGTGGAGGAAAGTCTAAAGGAACTTAATGGTAAGAGCTATTATTTACAATATTATAAGAATGTCTGATTGTGGTTGTCGTTAATATACGATTCAGATAGGGTCTGGAAATGCTTGTTTGAACAACCAAGTCTTAAGCCTTTTTCTGAATGTTCGAAGGCACGGTTCTTGACGAAGTTCCAGAGGAATGAAGTTCCATAGAGACGGTCCTGCTATAGAGAAAGCTCGGTCTCTGAATGATATATGTTGAGAGGTTTTGGCATGGGGGACATGTAGTGAGTCTCTGTTAGCTTCTCTAGTAGGTCTGGAGGAGGTATGTTTTCTTAATGGGATTTGTAGGTTTAGTGGAGCTTGGTGATGAATGGCTTTAAATATTGTGGTAATGGCCTTATGCATGATTCTGTAGTGAATTGGGAGCCAGTGTAGGTCTTTAAGTATGGGAGAAATGTGGTCTCTTCTCCTCGTGTTTGTCAGTATTCTGGCTGCTGCATTCTGTACCATCTGAAGAGGTTTGGTGTGAGGGGAGACCCAGTAAGATAGAGTTACAGTAGTCTATCTTAGAGAAGATTATAGCTTGCAGAACCGTTCTGTAATCTTGAAAGTGAAGAAGTGGTTTTATTCTTTTCAAGACATGTAGTTTGTGGAAACAGTCTTTAGTTGTTTGGTTGATGAAGGGTTTAAGGTTTAGCTGATTATCTATGATAACCCCTAAGTCTCTTGCTTGGGTGATGTGAAGATTTGATGGAGTGTTCGAGGTGATAGTACTATTTTCCGGGGAGATGAGAAGGAGTTTGGTCTTAGAGGAATTTAGAATTAAGTTTAAGTTGGTGAGGAGGCCATTAATTTCCTGAAGGCAGATTTCCCAGAATTCAAGTGTTTTAGAAAAAGATTCTTTTAGGGGGATCACGATTTGGACACCGTCGGCGTATAAGAAGTGTTTTAGGTTCATTTTGGTTAACAGCTTGCATAGTGGAAGGAGGTAAATATTGAAGAGGGTGGGGGACAAAGAAGAACCCTGGGGAACTTCTAGGGCGGAATGGTGATGGAGTGATTCTTTGTTGTGTATTTTAACCTTGTAGCCTCTGTTATCAAGGAAAGTTTTGAACCAGGACAGAGCAGTTCCTGTTACTCTGATGTTTAACAACTGGTTTAGGAGGATGGAATGGTTCACAGTGTCAAAAGCCGCTGAGAGGTCCAGGAGAATCAGTAAGAAGGAGTGACCTTTGTCTAGACCCATGATGAGATAGTCTGTCAGGGATATGAGTAGAGATTCTAAGCTAACTGCTTTCTGAATCCAAATTGGGAGGGGAACAGAATTTTGTGGTCTTCTATATAATCCGATAATTTTTGACTAATTTTTCCATGACCTTGGCTATAAATTGGAATTTGGAGATTGGGCGGAAGCTGTTGGGATCTTTAGGGTCCAGATTAGATTTCTTTAGGAGTGGTTTGATGGAGGCCAGTTTAAGGTCGTTTGGATAGATTCCCTGGGATAGAGAACAGTTAATGATGTCTGCCAATGCTTTGGAGATGGAGTCTGGGATTAGTAGTAGCAGTTTAGAGGGGATTTGGTCGAAGGGATGAGAGGAGGGTTTCATTTTCTTCAAAACTACTTGGATCTCTGAGGTTGTTATAGGATCAAAAGATTTAAGAAATATGTCTTTATTGGGGTGGTGATATGAACTTGAAGGCGAGATGGTATTGGAAGGAAGTTGTGATAGGAGGTTAGTGATTTTATTTTGAAAGAAGAGGGCCAACTCTTCTGCTTTTGATTGAGCTTGGTTGAATGGAATGTCAGGAGCATTGATTTGTGTTAAATTGGAAACGTATGCAAAAAGGGCTTTAGCATCGAAGATGAGGTCATGTATTTTATGAGCATAGAAGTCCCTTTTTGCTTTTAGGTAGAGCTCTTGTAGTAGTGCAGAGCAAGCTTGTAGGCTGAGAGGGTGTTGTGGCCAGGTGCTTTACGCTATTTTCTCTCTTTCTGTCGTAGGCTCTGTTTGAGTTTTCGAAGGTCACTAGTGAACCATGGTTGTCTTTTGGAAGAGTTGGGGTTAAATTTTTTTGTTGTTAGCAGGCATAATTTATTTGCTATGGCTTCTGTTATGTTGTTCCAGGAATGGAGAGCTGAGTTGGGAGAGGAGACGTCAATGAGTGGGAGGTCTAAGGCCAGCTGTTTGCTGAGTTTGTCTGATGAGCAGGTTTTTCTGTAGAGAAATGAAGGTTGAGGGAGGTGGATTTTATTGGATTCCGCCAGCATGATGGTGGAGATTAATGTGTGGTCTGACCAGGGAACCGGCTTACATACTGGGTGGGATGAATGTGTGATACCCGAGTTTACAAAGATAAGGTCCAAAGTGTGACACGCTTTGTGGGTAGGTTTGTTTATTATCTGCTTGAATCCCAAGGCTGACATGGCGGTGAGGAAAGCCTCACAGCTGGATGAGCATGTGGGGTTGTTGACATGCAGGTTGAAATCTCTGAGGATTACAGCTGGGGAGTCCAGATTTATGTGTGATGCTGTTATTTCAACAAAGGTGGAGGGATCTGCTTCCATTAGGCCAGGTGGGGCATACGCAAGGAGAATTTGTAGTTGGGCTGATTTGTAGAGGCATGTTTCCAGTTTAGAGTTGGATTTAATTGGGTATTGTGCGAATCTCAAATCTTTTTTGGCTGCTAGGAGTATGCCCCCACTCCTTTTTTTCTGTTGGGGAAGGGAGAAAAAATCATAAGTATGTGTTGGTAGCTGATTTATTATTGCTATGTCCGTAGGTTTAAGCCATGTTTCTGTTATGGCGCAAATGTCCGGGTTCTCGTCTAGGAGAAGGTCATTGAGGACCAGAGATTTCTTGGTGAGGGATTGAGCATTAAACAAAATCAGGGAGAATAAAGTGAGGCCCAGGATTTGGGTAATCGGTGATATCATGATGGGAATGAGAGATTTGTAGGTGTGGGAACGGGATAGCAGAGGTAATTTTCCAGTGTAGAGTGTATTGTGATGGAGAATCGATATTGGGAGACCAGGAGGCATTATGGCCTGCAGTGTCCTAAGAGATGACTGTTAGAATGAAGTGGATGCTATTTGGCACGGGATGTGATGAATACTGGGATGATTTGGATGGCTGCTGGATCAGTATGAATGTAGGAGGAATGCTGGGTCAAGCTGAATGCAGGATGAATGCTGGGTCAAGCTGAATGCAGGATGAAGGCTGGGACAAGCTGAATGCAGGATGAAGGCTGGGTCAAGCTGAATACAGGATGAGTGCTGGATCAGTTTGAATGTAGAATGAAAGCTGGGTCAAGTTGAAAGCCGGATGAATGCTGTAACAGGCTGAATGCAGTAAGAATGCTTGGACCTGGTTGATTTAGCTGGTGTGTATGAATGCTTGAAAAGGATAATAAAAGCGAGAATGAGCTACAGCTGGGGTGCTTTTTTGTCTGCTGGCCTGGAAGACTGGAGGGATAGTAGTTGATCTGAGAATGTCTGGGGTGAGTGCCTTTGTGAAAGATTATGACTGTAGCGAGAAAGGATCTGAGGCAGCACTGCGGTGCTGCACGAAGGGGCGCACAAAGGGGCCTGCCCCTTTGTTGTGCGCCTTCGGCGCGCTACACCTAGCCTTTGCGAGGAATTAAATGCCAGCTGGGGCTGTCCCCCGATTGGCTGCCTGGCGACGTCTCTCTCGATTGGCTACCGGCGAAGAAGAGGCCTGAAACCGTGGAGGAGCCCCTGGAGTCAGTTGTGTGCGGATGGTGAGTGAAGCCTCATGGTCGGCGCTGTGATCGGCCGGGAGTAAGTGAGAAAAGTTACAGGCCTTACCCCGGCGGGTCTCCGGCACCGACTGCGCAGGCCCTGCTTTCTCAATGTTCCCAGCGATTGAAGAGGTCTGCGCCTAGCCTTTGCGAGGATTTAAATGCCAGCCGGGGCTGTTCCCCGATTGGCTGCCTGGTGACGTCTCTCTCGATTGGCTGCTGGCGAAGAAGAGGCCTGAAACCGCAGAGGAGCCCCTGGTTGTCTCTTGTTCCAGTGTCTCCTGTTCCAGCATCTCCTGTGTCTCCTGTTCCAGCATCTCTTGCTCCTTAGTCTCTCCATCCCTGGTAGTACCCTCCGGACTGAAATCACGATACTGACCATTGCTTGCTCCTGACTATTCTTGATTGATGCCTGGACCTGACCTCTGCCTGTTGTCTGACCATTCCTGATCGCTGCCAGGAACCGACTTCTGCCTGAACACTGACTACTCTTGATCACTGCCTGAAACTGACCTCTGCCTGGATACTGACTACTACCAGATTGACTACAGGTACTGACCCCTGCTTCGGCTGACCATTCTGAACTACTACTCTGGCCTTGTCCTCGCTTTCCATTCAGACTTTCTGTTCTGGCCTCCTGTGACTGCTAGATATTCTGGTTTGGACCTCGACGTGCACCCTTGTTCATGGTGGGCACTCCTCTGCACTTCCCCTCCAGGAGATCCTGCGAGGCCCACCTAAGACCAGGTGTCCTGGGTAACCAAGGGGTCAACCTGAGGGAACCCCCGGTTGCTATTTGTGAAGCTCCAGCTAGCCTCTGTCTCCTCCTGTGCTCCGCCTCCTGGTGGCAGGCGCTCTCCAGGTCCGACCAGAGGGCCGTACCAATCCTGCACCAGGCCAAAGGTCCACCTCCAGAGCAACAGGTTGCCAAGGCCATGGAATCGGTGGAGTCACCTGCCTTGCAGGCCATCCCTGGCTTAGCCACCCATGTCCGAGAACAACAGAGAACCATTGAAGCATTGACTTCATTTGTGGAGAGACTATGGTCTCAACTCCAAGATGTTGTCATGGCCAATTCTGGGGGTTGGGCTCAAATCCTGCCTTCATAGACATCTCTGACCCTTCCAGCTCCTCATTTCAACAGGGATCCACGCCTCTGCCGAGGCTTCATCAATCAGTGCTTTATGCAATTTACACTGCAGCCTGCATTATTTCCAAGTGAGACTACCAAGATTACCTTCATCCTCTCACACCTTGAAAGGAAGGCCCTGGCATGGGCTTCCCCACTCTAGGAGCATTCAGATGATATTCTCCGTCATCTCTCCCACTTCATGACCGTCTTCAAGCAGACCTTCGAAGACCCCGGTCGACAGGCGGTTGCGGGTCATCAGCTTCTTCACCTCCATCAAGGTTCGCATTCGCTCACCGAATTCACAGTGGAATTTAGGACACTAGTCACAGAACTGGGATGGTAAGAGGACTGCCTTAGTGCAATCTATGTAGATGGTTGGTCTCCTGCTCTCAAGGATGAGCTGGCTGCTCACGAGATTCCCACATCTTTGGATGACCTGATTTGCCTGGTTGGCAAGATTGACCATTGCCTACGTCAGCGACACCAGGAGGTAAAGGTCTCCCGGCCACCGGCCTCACGTCCAGTCCGTGCTACCAGCCCCCAATTGAAGGCCTTACCGGCACTCCTCCATCATCAGAGGAGCCAATGCAGATTAATTGTGGACGCTTGTCTCCTGAGGAGCGTCTTCATCAAAAGAAGGAAGGCCTTTGTCTATACTGTGGTGGTTCTGGGCACCTTCGACAATCCTGCCCTGTACATCCGGAAATCTGCAGAGCCTGAGGCAGGTGGGGGTCCCGAGCTTGGGCGCTATTGTTACTGAACTTCAATTGCTGCTTTCGGTGTCCCTTTCCATGGAGTCACGCTTCTTTGCCACAACCGCGCTTGTGGATACTGGCGCAAGTAGTAACTTCATCCGGAATGATATCATCTCCTTACTTCAGATTCCTCTCCAGCCTTTGGAGGTGCCCCTTCACATCACATCCATCCAGGGAGAACACCTTCCTGGATGCATCACTCATCTCACCGTTGCCTTCTGCCTCTCCGTGGGAACTATTCATGAAGAGGAGATCTCCCTGTACTTTTTAAAGCGATCTACATACCCGATGATCCTAGGACTTCCTTGGCTCCAGGGTCACGGACCCCAATTCGACTGGAAATTCCTGCAGCTAATTCAGTGGGGATACCAGTGCCAGAACCGATGTTTGCGACAGGTACTCCAGCGGTCACCGTCCTGAAATCTACAACCCTCTCCGGGTTACTGGATCCATACTCAGACTTTCAAGATGTGTTCTCCAAATAAAATCCTGCCTCCACTCCGTAAATTCAATTGCCCCATTGAGCTCCTGCCAGGTGCCAAGCCTCCCAAGGGCAGTACCTATCTGCTCTTGCTACCAGAGACTCAAGCAATGTCTGAGTACATTAAGGAGAACCTGAATAAAGGTTTCATACGACCCTCTGACTCCCCAGCAGGAGCCGGATTCTTCTTCGTGAAAAAGAAGGATGGCAGTTTACGTCCTTGCATTGACTACCGTGGGCTAAATGCTGTGACCCGTAAGGATCGTTATCCTCTGCCACTCATTAGCAAACTCTTTGATCACCTACAAGGAGCCCAGATCTTTACAAAGTTAGATCTCCAAGGGGCATACAATCTGGTGCGGATCCAGCCAGAAGACATCTAGAAGACCGCTTTCAATACTAGGGATGGTCATTACGAGTACGTAGTAATGCCATTCGGACTTTGTATCGCCTTTGCGGTCTTTCAGCACTTGATGAATGAGATCTTCTGGGACCTACTCTATTCATTTGTTATTGTATATTTAGAGATATACTGATCTTTTCCAAAGACCTGAAATATCACCATTCACACATCCAGACAGTCCTCCAATGTCTTAGAGACAATCATCTCAATGCAAAGTTAGAGAAGTGTATTTTCGAACAGACTCGTCTTCCCTTTCTAGTTTTACCATGGATCCTGAGAAACTCCAGGGAATTTGAGATTGGCCCCAGCCAGTAGGTCTCTGCGCCCTACAGAGATTCCTTCGATTTACAAACTATTACAGGAACTTCATTACTAACTACTCCACGCTTGCTTCTCCACTCACAGCCATGACTAGAAAGGGTAGTAACCTTCAAGTCTGGAGCCCCAAGGCTCAATTGGCTTTCTACGCCTTGAAAAAGGCCTTCTGCACCAGACCTTGTTTACGTCACCCAGATCCTAATCGCCCCTTCATCGTCAAAGTAGATGCCTCCACCATTGGGGCAGGGGCGGTCCTGAGCCAATATTCTCCCAAGGGTGCCCTAGTACCCTACTCCTTCTACTCTCATAAGTTTTCACCCGCAGAGCAAAACTACACCATTGGTGACCGTGAGTTCTTAGCCGTGAAATTGGCCCTTCAAGTGTAACATCCCTGTTAGGAGCCCACATAAATTCACGATTTTCACAAATCATAAAAACCTTGAACACCTAAAGGAAGCTCAATTATTGAATCCCAGACAGGCCCGCTGGGCGCTGTTCTTTGAACGCTTTAACCTTGAGCTCCGCTACCACCCTGCTGCAAAGAACACTTGAGGGAATGCTCTCTCGCTTTCTCGAACCAGAAGATACGCCTGGAACTCCCAAGTACATCATTGACCCATCCTGTATAAACTTCGCAGTTACCCACACTGTGCCAGCTGGGAAAATGGTGGTCCCATGCCCTCTCCGATAGCGGGTCATCTGCTGGACCCATGGCTCAAAGTTGGCGGGCCTTCCCAGCTGAGCTCGGACCCTTGAGATGTTGAGAAGACATTACTGGTGGCCCAGCATGGTCAAGGACTCCCGCAGTTATGTTGATTCCTGTCCTACCTGCGCACAGCAGAAGCCTCCCACAGACCATCCTTGGGGACTCCTTCAGCCTCTTCTGGCTCCCACCAGACCCTGGTCAAGCATCTCTACTGACTTCATCGTCGATCTGCCCCATCAAAGGGCAAAATGGTCGTCTGGGTTATTATCGACTGCTTTTCAAAAATGGCCCACTTCGTTCCACTTCAAAGTCTTCCTTCGGCTCCTGAATTGGCAAAACTTTTCCTATATCACGTATTCCGACTACATGGCCTACCCAAGGAGATCATTTCCGATTGTGGACCACAATTTGCAGCCAAGTATTGGAAGTCTGTATGCACAAAGTTTGACATCACCCTGAACCTGACCTCGGCCTATCACCCTCAAGCGAACGGCGAAGCCGAGAAGATGAACCATTCATTAAAGACCTTCCTGAGATCCTAAGTGAACGATCAACAGGACAATTGGGCTGACCTCTTGCCCTGGGCCAAGTTGTCCCACAATAATCATCTTGCCTCTGCCACCGACTTCTCTCCCTTCTCTGTGGTCTTTGGTTGCCAGCCACGCTTACCTCTTCCAGTACCACTCTCCGTAACCTTACCTGTGGCCCAGTCCATAGCACAGATGATTACCATCTCTGGAATCAGATCAAGGACAGACCGGGTCAGGCATCTGAGAAAGCCAAACGCTTTGCGAATACCCACCGTCACATGGTGCCGCTGTTCCAATCTGGCCAGAAGGTTAAGTCTCCCTTCTCAGCGATTGGCTCCCAGGTTCATTGGACCATTTCCAATCATCCACACAATTGGAGCAGTCACTTCTCAATTACGACTGCCTACCTCTACGGGAATCCACAATACTTTCCATGTCTCCCTATTGAAGCCTCTGGTCTTGAACTGGCCTTCTTGCAGACCTCCCACTCCTTCACAGATCACAGCTGAAACCGAGGACATCCTCCAAGTTAGGGAAGTTTTAGACATCCGGCAAAAGAGAGGTCATTGGGAATACCTCCTGTTGTGGGAGGGCTTCGTTATGGAAGAGAACTCCTGGGAGACCTCCCACCATGTATACGACAAGAACCTCCTCACGGAGTTCCACAGTACTCATCCTGATAAGCCCAGGCCGGTAAGGGGGAGGCCTAGAAGGGGGGATACTGTTACATTTCTCTGCTGCGTCCGCTCTACGGCCAGGCCTGCTCACCTGGCCTGACAGTCCACCATCTCCACCCTGAGTCCCTGCACTGCTCGGCCATGGTTTCCACGGGCATCCCCAGCTTCTTCACTGCCTTCCTTGTCACGGCTGTCCTCACGCCGGGGTTTGGCGTCCTCCTCGGTGTTGGCCCCGCCCCCTAGCACTCATGCAGAGCTCTTCCCAAGTTAAAGGGCCAAGTGTGGGAAAGCCTCGGGTGGCGCCCAAGTCTGATGTCATGTGAGAGGGTATGTAATCTACAACGCAACCCCTAGCTCATTGCCTTAGCATCGGGTCTTCACTAGGTGTTTGAGTCGTTCCACTCCTGCCTGCTCAGTGACTCACTGGGACACTCTCCCGGTTGACCGCACTCTGGGACCACCGTTCTGTCTGGGATCCATTTCCACGGTGGCCGGGGCCCAGATCCAATGAGCACCTCATTCGGGTCGTACACTCTAGTGTGTCTAGTTTGCCTTCCAGAATTTCCTGTTCCAGTGTCTCTTGTTCCAGTGTCTCTTGTTCCAGCGTCTCTTGTTCCAGGATCTCCTTTGTCTCCTGTTCCAGCATCTCCTGTTTCTTCGTCTCTCCATCCCTGGTGGTACTCACTGGATTTATCTCACGGTACTGACCATTGCTTGCTGCTGACTGTTCTTGATTGCTGCCTGAACCTGACCTCTGCCTGTTCTCTGACTACTCCTGATCACTGCCTGGAACCATCCTCTGCCTGAACACTGACTACTCTTGACTGCTGCCTGGAACCGATCTCTGCCTGAATACTGACTACTCTTGACCGCTGCCTGGAACCAACCTCTGTCTTGACACTGACTACTTCTGGATTGACCTCAGGTACTGACCCCTGCTTTGGCTGACCATTATAAACTACTACTCTGGCCTTGATCCTCGCTTTCCATTCGGACTCTTTGTTCTGGTCTCCTTTGACCACTAGACATTCTGGTTTGGACCTAGACCACGCACCCTTGTTTGTGATGGGCACTCCTCCATACTTCCTCTCCAGGAGATCCTGCAAGGCCCACCTAAGACCAGGCAGATCAGGTAACCAAGGGCTCAACTTTAGGGAACCCCGGGTTGCTATTGGTGAAGCGCCAACTAGCCTCTGTCTCCTCCTGTGCTCTGCTTCCTGGTGGCTGGCGCTCTCCGGGTCCGACCGGAGGGCTGTACCAATCCTGCACCAGGCCACGGGTCCACCTCCAGCGCAATATTTATAACTCCCAATAGTATTATTCATAGTAACCCAGTACAGGACAAGAAGGGAAAGGGCAATGGGAAATGGAACACCATCTAAATAAAACAAGGGCTCCATGTCTTTCAGATGCACCTTGCAGGACACCATCAATGGTAGAGGAGCCAAATTGTTCCTGAAGAGCAGCAAGTAGGTCTGGCTCCCAGGATATCTGCAATGGATATGTATGAGATGTATTTGCATGCATATGCATTGTGACTAGACTAAAAAATAGACTTGTTTATGATTCTTGATAACTGGAGTTACCCACCACGGATTTAAGCCGTCCCATTCTTGCTTCTGTGGAGGAGATAACTTCACATATGCTATTGACTAAAGATTGTCATTCCACTATTTGGTATGTCAGCCAAGCCCACATTTTTGCAATTCATCTTCCCAGACATCTATTGTAGCAGATCCCCTATTTTGGTGGTTTATTCTAGACTAGGGGTGCAACAGGTCAGGGTTCAAGTCTGGATGGGGAGGAAGATTTCTCTTCCAGGGACCCTGGCTGTTATGCCCGTCGGTTGCAGATGACTGTGACCACTCTTGCTCACCTCTTTCTTTACTTCCCTGACTCCGTGGGGTAGACTGGTAGCCTCCGCCAGCTGCCAACAGCCTGCCTACCACTCCTAGGCCTCCCGGGGCAGCACGGACGCAGCCGACCGCCATCTTGCCATCGGAAGTCCTTAGGCACACACGCGCACTGGCCAGTCTTAAAGCCGTCATGGTGGGAACCTCTGGGGCGTCCCCACCAGATGACGTCATCCCTCCAGGACATTTAAGCCAGAAGGTCCTGCCTACTGAAAACTTGGCAAAGAGAACCCTTCTTGCTAAATTCACCTCGCTCTCAGAGGACCTGCGTTCCAGTTCTGGCTTCCAGGCATAGAGGTCTTGGGTACCTGCTCCTCAGGGGCCCTCTCTTCTCCACTCCTTGGAGGGCCTATCACTTGGGACTTCTGCCTGCGTTGATCACAATCTGAGTGACCATTTCATACTCTATATCAAATATTTCCAGAAGGTTGCAGGAAGACCTTCTGAGACTGGAACATTGGGCATCCAAATGGCAGATGAAATTTAATGTGGATAAGTGCAAGGTGATGCATATAGGGAAAAATAACCCATGCTATAGTTACACAATGTTAGATTCCATATTAGGAGCTATCACCCAAGAAAGAGATCTAGGTGTCATAGTGGATAACACATTGAAATCATCGGTTCAGTGTGCTGCGGCAGTCAAAAAAGCAAACAGAATGTTGGGAATTATTAGAAAGGGAATGGTGAATAAAATGGAAAATGTCATAATGCCTCTGTATCGTTCCATGGTGAGACTGCACCTTGAATACTGTGTACAATTCTGGTCACCTCATCTCAAAAAAGATATAGTTGCGATGGGGAAGGTACAGGGAAGGGCAACCAAAATGATAAAGGGAATGGAATAGCTCCCCCATGAGGAAAGACTAAAGAGGTTAGGACTTTTCAGCTTGGAGAAGAGACAGCTGAGGGGGGAATATGAAAGAGGTGTTTAAAATCATGAGAGGTCTAGGATGGGTTAACGTGAATCAGTTATTTACTCTTTTGGATAATAGAAAGATTAGGGGGCATTCCATGAAGTTAGCATGTGGCACATTTAAAACTAATCGGAGAAAGTTCTTTTTCACTCAATGCACAATTAAACTCTGGAATTTGTTGCCAGAGGATGTGGTTAGTGAAGTTAGTGTAGCTGTGTTTAAAAAAGTATTGGATATGTTCTTGGAGGAGAAGTCAATTACCTGCTATTAATTAAGTTGACTTAGAAAATAGCCACTGCTATTACCAGCAACAATAACATAGGATAGACTTAGTTTTGGGGTACTTGCCAGGTTCTTATGGCCTGGATTGGCCACTGTTGAAAACAGGATGCTGGGCTTGGTGGATCCTTGGTCTGACCCAGAATGGCATGTTCTTATGGTCTTAAGGTGCTAGATAGTGAAAAATAACAGCAGGGAAGTCAAATTAGCAAAACAGGGAGAAACCAGGAATCACAAAAGGGTCTTTCCACCCTCTAGCTAGTCTACACTGAGAACACTCAAAGAAAACATTGGAGTCCACTGTTAGTGTTCAAATAAAAGATAGGCTTTACTGCAACTTAAAGAAGAGGATTCAAGTCAAGATTACAAAAATAAGAATCACCATACATCCAATGATAAATAAAAAGCAAATGGTTTCTCTGTCCATCCTTATTCTGTTCACTTCCCTTCCTGCTCTTACACCTTCATCCTGATTTAAAATATCTTCACCAGCAAGAACAGGATAGCTAGAGTGTAGTTCCAGTGAGGGCATGAACTAGGCTGGAATTAAAATATCCCCAAGTAAAATATCAACTGGGATCTAAAAAGTCAAAATCATGTTGTGATCGTGGACCCTTGAGCTGGCTAGAAGATGTTGAGAATGCGCTGCGGGCAGGTCAACAGCGGAAGTCGTAGCCGGGAGGCAGATTGGAGCCAGGAGAACAACAAGAACTTCACCACTGGAAGCCTGAGATCCCCCTGAGAAGAGCCCTTGGGGACCGGAGCCACTTGGACTTAGGTGAGGCCTCCTGGAGATAAGAGTCCAAAGAGAGTCCCAGAAGTCCTGAGCTGGAAGGCGAGTTGGAGCCAGGAGACCAACAGGAACTTTACCACTGGAAGCCTGAGATCCCCCCGGGAGGAGCCCTTGGGGACCCGAGCCACTTGGACTTAGGAGACAAGGGTCCGAAGAGACGTCTTAGTCGAGACAGGCAGCAAGGAGCAAAAACGTGGAGATGGACTGGCGGTCAGGGCAGGCGGCAGACATTAGAAACCAGAATCAAGCCAGGGATTGAGACTGGCAGTGAAGCAGGAAACCAGAGGACGTACCGAAGTCAGGAGCCAGGAGGACTAGCCGAGGAGAGTCAGGAACAGGAGCAGGAGTCAGAAACAAGCTGGAACAGGAACAAGGCTGGAACGAAGCAGAAGTCAGGAACAAGCTGGAACAGGAACAAGTCTAGAACGAAGCAGAAGCCAGGAACAAGCAAATAGCTTCTCAAGTGAGACAACCCGTTGCAAGGCAAAGAAGGAAGCTGACAGTCAGGGTTAAGTACAGGAAGGCATCTGACATCATCTCTAGGGCGGAGCCATCTTTCCCGCACTGGTCCCTTTAAATTGCCAGCCCCTGCACGTGCGTGCGCCTAAGGGGAGGGCCCAAGAGCTGGGAGTCGGCGACATCTCTGACCAGGCCGGACGCGTACGGGGTGCGCCAGAGAGCAATGCAGAAGATAGGGGGACCAGCCGTGGACCCCCGCGGGCCAGAATCACAGCACACCAGCAATCAAACTGTCTACATTTTTAATGACTGAATTGCCAACTACAACTGTCCTAACCCTTCCTTCTTGGGCACATTCTCCTGGAGACACATCCTCAGTACAAGAGAATAGTACAACAAATGGTCTTAGCTACAGGATTATTTTTTGCCACGCTAGAGTGAAGGTCTCCTTCTAGGTGATCTTGCTCCTCTAAAGCAATACAGGCACTGTCAAACAAAAATGGGACTGCTCTATTATGTTCCTGATGGTCATTTTTGTACACCTCTTTGTCTGCCTCAGCCTCTCCAGGTGTGCAACTCTAGACTCCAGAGATTGGATTGCTTCTCTGAGAGCTGAGGATCTCTTTGTACCAGATGCACACATACAATTTCTCACCAACTGATAGATTATTATACATTGACAAACACTGACAAACACTAGATAGCCCTCATTTTGCTGCTGGAATGATGTTTGCATCTAAATTATATTGAGTTGTAAATTATTTAAGTTTGCTAAGGGACCAGGGATGCTTAATCTAATATAAAGCCCTTTAAATTTATTTGGTGTATTTTATGCTAGTTTGTAATTGACCAGCAAAGGGACAGCAGTTATTCTGTTTATAAAAGCAAAGTTACTCTTTTGTTTTCTCTGATCCTTTAATTTACTCTTGCTTTGAAAATGTCTTTCTTGTTCTTTTACTTAAGATTCAAGTTTATAAAACAAAGAATGTGCTTGGAGTAGGTGAAAGTTACTGAGGGAGGGTAGGGAAAAAGACACTGGGATAATTTATTTAGTTTGTATCTATTACAAACAGGAATAACCTATTAAGTTTTTACATTTTAAAAGGGTTTTGCATGTAGGAATACTTGTTTAGTTTTTAACTTGTGATCTGATGCACCTTATTATGAGCCTGATAATGTAGAGTCTGGCAATCCATAAGTTTATATGGTTTGTTGTAAAACTATTTGCTTGTTTCTGCCAAGATAGATGGGAAAAGAAAGCTTCATTAGTGTCGGTTCAGAAAGGACAGAAAAGCAATAGAATATTTTGTTTATAAGAACAAAAGAATTGCCATGCTTACAGTTTTGCCATTTTGTTTTGTCCTCGTTTTATCTCAATTTCCCATTTACGGTGTCTCATTAGTGGGTTTGTGCTGGTTTTGATGGTATGCGTAGCCCTATGGCTCACTAAAGTAATTGTATAACCCTACAGCACCACCTGGAAATGAGATCCCATGTGGTTCAATCAAAGCTATAAATGGGCATTCTGAAGAAATATCCAGAGAGTTTGGAGGGCGTTCAGGGAGGGCAGCCTATGGAGAGATCTGCTGCTGGCTTTGTGGTAGGGTTGCCTTGCCATAGGCCACAAAGGAAGCTTGAGGTACCAGGGCCCTGTCTGTGAGTCAGAGATAAAGTACATGAGGATTTGACAGGGACAGGAGCATGAAAGAGGTCGCTTGAACCTTGTGTATTCTGCAGGTGAGACCTCAGAGGCTAGAGAGAAACGGATTGTGTGAAGGCAAAGTCTGGATAAAAAGCTTGATGGGAACCTGGATTTAGTAATCTTGAACCTGACATTCAGAATGGTACTTAGCCTGATAAGTCCCACTTATTTGGCTTAAGTGGTGCAGCTGATTATCCGGCTAGAGTCAGTAGGCACCATTTAGCAGGGTAAGTCAGGGGCAGGGAATGAGCTCAACGGGAAGGAGTTGAGTTGAGTACATTTACCCAGCGATAGCTGGATAAATGTATCCTGCTAACTTACCAAGCCACACAGTGGCTGAATAAGGACCTCGCTGCTACTGCTGGGGTAAAGAGGGTGAGAAAGTATCCCTGAAATTTCCTCTGAAACTGTAGGAATGATGCCTCTTATGGGAGAGGATGAATTGCCTCATGTGAATATTGTGCAGTGTTTGGATGGAAGAAATGGTGAAAAAGTACTGAACCATGTCCAAATCCTGCTTAATGGATTTTGCCAGTAAAGCAGCCAAGTTGGGGACAGAACAACTGTGTGGCTCACATTTTTAGAAAAGAATAGCAAAATGGAAAATGGTTTTGTCCTGAGGATTATGTACTCATTCTTCTTTGCCGCCTGTGGTCCACTTCACTGGCTGCTTGACTAAATAACTGTGAAACTACATAGTTATTTCAGGAAACCTAGAAGATATGCATGATCAGGTCAACAGATGTATCTGTATGGTGGACCTAAACACAACATAAATTGATCACTGAATACTGTGTACAATTCTGGTCGTCGCATCTCAAAAAAGATATAATTGCGATGGAGACGGTACAGAGAAGGACGACCAAAATGATAAGGGGAATGGAACAGCTCCCCTATGAGGAAAGACTAAAGAGGTTAGGACTTTTCAGCTTGGAGAAGAGATGGCTGAGGGGGGATGTGATAGAGGTGTTTAAAATCATGAGAGGTCTAGAACTGGTAGATGTGAATCGGTTATTTATGCTTTCGGATAATAGAAAGACTAGGGGGCACTCCATGAAGTTAGCATGTGGCACATTTAAAACTAATCGGAGAAAGTTCTTTTTTACTCAGTGCACAATTAAACTCTGGAATTTGTTGCCAGAGGATGTGGTTAGTGCAGTTAGTATAAATGTGTTTAAAAAAGGATTGGATAAGTTCTTGGAGGAGAAGTCCATTACCTGCTATTAATTAAGTTGACTTAGAAATTAGCCACTGCTATTACTAGCAACGGTAACATGGAATAGACTTAGTTTTTGGGTACTTGCCAGGTTATGTCCTGGATTGGCCACTGTTGGAAACAAGATGCTGGGCTTGATGGACCCTTGGTCTGACCCAGTATGGCATGTTCTTATCATGTTTTATGATTTCAGTATAAATTTAGATTCCTATATTTACAAATGTATATCTTGTTACTAGTAATAAGCTATTTAATTTTGCATTGTAATGTAGCCTTCATACTACTTGCAGGTCATAGCTTAACTTTATATCTCTCCAAGACTAAGTATCCAGAAACTGACTCGGCTAAGGAATTAAGTAAATCAAAACAAAAAGGACAAAATTACTGGATACCCTTTAGGGTAGCTATTTCTGTCAGCAACTTAAAAGTTTTGGTTTGGAATCTAATGCTAACAAGTCAAGAGAGGAATGCAAAAAATTCTCAGGTCAAAGAACATTTTTGGGAACAGCGACCACAACATGATGTCATTAGAGATAATGACAAAAGCAGAAAAGGCAAGAGAAAACAGCACAATATTACATTTTAAAAGGGCCAGTTTTAAGCAAATCCAAAACCTACTTCCTAAAGTAAGAATGGACACTGAAGGGATTAGTCCTCAGTGGGTTTAAGAAGGGGTTGCTGGGAAAGTCCCAGTTTTCGGGCAACTTAATGGTTGAAGGTTGCTTTGAGGAGCTGAATTTTGAACCGGAATCCTGGTGAACCAACCTGGCATACGACCTGGACAAAATATTCACAGTGAGCAATGGACTGCTGGACTAAGTCCAGTACTAATTACAAATATATCTTTAACTTGTAAATAAAAATCCTTGCATTCAAGTACAGAGGAGAACTGTGTTGTCACCAGAGGGCCCTAAGTTGACAACCGATGGTTCCTGGTTTGAAAATGGTACCAGCCAGCCCTGGGTCCTGTGCCAGCACCATTTTCAAATTGGAATGCAGCAGGGCAGGATTGATTGAGGATTTTCCTGCTCCTTTCTACTTTGTAGACTCCAGAAAAGCGGGTAAGAGACCTTTGGGGAGGTGGGGGGTGGCACTTATAAGTAAGGCCTGGGCAGGGGGATATTTTGCTGTTTGGTGGCTCTCCATTGTTTTTGTTAATTTTCTAAAATGAAAATCAATGAAAAAGAAAATAAGTTCCGTTTTTTTTTTCATGTCACATTTTTATTTTATTTTAAAATTAGTGTATATCCCTTCTCCTTACATAGGTATATTCATGGGTAAGTGCAGCCACATGACAAATGGTTTGTACCTCCTCTTTTCACTCCACTTATGCTGGTGCAAGATTGCTGAACTTACCTTGCCCTAACTCTCTCACCCATACCTGGGAACTTCTGAGTTGTGGTTACCCTGAGATTGCTGTTCACTAGCAGAGGGGGAGGGGGAAGGAATGGAATAATATGTTTCAGCTTTCTCGCTGCCACTGCCCCCTCCCCCAACTAATCCACACTTTCTTTTACTCTCACTCATCCTGATCACCTGCCCCTCCCCCCGAGATGACTCAGCATACTTTCCCTGCATCTTCCCCTGACCCCAGCACTCTCTTTGCTCTTCCCCCCATAAGAACATAAGAAATTGCCATGCTGGGTCAGACCAAGGGTCCATCAAGCCCAGCATCCTGTTTCCAACAGAGGCCAAACCAGGCCACAAGAACCTGGCAATTACCCAAACACTAAGAAGATCCCATGCTACTGATGCAATTAATAGCAGTGGCTATTCCCTAAGTTAACTTGATTAATAGCAGTTAATGGAGTTCTCCTCGAAGAACTTATCCAAACCTTTTTTGATCCCAGCTACACTAACTGCACTAACCACATCCTCTGGCAACAAATTCCAGAGCTTAATTGTGCGTTGAGTGAAAAATAATTTTCTCTGATTAGTCTTAAATGTGCTACTTGCTAACTTCATGGAGCGCCCCCTAGTCCATCTATTATTTGAAAGTATAAATAACCGATTCACAACTTCTCATTCAAGACCTCTTATGATCTTAAAGACCTCTATCATATCCCCCCTCAGCCATCTGTTCTCCAAGCTGAACAGCCCTAACCTCTTCAGCCTTTCCTCACAGGGGAGCTGTTCCATCCCCTTTATCATTTTGGATGTCCTTCTCTGTACCTTCTCCATTGCAACTATATCTTTTTTGAGATGCGTCGACCAGAACTATACACAGTATTCAAGGTGTGGTCAGCTCCATGACTTATATATCCTCACTGTACCTTTAGTTGAAAGATTCACAAGTTCTGGAAACAGCTGCAGACTGAATTTTGTGTGTGTTGCAGCCCCTCCCCAGTTTCTCCCCACATGGATGCTTGCAGTGTCTACTTCAGGCTCGCCCCACTTCTGTTCTCTGCAGGTTTACAGAGGAAGGGGAGTGGCTGAGCTGTATACAGAGAGGCCCTGAGATGTCTAGTGTTTCCCCTGAGAACCTGGAATTGATGCAAATTCCCTGAGTCTCAGGGTGAAATCCTGACAGTTCCTGGTTATGCTCTCACCTGTCTACCATCTTTCTGGCCCTGCACCAACTGGCAGGAAGGTGATACTAGTAGCCAGTCATATCTAACCCATTCCTCCTGCAACCAGGATCTCTCTCCTGCACAGTTTAAACAATCAACTGTAGTAACCATTAAGTGTATTTATTTATTTATAATATTTATTTTTTTCTTATAGATGACCTGCCGTACTAAGCATGTCCTCCAACTATATTAACCCCATCAGCCCATTTACCTTCTGTTACCATTTATCTCTCACAACTCTTAGGGTACTCTATGCCAATATACCCAATGCTATATTGCACACATCATACTCAGTTGTTATGCCTTCCTGTATTAATATTGCTTCCTGTGCATCCCGATCAATTACTCTTCTGTATTATATTATTAACTCTATCTGTATCTTGCACAGCTGCGATAATGAACTTTGTCATTATATTGATATGTAACATGCCATGAACTCCTTGGATGAAAAGGCCTGCCATAAATAAAGGATGATGATGATAATGATGATGAATGGGGGTGAGAGTGGGAGAAGGTAAGCTGGTAGGTAGGTAAAAGAGGGATACTGAAGGCTGGGGAGGGCAATAGAGGTAAAGATTGAAAGGTGTGATGAGGAAAATAGAAGAATAAGACTAAAGATAGGGAGGGGAGATGGAGCGTCCTAGGCAACAAAAGATAAAGAAAATGTCAAGGAGGGAGAGGTAAAGAGGTGGTGATGGGAGATGGAAGATCATAGGATGGAAAGGCTGGAGGGAATACATGAAAAGGGGTGATTGGAGTGTGTAAGAGTGAAAGGGTGTGGTTGGAAGAAATGAGAGGAAATGGTTGAACAGAAAGGATCAGCTTGGGACTGAGTGTGAATGTGGGTGGGGAAAGGGGTGGGGAAGGTGTAGGCTTCAGAGAGCAAGAAAGGAGGCAATTGTTGTGGGGAAGGACAAGAGATTCAGATTGTTAGACAGGTGAGAAGATTGGCTAGTGAGGGGGAGATGGAAGACTAAGAAAGAAAATTAGCATATGTAATACAGATTTCTGTACATTTTTAAATATTTTAAAATGAAAAAGTAAACCTATAATCACAACATTTCCACATTCTATAACATTTAACTCAATGCTATCTTATTTATGAGGCTAATAGAGTGAAAAAGGCTTAATCAATCCAAAAACTGGTTCAATTATCATTGGTTGTTTCATAACATATAATCATCTTGAGCTAAAACAACACTTTACCCATTCAAAATAATTCAAGCAGGAAACAATCAAAAAAGTTAATGCTAATGAAATAATCATAGAAGTGAAATTTATCAAGCCAATTTTTTAAAAATATATGTCCAGTCTTCTCTGATCTTTAAAGTGTTCCAAAATCCAGTTGTATATATAGTCCAATATTCAATAATTACTGAGAGCTTATTATTGATCTTTTTGGAAACTTCTTGCTATGCTGTTAATTATTCCAATGACCACTTATATATAGAATCCAGGGTTAATAAACAAGTTAATAACCTCTTTGCAAGACATTACACACATATCACTGTGAATACAGCCAAAATATACTGAGAGATGTGGTAGGTTAAAATTGTCAGCAGAGTACAAAAAAACCTGTCTTTTACTTACATAGTATCACAGATCATCTACAAAGGGCCTTTGTTTCCCCAAGTAACGGCTTCCCCTCCCTTCCTCTACCTAACCCAACCCCCCGGCCCTATCTAAACCCCCCTACCTTTGTCCACGGATTTACGCCTCCCGGAGGGAGAAGTAAATCCACACGTGCCAGTGGGCCGCTGGCGCGCCGAGACGCAACCCGGGGGCGGTTCCGGAGGGCGCAGACGCCCCCGGACCGCCCTGGGCCGAAACCACACCCTGGGCCCGCCCTTGAAACGCCGCGTCCCGCCCCCAAAACGCTGCATTGATCGGCCCCGCCCACGACACGCCCCCGACACGCCCCCGAAAAAACCCCCGGGACTTACGCGAGTCCTGGGGCTCTGCGCGCGCCGGCAGGCCTATGGAAAATAGGCGTGCTCGTGTAAATCCGGGCGGATTTACGCGAGCAGGGCTTATAAAATCCGCCCCACAGTGAGACAACTTCCTTGAATCACATACATCTGCAACATGTAGTGGAAAAGCATAAATCAAAGAGCAAAGAGGTGGCATGATATATGATTTTACCTGTATGCAGTATAGCTTATAAGGGGGTAGATTTTAAAAAAATGCGCTTTTGCGTACTTTTGTTGGCGCACCAGTTGCAAACAAAAGTACGCTGGATTTTAGTAGATACGCGCGTAGCCGCGCGTATCTTCTAAAATCTAGGATCGGCGCACGCAAGGCTGTCGATTTTGGGCAGCCGGTGCGCGCCGAGCCGCGCAGCCTGCCTCCGTTCCCTTCCTCTACCTAACCCACCCCCCGGCCCTATCTAAACCCCTCCCCTACCTTTGTCCACGGATTTACGCCTCCCGGAGGGAGAAGTAAATCCACGCGCGCCAGCGGGCCGCTGGTGCGCCGAGACGCGACCCGGGGGCGGTTCCGGAGGGCGCAACCACACCCCCGGACCTCCCCGGGCCAAAAACACGCCCCTGGGCCCGCCCCCGAAACGCCGCGTCCCGCCCCCAAAATGCCGCATCGATCGGCCCCTCCCCCGACACGCCCCCGACAAAAAACCCCGGGACTTACGCGAGTCCCGGGGCTCTGCGCGCGCCGGCAGGCCTATGGAAAATAGGCGCGCCGGCGCGCAAGGCCCTGCTCGCGTAAATCCGCCTGGATTTACGCGAGCAGGGCTTTTAAAATACATCCCAATGTGTATGAGTTTGATCTCACACCGAACTTGTCTGCTGGTCTGTAAAAGTGTGCATGTAAAAAATAAAAAACAGTATTTAAAAATAAAAAAATTGCTAATGACAAAATACCAAGTAAAAGCATTTAAAAAGAAAAGTAAAGGGTGCATATTGGTGTGGTACCACTTATATTAATACTGCTAAAAAATTATTTTGGATTTTGAACTTAGAATAATTCACACGGCAATGGCATGGCATAAAATAAGGAAGCACTAACAGAAGGGGCCGGGTGAGTGATTTTAAATCTACACTCACCCCAGGCGCCGCGCGCCAAAGGAGCGCGTCCAAAGGAGCAGGCCCCTTTGCGCGCCCTTTCACGCAGCCCATTCAGCGCACCCCCAACTTATTACCACCTACAAACAAAAAATAAAGATGATTATAAAATTTCCACCTTCAAGCAAACAACCCACACCCCTCCCAAACAACCACTCAACACATATGAAACATACAACCAAACCCCTCAACAAACTAAAACAACCAACAAACAAAAGTAACTCAAATATCCAACTCTCAAACTACTTACTACTCTCGCACCCGCTCAATTATAAAAAAAATTCCTCTAATCAATGACCTACTCTTCGACTCCAAACCTGATTTCATCGCAATAACTGAAACCTGGCTCAAAAAAACTGATGCTGTTCTAGTTAACCAACTATCCAACCAAGACTACAACACCACCTCAATTCCCAGAAAAAACAAAAAAGAAGGTGGCTTAATGCTTATCTAAAAAAAAACCCTTCAACTAAAACTTCGCCCATCAAACATATCTCCACCATTTGAAATTGCGTTATTCGATTCACCTAAACTACAGATCTGCCTTGCTTACTGTCCTCCTGGAACCCTCGAAAAAAACTGCTCACCATTCATTGAAAATATCTTGAACCACATCTCTCTCAACAAACCCATCATAATCCTTGGAGACTTCAACATTCACGTCAACGCACCCTCGCAATCCAAAACCTGCCAAACTATCACTGATGCCCTCTCAACTCTAAATCTAAACCAAATAATCCAATTGCCAACTCATAAAGCTGGCCACACTATCGACCTCATCTTCATCAACACTGATTTCTGGCACTCAAACTCTATCCAAACCAAAGAAATACCATGGTCTGACCACCACCTCATCCAAGTGACACTAAACGCCAACTTCAGCTTTAAACCTCCCAAAACATCTCCAAATATAATCTCCTACCATCCACCATTCAACACAGATCTCCTTAAAAAATCCCTTCAAGGAGAACTTAACAACATAAACCTAACAAATTCTGAAACTTCAACTTCATCATGGATAAATATTACAAAAAAAGTAGCAGACTCCATTAACCCCATCATCACTAAGTCTATACAACAATCCAAACACAAGAACCAATGGTATAATGAAAACATAAGGATCGCCAAACGCCTACTCAGGAAAAAAGAAAGGGAATGGAGAAAAAACAAAAACACTACCACTCTAACAGGTCAATCCAGTACCGAGCAGTAGGAAGAGCTGCGTTAGTGCCCGGCGCACCCGCGGTTGCCGCACGCACAGTGCAGCTCACCTACCGCTCGATCCTGTATGTAAATAGCTTGCTAATGCAAGCTGCGTCTTAGAAGCGTCCGTGAAGCGTTAGGCCCGCGCAACCCGTTTTACTGTATAGAGCGCTCTATACAGTAAAACGGGTTACGCGGGCCTAACGCTTCACGGACGCGCTGGTATCTGTCATTTCAAATGTCATTTGAAATGACATTTGAAATGACAGGTACCAGAAAGTGGACAGTTCTCCGACGCTCAGGATTGTCAGCCCTCTCTCCCCTCCTCCCGAAGCAACAAAAGCGAAAAAAGCGAAAAAAGTTGCGAGAGAGGGGAGAGAGGACGGGCAATCCTAAGCTCGGGATGGCCAGTCCTTCTCCCCTCCTCCTGAGGCAAGGCGCGAAAAGCAGCCTTGCTCCGGGAGGAGGGGAGAGAGGATTGGCAGTGTGAAGTGACCAAGCTACTTAACTTTTTTTTTGCAGCCCTCCGGAGGAGACGGCCATCAGCCGAAAAGGATCGCGGCTCCCCTGCCTCCCGGCGAAGATGGTCGCCTGCACGGGGGAAAGCGGCCCCTGTGCCTGCAATTGGCCGCTCAAGATGTGACGTCACGATGTTTGACGCCATGGCATGTGACGTCACGTCTTGAGCGGCCAATTGCACGCACAGGGGCCGCTTTCCCCCGTGCAGGCATCCATCTTTGCCGGGAGGCAGGGGAGGGGAGCCGTGATCCATTTCTGCTGATGGCCGCTCAAGACATGACGTCCATCTTCCTGAGCAGCTGGAGGCAGGAGAGGGGAGCCGCGGTCGCGTTCGCTGATGTCCGGATGGGGGGCTGCAAAAGTAAGTCGCTTTATACTGCCAGTCCCCTCCCCCCTCCTCCCGGAGCAAGGCTGCTTTTCGCGCCTGCCTCGGGAGGAGGGGAGGGAGGACTGGCAATCCTGAAGGTAGGATTGCCCGTCCTCTCCCCTCTCTCTCTTGCAACTTTTTTTTGGCTTCGGGAGGAGGGGAGAGGACTGGGGCTGCCCCGGGGACCGGCACCCATGGACGCGGCCAGGGCAGGAGAGCGGGGGCTGGGGGAAAGTTTGCCGCCTACCCTTACCCCTGCCTCTAACGCAGGGGTAGGGGTAGGCGGTAAGTTAGCAGGTTAAACGCGGGGCAAAACGGCAGGGTACAATAGCATTAGTCGGGGCGCGCGTTACTGGATGGTAGGGAATAGCTAATTCACTCGTTTGCATGCAATATACATGCCGCGTGCGGAAGGGGTTGCCCGGGGATTTTAGGATGCGGTAGGAGTAGGTTAAAGGGGGTTGTGGATCGCAGGAAGGGCTAACGCGGCCAGGAAGTGAGTAGAATGCGGGTTAGGAGCGGGGTAAACGCAGCCGCACTTTACTGGATAGACCTGTAAATAATTATTGGAACAGCTTAACTGAATACAAAAACATCATCAACAATGCAAAAAAGGAATTCTTCTAAAAAAAAAATCTCCAAATTTCATTATAACACCAGAATGTTGTTCACAATAGTTCAGAAACTTACCAAAACCACCCAAGACTTTTCATCTACCAAGCATGGAAGTGACAACTTCGCTGATTTCTTCAACACCAAAATATCTCACTTAATCCAATCCAACATAACCGACAACAACCAAAACACCAAATTTAACGCCAAATCAACTTCATCATGGTCCAACTTTGATACCACATCCACACTTGAAATTCAATCTATTATAAATAAAATGAACCTCGCCAGCCATCCATTAGATAGCATCCCAATAACAACCCTTAAATCAATAAAACCCACCATATCAAAAACCATTACCAAAATTGTTAACCTTTCCCTAACCAAAGGTAATTACCCCATATGCCTCAAATCGGCTGTCATAAAACCAATCCTAAAAAAAAGCAACCTTGATCCTGAAATACTCTCCAACTACCGCCCCTTATCAAACCTCTCGTTCTTTGCCAAAACCATTGAAAAAGTCGTACACAATCAACTTGACGAATATCTTGAATCAAACAAAATCCTTCCCCCATCCCAATATGGATTTAGAAAAAACCTAAACACAGAATCTCTCCTTATCTCCCTAAATGACATCATTTTAAGAGGCTTTGACAAGGGAGAAAAATACCTCCTCATACTACTTGACCTCTCGGCTGCCTTCGACACAGTAAACCACAAGTTACTGTTGGAACAACCAGCACAAATTGGTTTAACTGGGACCACCTTACAATGGTTCTCCTCCTATCTATCTGACCGTAAATACCAAGTATTAATCAAAAACAAGCCATCAAAAATGATCAACCTTAACACTGGAGTCCCTCAAGGATCTGCTTTATCCGCCACCCTTTTCAACATATACCTTCTCCCCATCTGCCAACTACTTGAAGAACGCAAAATCACACATTTCCTATACGCTGATGACATTCAGCTTCTAATTCCCATACAAAACTCTATCGAAGACACCTACAGGAAAACCTCAAATCTAATGGCTTCAATCAAACATCTCCTAAATTCTTTGAAACTAATAATCAATTTTGACAAAACTGAAATAATTCTCATGGACAAAAAACAGAATCCAGCGCCACCACCCCTGACAATTCTTGACAAACACATTATTTCTATATTCCCTACCATCCACACCAGGAACCTCGGAGTCATCATTGATAAAGATCTCTCATTTAAGAACCACATATCAAATAAAACCAAAGAAGGATACCACAGACTCTTAACCCTAAGACATCTGAAACCATTTCCCAACCCTCACGATTTCAGAACAGTCCTGCAACTACTCATTTTCTCCACATTCGACTATTGCAACTCCTTACTAATAGGAATACACTTTTCAACCCTCAAACCTCTACAGAAATTGCAGAACTCAGCTGCCAGAGTCCTAACAGGAACAAAAATAAATGACCACATAACGCCCATATTAACATCGCTTTACTGGCTTCCTATTACTGCACGTATTGCCTACAAAGCAATGACCATCATTCACAAAATTTTAAACAATGATAATCAAGGTTTAAACACGCTCAACATAACTCATCAAAACCCCTCAAGAAACCTACGCTCCAATAACTCAAGTTACTTAAACATCCCTACCATAAAAGATGCACATCTGGCAACAACAAGAGAAAGAGCCTTCTCCATCGCCTCTCCCAAACTCTGGAACACACTACCTGAAGACCTGAGAACACAGCACAACATAAAAACATTCAAAAAAGACCTAAAAACTTTTTTCTTCCGCAAATTCTTCACTGACCCACTATCAACTAACCATACCAACCATCAAATGAATTCTCAACTCTAATCTCCAACCAAACTTGCTTCCCTCCACATCCAACCTAAGAATATTTATTTGACCTAACTTGTTTATCTCTATATATGCTTATTCTGCTATTATGTTTCAATACTGTTAAGAAAAATGTTCACTTTGGGGCAGATTTTCAAAGGCCCGCGCGCATACATCCTTCCGGATCTACGCGCGCAGGGCCCTCGCGCGCCGGCGCACCTATTTTGCATAGGCCGCCAGTGTGCATAAAGCCCCGGGACGCGCGTAAGTCCCGGGACTTTTGTAAGGAGGCGTGTCGGGGGCGTCGGGGCGGGGCATACTGACGCGATGTTTCGGGGGCGGGCCGTGGTGCAGGCCCGGGGGCGTGGTCGAGGCCTCCGGACCAGCCCCCGGGACTGGAGGACGGAGCGGGGCTGCCAGCCGACGCGCGCAAAGTTACGCCTGCTTCCAGCAGGCGTAACTTTGCCGACAAAGGTAAGGGGGGGGGTTAGATGCGGGGAGGGCGAAGGAAAGTTCCCTCCGAGGCCGCTCTGAAATCGGAGCGGCCTTGGAGGGAATGGAGGCAGGCTGCACGGCTCGGCGCGCGCAGGCTGCCGATTTTGCGCAGCCTTGCACGCGCCGACCCCAGATTTTATAAGATACGTGCGGCTACGCGCGTATCTTATAAAATCAGGCGTACTTTTGTTCGCGCCTGCTGCGCGAACAAAAGTACGTGCTCGCGCAACTTTTTAAAATCTGCCCCTTTGTAAACCGTTATGATGGCTCTACCGAATAACGGTATATAAAACTCATCAAATAAATAAATAAATAAATTGTCACTTAAATCTTAGTTTACCGTGGTATTACTTGTGCAAAGAAAAAGGAAACCCTTACTATAGGTGGTATAAAATGTGAATATATGAATATGAATATATCACAATTGTATTAAATCTAAAATCACAAACCACAGTGAGCAAAGCAACTGACACGATTAACTGACTGTTCTACTCTATAAAAACTAAAGGATAACACGAAGTAAAACCTAGTTTCAATTAAAAATAGCAAAAACAATGCGCTGTTAACTCGTGTTCTGCTTACTTTGAGTTGCTCAAATTGAGAATGTAGCAGTCTCCACTCTAATCGCAAAAAGAGCGATCTGTATCTGCTGCATGTCTCTCACAGTTGACAAAACAGGCTTATTAATCTACGTAGAGATTTATATATATATATTTCATTACACATCATCGAAAATAGAGCCCAGCTTCACTTCTAGCCACCATCAAAGGACTATATCTTAAAGCTTTAACATTCTAAAAACAAAGAAGAAAAAATTGCTCCTACGGAAATAAAAATTTTCACTAAAATGTTGTTAAAAAATTAAGAACAAAAGCAAAACAAAAATAGTGGATAAAGCCCAAACCACAAGCGCAGGTAAATTTGTAACATTTGTACAATTTTTAAAATTTGTAACATTTGTAAAATTTGTAAAATTTGTACAATGTTAAAACTTGTTTACTTAATTTTCAATGTTCAATGTAAAAACTCTTGTTTTATTCTTATTCTGTTCTATGTAAACCGCTAAATGTAGCGACAGTTACTGTTCCTTGTGAACCGGGGTGATATGGATATTATACAGGAACCTCCGGTATATAAATCATTTAAATAAATAAATAAAGTGAAACAGGAGGTCAGCAGTTCGTTGTCCACAATTTTATGCTGTTCACAAGTTGCATTTAATAAAGAGTAGCACATAAGAACAGGCTTAAAGCAACAAAAGATTAGTGGTCCCTTGACACAGGCCACATATTGAGAACTGCAATGGGAGGAACCTAGTCACATGTCTCATCACAATTAAGTGGGGAACCTCACAAATCTCACAGTTGACAGAAGAAAAACCTTGTATGGCATTTATCACAGTGTAGGACGATAATAGTGGTGTGTTTACTCCTATTATCATCCTACACCAGGGGTCCCCAAACCTTTTACACAGGGTCCAGTTCACTGTCCCTCAGACCGTTGGAGGGCCGGACTATAAAAAAAACTATGAACAAATCCCTATGCACACTGCACATATCTTATTTTAAAGTAAAAAAAAAACAAAACGGGAACAAATACAATATTTAAAATAAAGAACAAGTAAATTTAAATCAACAAACTGACCAGTATTTCAATGGGAACTATGGGCCTGCTTTTGGCTAATGAGATGGTCAATGTCCGGTTCCATATTTGTCACTGCTAGCCATAACAAGTGATGCAAGTGTGCATCAGTTAGTCTAGATCTGGTTGGAGATTTCAGATGTTTCATTCTGGAAAAAGTCTGTTCACAGACATAAGTGCTGCCAAAGATGGTTGCCATTTTGAGTGCATGGTTCCTGAGATTAGGATATGTCTCAGAGGGGAGAGATGCATAGAAATTAGGCAAGCTGCTTGACTTGAATGCGTCTTTCAGAGAGTCACAATTCTGCAGTTCAGCTAGTTCCATTTGGTAAATTGTATCCACATTTTCAGTGTCAGTAGAAAATGGGTTACGGAAAAGCTGTATGTCTTGTTCATGGAGATGAAGCTCTTTAAATCTGAATTGGAACTCCTTTTGCAACTTTTCCAGTGAACCCACACATGTTTCTTTTGGGAATGCAATCAAGGGTTTTTCCGCTAACAGATTTTGAGTTAAGAGGAGATGGCAGAAATTTTCCTCCTTCACTTGTTTGATAAGGAGGCCTAATTTTACTTCAAATGCTTTCACATGTGATTGCATATCACAGATGAGCTTCCCTTTCCCTTGAAGTTGCACATTGAAACTGTTGAGTAGCTCTGTTACATCTGTCAGAAAGGCGAGGTGCCATTTCCATTCTGCATCATTGAGTTCTGGTACGTCTTTGTTTTTTGAAAGTATAAAAGCTATAATCTGTGGAAGTAAGTCATAGAAATGTCTCAAAACTCTCCCTAGACTCAGCCAATGGACTTCTGTGTGGTACAGAACATCTTCATAGGCAACATTTAGCTCAGACAGAAATTCCTGAAATTGTCTGTGGTTTAGTGCATTAGCTCTAATGAAGTTAACACAAGATACCACAATTTTCATAACAGAGTCCCACTTCAGTGATTTACTACATCGCGCTTGTTGGTGGATGAGGCAGTGTAAGGCTATTGGATGAGAATGGTTACGTTTGTCCATCTCTTGGTTAATGAGAGCAATTACTCCTTTCTTGGACCCCACCATACTAGGAGCACCATCAGTTGTCACACTAGCTAGTATAGCCCAGTTCAGCTCCAAATCCTTCACAGTTTGGGAAACCTTTTCATAGATATCCTCTCCTGCAGTTGTTCCTTTGATGCTTTGCAGTACAGCAAGCTCTTCTGTGACTTCGAAATTGTCATTCGTCCCACGAATAAAAATTAGAAGTTGTGCAGAATCACGAACATCATTGCTCTCGTCGAGTGCCAAGGAAAAATAGGAAAGTTTTCTTGCGGAGTTTTGCAAATGCTGATGCAAACTGTCTCCCATTTCTTCAATCCTTCGTGTAATTGTAGATCCTGAAAGACTAACTGTACTAAATAAGTCTGCCTTTTCTGGACACATCCCTTTGGCAACAGAAAGAAGGCACTCTTTAACAAATTCTCCCTCCACGAATGGTCTGCCAGTGCACGCTATTAGCTTGGCAACTTGAAAACTTGCTCGCAGTGATGAAATATTTAGCTGCTTCTGCTTCACAAAAGTATTTTGCTGAGTTGTCAATGTATTTTTCAGTTTTAATATTTTATCTTTTCTCACATCTCCGACTAAACAATCATATTTATCTTTATGTTGAGTTTGATAGTGTCGACGCAAATTGTATTCTTTGAACACAGACACTATATTCTGGCATATCAAACACACAGCTCTTTCCTTGTACTGCATGAAAAAGTAATCATAAGTCCACTGTTCTTTGAATATCCTACATTCTGAGTCAATTTTTCTCTTTCTTGATGTTATTGTTTCCTAGGGATTCAAAATTGCTATTAGTAAAATACCAATAGATATATATATACAGCCCTACAAAAACAATATACCAACAATAATTTTGCCCACACAGAGGCATACAGACTGCACTGCCCATCAATGCAGTCTGATCTGTGTCCATCAATGCAGCCTTCCCAGTCCACATCATTTCAGCCTCACCAGTGGCCATATTGGTGGAACTCCACTTTTACCTCAGGCTCACACTGGTGCGGTGATGTGGGGCGCCGCAGTTGCAGACCGGATGTGCATCATATGACGCGCTTCCGGAGCTGTGACGCGTGCGTCCTGCGTCACCTGAAGTAGTACTGTATGTGAGCGACGCCACGCTTTGTGGCGCCGCCACATACAGTACTCCAGGAGCACAGGATGCGGATGCATCCTGTGCTCCTCTCACTGACCACCAATGAAAAAGGTGCCCCTTCCGGAAGTGTGGCGGGGGCTGGATAAATGGCCTCAGGGGGCCGCATGCGGCCCGCGGGCCGTAGTCTGGGGACCCCTGTCCTACACCATCATAAATGCCATACGAAATTTTTCTTTTGTCAACTGCGAGATTTGTGGGGTTTCCCTCTTAATTGTGGTGAGACATGTGACTTGGACTCTCCCGATGCAGTTCTCGATATGTGATCCATGACAAGGGACCACTAATCTTTTGTTGCTTTAAGCCTGTTCTTGTTCAGTACTCTTTATTAAATGCAACTTGTGAACAGCATAAAATTGTGGACAGCAAACTGTTGACCTTCTCCTATTTCACTTTACCTGTTAAAACATTAAAAGACAGATATTCAAAATGGCATTTAGCTGGCTAAATGCCACTTAGGCCTGGATTTTCTAAGATCGCAGAAATTAGAAAATCCGGCAGTAACGGGGGTAGGGGGTGAAGCGGGGGGTGGGCCTACGAAAGCCGGCAGCGATCGCACCACCGCGGTGCGATCGCTGCCAGCTTTCACAAATCAATATCACCACTGTGAAAGGTGGTGCTATTGGCCGCATTACTGATGGCGATAAGGCTCCTTACCTTTTTGCCGTCAGCGATGTCTTCACAGCGTCTGCCCTGGTGCCGCCCTGACTCCCTCCCTTCTGGTACGGATGCCGCCCAAAACCCGCCCCGATCTAGCTATCGCACGCTATACCTTTGGAAAATGACCCCCTTAGTTGGCAAAGTGGAGTCACTGAATATCCGGCTATGGTCAGCAGGCACCTCTTAGCTGCATAAGTGGCCGGATCAGGGAGGACTTGAGTTGGCTGGATATATTAAACGGCTAACTTGATATTCAGAGTTAGCTGGCTGATTTAACCGGCCAACATTGATCAAGCCAAAGGACTATCCTAAAGTTAGCAGTTATAAATAACTGGATAATTTTAAGACATTCAGGTATATTCAGTGGCATGGCTGCACCACTGAATATACAGCATTAGTTAGTTGGTTAATAAGTATAACTGGCTAACTAGCAGAGCTGCACAATGGCTGAATAGGAACCTCCAAATTAATTTTTTTATAAATGTTAAAAGTTGCAAAATGATTTCATACCTGAAGCTGAACATATTGACTGGTAGTTATTGGATCTCAAAAATATGATGAGCCTCATAGTGAACCTTATATACTGCTATCAGTCTGATCCACTCCACCCGAATTTGCATTGAAAGTGAAAGTAAGGACAAAAGCATAACGATGGACAAAATATATGTAGAAAATCATATAAGTTATAAATGTGTTGGAATCTTTATCAATTTATGTCAATAAAATTTTGCACTAAAATCAAACAACAAGAGTTCTGAAAAGAGAAGATCCCAAAACTATAAAACTACACAAAAACTCCTTTCTAAGTATAAATCTATTTGCTGTTCTGCTATTAAAGATATCATCACAGAAACAGGCATAATTTTGCCTGAAAAGCTTTCAGCGATTCTTCGCTATGTCTTTTCTATAATCACTGGTTTCTAAATATTTTTTTGCAATTTAAAATTAAATAACAAGAGTTCATTCTTAGCTTTAGATATCACAACTAAAGTCCAATGATTGTACAAAAGGCATAGCGAAGAATCACTGAAAACCTTTCAGGCAAAAATTATACCTGTTTCTGTGATGGTCGCTTTAATAGTAGCACAGCAGATATATTTAGACTTGAGAAGAGTTTTTGTGGGGTGTTATGATAACATTTTGCGGTCATTGGTACCAACAGCTTTTTCATGTAATCAGGATTTAACCCATTTCACCCCCCTTTCAGGACCTACACCCCCTTTCAGGACCTACACCCAACACCCTCCCCCTCTAAAGTTTCATACAACTTCTGTATATAACCAGTGTACATATTTCTACCTCGAATCCCTATTCACATCTTATCCCCATGTATCTGTTTGCACCCTCCCCTGCCCCCCCTTTTGTATCGACTACCCCCCTCCATCCCTCCCCAGTTACTTAGTTAATTGTTCTGTTACTGCGTTTTAACGTTTTATACCGTTCTCTGTAAAGGCTATGCCTATATATCTTCTGTTTGTAAGTTACTTGTAAACCGGCACGATGTGCAAACGGTTGCCGGTATATAAAATTAAATAAATAAATAAATAAATAAATAAAAATTTCATCACATTGCTGCAACAACAAGTAGAATATCATCAGACTGACTATAAGTAAGTTACAGAGGATATTATTTCCCTTTACACCAACATCCCACAGGATAAACCAATTTAAATTATTGATCAAAGCATTAGTTGATCAACAGTTACAATATGACATAAGATAATTTATTTGTGAGCTGGCAACTCTAGCCTTAACAAATGATTTTATTTTTTTGATCATGTATATTACCAGCAAATTCAGGAAACAGTGATGGGTGATACCAAGGCCCCTTCAATTGCTTGTGATTGCTTTTGAAGATGGTTATGTCTATACATTTTTCTTTTGATCTAATATTAAATGTTTGAGATGTTTTATCGACGATAAGGAGTTGTATGTGTTGGAGGGTATGAAAGATATGAGTACACGATCTGGGAGAGAGACCTCAGGATGATAGTATCTGATGATCTGAAGGCGGTGAAGCAATGTGACAAGGTGGCGGCTAAGGCCAGAGGGATGCTGGGCTGCACTGAAAGAGGCCACAGTACAGAATCTTGTTGAGACATAAGAACATAAGAACATAAGATGGACGAGGAGCAGTGCTTGAAGGAAGCTCATTCAGTTACATTGGATATCCCTTTGATTTTGGAAGGCTTCTCATGGAGCAGGAATAGTGCTGTATTACTTGCTTCTTTTGCATTTCAGCATGATTTAAATGTGGTTTTGAGAAATCAGGGTGTTGTATTAGAGAGGTTGCAATAAATGATAAAAGGGATAAAGTGTCTTTGAATAAAGAGCAGACAGAGCTTTGTCTTTGAATAAAGAGCAGACAGATGGCCCGCACCATTTTTAAAGATGGTGCGGGCCATCCAGTGCTCCTACCATGTGACAGGGACCGGCCAATGGCACGGATACCCTGTCACATGGTAAGGGCAAAGGGCCATCGGTGCCATTTTTTTTAGCGCAGCTGATGGCCAGGGAACGGGGATCGCTCCCTGCGGCCCCCCTGGACCACTAGTTATGTGTAAAAAGTTTTGGGGGGGGGTCAGGAGAGTGGGGGAGGCTAAGGGGGTAATTTTAAAGGGTCGGGGTGGGTTTTTTTTTATCGGCACGGGCCTCACTAAAAAAAATTAGTGATGTGAATTGGAATCTGAACCGATCCCAATTCACATCTCTAACGATCAGATTCCCCCCCCCCCCAGCCGAACCCGATCGTTAAAACGATCGGGCACACGATTCACATCCCTAGTGATTACTACCCTTATCCAATTAGCCTTGATGCTTTTAATGCAAGTGCAACATTGCTCCCTACTTTAACGACAAGGGGAAAAAGGGAATTGGATTCAGACAACAGCCAAGAGTGCCCCCAACTTCTGTGGTCTGGGGTACTGAATCGCAGACATAAGTGATAAAGGACAGAACACTATTGCGCGTCCCGGCGATGCTGGTGCCGCGACCGGCCCTGCTCACCTCGGGCCTTCCTCTGCAGGCTGTGTTCCATCCTCCCTAGCTGCAACAGCCAGCTCTTGGCGTCCCCTGTGCCTGTCCCGAATGCCTCTGGCTTCACAGGCCTCACAACGGAGCTCCCGCAGGGGCTCCACGACCTCGGCATCCTCAGCCCTGCCCCTAGGCATGTGCGTGGCCGGCGCTCCCTCTTTTAAAAGGCCCAGGGCGGGAACCTCAGCTCGGATGCCTCCCGATGACGGCATATAAAGCACAGTATTTAAGGCGAGGCCCTTCCCTCAGTTCCTCGTCTTGGCAAATGGGTCATCACATTTATGTGAAGCTAGTTGCCGTCCTGTGTTCCTGCTTCCTTGATCCTGTGCTTGTTTCAGGGTTCCTGTGTTCCTGTCCTTGTTCCAGTGTTCCTGCATTCCTATGTTTATTCCAGTGCTCCTGCGTTCCTGTGCTTGTTCCAGTGTACCTGCGTCTGTGTTCCCGTGGTCCTTCCTGTGTGCCAGTGTCTGTTCCTGTTTCCTGTTCCGCTACCCAGGTTGTACCTTCTCGGACTGATTCACGGTACAGGCCTCAGCTTGCCTCTGACCACGTTTGGACTGATACCCAGTATTGACCTCTACTCACCACTTACCACGTTTGGACCGCTGTCTGGAACTGACCTCTGCTTGCCACTGACCACGCTCGGACTGATACCTGGAACTGACCCTTGCTTTGGCTGACCACCCTTGGACGGATACCCTGGCTTTGACCCTTGCGCTTCACTCAGACACTCTCTTCGCTTCTCCTGTGACCACCAGGTCTGCCTGCTCTGACGCTGCCTGTGGCCTTCTACAAGCTAGACCACTAGGCACTGCCTATCCTGCCCGGAGGACCTTCAGTTCCTGTTTCCTTCCAGTGGTCTCCGGTACACTCTGTTCCGGTCTAGCTCATCTGTTCTCCACTAGCTGCGCACCCTTGCTCTTGGTGGGCACACCTCTCTGCTACTTCTCCGGGAGATCTTCTGAGGCCCACCTAAGCCCAGGCAGTCCAGGTACCCAAGGGCTCAACCTACGGAAACCCTGGACTGTTATTGGTGAAGCTCCAGCTCACCTCTGTCTCCTCGTGTGCTCCGTCTCCTGGCAGCAGGCACCCTCTGGGACCTCCATGAGGGCCGTACCAATCCTGCGCCAGGCCAAGGGTCCACCTCCAGTGCAACAGACTGCTTCTATGGCCAAGCCTATAAGCAATGCACGTCAAGCAGCACTGACAGAATTTTCAAGAAAGCTCATCACCCAGCTGCAATTTTAATGGGTTACCATAAGGCTTGGTGATAACTGCACAGAGTGGTAGTTACTAAACTTAAGATAAACATGGGAGTAACCAGTACAGAGTAGCAGTTACTACTTAAGAAACTTTCTGGATAGACTGATGGACCATTTGCTCCTTTTCTGCCATCATTTCTATGTAACTATGTTATTTATATGAGTATTGTGTGCAGTTCTGATTACCACCTCTCAAAAAGATATAGCAAAATTAGAAAAGGTCTAGGGAAGGGTAACCAAAATAATAAAGGGGAAAGAACAATTCCTCTATGAAGAATGTCTAAGGAGGTTAGGTCTCTTTAGCATGGAGACGAGATGGCTGAGGGGAGATATGAGAGAGGTTTAAAAAGTAATAAATGAAGTGGAACATGTTAATGTTAATCAGTTGTGTGACTAGGGGATAGATTGAAAATTAATAAGATAAAATATTTTTTTACTCAAAAGATATGTGAAGGAGTCTATAAGAAACTACCTCAAAACACCTTAAGGACCGGCCCTACAGGACCAACACTGCAAGGGATTCTGATCCAGGGGAGTTGCCTTTAGCCTGGTTTAAGTCAGCAAGCTCCAGAAAGGTTAGGGAGGCCCCAGGAAGCAGAGAGAGAGAGAGAGAGTTACTGTATGCAGGGACCTCCTATGTTTAAAGGACTGTGCAATTCCTGATGTAAGGTGAGCTGTATGGTTTATTGTGACTCCTGAAGTGTAGGTATGCTGCCAGATTTGTGTTGCATTTGTTTCCCTGTAGATAAAAGGAACTGAAGGAACATCAAGAGTCTGCCCCTGGTGGTTATCAAGCCTCCTATCGCTTCAGCTATCACAAATCCTGTCAAGTCAGGATTTTTTTTCCTAAGCTTGGCACAGGAAAATAAAACACAAGGAGAATACCCATGTGTTTAGCAGGGGGTGACAAAAAATTGGAAAAGCTTCGTCTGGGTACTCATGCTAAGGAGGGAGATTTGGGCAAGAAGAAAGCATTGCTAGAAGGGCAGAGCAGAAAAGTTTGAAGCACCGACAAGAGCCCACAGCCACAGTAAAGCAGAAAACTCCCCCTGCCCCCTGCAGTTGTTTTTTTTTCTTTCCTGGGGCCTCCTAGTTCCACTCCCCCCTCCCTACTTTGCAAAACAGGCCAAGAGGGCTATCCCCGCCTGTGTAATCAGTGGTCATCTAGTGAATTAAGACCAGATAGGCCAGCAGGTTTTTTTTGTTTCCCTGTCTCCTATTCCTGGAAAGGTACATTATGTGGAGTCAGTTCGCTAAGGCAATGAGATGGAGCAGGTGATCCAGTTCCTTGCTACAGGCCAGTAGCATTTGCAAAACACCTTGTAAACACAACTTGATCAGCAGCAGGCATTGCGAGAACAGGAATCACAGCAACTCGCAGTCCTAACTCAGCTAGCAGAATCTGTGCAGATTGCTCTGGGCAGGATACCACAGGCAACTTCAATCTCTCACATTCCCTTTAAAATGAAGGCTGGCAAGGACCCAGAGGTCTTCCTGAAAATATTTGAGTGGACTGCCCATCTGTTGGCTTGGCCTGAAACCAGCTAGACAACCTACTTGGCTAAACTTGCTCACAGGCAGGAGTTAAGCAGATTTTCAATCAGCCAACCCAGATGGAAGGGCTACCTATGTGGAAGTCAAGACCACTACCTTGGTGATAGCTAGGTACACCTCAGAAACATAATGGCAGCAGCTGCAGTGGGCTTCCCTGCAGCCCGGGGAGAGCCCCCAAAATCTGTCTCACTGCCTGAAAAATGCCAGCTGGAAGTGGTTGCAGCCAGCAACAAATACAGAATTTGAAGTAGTCCAACAATTGCTTCTGAAAGAGTTCCTAGATGGGATTGACTGGCCCATGTAGAACTGGATCTGCTGACACATGGGCGTCACATTGGAAAGAGCCATAGACGTGGCAGAAGACTTCCATCGGGTACAAATAATGCCCAATGGCATAAGGAGACTAGAAAGGCAGCCTGTACAAACCCCCTCGCAAAGCACAGAGAATGAAGGTCCCCAGCAGCATCCCTCAGAGACAGTTAGCTCTTCTTCCATTCCCAGAACCCAGGCCTCAGTCACTTCCACGAGCTTTGACTGTGGTTGGAGAAGTCAATTAGCAAGAGACCATTGATATGAAGGAAGAGAAGTTATGGATGTCGGCCTAGTGACCCAGCCACCACTAGGGGGTAAAATACATATGGAGTAAAGTAAATCTCCAAAACAGAAGTGACCCTCAAGTTGAAGGAAAAAAGGAACTTCAGAGATACTGGAACAAACCAGGAGTGGGGGAATGAATTCCTTTTCTTTCTATGTCCTTTGAGCAGGGAATGGTCATGACAAGGAGCACTGTTCATATTGTCAGACAGAAAATGAAGAGCACTTAGGAGAAATGTGTAATACAAAAAGGTGACCTGCTCTGCCAATTTGCTCTTTCTGTAAGTTGGAAAGCTATATGGAAGAAGAATGTCCCTGGCATGAAGGCCTGGAGTGTGAACGCAAATTGGCGGATTAACATGAAAGAGAACCAGAGGTGGGGATAGAGCTCCAGAATGGGAATGACGACTGGGAGCATGAATGGGCTCACATTTGGTTAAAGTTCCAAAGCTGCAACTCATTGAAAACTCATTGAAAACTCAAGAACTTTATAATCCAGGTCAAACTGGATAGAGATCTCACCCAAGTGTAGGTTGATTCAGGTTGTGGCAAGACTCATGTTTGTGAGGACTTGCTTTGGGAAGAGCACATAAACTTAACCAGAAAAAGATACTTGCCTGTATACATGGGGACAAACGGAAATTTCCAACCAGCCAGGTCCTGTTAATGACCCCAGCAGGACAAGCCATGATAGAAGCAGGAGTTTTTCCTGAACCCCTGTATCCAATAATTCTGGGGCGAGCTTGTCCCCAGTTTTCAAACTTGTATGGCCAGCTCATGTATAACCGGGGCAGTCCACCCAGAGGAAGGATGTCATTGAGGAAGAACTGGGGTTTAGGTTGGACATGGCTGGACACTCAACCTGACAAGGCTGAGCAGAGGGGAAAGGTATGTGAGGGTGTATATAAGAAATGCCCTAAAAACACCTTAAAGGACTAGCCCATAGGTATCTGGTCCGGTCCACCTTAAGGACCAACACCACAATGGATTCTGGTTCAGGGAAATTCCCTTTAGCCTGGATTAATCTGGCAGGTCCAGGAGAGGTTAGTGAAGCCCCAGGAAGCAGAGAGAGAGAGAGAGAGAGAGAGCTACTGTATGCAAGATCCTCCTATGTTTAAAGGACAAGTAAGGTGAGCTATATGGTTTATTGTGATACTTGAAGTGAAGATGTGCTGCCAGATTTGTGTTGCATTTGTTTCACTGTAAATAAAGGGCACTTAAGGAACAGCCAGAGTTTGCCTCCTGTTTCCTCAGGCGTTCGAGTTATCACAGCATAATTAAGCTCTGCAATTCATTGCCAGAGGATGTGGTGAAAGCTATTAGTGTAGTTGCATTTAAAATACATTTGGGCAGGAGGTGGAGGAGAGAGGGTTTACTGCTGGAGGGGCTTTATTACCTGCAAATTTGATTTCCTTCCCTGCGGAGCCCTTTCGAAGCGGAGGAGCTGCTGTGGAGATCCATTTCCGGATCCTGACATCAAGGAGGCGGGACTTACTATCAAATAAGAAGCGACGCCCAGCAGTAACCCGGTGAGGTGGAGGAGAGAGGGTTTACTGCTGGAGGGGCTTTATTACCTGCAAATTTGATTTCCTTCCCTGCGGAGCCCTTTCGAAGCGGAGGAGCTGCTGTGGAGATCCATTTCCGGATCCTGATGTCAAGGAGGCGGGACTTACTATCAAATAAGAAGCGACGCCCAGCAGTATCCCGGTGAGGTGGAGGAGAGAGGGTTTACTGCTGGAGGGGCTTTATTACCTGCAAATTTGATTTCCTTCCCTGCGGAGCCCTTTCGAAGCGGAGGAGCTGCTGTGGAGATCCATTTCCGGATCCTGACATCAAGGAGGCGGGACTTACTATCAAATAAGAAGCGACGCCCTGCGGCGCGTCGACGTCGCCGAAGCCGCGCGCGCCAAAGGGGCGCGCGGCTTTGTCCTCTTCACAGCGCCTTAATAAGGAACGCCTGATAAGAACGGGAGAAAGTGAGTAACCTTTAAGATTGTAACTCTCTGACCGAAGCCTCCTCTTGTAAAGTTACCCAAATTCAATTGAGTAAAGGCAAGGAAGAGGACTCAGCGGTGAATTGCTTATTTGCCTCTGGTTTAATGCCTCATACAAAGCGTAAGGCTAAAGTAAGGGGGATGTCTACGTCCCCCCCTGTACTTGAGCCTTCACAGCCGCAGATTCCATCCTTCTTTGCCTCAATAGCAGGTGCAGACCCGGTGCACAAGGTCGCTGGAGGGGGCAGAGAGCAACTGTCTCCCTCCCTGACCGAAACCACCTTAAGTCCCGGGGCCCCGAGCACTCCTCCTCCACCAGCGCAAATTACTTCTGATTTCTTAAAAATACTAAATGATCCTTTATATGATGGAGAAGGAAATTCAGTCCCAAAGGGGAATTTGGAATCAGGTCTGCAAGAAATTCCAACATTGAAATTGGTAAAACCTGCGGAGATAACTTTGGACATACTTTGGGAAGCCATTAAAGCACTAGAGATATCAATGCAGAAATTGACAGAGATAACAATGGACTCTAATCAGAAATCCAGAAATACTGAAACCTTGGTATCCCAGATGGAAGTTAAAGTCCAACACACAGAGAAAAGGCTAGAAAATCTGGAAGTGTGGCAACAGAAGTTTGCCCGTGCTGAGATATTATATGACAGAAAATTAGAATTATTAGAAAACTCATTCAAGTATTTAAATCTTAGAATAACTAATTTTCCTAAGCATGATATGATATCGCCTTATGACATGTTTAAAGAATACTTATTAGAGATTCTAAAGATTCCACAATCTATTATACCAACTGTATCAAAAATTTATTATGTGACTCCTAAGAATTTGATTACTCAAGTAAATTGCGAAGAGCAGAACTCTTTAAATTTAACTGGATTAATCGAATCAAATGTTGACACAGTTATCTCTAATAGATCTATCCTACACGTGTCTTTTTCCTTTGCGACAGACAGGGATATTGTCTTTAAAACCTTTATGAAAAATAGAATGACTCCATTTCATGGAAGTAGGATCTGGATTTACCCGGACTTATCCAAACAGACTCAGGATAAAAGGAAAAAATTTCTGGGTCTTAGATCCGAGGTTGAGGTTAAAGGTGGGAAAATGCTGTTAAAGTTCCCATGTAAGTGCGAAATAACTTTTCAACAGCAGAAGTTTATCTTTTTCGAAGTAACACAATTACGAGCATTCCTAGATTCCCATCCCCAAGATAGTGTGACTGAAGCCTAAGGCAAATAGAAATATGCCTGCTTTAACTCAATATTTCAATTGTTTATTTTCCTCTGGTATTGCTCTGATTACGGTTAACTTTATGAGATATTACAGATTACTTATTACACATGAATAGTTAGACAGGATAATTAAATGGCTTTGTTTGTAACTATGAATCAATTTCAGACTGTCTAATACTCAATGTTATTTTCAGTTTTTGTTATATTGAAATGCATAAATTAAAAATTAAAAAAAAAATACATTTGGGCAAGTTCCTGGAGGAAAAGTCCATTAACCATTATTAAGGTGGTGTCACAGAAATCCACTTCTTACCTCTGGAATAACAGCATGGAAACTATCTACTCCCTGGGATGCTGCCAGATACCTGAGACCTGAATTGGCCATTGATGGAAACAGGACTCTAGGTATGATCCAGTATGGCAAATCTTATGTTGTTTGAAAATTGTCATCTTTTGTTCTATGGGAAAATGTATGGATCTTGCTGGATGTTACTAAAGCTATGCAAGATGAGAGAAAGTTATTTCTTGTGATGTAACATGAAACATGCTCTTGGTGATTTTTTGTTTGTTTGTTTGTTTTATTATCCTTGTATTGTTAAATATGCTGATGTGGGACACCATTTTTTCCCCTGATCAGTTACATTTTTCCCTATATCAGAAAATCCTTGCTAGCACTAACCCTGCATATATAACAGTCATTTGAGATATCCAGACAACCATGTCAATGCCTTGTTCTTCTTCCTTGTTTCTTTTTAATTTTTCTTCTTCTATATTACCTCCCCCCCCCAATTAATAACTGGTATCTAATGTGGATTATTTGGGTGTATTGAGTTTGTTTCTTTGTATTGTAGAGGAATGGATGCACCTTGGTTATTTTCTTCTTTAAACCTTAATCCTATATTGCTGGTACAAGTGTTATTTTGTTGTAAGTTTAAAAGTAAAATGAAAAAAAGTTTTCCTTCAGAAAGCAAAACTAATCACAAAGAACTATATAACAGTACAGCATTTGGGCTAGGAGAAATCCATCCAAGAATACCAAAGGAAAGGAATAAAGTGGATGCATTGTACTTAATATTTCAGGAATTAATTACAGCACGGCAAGCTCCTCAGAACTGATGAAGGACATATGTATTATGAATATATAAGAAGGGATCTAAATCAGAACCAGACACTGCTTAACCTACTAGTGTCAATTCAGGGTAAAGTATTGAAAGTCATTGTAAATGAGGAGACAGCTGAGAGTCTAATCTTACTGACTTTTGAGAAGAATGTCAGCAGAAAAAGAATGTAGGACATATGATTGATTCCGTTTACTGAATTTTGCTTAATATTTTGTTAACAAAGGGCCCTATGTAGTAAAGTGTGCCCAGCTGTGTGAACAGTTTTACCCATAAATGTGTTGCACATTTTTTGTTTGCGGATTTTACTCTCTATGCAGCAAGGAGTTCTGCATGCAAGAATTGTGCACACAAACCTGCATTAAACTGTGCTCACAAATTGTCAGTTCTCAATTTAAATCCCATGTTAACAAAGGCATTAGCTATTGCTTTCCAATGCAGAGGTGTCCTTCCAGGTAATATTGCTCATCTAAGGTAGCAAAGGGGCTGTCAGACTGGAGGTGGGACTACTTTATTATATCCATGAAGTTCTCCTCTATATACCTTTCTCTGTCTGCCACAGCTCCTCCACGTCTGCCACACTGTCCTCATAAGAACATAAGGGACATAAGAACATAAAGCTTGCCATACTGGGTCAGACCAAGGGTCCATCAAGCTCAGCATTCTGTTTCCCACAGTGGCCAAGCCAGGTCACGGGTACCTGGCAGGATCCCAAGGGGTAGAAAGATTCCAAGCTGCTTATCCCAAGAATAAGCATTGGATTTCTGCAACGCTCCCTTAATAATTGTTAATGGATTGTTCCTCCAGGAACTTCCTTATCATCTCCTCCAGAGATGGTGAGGAAGAAGCCTATAAAGGATTTTTAAAAAGCATGGTATAGAGTAGAGATGTGAATCGGAACCGGAATCGGTTCGGATTCCGGTTCCGATTCACATGTGGTTTTTTTTTCATCGGGCCTGATCGCGGTTTTGTTTATCGGCTGCGCCCAAGCCGATAAACAAAAAACCCACCCGACCCTTTAAAACTAATACCTTAGCTTCCCCCACCATCCCGACCCCCCCAAAAACTTTTTACAGGTACCTGGTGGTCCAGTGGGGGTCCCTGGAGTGATCTCCCGCTCCCGGGCCGTCGGCTGCCACTAATCAAAATGGCGCCGATGGCCCTTTGCCCTTACCATGTGACAGGGTATCTGTGTCATTGGCCGGACCCTGTCACATGGTAGGAGCACTGGATGGCCCGTGCCATCTTGTGCTCCTACCATGTGACAGGGGCTGACCAATGGCACCGGTAGCCCCTATGACATAGTAAGGGCAAAGGCTATCGGCGCCATTTTGATTACTGGCTGCCGATGGCCCGAGTGCAGGAGATCGCTCCCGGACCCACGCTGACCACAAGGGACTTTTTTCAAGTCTTGGGGAAGCCTCCTGACCCCCATAAGACTTGCCAAAGGTCCAGCGGGGGTCCGGGAGTGACCTCCTGCACTCGGACCATCGGCTGCCAGTATTCAAAATGGCGCTGATAGCCTTTGCCCTAACTGTGTCACAGGGGCTACTGGTGCCATTGGTCAGCCCCTGTCACATGGTAGGAGCACAAGATGGCACCGGCCATCCAGTGCTCCTACCATGTGACAGGGTCCGGCCAATGGTACAGATACCCTGTCACATGGTAAGAGCAAAGGGCCATCGGCGCCATTTTGATTAGTGGCAGCCGACGGCCCGGGAGCGGGAGTTCGCTCCAGGGACCCCCACTGGACCACCAGGTACCTGTAAAAAGTTTTTTTTTTGGGGGGGTCAGGAGGGTGGGGGAAACTAAGGTATTAGTTTTAAAGGGTCGGGGTGGGTTTAGGGGTTATTTTTGTGTGCCGTTTTTCCCGCCCTCCCCCAAAACAATAAGAGAACCCCCATGATCAATATCGTGGGGTTTTCCTATCATTTTGGGGGAGCCCCCAATTTCTGACGATTTTGAAAATATCATCCGATATTTTCAATCGTCCGAAGCCCGATTCACATCCCTAGTATAGAGACTATATGGTTCCTTAAGGAAATAAATTCCAGGAGTTCCCAAGAGAATGGGTGATGAGCAGGAACAATAGGGAGGAAGTAAAGGAGAAATTGTGAAGAGGATAATAGGACAGAACACGAATAGGGAATGAGTTAGACTATGTGGACCCCCTATGGAGTTATAACAAAGGGGTATAGGGTTAATCAGTTTCAATTAAACCCTAGTGACAATGAAAGGACCCAGCCTAAAGATCTGTGATTCAAATTCAAAACAAGATTGCAGGGCAGACTTGATGGATCACCTGGTCTTTTTCAGCCATCTATTTCTATGTATCTATGTATCTATAACTTGTTCAAACCTTTTTTAAATGCAGCTATACTAATAGCTCTCATCATATCCTCTGGCAAAGAATTCCACAGCTTAATAATATGTTGAGTAAAAAAATATATTTTCTCTTATTAGTTTTAAATGTATTACACATTAACTTCATTGTGTGTTCCTTGGTCTTTGTATTTTTTCAATGATAAACATTTACTTGTTCCATTCCACTCATTATTTTATAGACCTCTATCATATCTCCCCTCAGCTGCCTATTCTCCAAGCTGAAAAGTCCTAACCTCTTTAGCTTTTCTTCATAGGGGAATTGTTCCATCCCCTTTATCATTGTTGTCGCCCTTCTCTGTACCTTTTCTAATTCTGCTATATCTTTCTTGAGATATGGTGATCAGAACTGCACACAATACTCAAGATGAAGTAGTGCCATGGAGTTTTACAGAGGCATTATCATATTATCAGTTTTATTCTCCATTCCTTTCCTAATAATCCCTAGCATTCTATTTGCTTTCTTGGCTGCTGCTGTGCACTAAGCAGAAAATTTATTCTTATTTTCAAAAATGACACTTAGATTCTTTTCCTGATTGGTGACTTCTAATGTGGAAACTTGCATTTTGTAACTATCATTTGGGTTTCTCTTCCCTAAGTGCATCACTTCGCACTTTTCTACATTAAATTTCATTTGTCAAATGCATGCCCAGTCTACCAGTTTTGGAATGTCCTTTTGCAATTTCTCACAATCCTCTTGTGATTTGACAACTTTGAATTATTTTGTGTCATTGGCAAATTTGATCACCACACTTGTTGTTCCCATTTCCAAGTCATTTATAAACATATTAAAAAGCATCGGTCTCAGAACAGATCCCTGGGGCACTCCACTATTCACCTTTATCCATTGGGAAAATTTACCATTTAGCCCAGCTCTCTGTTTTCTATCTTTTAACCAGATGGCAATCCACAATAGGACACTGCCACCTATCCCATGACTTTCTAATTTCCTAAGAAGTATCTCATGAGGGACATTGTCAAATGCTTTCTGGAAATCCAGATACACTATAGGGCTAATTTATAAAGCCCGATGCGCACCGAAATAGGGAGATACGTGCATGGCCGGGTTGCGAGCGCACCGCACACATTTTCAAACGCTTGCGGCTACGCGCGTATCTCCTGGTACGCGCAAAACAAAGATTTTTTTAAGGGGTGGGCTGGGGGCGGAGTCTGGGCGGGGCATGGGCGGGGCATGGGCGGACAGAGACAGTGCCATTAGGCGCTGTGCCACTGAAGCGCATGCTGGCAGCCGACCGGCACATGCAACTCACTGCTGCTTCATAGAGCAGGTAAGTTGAGAAACAAAAAAAAGGGTAGTTAGGCAGGTTTTAGGGGTCGGGGAGGAGAGAGGGAAAAGCCGGCAGAGTAGGTAGGGGTTTTAGTAACCTTTACCCAGTTACCTCCCAGTCCGCTCCTTTATTGGAGCGGACTGGGAGGTAACTGGGGAAAGGCCCAATCGTGTCACCACATGCTTCTAACAAAATCCCCCCCTTGTTTGCGCGGGTTGGCACTTACGCACACATGCATGCGCTAATATAAAACCAGGCGCACATATGCGCTCAGGTAGCCATTTTTATAACATGCACGTATCGACTCGTGCATATTATAAAATCTGCGCGTCCATGTGCAGGCGTCAGGAACCCCATGTACATGGATGCCCATGTGGTTCTTTAAAAATTTACCTTCCTATTAACTGACTCACCTTTATCCACATGTTTATTTTACTTTCACTTTCCAAAAAATGTAGCAAATTTGTGAGGCAAAACTTCCCTTGGCGAAATCCATGTTAGCTTTGTTCCATTAGACTATGCTTATCTATATATTTCAGCAATTTTGTTCTTTATGATAGTTTCTACCATTTTGCCTGGCACAAAAGGCAGATTCATTGGTCTATAATGTCCTCGATCACCCCTTGATCCCTTTTTAAAAATTGTCGTTACATTGGCAACCTTCTAGTCTTCAGGTAACATAGATGATGTTATTTATAGTTTAAAAATTTTCAATAGCAGGTCTGCAATTTCATTTTTCAGTTTTTTCAGCACCCTAGGATGTATAACATCTGGTCCAATTGATTTGCTACTCTTTATTTTGTCAATTTGCCCTAGTACATTTTTCACAGTTCACTGAGATTCATTCAGTTCCTCTGAATCATCACCTTTGAATATCATTTCTGGCATGGGTATATCTCTTACATCTTCTTCAGTGAATACCGAGGCAAGAATTCATTTAGTTTCTCTGCTATGGATTTGTCATTCCTGCTTTTTCCTATTACCACTTGATCATCTAATGGCTCAACTGGCTCTCTCAAAGGCTTTTTACCTAGAATGACTGAAAAAGTTTTTATTATGAGTTTTTGCTTCTATGGCAAGCTTGTTTTCAAATTCTCTCTTTGCCTTCCTTATCAATGCTTTACATTTGACTTGCCAGTGCTTATGCTGTTTCCTGTTTTCTTCATTCAAATCCTTTTTCCATTTCTTGAAATATGTTCTTTTAGAAATTATAGCCTCTCTCACGTCACCTTTCAACCATGCCAGTAATCGTTTAGCCTTCTTTCCACATTCTCTAAGGTGTAGAATACATCTGTTCTGGGCTTCCAATTCAGTATGTTTAAACAACATCCATGCCTGAGCTAAATTCTTAAACTTTGCAGCTGCTCCTTTCAGTTTTATTCTAGATATTTTCCTCATTTGAAAGTTAAATGCTGCCGTAGTAGATTTCTATTTTGTACTCCCTCCAGTTATTAAGTAAAATTTGATAATGTTGTGATCACTATTGCCAAGTGGCTCCAACACTGTTACCTCTCGTACCAAATCTAGGTCTAAAATAGTTTCCTCTCATGTTGGTTCTTCTACCAGCTGCTCTATGAAGCAGTCATTTATTTCATCTAGGAGCTTTACTTCTCTAGACTTCTGAAAATCAATACTGGGGTAATTGAAATCACCCATTATTACTGTGCTGTTGATTTTGTTAGCTTCCCTAATTTCTTTTAGAATTTCATTGTTTGTTAGTTCATTCTGGCAAGGTGGACAGTAATACAACCCCATTACTATTTTATTCCCTTTTTCACCTGGAATTTCTATCCATAAATATTCAACATTACATTTTGTTTCCTGCAGAACTTTTATCCTGTTTGACTCAATGCTTTCATTAACATATAGTGCCACCCCTCCACCAATTTGACCCATGCTATCATTTTAATATAATTTGTACCCCGATATTACAGTGTCCCATTGGTTATTTTCCTTCTATCAGGTCTCTAAGATGCTAATTATGTCTACCTCTTTGTTATGTGCGCCAGCCGTGGCAGACCCGTGGCTCGGCCCCCCTCCCCTCTCTCAAAGTGATCCAGCACCTGGTCCCTCATCTCTGGCGGTTGTTGGCCACCGGCTCCATCCTTGGGCTGCCCCTGGGGCCTCCGGCTCTGCTATAGTTCCTGATACTCCGCGTCGAGCCTCTCCGCATGGCCTGCGGAGAGACGCCATCCCGACCAGCGCTGCACCCCTCCCTAGGCGCGCGCACATGCACAGCTGTCTCCTTTAATGGGGCACATGTTGGGAACCTGGCTGCGGCCCTGGATGGTGACATTGGCTAAGCTCTGGTATATAACGCCGGGCTCCGCTCTCTCAAATTGCCTTTGCAACAGGTCCCCTTGCTGGTCGAGTGCTCATTGCTTCTTCTGTTCCTGGTTCCTGATCCTGAATACCTTTGTTCCTGTGTTCCTGTTCCTTCGTCTCTTCTTCGGATTGCTAACCTGGTTTGACCTCTGCATTGCCTGACTACTCCATTGCCTCTCTCCAGCCCCGGACCTCTGCATTGCCTGACTACTTCGTTGCCTCTCTCCAGCCCCGGACCTCTGCATTGCCTGACTACTCCGTTGCTTCTCTCCAGCCCCGGACCTCTGCGTTGCCTGACTACTCCGTTGCCTCTCTCCAGCCCAAGACCTCTGCATCGCTTGACTACTCTGTTGCTTCTCTCCAGCCCTGGACTTCTGCTTTGTCTGACCATCCTTTGACTCTCTCCTCGTCCAGACCTCAGCCTCGCTTGCCACTGCTTCCAGCTTGCCACCAGCCCCGCCCATGCCTTGCCCAGACTCCGCCCCCAGCCCACCCCTTAAAAAAAAATCTTTGTTTTGCGCGTACCAGGAGATACGCGCGTAGCCACAAGCTGTCATCTTGTGGTCAAATATCACCTTTCCTGGACCCAGATTACTACAGCTTTAAGACCATACACCATGACTGATTTCTCTTGAACAGAAGAACCAATATGCAGTCTTGGAAGTGGAGGAGGAGAAAGCACCCCAAACTGAGAAGGAAATGAAACATGCAAACCCCAAAGTTGTGGGCTCAACAACACTGCACCAGTGAGGTGGAGGGAAGTTGTGGTTGGTGACTGGCTTCTGAGAAGCACAGAAGCATCTATCTGCTGATCAAACATGTTGTCCCAGGAGGTGTTCTGGCTGCCAGGTGCCAAAATCCAAGACATTACAAAAGATTGCCAAAAATCATCAAGCCTCTTGGCTACTATCTGATACTGTTCATCAAGTTTGGCATGAATGATACTTTAGGTACCACACAGATAGAATCAAAAGTGACTTCATGACTCTGGGAGAGAGAGTAAAACAGGTAGGTGCATTAATGGTATTCTCTTCCAACTTCCCACTCAAGGGTAAAGGCCCAGGCAGGGATGTTCACATTTTGGAGATGAATTAATGGCTGCATAGATGGTGTCAATGAGAGTGTTTCAGCTTCCTGACCCATGGGATGATGTATCATGGACTACTGAGCAGAGATGATATCCACCTGTGGAAGAAGGGGCATGGTGTCTTACAACACAGACTGACAAACCTACTGAGAAGGACTTTAAACTAGGATAGATGGGAATGGAGAACAAAACCCTAAGATAAGTAAAACATTAAATACTTATATAAAATAGGGAAAAAAGGGCAACAGCTGGAAAGCTATGTATACTAATGCCCATATTTCAGAAAAATAAAGTCCCAATCTAGAGGCAATGATGGAAGAAAATAGTTTGGATGTAGTGGCTATCACAGATACATGGTACATGGAAAACAAGACTGGGATATAGTTATATTGGGCTACAATCTATTCAGGAAGGGTTAGGTAGGAAGAAAGGGAAATGTATATTTAAAAAATAATATTAAAGCAACAGAGTTGCATGGTTTATGACATAAGAAGGCGGCACCGTGGGTTAATCTGGAAAGAGGGACTGGAACATCTGTTTTTATTGATGTAATATATAGAATACGGATGTGCATTCATTTGCGACGAAATAGGATATATGGATGATATTTCCTATTTCTTCGCGTTTTGGGGGGTCGCCAGAACAATAGGAAAATCCACAAAATTTTGTGTGGTTTTCTTATCGATTTTTTTTTGGGGGGAGAGAAAGGGCACATTAAAAAAAAACAAAAAAACCCAAATGTACCCCAACCCTTCAAATTTAATTAATTGCAACCCCCCACCCTACTGACCCCCCCAAGACTTGCCTGACCTTCCCAAGACTTACCGAAATTCTCTGTTGGTCCACCGGGGTCCCGGGAGCGATCTCCCTCTCTCGGGCCATTGGCTGTCATTAATCAAAATGGCGCCAATGGCCCTTTGCCCTTACCATGTGACAGGGGCTATTGGTGCCATTGGTTAGCCCCTGTCACATGGTAGGAGCAAAGGGCCACTGGTGCCATTTTGTTTACTGGCAGCTGATGGCCCGAGAGCGGGAGATCACTCCCGGGACCCCCGCTGGACCACCAGGGACTTTTCGCAAGTTTTGGGGGATCTGGAGAGTGGGGGGGGGGGGGGGGTGGTGGTTGTAATTAATTAAATCTGAAGGGTTGGGTGCTTTTGGTTTTTTTTGGTTCGGGACGAAATTTCCCACGGCGGGCTGATAACGAAGGCTGAACCGAAAGGTTTGGCTGAATGACATCTCTAATATAGAGCACCATCCCGGACAGAAGAAAGATTTAATGGAGGATATTCAAAAGATTGCTGTGAAGGGAGAGATGCTATTGCTAAGGGATTTCAGTCTGCCTGATATTGATCATAACATCCCAGCTGCACTGTTTTCTAGAAGCAGGGAGCTCTTGGATTCTCTGCAAGGACTGTTCTGTCAATTAGTAATTGATGCTTATGAATGTGGACAGTATTTCTACTGCTGTAGTGAACTATCTGGGATTCAGTGATCTCCTGATGGAGTAGTTCAGTTTTAGAGCACAGGAGATGAAGGTTCATTCCAAGGTGAGGGTCCTAAACTTCAGGAAAACTAACTTTGTTAAAATGGAGTGTACCTCTAGGAGTCATTAGCTGTGTTATAAGGGGTGGCAAAAGTCATAGATAGGTGTTCTGGGTTCAGATCATACACACTAGGATTTTACACAAGGATTTTCTACTTGCATGTCACAGGGCTTTTTACCTTCTGAGCTTATCTCATACTCACAATTACACACACTTTGACTCAGTATATCACAGTTCTAGATCTTTATGATAGATTTATTTGAGCAAGAACAGAGAATAAATAAAATCTGATAATACAGAAAAGCTAATTGCAGATAACAACTACTAAAGAGAATTCATAAATATGTGAAGCTAGTAGCAAATGTGAAGAACTAGCACTCTACTTCCACAGCAAAATAGCAAACATCCTCCTCAGATTTCCTCTCACCCCTCATCCTATCCCCATGGGCCCATGCCTAACCTCTGCCTTCCTTGACTCTCTCGACCTCACCTCCTCCAAGGAAATTGAATCAATTCTCAAAAAGATTAAACCTGCATCCCACCCTACAGACACCATCCCCACTAAAGCTCTCCTAATGATTCCTAACACCACCACCAAACCATTAGCTGACATTCTTAACTGCCCCCTCTCCTCTGGCATAGTCTCAGACACACTCAAGCATGCAGTGGTCAAACCCTTGCTCAAAAAAACATCATTAGATCCTAATGACCTAGCCAATTTCTGTTCCATCTCAAACCTCCCATTTATCTCTAAAATCATGGAAAAGGTAGTCAACTCCCAACTAATGGACTACCTCGAATATAACAATATCCTTCACCCCTCACAATTCGGTTTTCACAAGCATTTCAATACTGAAACCCTCCTATTCACCCTCTCTGGCCACCTTATCAGAGGCATGGACCAATGTCACTGCTACATCCTTGCCCTCTTTGACATTTCCTCTGCGTTTGATACAATAAGCCACAATCACCTCCTCTCCCGCCTATCTGACATAGGCCTCTCAGGTTCAGCCCTCCAGTGGTTTAAATTCTACCAAATAGACAATTCTCAGTCAAAATAGGCAATGCTGAATCCACTTATTATGCCCTCACCCAAGGAGTTCCTCAAGGTTCCTCCCTCTCATCCACCCTATTCAATATTTACCTTACACCCCTCTGCCAGCTCCTATCTGACCTTGGCTTCAAATTCTACCTATATGCCGATGATGTCCAAATCATCATACATATTCATGACTCTATATCCGATTCCCTAAAACTCTGGGGGAAATGTCTTGCTGCCATTAACACCCTACTCACAAATCTCCATCTTGCCTAAAACACCTTCAAAACTGAACTGCTCCTCATATCCCAACACCAATCCCCTAAACCCTCCCTTGCAAATGACCTGGCATATAGTTCCATCTCTGCTCAGCTTTTTGTACGAGACCTTGGTGTTCTGATTGACCAGCAATTGAACCTAAAAAAGTACATCAACACAATCCTCAAGGAAGGTTTCTTCAAGCTCAATGTTATGAAAAAACTAAAACCCCTACTCCATACTAATGATTTCTGTACCGTCATCCAGGCCACCCTCTCATCTAAAATGGACTACTGCAACTCCCTTCTCCTGGGTCTCCCCTACTCCACCATAAAACTGCTTCAAATGCTACAGAATGCGGTAGCGAGGAGCATCTCAAATGCCCAAAAATCAGACCATATTACTCCCATCCTTAAAGACCTTCACTGGCTCCTGATCCCCTCACATATCCTCTATAAAACCCTTACTATTATTCACAAATCCATCTACACACACAATTCCAACTGGCTTGATGAGACATTCCGTCCCACACTCTCTAACTGCCCTACCAGAGCAACCAACAAAGGAACCCTCCATGTGCCATCCCTCAAGAAGGATAAACACAAACAATAGATGCCTGATCTTTTTCCAAATGTTTATTAAGCAGAGACGTGTTCAAAAATCGCCCGACTCAGGCCAAGTTTCGCGGTTCAAAAACCGCTGCCTCAGGGGCTACAAACAAAGCAAACATAAATTAACAATAATATCTAAAAACAACACTCAAATTAGCAACATCTTTAAGATCTTATAAATATTAAAAAGTCATTATCACAAAATAAAAACTTTTGTAATCCTTAATTAAGATCTCAGATATTGATAAAAAATATTGATTATTTAAAATTAAATTAATAAATTCTTAAAATGATGACAAAAATCCAACAGTATATCAAACATACCCACAAGAATACTTTATCAATTCCTGCTTAAGAATTAAATATTTAACAATATATATACTTCTCAGCATGTTTAAAGATAAATTTACCTTCAACACTCCACAGTTATGAAAAAATCTCAGTAGTGTATTTCTCATCCGATGTACAGTCAATTACTGTCAGCAATGCTTAAGATAACCAGAGAAAATGTGTGACAAACTTAAAAACTGAAATCTCATCATAGTACATATTAGTCATTCTGAATCATTTCCTGATGGTAAAATGGCAGAGAAACAAATAAAAACAATGCTACATAAAAATATATATAATAAAAACCTTCTATTTGGACATATTACTTTACCATGAATCAAACTGTATAAACTGTACTCATTTTTGATTTGTTAAACATAATAATAAACCATTTCAAATCATTATAAATATTAAAACTACTAAAAAATTAAAAAATGTGTATATTAGAAAAAACATGCCAATGAGGGTGTTAAAAACAAACATATCAGTTCTACTCTCTGCTGTCATAGTGAACACTTTCCAATTGAAATCCTTAACTTCTTTAGCTTGAGTCACTAAAAAAAAAAAAAAATCCAAACAAACAAACACTAAATACACTAAAATAACCAAAGACAACTTGCTTTTTCCATGCTACAAAGTTAATGTAATGAAAAGATGCTTCTCATACACTCAAATCGCTAAAAAATCTAATTTGAAGAACAATGAGAAGTATTTTAAAAGAGGTTTTACCTTCTGCAAACAGCACTTCACTCCCGGTCTCTGCTGCTACTGAGCTCAGCCTTGATTGTCCACTATTTTAAATCCCTAATTTTGGCGCCAAAAACTCAGGACCAGGGACTGATAAAATTATTTTATTCAAGTTAATAAAATGGCTCAAAACCCGTCTGCAAGGTGGAAAATTTATATTAAACATAAATCTTTATGTTATTTAAACAAAGCGATCTAAATTCAATTTAGTGGGCGTTCCCTCAAATGTCAATCAATTAAGTGGGTGTGTTCTATGTAAAACATCATCTGAATGCACTACACCCGATCCAGAGATTAAACTAGTAATTGGGACAGTGGCATGTTAAAATCAACTAAGAAAAACAAACGATAAAAATGTTTATAATGAGGAAATGGTTAAAATTCAATACTTAATAACACCTAAAAATTATATTAAATAAAAAATAATAATAATAAAATAATCAGTTAAATGAATACAGTAAAAAATGTCTAAAACCATAAATCATATAGCATTTTTTTTACCAATTTCAATGCCATTTAGTTATAGTTTATGATGGTGCTAGATGCTGCAGAAATAATATTTCTGCAGCATGTTTAATATAAATTTTCTACCTTGCAGACGGGTTTTGAGCCATTTTATTAACTTGAATAAAATAATTTTATCAGTCCCTGGTCCTGAGTTTTTGGCGCCAAAATTAGGGATTTAAAATGGTGGACAATCAAGGCTGAGCTCAGTAGCAGCAGAGACCGGGAGTGAAGTGCTGTTTGCAGAAGGTAAAACCTCTTTTAAAATACCTCTCAGTGTTCTTCAAATTAGATTTTTTAGCGATTTGAGTGTATGAGAAGCATCTTTTCATTACATTAACTTTGTAGCATGGAAAAAGCAAGTTGTCTTTGGTTATTTTAGTGTATTTTAGTGTTTGTTTGTTTGGGGTTTTTTTTTTTAGTGACTCAAGCTAAAGAAGTTAAGGATTTCAATTGGCAAGTGTTCACTATGACAGCAGAGAGTAGAACTGATATGTTTGTTTTTAACACCCTCATTGGCATGTTTTTTCTAATATACACATTTTTTAATTTTTTAGTAGTTTTAATATTTATAATGATTTGAAATGGTTTATTATTATGTTTAACAAATCAAAAATGAGTACAGTTTATACAGTTTGATTCATGGTAAAGTAATATGTCCAAATAGAAGGTTTTTATTATATATATTTTTATGTAGCATTGTTTTTATTTGTTTCTCTGCCATTTTACCATCAGGAAATGATTCAGAATGACTAATATGTACTATGATGAGATTTCAGTTTTTAAGTTTGTCACACATTTTCTCTGGTTATCTTAAGCATTGCTGACAGTAATTGACTGTACATCGGATGAGAAATACACTACTGAGATTTTTTCATAACTGTGGAGTGTTGAAGGTAAATTTATCTTTAAACATGCTGAGAAGTATATATATTGTTAAATATTTAATTCTTAAGCAGGAATTGATAAAGTATTCTTGTGGGTATGTTTGATATACTGTTGGATTTTTGTCATCATTTTAAGAATTTATTAATTTAATTTTAAATAATCAATATTTTTTATCAATATCTGAGATCTTAATTAAGGATTAAAAAAGTTTTTATTTTGTGATAATGACTTTTTAATATTTAAAAGATCTTAAAGATGTTGCTAATTTGAGTGTTGTTTTTAGATATTATTGTTAATTTATGTTTGGTTTGTTTGTAGCCCCTGAGGCAGCGGTTTTTGAACCGCGAAACTCGGCCTGAGTCGGGCGATTTTTGAACACGTCTCTGCTTAATAAACATTTGGAAAAAGATCAGGCATCTATTGTTTGTGTTTATCCTTACGGCTATCATAGATCGCCTACCTCTTTGTTTTCTTGGACCATCCCTCAAGAAGGCACACCTTACTTCTACCAGGGATCATGCACTCTCCATTGCTGGGCCTACCCGCTGGAACTCACTACCCACTAACCTCTGGCTTGAGCCTTGTACTATCAAATTCAGAACTAAATTAAAGACCTGGCTCTTCAAACAGGCTTACCCCAAGTAGATCCCCTGCACTCTTAACCCTTGCCGCATCAGCACTTAACCTGAACCCATGTATAAAGTTATGTTACATTGTTGACTTGTTAGTTTTACACAATCCGTTGCTCTTCTTTACCAGTTCCTTGCTATTTCTCTTTGTTCCTATGTAATCCCATCCCCAGTACCTGTTTAATGTAATTTCCAACTTCAGTTCTGATATAAACCAATATGATGTATCTACTAATACCAGTATAAAAAAGTTTTAAATAAATAATAAATAAATGAATGTGAGTATATATATAGTGTGGCTACACTATTGAATGTACCTCCTGTTATCCAGACTATGTCTAAATATGGACCTCACAGTTCTTAGTCCACAAGCTCAAAATACAAATCCTCCTGCAGGTTTAGTAGAGTGTGGCAGGAAAACATGGACTTTCTTTGTCTCCTGAAAGGTATCCTCTCATTCAGATATCTCCTTAGAACTCAGGAATCATCTTCACCCAATTTGATAGAAATTCTCAAATATCTGGTTGGTGAAACACTGCCTCCTGGACATATTTCTTACTCTTGTGATATATGAATAGAAATAAATCCTCCTGAAACAGCTCACAGAGTTCCTCATGGAACTCCCTCCGACCACTTATTTATTTACTTATTTATTTATTTTAATGATTTTATGTACCGACATCCGTTTGCACATCGCATCGGTTTACATATAACTTATAACCAAAGTATAAAATAGACATGGCCTTTACAATGAACAGTAGGAACAGTCAACAGTCATGGAAAAGAAATAAACACCTCTCCCAATGGAATGGAAAGGCAACCTTTTTCCCCTTCTGGAACTAAGGAATATTATGGACCTTGCTGCCTCTCCCTTTCTTCTTCCATCCATGAATTCCTACCAGTGACTCATGGAGTGATTGTTATAGAGTTTGACCACTGAAAGGGATGAACCCTCACTTCCACTCAACATTTTGGGTTCCATCCTTAGAACCTTCCATTGCTAGAAGTTTCCTCATGCAAACTAAAGGTGAAGCAGAGATTGAATCCAGAGAAAGTATGGACACTATACTTAGCCTAGCAAGATACCAGTAAACAGACATATTGACATTGAAGAATGGCTACAAAATGAGAGATTGCTTTTGTGGTTTAAGTCAAGCAATATGTCTACAGCAAAATTACAGGATGTATCACCATTATTTTAGGATTACATCGTGTCTGCAGTTGACTTTATGATAATACCTCTTAAATTTTTACCACAGTCAGTCTTTAATATCATAATACATGCAACATTTCACAGTAGCTAGTTCTGTGGTTTACAAATGCAATAAGAATGTTCCACTTATTCCCCTGCGAGATGCAAGTTTAGCTACAAAGATGAGATCATCCATGGAGTTTCCAGCCACACACATGTGTGGAAGAGATAGCAAACATACACAAAAAGAATAGAGCAGGTGAACAAAGATTGTTTGTTCTAATGGAAAATATGATTTAAACATTTAAAGAATCAAAGGAAAGATCAGACGTGACCTGAGAGATCCAAGGTTAGATCTGGAATTTTAATCTAACACAGGGCTCCATTAAAAATACAGCCACTACTGCACTGCTTTTTTTTTTACAGAATCATCTCATTTGTCTTTCAGATCTAAATTTCTTTCTCTAAATAGAGAAGACATTTCCTTTTCTAAACTGGGGATGGGATTGGGGGGGGGGGGGGGAGAATTCTTTTAAGAGAAGATTTCAAAGTTTATAACATGTAGATTGATTCAAGAAAAATATGACAATGTGTGTGTGTGTAAAAACATTGGGAATGTATTGTAAAGTGTTTAGCAGTTCCAAATGAATTACCTGCCAAGTATGTAAATATTATTTTGGATAGCCACTACTTTGTCTATTCAACAGAGCTATTAACTTTGTTAATAACACAATGTACAATTAAAAGTAAATTTTACTTTAAAAATATTAGAAAGTACAAATATCAATGAAAGTGATATTCCAAATATTAAAAACAAGAACAATTTAAAAATGAAACATTTATGAAACCTGAGCTAAATGGTTTCATGGCTCATAATTTTGTTCTAGGTGTTATGTGACACATTGGATTCAAAGCATATTATCTCATTGTTTAGAATATAAATGTTCAGCCATTTTTATAAAACCCATAAATTAGTTGCCTTGTTGGAAAGCTGCAATATCTAGGACATTTCCAGTTGATCTTTTGGACCATACATCATTCAGACATTTACAGTTTACAGAAGGCTGGACTGTAACCTTTTGAGGCCTATTTGTAGAATACTGCTGAAAAAGTAGAACCAGTTAGATATAGCTACAAGTTAACCAGTTGAGTTTCATCTCAAATAAGAGATTTCACGTCACTGGAGAAAAGTTCTTCCTTGATATTAGCAATTAAGCAATTCCAACTGAACAATAAATATTTGTTCAGCTTATGAATTGTCAAAAATAAAATGCAAGAAACTTCCTTCGCTATCATACTCTTTTGTTAATCTGAAAAGCTGTCTTTTTCATCAGGATCTTTCTTCCTCTACCAGAATATGCTTGTAGCACTTTCATGTTCGGAGCAGGGTGAGCCATTTCGGGTCCACCCCCGGATCATTGGTTTTCCTTTTTTGTTTAAAATCTATTAACCACCACCCAAACCCACCTTTACCCTTCCCATTTATTTAAATGTAACCCCCCACCAGCAGAGCCTCTCTCTCACCCTCTCAACCCACCTCAAGAATCACCCAAAGGCCGTGGTGGTCTAGTGAGGGACCCAGGAGTGATCTCCCACTCCCGGGCCGGTGGCTGCCATTAGTAAAAAAATGGTGCCGGCGGCCTTTTGCCTTTACCATGTGACAGAGTAGAGGCAATAGATGAGCTGCACCTTTTTTGCAAAATTTTGCTGGCCGACCTTTGCCCCTACCATGAGACAGGTGCTGCCCAATGGCACCAGCAGCCCCTGTCACATGGTAAAGGCAAAGGGCACCACTGCTATTTTGACTAATGGCAGCCACCAGTCCGGGAGTGGGAGAGCACTCCCTGGCTCCCACTAAAAAAACATGGACTGTGGATGAGTCTTGGGGGGGTTGGAAGGGCAGGCAGGGGGCTCTGCTGGTGCCTATGCGTGCATGTTATAAAATCAGCTACCTTCGCATACATGCGCACACGGTTTTATATCAATGTGTGCATGTGTACGCGAATGCCATCTCGAGCGCGTATGTTGGGGGATTTTAGTAGATGCGTGCGGCGATGCATTAGGCCTATTTCCCAGTTTGTCCCAGTTAAAGATAAGAGTTCGTAATCCCCCTACCTAACTAGCCTTCCTTTTACCCTACTATCCCCGACCCTTAAAACCCTGCTAACTACCATTTTTTTTTAAATTTACCTACTTATATGCAGCCTATAGCTGACGAAAGTGGTTCTGGGATCCCAGCATGTGCTAGTGCATGTAACTGACTGCATGGTGCAGTCCCATGCCCCACCCAGACAACACCCATGTCCCACACCCTTTTTGCCAAAACTTTATTATCCACATACCAGGTGATACGTGCATAGCCATGCAAGGTGATGCATATAGGGAAAAATAACCCATGCTATAGTTACACAATGTTAGGTTCCATATTAGGTGCTACTACCCAAGAAAGAGATCTAGGCATCATAGTGGATAACACATTGAAATCGTTAGTTCAGTGTGCTGCGGCAGTCAAAAAGCAAACAGAATGTTGGGAATTATTAGAAAGGGAATGGTGAATAAAACGGAAAATGTCATAATGCCTCTGTTTCGCTCCATGGTAAGACCGCACCTTGAATACTGTATACAATTCTGGTCGCCACATCTCAAAAAAGATATAATTGTGATGGAAAAGGTACAGAGAAGGGCGACCAAAATGATAAAGGGAATGGAACAGCTCCCCTATGAGGAAAGACTAAAGAGGTTAGGACTTTTCAGCTTGGAGAAGAGATGGCTGAGGGGGGATATGATAGAGGTGTTTAAAATCATGAGAGGTCTAGAATGGGTAGATGTGAATCAGTTTTTTACTCTTTCGAATAATAGAAAGACTAGGGGGTACTCCATGAAGTTAGCATGTGGCACATTTAAAACTAATCGGAGAAAGTTCTTTTTCACTCAACGCACGATTAAACTCTGGAATTTGTTGCCAGAAGATGTGGTTAGTGCAGTTAGTATAGCTGTGCTTAAAAAAGGATTGGATAAGTTCTTGGAGGAGAAGTCCATTACCTTCTATTAATTAAGTTGACAGATAATAACCACCACTATTACTAGCAATGGTAACATGGAATAGACTTAGTTTTTGGGTACTTGCCAGGTTCATATGGCCTGGATTGGCCACTGTTGGAAACAGGATGCTGGGCTTGATGGACCCTTGGTCTGACCCAGTATGGCATGTTCTTATGTTCTACTTCTTATGGACTTTTAAAATCTGTACGGCCCGCGCGTGTGTGAGTCATGCACATATCTCACAGTTTTTCCACGTGCAACCCTTTTAAAATCTATTTCTTAGTTTTCCTTGTATTCTGAGAAGGAAGGGAAAGCATTTATAAAAAAATATATATTTTCTTTGCTAACTTAGGGGGTTATTTTCTAAGGCTATCAAATGTGAAAAGGGACTTTTCACGTGCGATAGCTTGCCGGGGGCGGAGTCGGGGCAGAGTCGGGGTGGAGTCGGGAGGAGTTGGGGCGGTGAGGAGGCTGATGCAGTGCTATCTTCGTTGGAGGCGATAAGGTAAGACATGTTATCGCCTCCAGTAGCGCTCCCAATAGCACCACCTTTCACGGTGGCTCTATTGGGTGTGAAAGCCGTCAGCGATAACACCGCTGTGGTGCAATTGCTGCCGGCTTTCGCAGGCCCGCCCCCTTTCGCCCCGCCCCCCATTACCGCCGGGATTCACCATTTTCTGCGAGAATGGAAAATACCGGCCTTAGTTCAGAATGGTAAAGAGGAATGGGAAGAACTAGACCTACCCAGTTAAGTCTGAAATCTCCCCATACTTGGGTTCTGTTAATTGGATTCTCAGCCATAGAACTGCCATGCCTGAAGAGTCTTCGAAATTGCAATTGGTAGCCATAGAAGGGACAGGTGTTCCACAAACCTCCCCAACCATGAATGTTATGCTGATTCCAGAAGACAGGAGAATTCCCTCGGACCCTACGGCTGGGGGTGAGAGAAGAAAGCTGATACAGCCATCATTCATGGATGATGTTGGCATACCAGCTGTTCAGAAAGGACCCCTTGCTGGAGCTGCAGTGGTTAGCTGCAGGAGAACATCTGTACCAAAAGCATCTCCTGCAGTGGTAATGGATACAGGTGGATGACAGGAGGATCACTGCTTGCTCAAGAGGGTAGCATTACCTCAACAAGAGTTGCCTATTTTCTCATTGGCAAAGTCTGCAGTCTTTTCTTTGGAATCGATCTGGGTGGCTATTGAAGGACTGGTAATTCCTTATCAAAACAAATGTATCATATTTCATCACAGATTTAAGTTATGTATAGGTTTAGTGATGTTTATTTGAAAGCCGCCCAGCACAATATATTTTGGCATAAGCAGATTAGAAATATTTTACATAAATAAATAAATGAAAGGGTATCTGTTCAGTAAGCTGATTTGTTTAATTGTAATCAAAGATTAGATTCTCTGATAGTTCAAGGGGATAAATTACTACAAGATGAGATTTTATGTATTTAGTAATTTAATAATGTTTGTTAATTACTTTACAGATTTCAATAGCTGTGGGGGCACACGCTAAATGCATGATGGCCCTACCTTAACAGTGAGGCTGTGAGTCTGGACTACTCCCTCATGATGGTATAAGGCAGGCACATCAGGAGCTCAGATCCTACCCCCCCCCCCCCCCCCCCGTTCTCCCTATGCACAGGTTCGAGCATCGTGAAAGCAGCACATTGACGCGGCATGTGGCTCCGGTGCAGATAGATGACATCACGAGGCATATTTAAGTGGCTTGCTTCCCCTGTTCCATTCCTTTCCATTGCTCCTGCATTGGTGGCTCAGAACTTACAGTGAGCTTCTTATAAGCCAGAAGTCCAAAGGTTCACATTCATTGCTCCCTGCATTTGCAAGCAGCAGGCACGGTGGGCATTAGTAGATCCTGTTTTTATTAGGGATGTGCAGAGGGACGCCATACGTTGCATTCGTGATGCGGATTTGTCGGGGAGCAGATACGTTGCATTCGGCCGTATGGCGCCCCGATGCGTTAATACGGCGATTTCTATTTGTGTCCCAGCTAAAATTAAAATGAACTACAACCCCCCACCCTCCTGACCCCGCCAAGACTTACCAAAACTCCCTGGTGGTCCAGCGGGGAGTCCGGGAGCCATCCCCTGCACTCTCACACCCTCGGTGCCGGTTTCATCACGGCGCCGATAGCCTTTAACCTACTATGTCACAGGGGCTACCGGTGCCATTGGTCAGCCCCTGTCACATGGCCATTAACTGTCAGGAGTTACCGTATTGAAATAAAAAAATTCTTAGATGAAAAGTCTTGACCAAGTGAAGTTTACGTGCACTTTTAGTGTTTACAATCTTAGTTATAAATACAGTCATCAAGTAGCACAGGAAGAAAGACGATGCCTGATCTTTCTGTTGTTGCATGCTATGGAACACAGTAAAAAACAACCCTGTGCTTATCCCATGTCCATGGTTACACTGCACAGCTCCAAAAACAAGTAAGTTCCTGGGGGTCAGGACATCCAGTTATAGATACCCTGACACACATTCAATTTGTTAATATACGTAGTTTCAATCCTTTGAATTTACTCGCACATAAGCATACATGTATGTTGCAGGATAGAAATCATGTATTTTATATGCGCCGGTTATAAAACTTATATATTTTTGTTCGTGGCTACTTATGTGTTTACATGTCACTATGCATAGTTGTTTGAAAGTTATCCTCTAAGTTGGGGGATAACTCATGGCAGATTGGCAAATTTGCATCAAATTTTGTTATAAGGCTGATTTGCATATGCAGTAAAATTCTACATGAAATTAGAAAAGAAAAATTCACTAAAAAAAGATAACACCTCAGGTTTTGCTAAAAATAGCTTGTGAAAACTATATTTTGTGCAAAGGTTTTCATGAAAGTCATAATTAATGAACTGCTTTGCATGATATTGCATCATAGCAGCTCATTAATTTTGAATTTGAATAATATTTTACATGTAGAAACAACACAAAAAATTGTACTACTTGCAAACATTCAAAATTTTGCGCTTGGTGCTTCATAATATACTTCCTGTGAAAATAGTACTTGCTACCATGAATAATGCTCTCTGTCAGGATGAAGTGCCATTTGAGGAGTTTTATTTGGCTTAGTACATGATCCTCTATGTTTAAAAAGCCACACAGTAGATGTTAGTTAAGGTGAATCAAGGTGCGTCTATACTCCAGTGTCACGTTTTGACACACCCATGCCTGCTTCTAGGGTGCTATCCCATTCACGAGTCCCATAATTTTCAATACATGCAGGGCACCTCCATAATTTCATTTCATTTTAAAAGTGTGTAAATGAATATGCAGAGTGAAGTACAGGAAAGAATTCTTGCAGCATAATGCAAAGCCATATGATAAAAATATAAGCTTTTAGAATTTTTGAAGAATTAAAATTCCTTGGTTGAAAAACAGATGGGCTACAGATAAATTGCTATTGCACTGCTCTGCAATAACATTTGTCTAAATGAATGACAAAAAGTTAAAGATAGTCCTCCCTCACTCTGCACTATAAATTGTACTCTCCTCACTGTATCATCTTTCAAATAGGATCCTTCTCAATTATGAGATTTCCTTCTATTTATTTTTCCTTTGGAAACATTCTGCTGATACTCAAAATATTCCTGTTCATATCTGAACTAAAAACCCAGTTTGTTACATATTGCTTTTACCTTGGATATCTTACTTTCTTTTATTATAGTCCATTTAAATTAATATGTTGACTGTTGAGTGAAGCACCTTGGAAAATGGTGCCATATAAATATGGAAATAAACACATTGCTTTTGAATACCTTTGAGATTAGTTCCCACCTATTAAAGCATTGATTTCCACACACTTGAGGGGGGGAGTACTACATTTTATTCATGAATATCTTGCTACTGGCCTATTTACATTGATTTAACTCCTGATTTCTATACTCTTCACCCAAAGCAGTAAGTGCATTTTTAGATATGTTTCTAAATCTGCCTCAGGGACATTTTTCAAAAAGACTGCTGAGTTGTAAAGTATGCAGGTGCACACAATTTGCGCTAATTTTCAGAGAGGAACAAATAAAGGTATTGTAAATTAGGTATGTTAATGTTGCGGTCATGGCCGCGAGCACCGCGGCCAGGCCCTTACTTCTGGATTCTCAGACCTGCTCCCGCCTCCGGAGTCCTGGCTTGCGGCCTGTTTGGCGGCGTCCCCGCTGGAGCAGCGCCGCCGTGAAGGATCCGGTGGATGCCCTGTTCCTAGGCGCGCGCACGCGCCACTTGGGCGCCTTTGTAGCCCGTTTCCCACCGGTACTGACTCCGCCCAATTCCTGACGTCAGACGCCGCAGCCTTGATAAGCCAGCCGCGGCCATCCAACCTTTGCCTTGCAACGGGTTAGCATTCTGGTTTCCTGTTGCGTTGCGCCCCGGAGTGACTTCCTTGGCTACGTCGCTCCGTTCCTGCTACAGTACCTGCTTGGTTCCTGCCTGCTTGCTACAGTACCTGCTTGGTTCCAGTACTCGAGTCTTGCTACAGTTCCTGCCTGGTTCCGGCACCCAAGCCTGCTACAGCTGCTGCCTGGTTCCAGTACCCGAGTCTTGCTACAGCTCCTGCCTGGTTCCAGTACCCGAGCCTGCTATAGTTCCTGCCTGGTTCCAGTACCCGAGTCCTGCTATAGTTCCTGCCTGGTTCCAGTACCCGAGTCCTGCTATAGTTCCTGCCTGGTTCCAGAACCCGTACCCAGTTACAGTATCACTACTGTCCTAGTCTGGTTCCAGTTACCTGTCCTGATCCACAACCCACCTAAATCCCAGCGGCCGGGCCCCTACGGGCTCCTCCCTGGGGGGCTTCGGCTTCCAAGGGTGAAGCCACCTAAGTCCCAGCGGTTGGGCTCCTATGGGCTCCTCCCGGGGGAGCACCAGCTTCCAGGGTGAAGAGCATCTACGTCCCGCCTGAACATCTGCCTCCTGGCCCGCTGTTCATCAGAGACATTGTCCATCTTTTCCTAGTCTCCAGCAGGTCGGCCCAAGGGTCCACTAAACTGAGACTACACAACATGTTAAAACGGTTCTATACTATGCATATGCAGCTGCTTGCTTGTAAAGGCAACCAAGGGGAGAACTGGGATTGCTACTTTCCTTCCCTGACCTAAAAACCCCGCTGCAAACACATTCTCACAGTCTGGCTGAAAGTGCGGACTCTAATGGAAGATGAGCATCTTTTTCTCCTGACTGACAGCAAATTTCTGACAGGCCTTTTTATACAGGTAAATGGCTTTGATAATTGCCCTTCCCATGTTTATTGTTAAGAATTAATCAGAAAGCATATAGAGAACAAAACTGTTTCTGATCTGAAAAAAATGTATCAAGTTAGGGCGAGAGTACATTGCACAAATCTCATCTTTGTGTACCTTTCTTCACTCCAAATCACATCAAATCTTCACTGATGTGTGCCATGCTATTCGTACCTCTGATTGTGCATGTAAAACTGTTCCCCAAACCTTAGATCACCACCAAAACCTCACCTCGAGTTACTTGTTGACCCTCCTACAGTGGTATAAATAGCTGACTACTCTCTCTCTCTCTCTCTCTTTCTCTCTCTCTCTCATTTTCAATATCACAAATCCTGTTATTGGGCATAATGCCAACAAAAAAGCTAGATTTATTTCCAGTATTGCACGCAAGGTTAAACACCTCTTATTTTCATAAACTCCTCCCTTTTGACTAAAATTACAAATTTGCATGCACATCTCAAGATGAGTTTTTTATCACAGGTATTAAGGAGTTTTCATGGGTATTAGATCCTTAATACCCGCGATAACGCCCTAATGCAATTTGATAAATGACCCTGATAGATATACACCAGTCTTAATTTTATTACTTAGGAGAGATATATTTGTGGTGAACCTTCAAAATGCCAGTAGATGCTTGACTTAATTAGAGAAAATAAGCCAATTTATAGCATTAGTCAGCTAAGTTGAGCCTGATATACCTCAACTTAGCTGGCTAATGCTATAAATTGACTAAAGTCAGAAGGCCACTCCAACAAAGCATCTGGGCTGAGCCATGTTTTGGCAGGCCAAGGTTAGCTGCTCTGAAGGGTGATATTTTCACCCAAAATTATATTGCTGGCTAACTCTTGAGTTAACTAACTAGGTATTTCTGAAAATTCATCCCTTAGTAAATTGATACATTACTATAGCTAGGCTGTGATAGAAAAATCGCAGACATCGTCTACTTCTTAAATGTCAAATTACACATCCTGCACATGATTGATTACATATGTCAAATAGCTGCCTCAGGACTGTTTACCAAGGATTTTATAAACATAATGTACAAGAATCTAACATGAAAAGATAGCCTTGTCATTAAAATGTACCAAAGTGCACTTATAAATGTCATCTAAACAATCGAATCACATATTTTTCTGACTCTGTAATCTTTATAGTTGCATTTCTGCACAGTTTTAGGGAAAAATATCTTACCATAATTATACATTTAGTCAAAAATGTAATAACATAATCCGAAAGATACGATACATAGTATGGAAACTGCTACATAAGAACATAAGAAATACCATACTGGGTCCATCAAGCCCAGTATCCTGTTTCCAACAGTGGCCAATCCAAGTTACAGGTACCTGGCAAGTACCCAAAAGTTAAATAGATCACAAGCTCCTAATTGCTATTTAATTTATCTATAAAAAAGAACAAATATAAAAAAAGGAAATTGTAAAAACAAATTTCATGAAGGTTGATCACTCCACATGTTGGAATTAGCATTAAAAAATACATCAAGAAGAAGCTGAAAAAAGGAAAAAGAAATAAACATAATGTCAAAACACTATGGATCCTATACTAGGGATGTGAATCGTGTCCTCGATCGTCTTAACGATCGATTTCGGCTGGGAGGGGGAGGGAATCGTATTGTTGCCGTTTGGGGGGGTAAAATATCGTGAAAAAATCGTGAAAAATCGTGAAAAATCAAAAAAAAACGTAAAATCGCAAAACCGGCACATTAAAACCCCCTAAAACCCACCCCCGACCCTTTAAATTAAATCCCCCACCCCCAAATGACTTAAATAACCTGCGGGTCCAGCGGCGGTCCGGAACGGCAGCGGTCCGGAACGGGCTCCTGCTACTGAATCTTGTTGTCTTCAGCCGGCGCCATTTTCCAAAATGGCGCCGAAAAATGGCGGCGGCCATAGACGAACACGATTGGACGGCAGGAGGTCCTTCCGGACCCCCGCTGGACTTTTGGCAAGTCTTGTGGGGGTCAGGAGGCCCCCCCCCCAAGCTGGCCAAAAGTTCCTGGAGGTCCAGCGGGGGTCAGGGAGCGATTTCCCGCCGCGAATCGTTTTCGTACGGAAAATGGCGCCGGCAGGAGATCGACTGCAGGAGGTCGTTCAGCGAGGCGCCGGAACCCTCGCTGAACGACCTCCTGCAGTCGATCTCCTGCCGGCGCCATTTTCCGTACGAAAACGATTCGCGGCGGGAAATTGCTCCCTGACCCCCGCTGGACCTCCAGGAACTTTTGGCCAGCTTGGGGGGGGCCTCCTGACCCCCACAAGACTTGCCAAAAGTCCAGCGGGGGTCCGGAAGGACCTCCTGCCGTCCAATCGTGTTCGTCTATGGCCGCCGCCATTTTTCGGCGCCATTTTGGAAAATGGCGCCGGCTGAAGACAACAAGATTCAGTAGCAGGAGCCCGTTCCGGACCGCTGCCGTTCCGGACCGCCGCTGGACCCGCAGGTTATTTAAGTCATTGGAGGGGGGGTTCGGGAGGGTGGGGGATTTAATTTAAAGGGTCGGGGGTGGGTTTTAGGGGGTTTTAGTGTGCCGGCTCACGATTCTAACGATTTATAACGATAAATCGTTAGAATCTCTATTGTATTGTGTTCCATAACGGTTTAAGACGATATTAAAATTATCGGACGATAATTTTAATCGTCCTAAAACGATTCACATCCCTATCCTATACAATAAACTTTGTTATGCTTGCTATACCTTCTTGTCCATACCAAAAATAACAGAGATGTACACTCATTTAAAACAAATGGGTAGAACATAAACAAGGTGCCCATGTTAATTTAATTTGTGCCACAGGTCTTAAAAATGAAACAAATAATCTTTGTCTCATTTCTTTATATTTCCTATTCATGTCTATGGCTTATTGGAGTCTATGGCTATGTACTAGGGATGTGAATTGGGTGCCTGATCGTTCACGCTTTTGAGTTCGTCTGGCTGCGGGAAAATATCATTTTCCCGTGGATCCCCATTTTTTTTTTTAGTGAAAAATCATTTTTCAGGTTAGTGCGTGTTAACAGGCGTTAGCGCTCGCTAACTCCTGTTAGCGCGCGCTAACAAAAATAGCAAAAAGTAACAAAAAATAACAAAAATAAACGTTTTTTTGTTAGCGTGCGCTAACCCGAAAAACAATTTTTACGAAAATTCGGGAGGAAAAGTGATTGTTTCTTTTTTTACCCGATATATTAACGAATTTAGAAATATTGTACGATATTTCAATTCATTAGAAAAATGATTCACATCCCTACTATGTACAGCTTAAAAAAAAAACAACGGATAAATTACAGCAACCAGCTGATGCCTGTGTAACTTCACAACCTTGTCAGAGTCAAGGCAGGGCAAGTTGGCAAGGACACTAGCCAGAGGTCAAATCATGGTGCAGAATTATTTTTATTAATCCTTTAGAGGCTATCTGGATCAAGTGACGCTGACTCACGCATTCTGTAAAGTTTGAGCATGACCAAGAAGATCTGTGGTTCCTCGCTAGCTTTTGGTGGAGAAAGATGTGCTACTAGAAATAATAATTGCTGCCCCGTGCTGGTTACCCCCAAGCCTTATGTTAAAGGTAGCAATATTTGCCATAACAAAAGTATTGCTAACAGCATTTTTTATAGGTGAGCAGCATTCTTGATAATTCAGAAAATGCTGTTTGAATATGTTCTGCTTTTCAACTTTGAACATAAGAACATAAGAAATTGCCATGCTGGGTCAGATCAAGGGTCCATCAAGCCCAGCATCCTATTTCCAACAGACCCCAAACCAGGCCACAAGAACCTGGCAATTATCCAAATACTAAGAAGATCCCATGCTACTGATGCAATTAAAAGCAGTGGCTATTCCCTAAACTTGATTAATAACCATTAATGGACTTCTCCTCCAAGAACTTATCCAAACCTTTTTTGAACCCAACTACACTAACTGCACTAACCACATCCTCTGGCAACAAATTCCAGAGCTTTATTGTGTGTTGAGTGAAAAATAATTCTCCGATTAGTCTTAAATGTGCTATTTGCTAACTTCATGGAATACCCCCTAGTCCTTCTTTCGAAAGTGTAAATAACCGAGTCACATCTACTCATTCAAGACCTCTCATGATCTTAAAGACCTCTATCATATCCCCCCTCAGCCGTCTCTTCTCCAAGCTGAACAGCCCTATCCTCTTCAGCCTTTCCTCATAGGGGAGCTGTTCCATCCTCTTTATCATTTTGGTTGCCCTTCTTTTACCTTCTCCATCACAACTATATCTTTTTTGATATGCGGCGACCAGAATTGTTCACAGTATTCAAGGTGCAGTCTCACCATGAAGCGATATAGAGGCATTATGACATTTTCCGTTTTATTAATCATTCCCTTCCTAATAATTCCTAACATTCTGTTTGCTTTTTTGACTGATGCAGCACACTGAGCTGACGATTTTAAAGTATTATCCACTATGATGCCTAGATCTTTTTCCTGAGTGGTAGCTCCTAATATGGAACCTAACATTGTGTAACTATAGCATGGGTTATCTTTCCCTATATGCATCACCCTGCATGGCTATGCACGTATCACCTGGTATGTGGATAATAAAGTTTTGGCAAAAAGGGTGTGGGACATGGGTATTGTCTGGGTGGGGCATGGGACTGCACCATGCAGTCAGTTACATGCACTAGCACGTGCTGGGATCCCAGAACCACTTACTTCTGCTATAGGCTGCATATAAGTAGGTAAATTTAAAAAAAAATGGTAGTTAGCAGGGTTTTAAGGGTCGAGGATAGTAGGGTAAAAGGAAGGCTAGTTAGGTAGGGGGATTACGAACTCTTATCTTTAACTGGGAAAAACTGGGAAATAGGCCTAATGCATCGCCACACGCATCTACTAAAATCCCCCAACATACGCGTTCGAGATGGCATTCGTGTACACATGCACACATTGATATAAAACCATGTGCGCATGTATGCGAAGGTAGCTGATTTTATAACATGCACGCATAGGCACCAGCAGAGACCCCTGCCTACCCTTCCAACCCCCCCAAGACTCATCCACAGTCCATGTTTTTTTAGTGGGAGCCAGGGAGTGCTAGAATTGATTACAAACTGGTTAAATGACAGACAGCAGTAAGTGTGGTGAATGGAAGCTACTCTGAGGAAAGAAAACTGATAAGTGGAGTGCCTCAGAAATTAGTTCTGGGGCCAGAATCTTTGTGAGCAACATAGTATAAGGGTTAGATGGAAAACAATTTCATATTTTTGGATGACACTAAAATCTACCACAGAGTAGACATGCCTTAAGGAGTGGAAAGAATGAAAATTGATCTAAGAAAGCTTGAGGAGTGGTCAAAGGTTTGGCAGCTGTGATTCACTGCCAACAATTGCAGAGAGATGCATCTGGGATTCAGAAATCCAAAGGAGCTATACATGATGGGGGGCAAGAGACTGTTGTGCATGGACCAGGAAAGAGACCACAGAGTGATAGTGTCAGATGATCTGAAAGCAGCAAAGCAAAATGGTGGCTAAGGCCAGAAAAATGCTACGCTACATCAAAATAATCATAACAAGCAGCATAAAGGTGGTGATCTTGCCCCTTTACAAATCATTGGTGAGGCATCATATGGAATACTGTGCTCAGTTCTGGAGATTATATCTTAAAAATATAGAGACAGGATCAAAATGGACCAAAGAAAGGCAGCCATAAATCATCAAAAGCCATATGAAATGAGACTGAAGGATCTAAATATGAGGGTAAGTCAGTAAGTAAGTCATAAATCTCTCTACTAAGGTAATAAAACATATATCTGTAATGTTGTCATATTCCATAGATGGCAGCACCTTAGAAGTGCTTATGTACATAAATAGTTATTTAAACTGTGCATGCGCAGGGGCTGTGTACACAAGGAAAATGGATGCCATGTTGACAGATTGTACGGTCGAAGAACAACGTGCTGTTGTCCGATTTTTATGGGCTAAGGGATTCCGGATTAACGCGCGCAGGGCCCTTGCGCGCCGGCGCCTATTTTGCATAGGCCGCCGGCACGCGTAAAGCCCCGGGATGCGCGTAAGTCCCAGGGCTTCCTGTCGGGGGCGTGGCGGGATGATGCGGCGTTTAGGGGGTTGGGCGGGGCGGGGTGGGGTGTTTCGGGGGTGGCGACATGGGCATGGTTTCGGCCCGGGGCGTTCCGGGGGCGTGGCCATCGCCGCCAGAACAGCCCCCGGGACCGGACCACGGAGCGGGGCAGCCGGCCAACGCGCGCAAATTTAAGCCTGCTTTCAGCAGGCGTAACTTTGCCGACAAAGGTAAGGGGGGGTTTAGATAGGGTCGGGGGAGGGGTGGGTTAGGTTGGGGAAGGGAGGGGAAGGTGGGGGGGAGGGCGAAGGAAAGTTCCCTCCGAGGCCGCTCCGAAATCGGAGCGGCCTCGGAGGGAACAGGTAGTGCGCGCTGGGCTCGGCGCGCAGGTTGCACAAATGTGCACCCCCTTGCGCGCGCCGACCCCGGATTTTATAAGATACGCACAGCTACGCACGTATCTTATAAAATCCAGCGTACTTTTGTTCGCGCCTGCTGCGCAAACAAAAGTACGCGCTCGTGCAAGTTTTTAAAATCTGCCCCTAAGGGCTTAGTGGCAAAAGACATTAATAAAGAGATGTATCCAGTATATGGAGAGAAATGTCTCTCGAGTAAAGCAATTTATAACTGGACCGATAAATTTGCACAAGGACGTGCCAACGTGAACGACGAAACCAGACCTGGTTGACCTGTAGAGATTGCGACAGAGGCAACTGTGAAGCAGGTTGAAGAGATGGTTCGCGCTAACCAGAGGGTAACAATTGACGAAGTTGCCAAAGAAATTGGGTGTTCTCACAGGTTAGCATATTCCTTAGTGCACGATGCATTGAACTTTCGCAAAGTCTGTGCAAGATGGGTTCCCAAACAGCTGACCGAAGACAATAAGAACAACCGGATGGGTGTCTGTTTGGAAAATCTCTGCCATTATGCAAACGAAGGTGAATCAATGAATGCACATATTGTTACTGGTGACAAGTCGTGGGTGCACCACTATCAACCAGAAGCGAAACGCGATTCCATGCAATGGAAGCATCCACTATCACCGATACCGAGAAAGTTCAAGCTTGTGACTTCTGCAGGAAAGGTGATGTTGACTGTGTTTTGGGACCAAAATGGGATACTCTTAACCAGTTTTCAGAAGTGTGGTGAATCTGTTAATTCGGCTTCCTACTGTGCTACTCTATTAAAGCTTAAAGGAGCTATTGGTAGAAAATGCCCAGATCTGGAAAAAAGAGGAGTGCTAATTCTTCACGATAATACCAGACCACACACTTCGAATGAGACTCGTCAGACAATTGTGAACCTGCACTGGGAAGTTCTTGAACATCCACCATACAGTCCGGATTTGGCACCCAGCGATTTTCACTTGTTTGGCAAACTGAAAAGCCATCTCGGTGGTAAACATTTCACCAGCGATGAAGAAGTGGAACAAGAGGTGAATCGCTGGTTACGATGCCAGCCAAAAGACTTTTACGCAGAATGTTTTTACGGACTTTTCAAACACTGGGACAAATGTATAAATGTTCGCGGCAAATACGTTGAAAAGTAGTTGTTTTTTCCAGAAAAACTGTTTGTGACTATATTCTGTATATTTCACAGTAAATAATTCATCTTTTGCATTTAAATAAATTTCATGAATATTAATCCAATGTATGTTTGTGACTTACTTACTGACTTACCCTCGTATGTATACCCTGGAGGAGAGAAGTGGCAGGGGGTATATGATACAGACATTTAAAAACTTGAAGGGTATAAATGATACATGTAAATCAAGCCTTTTCCAATGGAAGGAAAGCTGTAGAACTAGGGGTCATAATATGATGTTCCAAGGGGTTAGACTCATTTATTTATTTACAAATTCTTAATTTCCATGCTCTTACCAAAAAATTATTCATGGCAGATTACTACATCAAAATCAGAACAGCCATCATATAAAACATTTAAGAAATTTAAAACTTTCCCACACGCTTAAAATTAAAACATTCCAGCACAATACTTTATCTAAAAGCTTCTCTAAACAAACACATTTTTAGCACTTTCCTAAAGATTTTATAATCACTCAGTAGGCATATTTCTGAAGGAATGCTACTCCATAATGTTGGCACAATTTAAGAGAAAGCTTGCTTGGAGTTTGGCTGCAACTGTACATCTTTAATATTCAGAATCATTAGCAACTGTTGTGATTCATAATACCTGGACCTTTACTGGTCATATACGCTCACCAACTGCTTCAAAGAAGCAGGACGTTTACCATAGACAACCTGATGAACTAAGGATAGGATTTTAAACTTTACCCAAAACTCATTTGGAAGCCAATGTAAGTCTTGCAAGATTGGTGAAATATGGACAGATAATAAACAGCCTGAAACAACTCAGGCAGCAGCATTCATAAGAACCTACAATGCTCCCACATATTAATTATGTAAACCTATGTACATGGCATTGTAGTAGTCCAAACATGTTAAAACAAATGCCTGCATAATCGTCATCACAATCCAAAATGAGTTTCAATCTTCGCAGGTTCCATAACTTAAAATATCCTGTTCATACAACAGCCTGTAATTGTAGCTGTAAAGTAAAACATGCATCCAGCAAGACCCCAAGGTCTCTGACAACCTCCACTGCAGGAACATCAAGCCTACCAACCTGGCAAGAAATAAGGGGAATTAAATCAATCTTATAGGTAATTGGTAATATCTCTGTTTTCCTGATATTCACCAACAAATCATTCTGCTTCATGAAATGATCTCCTTTGTACTCTGACTTAGGAGCAATGTCAAGAAATATTTCTTCATGGAAAGGGTAGTAGATGAATGGAATACCCTACCAGTAGAGGTAATTAAGATATAAACTGTAATGCATTTCTAAATGAGCTTGGGCTAAACACGGCAGATCCCTATTGGCTAAAAGATGAAAATGAAGATAAAGGGTAACCTACATTGGGATAATCTGCACAAAGTAGCAGTTACTATCCTTGAAAGAAGGCATGGGAGTAACCTGCAAGGAGTGGCAATTACTACTTTAACAGAATAAAAATAAATAAATTAAAATAATAAATAAATAAAGCTTGCTGGGCAAACTGGATTGATTACTTGGGTGTTTTTTTCCCCCCATCATTTACTATGTTACTATGTTTTATTGTTTTCCATTTTGCTATCCATGTCTGTTAAGGCTTTTGTGCTGTTTGTGCTGTTTGTGATTCTTCACATGCCACGTCTAGATACCTTACTGTTGTTTGCATTTCACTATTCTTTATGCCTTGGTAGTTTAGATACCTTTGTGCTATTTGTGATTCATCATACTCTAAGCCATTGGGGTTTTTATGCCTTTATGCTGTTTATGATTCCTTGTACTCTATACCTTGGGGGGGGGGGGGGGGGTTGATATTTTTATGTTATCTATGATTCCTATACTTTACACCATGGGGGTTCTGATGTCTTTATGCTGTTTGCAATTTCCTGCACTTTACAACATGGGGGGGGGGGGGGGTGCCTTTATACTGTTTGTGATTCCCTACTCTGTATGCCTTGGGGGCTTTGATACCTTTTATTCTGTTTGCAAATCCACACATTAGATATTTGGGATCAGTACTCATTGGCATGTGTAAGTTCTAAAATCATCTCAATTATGCAAGTAACAGATGGACCCATAACTGATTTAATGAGCCATTCACAGTTTCACTGTACCAGTTATGTATACATAACATGTGCATGATTATATTATACAGTTTGACAGAAGAATATGCTAGTCCACTGGGAGGATCGATCACATTCCTCATATTAAGACAGGTGTCCTCTACTCTGGCTGCTTTAACATTCTTTTTAAATTGCCTTCCCTTTTGATCTTGCCATGATCATCCATTGTTTTGCATGATTGCTGCACCACTCTTATTGCTTTTTTATTTTTATTTTTATTTATAATTGTTTTACATTACAATTCAAGAAAATAAACTTGAATTAGAATGCATCCATTATAGAATCTTACATTCGCTATATATTGAAACATACACATAATATAATATCACATTCTGCTTAAAGTCCTCAATTAGAAGGGGGAGATACACTCAACCTGAGGTAAATTTAAAGTGCATCAAAAGAAACTTTAACGGATCTATCAGTGGGTAGCTTTAATATGATCGTACTAAGCTAAGGACATTATGCACTTACTCCACAACTGGCACAGATGTTTCATTCCTAATAGGATTTTTATCTTTCAAAAGGTCTACCAACTGCTCTGGAACAAAAAATATATAGGTGTTATTTCTATGCTTACCCACGCATTTACACGGATACTTCAATAAGAACATTGCTCCTAAACTTAACACTTGAGGTCTCAGATGTAAAAATTGCCTTCTTCTTAGTTGTGTGGACCTTGCCAGATCAGGGAAAGCTGACACTTTTAACCCCAAAAAGGGCTCATCCCGAGTATGAAGAACTTTACTAAGTAACCATTCTCTGGCTGTTTCTAACAGGAAAGTAACTATCAGCGTGGCAGGCCTGACTTGATCCTTCTGCATAGATTCTAGAATATTACATCGAGTTCAGGTTCAGGTGTAGTTGGTAGTAGAATCTGAAAGCCCTTATTATTTAAATCTAAATTCTTCTTATAACATGGAATATAATATATCCTTGACAATGGTGGGAAAGCTTGTTCCGGAATCTTCAGTGTTTGGACCAAATATTTCATCCACATATCTCATGGGGTAACCAGTGGATCTTTTGGGAAATTAATAAACCTCAAGTTTTTCCCTTTAACTTGATTTTCCCTTTAACTTGATTTTAGCTGGTTTTCCTTAATTAATTTTTGTTGAACATCCAAAGAATCTTTTAGTTTCCCCTCTAAAGATATTACTTTAATTATATTCCCTGTTGTTTCTTTCTCCATTTTCACTATTCTGTTATCCATCTGGATAATATAGGCCGCTAAAGGGTTAGGTTGCTGAAAGAGATTGTCATCAAGATTTTGTATTGTGTCCCATATTATATCAAGCGAGATTACATCAGGTTTTAAGATTTCTTTCTTAGTAGGGAAAATAAAAGTTTGTACTTCTCTTCCAGATAGTGGTGTGGCTATGCTGTCCAAAGGGTCTCCTGCCCCACCTTGCTCCTCAAAAAATGCTGCTCTTCTCTGGCTTCCCTCTCTGCAGAGGGCCTCAAGCCAGGCTCCAATCTTTCACCCTATTGTTCCGGGGAATCTAAGATGTTGAGATTGTATAACTCAGCAGGGTTCACAGGAGATCTCCGATCGATCGGGGACAGAGTTGTTTGCAGCTCTTGTGGGGAGCTGGTTCCTGCTTCCTCCCAGTCTCCCCGCAGTGAGCCCACTCCCTATCTCGTCGCGTCCTGCGTCACATGGGAGTCCATTGGACTGGTAACTGGCACCAGAGTGGAAGCGATAAGGGCTTCACACTCATTAGCCCTCCACTTCCTGGCTGAATGAGGCATTTTCTTTTTAGGAAATTTCTCAATCTGACAGAGCAGCCCTCATGCGACTCTCTGCAGATCCACCATCTTGGATCTCCTCATTATGGCTTTTTATTAGAGATGTGAATCGTGTGATCGATCGTCTTAACGATCGATTTTGGCTGGGGGGGGAGGGAATCTGATCGTCGCGGTTTTTTGTTTTTTTTTTTAAATCGTTTAAATCGTAAATCGGGGGAGGGCGGGAAAACCGGCACACTAAAACAACCCTAAAACCCACCCCAACCCTTTAAAATAAATCCCCCACCCTCCCGAACCCCCCCAAAATGTTTTAAATTACCTGGGGTCCAGTGGGGGGGTCCCGGTGAGATCTTCCACTCTCGGGCCACAGCTGCATTAATAGAAATGGCGCCGGCGGTACCTTTGCCCAGTCATATGACAGGGCAAAGGTAGCGCCGGCGCCATTTTGGTTCCTGTCCCCAGATGTCACGAGCGCAGGAGATCGCTCCCGGACCCCCGCTGGACCCCCAGGGACTTTTGGCCAGCTTGGGGGGGCCTCCTGACCCCCACAAGACTTGCCAAAAGTCCAGCGGGGGTCCGGGAGCAACATCCTGCACTCGTTGTCGTATTGCAAAATGGCGCCGGCCATACGGCCATATGGCTGGCGCCATTTTGCAATACGGCAATACGGCCATACAGCCAGTGCCATTTTGCAATACGGCAACGAGTGCAAGAGGTCGCTCCCGGACCCCCGCTGGACTTTTGGCAATATGACAGGGCAAAGGTAGTGCCAGCGCCATTTCTATTAACGCAGCCGTGGCCTGAGAGTGGAAGATCACACCGGGACCTCCCCACTGCACCCCAGTTAATTTAAAACATTTTGGGGGGGTTTGGGAGTGTGGGGGATTTATTTTAAAGGGTCGGGGTGGGTTTTAGGGTTGTTTTAGTGTGCCGGTTTTCCCGCCCTCCCCCTTCCCCTCCCCCTCCCCCAATTTACGATTTTTGACGATAAATCAGGGGAATTCCTATTGTATCGCGGCTCTAACGATTTTTTACGATTTAAAATATATCGGATGATATTTTAAATCGTCAAAAAACAATTCACATCCCTACTTTTTATATCATTCTTCCTCTGCCTCAACCCTTGAAGTATACCCAGGTTCAGACTTAGGATTATGGTGCTCATAGGCAAAATACTGGGGCATGGGATTTCACCTCTGGAAATGAAAGAGCATCAGGGCAGTCATAGACTGAGGTTGCCTTTAGAATTTGGTGCCCTAGGCAGTTGCCTATGGTGTCCATGCCTAAATCTTGTCATGTGTATAAATTAGAGGTTTTATTGCTACTCATCTCACTAAGCAGCTCTGCTCCTACAATTTCAGTTTTTAATAATTGCCTGCACTACTATTGCTCCAAGCCAGTCTTGGAAGCTTAGAAACATAGAAATGACGGCAGAAGAAGACCAAACGGCCCATCCAGCTGCCCAGCAAGCTATGCACTCTTTTTTTTTTTTTTTCCCCTCTTACTTGTTACGCTTGGCTCTTAGTACCTTTTAGTTCTATTTTCCTTCCACCCCACCATTAATGTAGAGAGCAGAGTTGGAACTGCATCTAATTGAATATGTAGCTTAGTTAGGGGTAGTAACCGCCTCAATAATCAAGCTACACCCATGCTTTTGTTTACTTGACTATGTAATTCAGTCCTTGTTGGTTGTTGTCTATATATAGATCCTCTTTTCTACATTGCCCCTGCCGTTGAAGCAGAGAGCTATGCTGGATATGCATTGAAAGTGAAGTATCAGTCTTTCTCCCCTGCCGTTGAAGCAGGGAGCTATGCTGGCTATGCTTTGAAAGTGAAGTAACAGACTTTCTCCCCTGCCATTGAAGCAGAGAGCTATGCTGGCTATGCGTTGAAAGTGAAGTAACAGACTTTTTCCCCTGCTGTTGAAGCAGAGAGCTATGCTGGCTATGCTTTGAAAGTGAAGTAACAGACTTTCTCCCCTGCCGTTGAAGCAGAGAGCTATGCTGGCTATGCGTTGAAAGTGAAGTCAAAGTGAAGTCAAATCATCCTTACACAATTACAGAACTGCCATTCTAAAACAAAAAAGAGACTTCTATGCCAAGAAAATCCATGACTACATATTTAACCCTAAAATACTCTTCTCATACATCTCAAGTCTCACCAAATCCTTCCCCCCCACCATCTCTGACTCAGACACTGCCTCCAGATGCGAAGAACTCGCCACCTTCTTCCAGAGTAAAATCACCAACCTCCTCTCAAGATTCCCCACTTCACCCAACCTTTCCCTTCAATCTATTCCTACACCCCCTTCTCTCTCTCACCCCTTCTTGTCCACCTTCGACCTCACCTCCTCCAAAGAAGTTGAAAATATCCTAAAAAAAAATCAAACCAGCTGCCCACCCTAGTGACACCATCCCACCCAAGGCACTTTTGGCAGTCCCTTCCACCATTGCCCGACCAATTGCAGACATAATCAACTGCTCTCTCACCCACGGAACAGTCCCTGACTCACTCAAACTCACTGTTGTTAAGCCCCTCTTAAAGAAACCCTCCTTAGACCCAAAGGACCCCTCCAACTTCCGCCCAATCTCCAACCTCCGTTTTCTTGCCAAGCTAATAGAAAGAGTTGTCAATACGCAACTCATGGAATACATTGAAAACCACACAGTCCTCCATGCTTCCCAGTTTGGTTTCCGGAAGCATTTCAATACAGAGTCTCTCCTCCTCACCCTCTCTGACCACCTCCTCAGGGGTCTGGGCCAAGGCCGCAGCTACCTCCTTGCTCTCCTTGATATCTCCGCGGCCTTTGACACCATCAACCACAATCATCTCATTTCCCGACTAGAATGCATCGGCATCTCAGGCCTTGCCCTTGCCTGGTTTAAGTCCTACCTCTCAAACAGGAATTTCGCTGTTAAAATCGGCGAAACCATATCCAACCCTCGCCCCCTGCAACAAGGAGTCCCTCAAGGCTCCTCCCTATCCTCCACCCTCTTTAACATTTACCTTGTACCCCTCTGTCAACTCCTCTCTGAACTCAACCTTAAATTCTATCTTTATGCCGATGATGTCCAGATCGTCATCCCCATCCAAAGCTCCATCTCCGATGCCCTAAAGCACTGGGAGAAATGCCTTGATGCCATCAATTCTCTCCTCACCAACCTCCACCTAGCTCTCAATGCCACCAAGATTGAGATCCTACTTATCTCCCCTCACGCTACCCTCCCCCTACCGTTTGCCAATGATCCCAACATTAGCATCGCCACCGCCCAACCATTCGTAAGGGATCTTGGTGTTCTCCTGGATCCACACCTAAACATGAAGAATTACATCAGCTCCATACATAAAGAAGGCTTTTTTAAATTCAACGTCCTAAAAAAACTCAAACCCCTGCTTTACCCCCAAGACCTTCGTACAGTGATCCAGGCCACCATCTCTACCAAACTGGACTACTGCAACGCTCTCCTCCTAGGCCTATCCTACGCCTCTATTAAACCCCTGCAAATGTTGCAAAATGCAACAGCAAGAATAATCGCTAACTCACATAAATACGAACACATCACCCCGATTCTCAAAAATCTCCATTGGCTTCCCATCCTCTCCCGTATCCACTATAAAGCCCTCACCATCATACACAAATCCATTCACTTATACAACTCCAACTGGCTAGATATCCTCTTCACCTCTCACCATCCCTCCCGCCTGACCAGATCCTCCAATAGTAGCACACTACATGTGCCCTCCCTAAAAACAGCCCACCTCTCCTTCGCCCGTGACCGTGCCCTCTCTATCGCCGGCCCTTCCCTCTGGAATTCCATGCCCCTCGCCCTGCACCTCAAACCCTGTCTTATCAATTTCAAGAAGAAATTGAAGACCTGGCTATTCAAATGTGCCTACCCTGAATAGTCCTGGTCACTAAAATGCCCCCAGTTCTTGCACCTAACTATTACTTATGTATATAATACCTAATTTCACTGATGTACATAATACCACTATTTCTGTATACAATCCCATGTATATAATACCACTAATACTGTAAACTGTTGTAATTTCTTGTTTGAATTTCTTGTTTAATGCCCCTGCGGCTTGTTCTCTATCCTTCTATGCTTCTCTCTCGTTCTCCCCTCCCAAGTTCCTTTCCCCTGTTATAATGTAATTTTCTGCTATGCTGTTAATATGTGAACCGGTGTGATGTCCCCACTAACGCCGGTATATAAAAGTTTTTAAATAAATAAATAAATAAGTAACAGACTTTCTCCCCTGTCGTTGAAGCAGAGAGCTATGCTGGCTATGCGTTGAAAGTGAAGTATCAGACTTTCTCCCCTGTCGTTGAAGCAGAGAGCTATGCTGGATATGCACTGAAGTGAAGTATCAGACTTTCTCCCCTGCCGTTGAAGCAGAGAACTATGCTGGATATGCGTTGAAAGTGAAGTATCAGACTTTCTCTTAGGAAAGGAAGCTTAGAGTGCTTCCTTTGCTGATATGGTTTCTATGAGGTTCCTTCCAATCCCCTTTCCCCTACAGTATTTACCAACTCTTGCTCTTGCCCTAGCCATCCAGTGTTTTACACAGGCCTTATCTACCCAGTTATCTTTAACAGTTTCATGCTCTCTTGAACATTTTCTTCAAAATCTGTTCCCTTGCTGTTCTAGTGATTATTTGTCTCATGTGATATTTATCTTTTGATTGATTATACCACAGCAAAAGGCAAGGAAAACAGGAGGACAGTACCCAGAATCATCAGGTCTGAGCTTCTTAGGTAATAGGGGCAGTATTTTCCAAAATTGTTTCAGGAGAATAATCATGTCCTGAATTCCCTAAATCACAGGATATTTGACAGCTAATGGTTGAAGAGCATTTGGTGCCTCTAGTCAGTAGCAGACTCCAGTGAAGACCACTCCAGATCCAAACAGCCAATTCCTTCAGAAATGACATCAATCCTCCTCCAATTATTTTCTCTGACTTATCCCTGCCTAGGTCTTTATACCAATTTGGTTAGTGCCTTTGCCCCTCCCACTCTGGGTGGCTGATTTACACCTCTCATGATGCTTTTGGTTCTTCATGCCACTCTTTCAGTTGCTTTCATTCTCTATAACTGTCTTGGTGTATTTTTTGCCTCTTTTTTTTTGGGGGGGAGGGTTCCCCCTTCATGGTGTTTTCAGTTATTCATGCCAAATTTGGGCCATTTTGTATCTCTTGCACAGCCTTGGATTGTTCGTGTCACTGTTGCTTGTGCCTTTGCCTCACTTTTGAAGCCTTGGGGTAATTTGGCCAGTCTTGCTGCTGTTTTGATCCTTTGATGGTTACTTGTACTACTCCTGCCATTGCTGGTACTGGTTTGCTCCACTATGGGTTCTTGTGCCCTTCATGGAACTTTTGGTGCCACCTTGACATAGTCTTAATATGTTGGCATTTCTTTACTCTTCTGATAAAGTCTACCCTACAGTTTCATTAGAAATGATTAGAAAATTCCAATTTGGGAGTCTTAAATGGGTTGCATTGCTTCCCTCTTTGACTATAATGCCAAAGAAATGAATAAATAAAACAATCAAGCAAACTTTTTTTTTTCATTTGAAAGTAATGAAACCAATGGAAGTAACCTATGAAACAAATAAAAGAACTGAAACAACAATTTTCCTCTGCATATCCCAACAACATAGGAAGGACATAGAGAAATAAAATATTTAGAAGCTTGGTCAGTAAACTGTAGAGGTAGCAACTGAAGCCATGATGAAGGCATTTGTTGCCATGCTTTGACTGCTCTATAAGACACATAAATGTATGCTTCATAAGAGAATTATAATAAATACCTGTTTGAAGTATTGGTGAATTCCAAAAGATTAAAGGCTTACCAAAAGGAATTCTTCCATTTTATGAACATGGAAAATATTTTCCAAATGGAAGCCTCAGCAATTGCAGATCAAATTTATAAACCTGTCTCTATCAATTTAGCAGAACTGTATAAACCTCAAATTGTGAAGCAGAGTTATATCTTAACATACAGATAAAATATCTTAGTTGAAATTGATATGGGGCCAGAAGTACAGACTATAAGAATGAAAGCCATTCTTCATGGAGGGAACAACAGAAAGAAACAGATCTCTTTCAGGAAACTGGAAAATAAATTATTAAATGCCTTTGCCTACATGTAAAGAGACTTAGAAGGAAAATGCTGGTCTTAGATCCATGTCTGACATCTGAAAATTATGATATGATAGTTAATACAGAACCTTAGCAGATCCCAAAGGAAGAGACTAGCAGATAGCAATACTGGATATTCCAGCAGAGAAAATGTTCTACAAAAAAGAAGAAATGCATAGGTTCATAGAGACTATCAGCAAAGAGATGAAGACCAGAATGCACACAATTATAGGATGCTATGGATGTAGTATTAAAGCCCACATAATTACAAGTATTGCAGTTTAAACTGAGCTGCTAGTCATGTGTGCTTTAAAAAAAAAACCTCACCCCTTTATATTTAATAAAAGAAAGACAGAAGAAAGCTCATATGATGAAATAAGAAGACTTCTAAAAGTAAGAAAACTTGGATATAGATATGTTTCTAAGGATTCTAAAAATATAGCACAACTTTGGCACAAGTTGATTGATATGGCAGACAGGATATAGATATATAACTTTCTTCATAAATAACTCATTTCATATCCTGTGGTGAGGGAAACGTCTTAAAAGGACTAAAAAATGTCAATCTTATTTTAATTTTATTCAAAAATCTTTAATAACTGAAGGATTGAAGGGTTTGTCAGTCTCCCAGCATGAATTCATCCTGAATGCCTACAGTAACATAAAATAGGTTTCAGTATTTAATTGTTTTAGCACTGCACTTTCTGTAAATCAGTCATACACAGAGACAAAGGAGAACCTTAAATAAATGGAGGGCAATAACCGAAGGCATTTACTGGGTAAAACAGTATTTTACTGCAAAATGGGATCTTTGATTATTGCTTACCCTATATGCTGGTAAAAGTATGCTTATTTTTCAACACATGTCCTTTTATTCTGAAAGGCTTTCCCAGGGCTAGAGGGAAAAGCAGAGAATGGAACAATGCCCACAGTTTGGACTATGCAAATCTACATTAATAGTTTTGTGCTGAAAAATGATGTGCAGAAAAGGCAGACAGAAATCATGCATGCAATATTTCCTTGGGCAATAATCAAAGCAAAATTAATAGCATAGTTTTGCTTAGATTATTGGTACAAACCTTGCTGCTAAAAGCACTCATAGAGTTTGCACCAACATGCCCATGTTTGATTACTTTCTAGGATAGCGCAAGGCATAATATTATGTTTTGTTTCATTTAGAATAATTTTCATTTTAAAATGTGTGTTGCTTTCAGTGTGCTCTAATTCAAATTAGTTCACATTAATTCAAAATAGTGTGCATTGACAAGTAGTATGCACTATTTGAATTAATGTACACTATTCAATTTAGTGCACACATATTTGAGTTAGTGCACACACATTTGAATTAGTATGCACTATTTCAATTTAGTGCACAATGTTTTGAATTAGTGCCTCCTAGAAACAAAAAAAGAAAAAAATCCACATTTTTTGTGTCCTTTTATTTAAAAACAAACAAACAAACAAAAAATAACATGAAATGATATAGATGAAGGGTGGTCAACTCTGGTTCTTGAGAACCAAAAACAGGCCTGATTTTCAGAATATCCCCAATGAATATGCATGAGATAGATTTGCATGCACTGCCCCTATCATATGCAGATCTGTCACATGCATATTCATTGGGAATATCCTGAAAAGCTAGCCTGTATATTTTATTTATTTTATTTAAAAGCTTTTCTATACCGACGATCATGTAAGGTACATATCGCATTGGTTTACAGAGAACCAAAGTTAGAATTACATCGAAGATTTGAACAGGGTTCTAACAAGAAACAATGTAAACATTTGGACATTGAACAGGGTTCTAACAAGAAACAATGTAAACATTTGAACATTTGAACAGGGTTCTAAGGGTTCTAACAAGAAACAATGTAAAAAGACAGGGACAAGGTAGGATGGGTAAAACTAGCACATGATTAGAGAACGATTGGTTAACTGTGGGAAGAACATTCAAGACTGTGGTAGGAGAGGTGTTATGAGGGGTATAGAGTCCATGAGAGTCATCAGATCTTTAAGGAAAAGCTATTTTGAAAAGCCACGTCTTAAGCTTTTTCTTAAACGTCCGCTGGCAGGGTTCTAGGCAAAGGTCCAGGCGCAGAGCATTCTATTGTGCAGGACCAGCCATGGAGAAGGCACGTTTCTTGAGCGAGGCCTTGGAGGGGGTGCATATAGGGTATCTTTGTATGCTGTTCTGATTGGTCTGGAGGATGTATGATGCCCTTGTGCTCCTACCATGTGACAGGGGCCGACCAATGGCACAGGTAGCCCCTATGACATAGTAAGGGCAAAGGCTATCAGCACCATTTTGAATACCGGCAGCTGACGGTGTGAGTGCAGTAGATGACTCCCGCTGGACCACCAGGGAGTTTTGGCAAGTCTTGGGGGGGTCAGGAGGGTGGAGGTTTTGTTTAAATTCACTCCTTTAGACAGCTGAATAATTCAGAGAAGATACGTTGTATTCGTGGGAATCACGATACGTTTTGCGACTCAACGAATACAACGAATATGGCCCTATACATTGCGGATTGCCAATACATTGCAAATGAATGCACACCCCTAATAAAGACTTTTCAATTGACTATTCACTGTAGACTTATTCTGTTCACTGCAGATTCATTGCGCTTCAACACCTCAAAATGTATAATCACTCATGTGATCTGATGCCTACTGTTAAAAATTGTCAAGCCCAATGTCTAAGTCTATATGGATGCCCCCAGGGACTATAGATCCCCATGCTAAAACATTTATGGATCTAATTTTACATGATTTGGAAGATATTGAATGCTTGGGAGTTAGACCACAATATAATTTGACCTAATCAGAGTATTCAGCTTTGCATACACTCACAGTGACAGTTCAGTTGTCATCAAACAAGTGGATAAAGGAGGAGCTATCGTTATTCAAAACAGGGATCAATATTTACAGGAAGTTCTATCTCAGTTGTCGGATCAAGCTATAGTAATTATGAAGTTTAGATAGAGATCCTGGTCCCTCTTTACAACAGAATATAGCAGAAATTATTGAAGATGGGCGAACACAAGGATTTTTAACATTGAAGGAGGCCTCCTTTTTGAATTTCCAAGGACTCCCACCATTTACATGGTCCCTAAAATCCACAAATATATGGACTTCTCCCCCAGGCAGACCAATAGTGACAGTGATTGGGTTGGTACTAGAATCCTTGTTGGTTTTTGTTGCCAAGTTTTTACAACCATTTGTGTCTTCAGCTCGATCTTACATTAAAGACACAAAATGTAAGTTAGGAATTTTGGACACAATATCCAGTTCTCAACATTCATTTCTGGACACCTTAGACATTAAAACTCTATATACCAGCATTCCACAAGATCAAGAACTTTCAATTATACAACAATGTTTAGATTCCAGAATGCGCCGGCCATCCAGTGCTCCTACCATGTGACAGGGGCCGGCCAATGGCACAGATACCCTGTCACATGGTAAGGGCAAAGGGCCATCAGCACCATTTTTATTAGTGGCAGTCAATGGCCTGAGAGTGGGAGATCGCTCCCCTCGCCCCCACTGGACCACCAGGTAATTTTAAAACGTTTTTGGGGGGGGGGGGGTTGGGAGGGTGGGGGAAGCTAAGGGGTCGGATTTTAAGGGTCGGGGTGGGTTTTTTGTTTATCGGATCGAGCGCAGCCGATAAACAAAAACCCAATCGGGCCGGACGATAAAAATGTTAAGATTTGAATCGGAACCGGAACCGATCAGATTCCGGTTCCAATTCACATCTCTAATCATTAATCGTACCGCGTTCGTACGTCCATGAAAAGAAAAAAGAAAAGAGAGGAATACGTTGAAGCAATATGTAAGAGCCGTTAGACTCGAGTGAAATCTCCGAAGAATGGAAGGAAAATAGGGATACGTGGGTAAATGGAGGAAAGTGCCGGTTAGGGGCACTTGTGTATTACTCAAACACTAAGGAGAGGATTTTGAGTTTTGTTATGAATTGCTCTTGGAGATCTTTAGCTGTGGATACAGCAGCAGGAGGTGGTTTCGATTAAGACGCAGAATTGCCAGTACGGATACAGAACTTGGTTACGTATGACAAGGGAGTGGGATTTTGAAGATTTGTGATGTTTCTACTACAGAAGTTATGCTCCATATAGAAAGAACTCAATCAAGGTTGAATCCTTGGTTAGATTATTATACATTCCCCTGACGAAGCTGCCAAGGCGAAACAAGGGCTCGGTTGGGATAATGAAATTCAACAGAAAAGAACAGGATTGATGAAGTTCATGGATTAGCAAAATTTAATAGAAAGGAGTTGGATTAATGATATTGTTTTAGATTTTGTATGTTTGTTCTTTTTTAACTTCGTTTTGTATGATGATAAGTAGTGAGTATGTATGTGAATGGGTATGATTGAGAATGATTGAAGGGTTATTTCAGCTTCATGAAATTATTGATGCACTTTATTGAGAAATAAATACCATGGAATCAATGATGCACTTTATTGAGATATTAATATAAATAATTATTATATAATTTATATCTCTAAAGATTGTTTAGCCTTTTTGATATTGTTTGGAAGAAAATAATAAAAAAGATTGATTTGAGTATATTAATGGTGCTTGTATTTTGTTCCAAAGGGAGTAGTTTTGTTTTATGTTGAATATTTAACAAGTATTAAGGAGTGTGATATTGCCTAAAATTTGGATTGCTATTTGATATATATATATATATAAATCCTAAATTTAGGCAATACTCCTAACTTTTCTTGTGCCTATTTAATGGTAACTACCATAAACACTCATTACCGAGTGGAATAAAAGCACAATTGGTTCTACTTGATATTATCTTTATTTAGTTTCTATACCAACAATTGTGACAGTTATAACAAATTCTGACTATCATAAAATAACACAACTGATCTCTATCTCACTAAAATCACCATCCATTCATACTCAACCACACCACTCACATTTTGTGCAATGTATGCAAAATAGAAATTATATAATATTTGCTTAAAATATTACAATGACAAACATTTATGCAATTTTATACAACTTGATATAATTCATCTTGATATTAACACGTTATCATCAAAATACATGTTACCAATTTAACCCTTGAACCTCTATAAATGATCACGAAGTGCTTGTCACTGATGTTGTTCTTATCAATTTTTATCTATCCCAACCGGGCCCTGGTTTCGCCTTCCAGCTTCTTCAGGGGAATATGTATGTTGTTCGACCAGTGTTTAATCTCTCACAACACTTCCATGTAAACTCTATCATTCCATAAGGGCACTTATGATCTTCATTGCATCTGCAACTATGTATTATGTCTATATCTTGTATACCTGTATCAATTTTCATAAACCGCTGTCATCACTATCAACAAAATCCATCTTTTAAATGATAATGTCTCGCAGATCTCATCCTTTAAAAAAACTCTTTTAGAGCCATTGAAGCTTCCCTGTTGTATTCAAGGACTGGTATTTAATAGAGATGTGAATCGTGTCCTCGATCGTCTTAACGATCGATTTCGGCTGGGAGGGGGAGGGAATCGTATTGTTGCCATTTGGGTGTGTAAACTATCGTGAAAATCGTTAAAATCGGCGGTCCGGAACCCCCGCTGAACGACCTCCTGCAGTCGATCTCCTGCCGGCGCCATTTTCCGTACGGAAAATGATTCGCGGCAAGAAATCGCTCCCGGAACCCCGCTGGACTCCCAGGAACTTTTGGCCAGCTTGGGGGGGCCTCCTGACCCCCACAAGACTTGCCAAAAGTCCAGTGGGGGTCCGGAACAACCTCCTACGTCGAATCGTTTTGGTCTATGGCTGCTGCCATTTTGCGGCGGCCATTTTGCAAAATGGCGCCGGCTGAAGACAACAGGATTCAATTGAGGGGGCCGTTCCGGACCGCCGTCGTTCTGGACCACCGCTGGATCCCCAGGTAATTTAAAGCATTGGGGGGGGGGTTCGGGAAGGTGGGGGATTTAATTTAAAGGGTCAGGGGTGGGTTTTAGGGGGTTTTAGTGTGCCGGTTTTCCTGCCCTCCCCCTTCCCCCGATTTACGATTTTTTAACGATAAATCGGGGGAATTGGTATTGTATCGTGGCCCTAACGATTTTTGACGATTTAAAATATATCGGACGATATTTTAAATCGTCAAAAAACGATTCACATCCCTAGTATTTAACCAGCACAACTTGTCCTTTCTAAGTTTGGCACTTCTTGCTATTTCAGTAGTGCAACACAAGCTGCGCATACAAATTTCACCGACAGCTCCAACATTGCTCCTCAAATCTCAAAGATGCGGTCTTTCGCCTCGCAAGCCTTTCCTGCCCTGGTTTCAAAGGTACAAGAGCAACAGCGATGTCTCGACGCTCTGTCCTCCTCCCTGGAGCGGCTGCACACCTAACTGGATTCCTACCCCGGGATTATTCAGAAGCTCCAGTCAACACTGGACTAGGTGGTTTTGGACATGCCTCGCCTTGCTACCCGAAAAGACTTCCTGAACTGGTTAAATGTTCCATTACCTTCCTTGGCACCTCCCGCACCAGCCCCTGACCCTGGACGAGCGCCCATCTCTTTACCAGTGCCTCCTCACTTCTTGGGAGATCCCAAACAATGTTGCGGGTTCCTGAACCAATACCAGATGCATTTCACTCTACAATCTGCCCTGTTTCCTAACGACTTGGTTAAAACAACATTTATCTTGTCCCTTTTGGAGAGCAAGGCCCTGGCCTGGGCCTCTCTGCTCTGAGAACATTCCGATCCACTGCTGGTCTGTCTCCCACAATTCATCTCTGCCTTCAAGCAAGTCTTCGATGAGCCTGGCAGGCTTCACACGATGGGCTCTGAATTGTTGCAACTGAATCAAGGAAACCACTCCCTGTCCGATTATGCAATTGAGTTCTGTACGCTGGCCACGGAACTGAACTGGCAGGGGAATAGCCTACATGCCATCTTTTTGGAAGGACTGGCACCCAGGCTAAAGGACGAACTCACTGCATGGGAGATCCCTGCATCCTTTGAAGGGTTGATGGACCTAACGGGAAAATTGAATCGATGACTCCAGGAGCGGGCCTGAGAAAACCAGTCTGTTCTGAGGAACTGCCCAAGAACCTCATTTCCCACCGCTCTTGGAGAACATTGAAGAGCCTATGCAAATAAGCGGTGCCCATTTATCAGAGGAAGAGAAATCCCGTCATTGCCAGCTCGGCCTATGCCTGTATTGTGGAAACAAGGGCCACCATTGTCTTCACTGCCTGAGAAAAGGGAACCTTCTTCACATCAAGGGATCACGGGTTCAATTCCCCTCGGCCTTACTATGACCTCACCATTATTCATGTTGCTGGCCTCGGTAGAGATGTCCTCCTTCAGCTTCACGACCCAGGCATTTGTGGACTCCGGGTCCGGGGCCAATTTCATTCGGCAGGACCTCGTGGACCAATACCAAATTCCCACCTGTCCAGTAACTCCTCCACTGACTCTAGCTTTGGTCCATGGGGATCCCCTCCCTGGAGCGGTGTCCCAAGGTACTCAACTCCTTACTCTAAAGGTCAGTCCAGATCACTCTGAACTTATTTTCTTTTATATTCTACCTACTGCAGTAAACCCGGTCATTCTGGGTCTACCGTGGCTAAGGAAGCATCAGCCTCAGTTTGATTGGGAATTGGCCGACCTGATTCAGTGGAGACCATGTTGTTCCAAATCCTGTCGGGAACCCACTGACTTTCCTCTGTTGATGACTGTGGCTACCGCCATACCCAACACTCTTCCATATCAGAAAACTCAGGCTACCCAGACCATGTCCAATTCCCCTCGAATAGATGTTCTAAGAACAGTATTTACCCAACTGGAAGATCAACTGGCACATCAAATGATTGTATAATCACTAAACAGAAGCAGCCCCTCTCAATTAATATCTTGCACTACAAAGTGTAGAACACTAAAGAGAGGAAAATAGTTACTTAACTATTTACCATCAACACGTATTCAAAAAACTAGACTAGAGACAATATCATAGGCGTTTGCTCATAGTAAATTGTCGATCTGCTGTCTCTCGCCCGCAAAGGGCCGCAGGCAGTAATCAGCCTGTGAGTTCAAACAATTTTTTAATCATTTATTGTCTCATGTCTACCTACCACTCACTCCAAAAAACATTTTTTATTGAATAAATTACTAACTCAACCTATAAAGTGCAAAATTCTTTAAAACTAATTATATAATATTCAACCGGCTAGTAACCCATATGTTAGAACACCTGAAAATGCGCAGCCAAAAAAATGGTCAAACAACTTATCTAGAATACTTCCATTGTTCAACCCCGGCATGGTCCATGTTTCGACTCTCAACGAGTCTTTTTCAAGGGGAATACGAATACCAGATCACTGTGTCACCGGTACAATGCTTTCATTCAGTTCCTGCAATACGAAGTCAAAAGATAAAAACAATCAAACAATCAATAGATTGTTTTTATCTTTTGACTTCGTATTGCAGGAACTGAATGAAAGCATTGTACCGGTGACACAGTGATCTGGTATTCGTATTCCCCTTGAAAAAGACTCGTTGAGAGTCGAAACATGGACCATGTCGGGGTTGAACAATGGAAGTATTCTAGATAAGTTGTTTGACCATTTTTTTGGCTGCACATTTTCAGGTGTTCTAACATATGGGTTACTAGCCGGTTGAATATTATATAATTAGTTTTAAAGAATTTTGCACTTTATAGGTTGAGTTAGTAATTTATTCAATAAAAAATGTTTTTTGGAGTGAGTGGTAGGTAGACATGAGACAATAAATGATTAAAAAATTGTTTGAACTCACAGGCTGATTACTGCCTGCGGCCCTTTGCGGGCGAGAGACAGCAGATCGACAATTTACTATGAGCAAACGCCTATGATATTGTCTCTAGTCTAGTTTTTTGAATACGTGTTGATGGTAAATAGTTAAGTAACTATTTTCCTCTCTTTAGTGTTCTACACTTTGTAGTGCAAGACATCAAATGATTGAACATGAGACCTTTGTCAAGAGGCATAACCAAGCCATGAAGAGGTTTTTGTCCCTCCTGATCTTCAAGAAGAATGAGATCTGAAATCTATACGCCCTTCTGCAGCAAGAGAAGGAGACTCACTGTTCCTCTCCAGCCTCGGCCGGTGCCCTAGGTAACCCTCAGGAGGGACGCTTTGAGGAGGGGGTACTGTTGCGCGTCTCAGCCACGCCAGACCCATGCCCAGGCCTTCCCTTCCTTCCGACACTGCGACATGAAGGGAACGCATCCAGCACTTCCCTTTCCTCCATGGTCCAAATGGCGTCCAAATTTGCGGCGCGATGGAGCCAGTGCCGCTCTTCCCTTGGGCCTTCTCTGCAGCAGAGACGCCGCCGCCGATATCTGTTCCTGCCTGGGGTTCCCCAGGCGCGCTCGCACACGCTCCTCACCTCTATTGAAAGGGCCATGACACCCGATGGCTGTCAGCCCTCCTGGATGACATCATCTCAATAGGCCTATTTAAGGCAAGTTCTGACATTCAAAGCTGGCCTTTGCAATAAGGTTTGTTTTGCTCCCTTTTGCCTCCTTTGCGATCTCTTGGTTCCTGAACCCTGTTTTGTAGTCTGCCTTCTCCAAGCCTAACCTCAGCTACGTCCAACCTCACCTGCCTTCTCCAAGCCTGACCTCAGCCTCGTCTGACCTCGTCTGCCTTCTCCAAGTCTGACCTCAGCTACATCCAACTTCGCCTGCCTTCTCCAAACCTGATCTCAGCTACGTCCGTCCTCCCCTACCTTCTCCAAGCCTGACCTCAGCTATGTCCGACCTCGTCTGCCTTCTCCAAGCCTGACCTCAGCTATGTCCGACCTCCCCTGCACTTCCTCTAGGAGACCCTGCGAGGTCCACCTAAGACCAGGCGACCTGGGTAACCAAGGGCTCACCCTGAGGGAACCCCAGGTTGCTGTTGGTGAAGTTCCAGCTAGTCTCTGTCACCCCCTGTGCTCTGCCTCCTGGTGGCGGGCGCTCTCCGGGTCCAACTGGAGGGCCATACCAATCCTGCACCAGGCCAAGGGTCCACTCCCAGGGCAACAAGAACATGACATTCTAAACTTGCTCAAACAGAAAGGAAACTAAAAGGATATTGAAAGCATCAATCAAGCCAATTATTTCCTCACCTCAAACAGAGATTACAAGGAGTCCAAGAACACATGCCATTGGATAAAGAGCTATACAACTTAAAATTCATTGTTTTAAATGGGTGACTAAGCATTCATGAAAAGGCTCCTCAGGTTACATTAAAATACTGGAACTATCACAATGAGCTTAGAGTGTGCAGGACAATATCGTATTCAAAGGCACCAGAATTATCATAGCTGAAGCCAGGAGGAAAGAGATCTTATCACAAATATAATATATAGCAGCCATTCAGGGATGAAAGCTTGCTTTTGAAAATCAATGGATGTAGTACTCTGGCCATATTTACTAATGAAATTAAAGACTTCATTGTGAGGCATATACAGAGATTCAGACAAGGCAGTAGAAGAAAGATTTGGAGATCCAGAATAACCCCAATATACCTTATCAAAGTAAATTAGTACTCAGAATTTTGGAAGATAAATGAACTATTAAAAACCCATGCATTCACAATAATTGAAAAAACAATATATCACTTCAGCAGGCATGGCATACCAGACTGGGTCATCTCTGATAATGGACCGCAACTCACTAGCAAAGAATTTGCAGTTTGTCAAAAGAACAGGAGTTTAGCCATATTACAGCATTTGCAATGAAAAAAGCTGAATCAGCTTTCAAAATTGCAAAAAGTCTTTTAATGACATTTGCAAAGAACAAAGTGAACATGTGGAAAAGCCATCTTAGAATGGAGAAATGCCATGCAGTATAGCGTCTGATGTCTAGGCGCACACATGCTTTTATGACACTCAGCTATTAAAACCAGAAATGGTGGGAAAAGACAGAAACAAGCTAGACAGGAAGAACAAAAAATCTAAAATGTACTATGACAGGGAAGCCAAGCAGTTTTCATAGTTATCATCTTGGGAACCAATGCATGCCCATTAGAGATGTGCATTGTTTTAGCTTTCGGGTTGGGCTTTGGGTTGGGTGCTTCATGGAAATCCAACGGGTCGTTTTTATTTTTTTTTGGCGAAACAAACCAGGAAAAAACAAAACCCACCCCAAACCTTCAAATTTACTTAATTACACCCCCCCACCACCACCATCCTGATCTCCTCCAAGACTTACTGAAAGCCCTGGTGGTTCAGCGGAGGTCCCGGGAGCGATCTCTCCCTCTCGGGCTGTCGGCTGCCACTAATCAAAATGGCGCTGGTGTCCCTTTGCCCTTACCATGTGACAAGGGCTACCAGTGCATTGGTCGGCCCCTGTCACATGGAAGGAGCAATGGATGGCCCGCGCCATTTTCTAAGATGATAAACAAATGCACATCCCTAATGCCCACCTTTTTCTTTAAAACAGATCTATTTCTGGGATTCACTCAAATAGTCAAAGAATCCACTCATCAGGCAGGACATTGTTCAGATATTTTATTTATACCCTCAGATATTGATCAGAAACTATTGATTGATTTTTAGCTCTCTGCCCTAGACCAATCTCTTTCTTTTGTAAAAAATGTAGTGTCCAGGCTTTAGGTTGCTCATTAAGGGGCAGATTTTTAATATTACGTGCATGGGGTACATTTGTGCGTGCTACCCGGCGCGCACAAATGTACACCCGATTTTATAACATACTTGCGCTGCCGCACACATGTTATAAAATCCGAGGTCATCCCGCGCAAGGGGGTGCACACTTGTGCACCTTGCGCATGCCAAGCCCTAGGGGGAGGCCCGATGGCTTTCCACGTTCCCTCCAAGGCCGCTCCAAAATCAGAGCAGCCTTGGAGGGAACTTTTTTTTTTGGTCCCCCCCCAACTTTCCCTCCCTTCTCTTATCTAACCCACCCCCCAGCCCTACCTAAATCCCCCCCTACCTTATTTCGTTTAGTTACGCCAGCCTCAGGTGTAACTTTCGCGCGCCGGCTCGCTATCCCCCAGTAGAGACCACTGTGCAGGAGGATTCTGGCCCGCCCCAGGACTGCCACCATGCCCCAGGCCCTGCCCCCGGACCGCCCCCGAACCACCACCACGCCCCAGGCCACGCCCCCGGACCGCCCATTTTTTAAAGCCCTGGGACATACGCGCGTCCCGGGGCTTGCGCGCGACGCTGAGCCAAAATAGGCTCGGCGTGCGCAGAGGTAGGTTTTCGGGGGTTACGTGCGTATCTTACGTGCGTAACCCTTTGAAAATCTACCCCTAAATAATTTGGTAAAATGAGGGAAGAAACATAGCAAGAAAAATATTATTTCAGATAAATTCTTTGAAAGCAAACAAGTCACAGAAAACCTGAATAATTTTGAAGATTCTATCCTCAAAGAAATTTGGAATACAGAGTTGACTAGGAGTTGTTACAATGCTCTGGTCCCATTTAAAACCATGTAATATAAAACTTAAAAGATTAACTCCCTGGTTCACAGGCTCCTAAACAGAGAACGCCCAGTGTGGAAAGGTAGTGGCAAAGTCTAAATTTGAGTCAGACAAAAAGATGCGTAAATCCTTTTGTACTGAATATGATAAAGCCCTGATCTTAGCAAAGAAAAATAGTTATTCACAAGTAATTTATGAATCTAAAGACTCTTTTGAAAAAGAGTTATGCCAGATACAAATCTTTTTAAAATCTTCAACTCAAGTTACTATTCTGACAGCATCCTTGTATAAATGTGAATGTCTTTCTTCTTTCTTTCTGTAAAAGTGATTTAGATAGGAAAGGAAATAAATATAACACTATTATGGCCCCATGTATTGGTCCTACTGATCTATCTGTGGATTCTTTTCTGGCAGATAATATATACCTAAGGGCAGGAAAGAAATAGATGGCCCATCTGATTTCATTTTAAGTGCCAAACTTATATACCTACATGCAATGTAGTAGTTTTCTACTACAATCCATTATTTTTAAACAGTCACATCTGATATGCCACACTCATAGAAAAGAGATGCTTGTGGCAGACACACTGTCTAGAGCTGCACTGTATGGCTCCAAAGAAAATATTGTGAATCTTACTGAAGAAAATATGATTTATGTCATATCAGCTACAGAATCTCTGAGTAAGGATTATTTTGGCTTTTCCTAGAAGCAACCAACCAAGCTAGGTGACCTCAGAGTTCTACATCTAAAAGAGTAGCCAAGGAAGCTGAAGCATGTTAGTCCTAGGATAGAGATATACTGAACTATGAGACATGATATCAGTCTTGAGAATGACTTGCTGATGGTTGATCAGAGGATTATCATTCCTGATGGAGGTGTTAGGATTTGTATGTATGTGGACTCTTTGACAGAGGCGAGAGGTGGAACCGCCCAGGGGGAGGAGCCCCACTGAGCCTCACCGTCGGGAGGCAGAGTCTCGTCCAGGTACACTACGACGAATGAGTACAGGAGGTCCTGAAAGATCTCATTCATTAGTCGTTGAAAAATGGCAGGGGCATTGCATAGCCCAAAGGGCATAACTACGTACTCGTAGTGTCCATCCAGCATATTAAATGTGATCTTCCAGATGTCTTCCGGCTGGATTCGGATTAAATTGTAGGCTCCACGTAGGTCCAACTTTGTGAATATTTGAGCCCCTGGCAGCCAGTCAAAGAGCTCACTGATGAGTGGGAGTGGATAACGATCCTTCCGGGAAATGGCGTTCAGACCTCTGTAATCAATACAGGGTCTGAGACTTCTGTCTTTCTTCTTTATGAAAAAGAATCCTGCACCTGCTGGAGAGGTGGATGGTTTTATGAACCCTTTGGCTAGGTTTTCTTTTATGTATGTAGACATTGCTTGAGTCTCTGGAAGTGACAAGGGATAGGTTCTGCTCTTGGGTGGTGTGGAACCAGGGAAGAGTTCAATGGGGCAATTGAAAGTCCGGAGTGGTGGCAGAATATCAGCCTTCTGCTTAGATAAAACATCTTGGTATTTTAAGTAAGGAGTGGGTAACCCAGGAAGGGTTGCAGAAGTTAGTACTGATACAGATGGGGATACCCGTCGTAAACACTAGTCTTGACATTGAGGGCCCCACTGGATTAATTGAAGTGACTGCCAGTCAAAGTGGGTGAATGTACTTGAAGCCATGGAAGGCCAAGAAATATGGAGTATACAGATCGTTTGAGGATCAAGAAGGAGATCTCTTATTCGTGGAGTGTTCCCATGGTCAGCCGGATAGGCAGTTTATGGTGAGTGATACGATCCAGTAATAGTTCCCTGTGGATGGAAGCAATGCGGAGTGGTACCTCTAGCGGTTGAGTGGGTAACTGGAGGAGAGGGACTATCTCCTTGAGGATGAAGTTTCTACCTGCCCCGGTATCTATGAGGGCAGTGCTGGCGAAGTGCCTCCATTAGGAGGGAGACAGGTAGCAGCAGTTGAGGGCCATAAACTGTGGCGCCCAAGCTCGGGACCCCCGCCGGGTTTAGGCTCTGGAGTTTCCCGGGTGTACCGGGCAAGTCTGGAGAAGATGGTCAGAACCCCCACAGTAGAGGCAGAGACCAGACTTTCTTCTTCGGAGACATTCCTAGGGAATAAGGCGACCGCGGTTTATCTGCATGGGTTTTTCCGGTGGTTGGGAACTCGCAGGTGAAGCCTTCAACTTGGGGCTCATAGAACAGGGTGGTAGTAGGGCGGGAGGTCGGAGAACCTTTACTTCCCAGTACTGTTCTCTGAGACAGTGGTCTATCCACCCAACCAGGGATATCAAGTTCTCCAAAGATGTAGGGATTTCACAGGCGGCCAACTCATTCTTCAGGATAGGAGACAACCCCTCTAGATAGAGTGCCCGCAGGCAGTCCTCCTGCCATCCCAACTCAATTGCCAGGGTTTGGAACTCCACAGTGTATTCGGAGAGTGAGCGTGATCCCTGGCGGAGATGTAGGAGGTGATGGCCGGCGACCACCTGTCGGCCTAGGTCTCAAAGGTGCATCGGAAAGCAGAGATAAATTGTGGAAGGTGCTGTAGAATGGAATCGGAACATTCCCAAAGTGGGGAGGTCCATGCCAGGGCTGTCCCCTCCAGACGAGAGAGAATGAACTTGATCTTCGTCACTTCATCTGGAAAAAGAGTAGGCTGCAGTTAGAACTGCATGTAGCATTGGTTGATGAAACCTCGACACAGACGAGGATCCCCAATGAAACGGGGTGGAGCTGGGTAGGCCAGCAGTGCCCATGAGGGCGATGAAACAGCGGATGGGCAGTGAGCAAGAGCACCTGGGTTGGCCATAGCAGATTCCTCTAGTTGAGAACGCAGTCTTTCCACAGAGGTAGCCAATTCTTCAATGAACTGTTGTTGCTCACGGACACATTTCGCCAGACCCAGAATGGCCTGCAGGGCCGAGGACTCCGCTGAGTCCATGGCCTTGGCAACCTGTTGCACTGGAGGTGGGCCCTTGCCTGGTGCAGGATTGATACGGCCCTCTGGTCAGACCCAGAGAGTGCCTGCCACCAGGAGACGAAGCACACAAGGAGACAGAGGCTAACTGGAGCTTCGCCAATAGCAATCCGGGGTTTCCTCAGCTTGAGCCCTTAGTACCCAGACCGCCTGGACTTAGGTGGGCCTCCGAGGGTCTCTCAGAAAGGTAGAGAAGGGGTCTTCCGACCATGAGCAAAGGTGTATGGCTGATGAAGATAGGGTCTCCGGAGACCTCGTGGAAGAGACAGGAAGTGAAGGTCCTCCGGGCGAGATAGGCAGCGCCTATTGGTCTGATCAAGGAGAGGCACAGGTAGTATCAGAGCAGGCTGGTCTGGTGGTCATGGAAGCAAATAGAGTGTCTGAATGTAGCGCAAGGGTCAGAGCCAGGGAATCCATCTGAGGATGGTCAGCCAAAGAAAGGGTCAGTTCCAAGATCAGACCATACGTGGTCAAGATGAGTAAAGGTCAATTCCAGGCGGCGATCAAGGTACAACAGGAGGAGAAATGAAGAGAAGGGATCAGGAGAGGTGCTGGAACACAAGGAGGACCACGGGAACACAGGAACACAGGAGCACTGGAACAGGACAGGAACACAGGAACATAGGAGCACTGGAACAGGACAGGAACACAGGAGCACTGGAACAAGACTGGATCGAGGAAACAGGAGAACACAGGAACAAGGAACCACAAACTAACTGCACCGAAGAGTTGACCTGATTGCCAAGGCAAGGTTCTGGGGATGGGACCTCACCTTATATACAGGAACTATATGATGTAATCATCAGGCACCACGGACCGAGTTCCCGTGCTGGACCCTTTAAAGGGATGCGTGGTCCGCGCATGTGTGCCTGGGAGTGGGGCCGACGCTATGGAGGATGTCGAGCCCTGGCATGAGGAGTGCTGAGAGTCAGAAGGCCCCGACGGGCCTGGGAGCGCAGCAGACAGTGGGAGCTGTCCGCGGTGGCCAGAGACGAAGAGCCGAAGCTGATGGAAGGGAGTGCAAGGTGAGCAGGGCTGGTCGTGGCACCAACGCAGCTGGGACGCACAACAGCCTGAACCCTGCAATCACTCGCGATGACCTCTGGAGTACTCTCCCGGGGGCTACTGGGTAGGATATATAGATACGATTTCTGGTCCTCTTCTGCTGTAAGCTATTATTTTTTGGCATCATTTTGTTGTCTCCCACAAGCTTGCTAATATGTTCTATGTGGAAAAATACCCAAAACACAACAAAACATCAAAGCTGGATTTTTTAGGTCCATGAAGCAAATATCAGTGGTCAAGAACATCTTTACATCAGAGAATATTTATGCAGAACAGCTAGAGAAAGAATGATAGATTATATATTGCTAAGCAATATACTACTATCGGAAAGAATCAAAGAAAGTGGTAAATCTTCATATATTTAGGAGAAGCAAATAAAATTTATTTATTTGTATTTATATTTATTTATTTGGAGATGAGGTACTTTTAAGATTGGTGGGAAGGCCCCCACAAGCTGCTGGATTCACCCCGATGCTGACACAGCTGGCAAGGAGCTTACAGCAGAACACTGCCAACTCTCCTCATGTGGCTCATGATGCCACTACCATCTCAGCCACTCCACCGATCTTCTCTAGGGCCTGTGGCACCTATCAATGATGTCAGCACTTCAGCCCTTTCTAAAAGTTCTCTTGGATTCCCTTCCTCACCACAACGATGTGCAGTGCTTGTTGCTTCTTCTGCATTCCTGGTTCCTGCTTCATCTCTCCAGCCTTGCCTTCAAGTCCAGCCTTGCCCAGCCTTCCCTTCCAGTACAGCCTTGTCCAGCCTTGTCTTGTCTTCCAGTACAGTCTCATCCTGACTTGTCTTCCAGCCTAACCCATCCAACATGTCTTCCTTGTCCTCTTTATTTTCTTCTGTGTGTCCACGTCCATCCTTGGCTTCTCACTCCAGATTTTGACCTCTTGCTTGGACTGGACATCAACTGCCTGCCAACTGAACCTGATCTCCTGCCTGGACCCAACTACGATTGCCTGCTGCCTGGATCTGACCACTTACCTGGACCTGACTATTCTTGCTTCCTGCTTATTCTGACCTTGGCCCTCCTCTGAATTATGTATGCTTACTGTCTCCTCGGTCTCTTGTATGTCTTTGGGCTCTAACTACCATATCTGTACTAGGGACCAGCCT